>NC_141158.1:117932999-119132999 GCF_053477565.2 Lygodium microphyllum
TGTGTTTGTATAGTTAGGAGCACTTTTTGTACTTCTTTGCTCAAAGGAACTAAAGATGGAAAAATAATTAATGCTTTAGGTTGAAGGCCTGGAGGGAGAGGTAGCATCAGTTACCCTCGACTGTCTGCCTGACTCTATCCAAGGGGGTTGTTAGCAGCACTGGGTACGTGGACCGAACTCGCCGCGAGAGGTCTCTCCATGGATGCTACTTGGAGCAGGAGGACGCTTGGGTGCCAGGGGGGCTCTGGCCATAAATCCCTTGCCTTCGGGTCCTGCACAAGAGGCCAACATGACTCAAGATTAGATCTCGAGGCCCGCATACTAGTCTACGAGTGGAAAATTGGATTAGTAATCCCTAAGGATTGCTGGATTGCCTTCGGGCGGATTATGGATTAGCCTTCGGGCTGGATTATATGATGTATTCCAAAGGCTGATAAATAAGATCAATTGTTGAAAATGAACTTGTTTGACATTGTTTTTCTATGTCAGTGCTTAAGTTACGTGAAAGAACCGGTGATTAATTGGCTAATTAAGGAAGCTGTTTTTGCGTGTCAAACTAAATGTGATAGGTAATTAGATAACTAAAGCAACCCCAAGGAAAGTGCAGTGGATGTGATCATGGGTCCATCCTATGGAAGGGTGGTCCCGGTTGGTCGAGAACTTTTCTCAAAGGAAATTGACAGCAAGGAATGATGACCTAGAATTTAGAGTACTAGAGTCCCAATTTATGTTGTTTTAGGGGAACGGAATGGGACTATGCCTTACGGGCAGAGAGGTAGAGCTTTGCATCCCTCTCGTTTCCCATTCTCCTTGAATGAAGTGCAGTATGAATTCGCTTCAACCCTAACGTTTCTGCATAAAGTAGTTCACCTGGGGTTCGACGCTAGCTACCGTTCTAGGAATTTGATCACTAGGAAAACCCTGATTTAGGTCGGTCCTAAGTGGGAACGGCCAGAATGCTTCCGCTTCGTGGTAGAATTGGGAAGACCTAGATCACAAACCCCATGACATTCCATGGGAGTGCCGGGTGGCGCTTTTTGGCCTCTCTTCCCGATGGGCTGCTAAGACGTGTCCTACAAGTGAACAGGTGGATACGTTACAGTTGGTATTAGAGCGAACCAACGAGATCCAATAATTTCAAGGAAACTTAACGAGGTGAAGTAGAGCAAATGTTGTTGTTAAGAACATTTCCTTACTTACCAATGCTGGCCTGCAGAGTCGCGAAGCATGGAACAGATTCTTGGTATTCTAGGTTATGTTTATGACTGCGATGCGTGCTTCAACTTATCGACGGAGGATCGATATGATGAATATCCTAGACCGCATCTACAATCCTTCACCCCTGTACGTGGAACGGAGATGGATGGGTGATTCAGGAATTTATTACATAGCTGTAGCTGCCCACCGACTTGCGTACCTTTGAACCAACTTGAAGAGAATCAAGTGGATGGAGGACCTAAAGATTGTGAAGCTGTTCATCTTTGTTGAGGCTCACGCAAAAGAAACCCTACATGTCGGTGGTCGAAAGGTCAAGTAGAACACGTATGTGTACGAGGAAGTGACTCGAATAATCCCTGCCGACAGAATTAAGGTGTTGGGACGCTATGAAAAGAACGGGTACCAAAGGAAAGGATACCCTAATCTTTCGATGACCTATTGATTCCTGAAAATCCACGACCCCAATCCATACTATTACTCAATTCTTGTAGCCAAATGTAACACAATCTTATTCTCCCCGAATTAATGTATCAGCTTGTTCCATCTTCCCAAAAATAATCGTACTCAAAAGGGCTATGCCCATATGAATGAAATAGACTTTTTTTATCAATGATTGTCTTGGTTGTGAGTGTTGGTAAAGAAAATTAAGTGATTAGGTCACTTGGCTAAAAGCTGAATTGGGCATGTTACAGTTTTCGTACCCAAGCACAACCTCAAGTACAGATCCCTAGTCCGACCCCTACACCAAGTACGGCCGTGGTTCAGGAGAATAAGTTTCTTCTCAAGCAAATCAAGCCACCAGAATTTGATGGCAAGGGAAGGATCATCCAAACTGATGCCGAAATCGGGATCGAATACATGGAGGATTATTTCGAAGCAGCCGGTACTGCACCCGCTAACCAAGTGATGCTCGCCAAATTGAAGCTTACCGGCGAAGCAAGGCTTTGGTGGAAACAATGGTGCAGAGATCAAGGGATCTCAGAAGGGTCAGTTACCTGGGAGAAGCTTAAAAGAGATGTGCGAGGAAGATATCTACTACCTACCTATCGCACGCAGAAGATAAACAAGTTCTATGAACTAAAGCAGCTTGGTCTATCTCTTGATGCATACTATTCAAAATTCGTCTCTCTTTTGAAGTATGCGCCACAAATGGATATGACACAATAGGTGTCGAGATTTTGTGCTGGATTAAGCCCACCCATAAACACCCACCTCGAATCAATGTGCCCGATTGATCTTCAGGACACACTCATTTGAGCTGTGCCCATAATACAGGAGGTGCAGACCAGGCCAAAAAATAACAAGACTTGGACTTATAAGGATCAGAACAAAGGAGTATATAGGTCCCAAGCCAAGAGAATGTAGGGCCAAAATCCGAGACAAAGGAAGAAAGCTAGGACCAACACTGTCAATAATTTCGTTCCTACCCAAGGTAATGGCCGCAATCTCCATTGCTTCCATTGCAATGAGCCTGGTCACTTTAAAAGGCAATGTCCTAAGCTTAACGGAGGACAATGTCAAGGGCCATCCCAAGGAACCGTCCGTGGCCAAGGAGCCATCATCAGGGCCAGAGGAAGAACCGCTAGTGTTGCCAACAGGGAGAGATGCGATGAAGAAGACCTGACCATGGAAGCAGACTTTGAGAGGGCAAAGTGAAAGTAACACCTGCAAAGTGTGGGCACACCATAAACATGGCAAAAAACACCAGAGGCTGTCATAGAAAAGGCTAAGTGTGGGTACCACAAACATGATGGACATCCAGAGGTTGTAGCAGGGGCCTTACAAAGGCTGTAGTACAAGGCTACATGAGGAGTTTAAAAGCTTATGGTAAAGACATTTGGGCTAGATATTACAAGGCTCAAGAAGTTAGTAAAAAATTTGGATCAAGGACCGGTAGGCCCTTGCAGTTTTCAGCATTACTTTTGACATAGATATTCAATTCATTGTAGGTCTTCTTGTCGGAGTAATCGAGCTTGCCCTTTTTGATCATGTACTTGCTATTCACTTTGCTTGCCACTTCAGAGTCTTCATGATTTTTCTGCTTCTTCTTCTTATTCTTTTTCTCTTTGATCTTTCCTTTATGATCATCATTTTCATGGACTTTGCTTGCATTAGTCATCTGGTTCTTGTCTTTATGGTCCCCCTCAAGCAAAGGTACAATCTTTGAGACAACGGAAATGTCTTCAAGGTCTTCAAATGGATGCACTGATGGCATTTGGATATAGGCAGCTCCATGTCTTCCTGTAGGGAGAGTAACATCTTCTATGTAGTGTATTTTGGCAAGGAGAATTGTATCACTCTTCATAACAAGCATCTTCATAAAGGAATTCATTTTAATCATTCCCATAACTGAGAATGAGCTTCAAATTCTAAGTTTGCACCACAGAAGAGTTACACTTTAATGTGTCAATAGACACAAGAAGATTAGTGTTTATCAACACTGAATGAGTATCAAAAGATACTATCTTGAAGCTTGGTGTTGAAACTAGATTTGATTTCTTGCTTCCCTTGCTAATTTGAATTGGAAACTGAGTAGATCAGAGTGAATTAGAACTGCAGAGGGTTGGTTGATCCCAAAGGAGTGAGAAATTGAAGAATTTTATGAGCTTGAGTTAAAAAGCTATGGAGGACTGTTAGGGTTTGAGGTCCAGGCGACTGATTTTTTCGATAATTCAGCAGCTACAATGGATCATTCCGTCGCATATTTGATGGAGATGAAGCTTAGAAGTCTTTCTTCAAATGCCCTATGCCCAGAGGCGGAATCATAGCATGCAGACAGAGATCCAGTTGTACGAACTAATATAGGCACAGAATTTCCAGCGAACTCAAATTCACGCAATGCTAGGCTCAATGATGGGTAATGTTGGACTGTGATGTACCAGGGAGCTTCGCCACAAGTACAGGAATGTTTCTCTAGAAGGAATCATGGGCTGAAATTGCTTGTAGTGTGAGATCCAAGGGCTCAATCAGAGCTATGTGTTGTTTGGCTATGGCTGCCACAAGCTTGGCTAAAGATGAAGTTGAGAAAAGAAGTCATACAATGACATTGAGCTAGATGTGAGTTGGATAGAGGTTGAGAAGAATCAAGAGAGGCTGGAGAAGCAATACCATGCCTGAATGGGCTCTGATACCATGTCGAAATGAGCGGGATCTAGGACATGGCAGTGAGCTATGGTGGACGGAAGAAGAAGAAGAATGAACTCATGATTATAAAGACAAAGACATTGTTTGTTACACAAGTGAATTAGGTTCCAAGATTGAGACTTGGACTCATAAACACAATCTTGTGTATGACTGACAATGACACGACACTTAACTGAAAGTACAAAGCATCATGACATTGTATTCATTCCATATGAAAAGTGGTAGTCAAGTACAATGCTTTATAGTTGTTGGATGGGTAGCAATCTTCCCTCTCTGTGCATATGGGATTATTGCAGCCTGCATGTCCTAAGCCCAAACTACCTCATACAAAGAGGCTACATTAGGTGTGATTGCAAATATCTCAACATCTTCCCCTTTTTTCCATTTTCCTACTTCACAGTGAGTGAATCTCCTAGAAAAGAGAGAGTGTATAACATACCGATTACAACATGTACTCACTATGAGTTTGACATTGATCTTGTGTCTCTTTAGTTTAGCCTCATACAACTAAAATTTGATGACCTCACACAGTTCCTGTACCAAAAGAACTGCAGTTCAAGCTAGTTTCCCTTTCAATACATCATGCACAAGTCCATAGTTAAAGGTTAAAAGTCCTTTCAAAGCATAATCCATCAATGCTATGATGATACTTTTCCAAGTTGTGATTACTTGTGGAAAAAAGTTGACTATATATCAACCATAAGGAAAATTCCTACGGGGCCAAGCCGTAATGTTAAATAATACCTCCACTTCATGAGGTTCCATAATGCTTGCAACAAGACTTTTAATGCTTCCACAATCCCCGACACCTCATAGAGCAACTTGAAAGTTTGAGTAGCTTCCTTATAAGGACCAAAAACAATATAAAGGATAATAACATTAGCAATCATATCACAATGACATGATGGTACTCCATTTAAGAAATCAATCAATGCAAACTTATAAACAATCATAATAGTGAGAGAGTCATAAACTGCTCTAGGAGGCAAAACCCCACTGCCTACTCTATGAAGCAACACTGTAGAAGGTTGGACCAAATTGACTGCAGCTATGGATTTCTCCTAAACTTCTTGAGGTAAATCATCATAATCAGGTTGTACCAACCTCCTTAGTCTAAACCAATTTATTGTTGACTTGATTATTTCACCCTGCAAAGTAGCTAACACAAAAGTCCCTTAACCCACCTCTTTAACAACCTCATAAGGACCAGTATACCATAATTTCAACTTTCATGGATGCTTTCCAAGCTTTGAATTATAGACCATGACAAGATCTCCCTCCTTAATTATCTTCTTCTTAATGTGTCGATTTACCCATGCATGGCTTCTTGACTCACCACTGATGAAAGGTAATGGGCTATTATTTGATCTTCTTCAAGCTCCATCAACTTCTACAACCTATCATGAACTTACTCTTCAGGATATAATCTATAATTAACTGTCACTCTTAAGCTAGGAACCAAAAAATCCATGGAGACCATTGCTTCAAGTCCATAAACTAACTTGAACAGTGTCAAACCTGTTGAAACCTTATATGTTGTACGAAAAGACCATAGTGCTAAATCCAAGTTAGTGTCCTAATCCTTACGGTTATCAGCAACTATCTTCTTAAGGATCTGAAGCAAGATCTTGTTAGAACTCTCGGCTTTCCATTTTCTCGAGGGTGATAAGTTGTGGATTTCTTATGCAAGATCATATGTTTAGAAGTCAACTGCTTAATCACTTCATTCAAAAAATGCTTACCACAATCACTTACCAAGTCTATGGGGCAACCAAACCGAGTCATTATATTAGAATAGAGAAATTGTGCCACATTTTCTGTCTTATTGTCGTGCAAATCTTTAGCTTCAACGCAGTTAGTACAATAATCCGTACATACCAAAATATACTAGTTTTTGCTCTAATAGGCAACTGGCTTGATAGGGCCCACAAACTCAATACTCAACATTTGGAAAGGCTCTAGAGGCAAAACTACATGATCTTGCATCATGTTCCTAGATTGAGGTTGACCTTCCTTCATACAAACAATGCACTCTTTTGATATTGATGAGCATCTTTAAGTATAGTTGACCACCACAAACTAACTTGAAGAATCTTCTTAACGGTAATCTAACTGAAAAAATGACCTCACGTCAATCCTGCATGTACTTCATGCAGAACAATGGGTTGTTCTTCAACAGTAACACATCTTCTTAACACATTGTCAATGCCCCTTCTATAGAGCACTCCCATAATAACCTAAAAGTGTGTGCTCTGCAATGCCAACTTTCTACGGTGATCTCTTGGCAATTATTTAGGAATCACTCCATGAAGCAAAAAAATTCAATATTTGATCATAGAAGGAATTGATTTGATTTACCTAAACACTAAACAACTCTCCATTAGGCAACTGATCATTTACCCCTAGTGCAAGGTCCACTCACTCAAGTCTACTCAAAAAATCAGCTACTATTACATGCTCTTTACTTGGTGTATATACTATTTTGTAGTCAAACTCTTGCAAAAGAAGCATCCGCCTTACCAATCTTCCTATAAGCTGCAGTTTATTGATGATATATAATAAAGCTTGATGATCCACATGAAAAATTACTTGATTTCCCAATAGGTAATGTGTAAAATTTTGCAATGCAAATATCATTCCAAGAGCTTCCCTTTGAGTTACTATATAGTTCTTCTCAGTTGTGTTGTAAGCCTTATACTTGCCAGTAGACATGTGGTGCATAGATCAGATGTTGTATGCGTACATAGCGAGCACCGGATGGTCTCCAAGAACAAAAGAACTCTATTTTTGCACAAAAAACAAGAGAGAAGACTTGCACGACATGAAGCAAAAGACTAATTGGGTACAATCTCCCCCCATGCCTTGTGTGTGCGCTCCACAAAGCATGTATTTAATATACCCAATTAGTCTTTTGCTTTTGTGTTTGCTTTTGTCCCACTAAAGAATTAAAGTGATTGGGCGCCCAAAGAGTCGGGTTGTGCCAAATACAATGTCAAATACCAAATATTTAAATCGTGCGCCTATGCGTATACAAAATAATAAATAAACTGTTATTGTATGCAAATTGAAGTAAATGTAAATGTGTATCCCATATTTGTGGTTTTGAAATTGTGTATGCACGCAAAAGATCTAAAATAGTACTGTTAGTAGCTTCTCTTTGCCCATTTGTTTCAGGATGAAATGCAGATGAAAAATCAATCTTTGTTCCTAAATTAGCAAACAAAGTAATCCAAAAATTATTGCAAAATCTAGAATCACGGTCAGAAATAATAACTTTTGGCAAACTATGATTAGTGAAAACAATTTTCAAAAACAATTGAGCAGCTTGAGATGCAGTTAACATTTTCTTACATGGAATGAAATATACTTGTTTGCTAAACCTATCGACAATAGTCCAAATCATATCATGATTAGGTTTAGTGTTAGGCAAACCAGTAATAAAATCCATTGAGATGTGTTCCCATGGTCGTTCTGGAATTGGTAAAGGCATTAATAAACCATATTGTTTACCATGGTGTCGTTTAACTCTTTGGCAAATTAAACATTCAGATACAAAGTCAGATACATCAAATTCCATATGTGGCCAATAAAAATCTTCAATCAATGTATGCAAAGTAGAAATAATTCCTCCATGGCCTTGGTATGGGGAACAATGAATTTCATGCAAGACAAATGATCGAAATGGAACAGTTACACATAATCTTTTTTCATAGAACATAAATCCATCAGCGTAAGACAATGAATCAATTGGAATCCAGTTATTTGAAACTAATTTATTCCAATCAATTTGAAAACTAGGGTCTTGGTCATAGGTATCTTTCATAGGGAGAAGAGAGTCAAAAGATATCACAGAGATATTATGAATAGTCGGTCTTTTACTTAAAGCATCGACAACAACATTTTCTTTTCCGAGTTGATATTGTATGAGTGGATGAAAACTTTGAATAAAAGCAGCCCATTTAATGTGTTGGTCAGATATTTATGATTGACTAAGGAGATGTTTAATGCTTTGTTGGTCAGTTTTGATCATGAATTCAGATCCCATTAAATAGTGTTTCCATTAATGTAAAGCTTGTACTACAGCTAGAAATTCCTTATCATAAGTAGAATAATTAAGTTCAAAGGGTTTAAGTTTGCAGCTAGAGTAGGCTATGGGATGGGAATCTTGCACAAGGACTGCTCCTATTCCAGATCCACTAGCATCAGTGACTACTAGGAAAAATGGTATATTGAAGTCAAGTAATTGCAATACAGGAGCATGACTTAAAGCATGTTTCAGTAAATCAAAGGACTTTTGTTGATCGTCGGACCAATGATACACAATGCCTTTCTTTAATAATTTGGTCAAAGATAATGCAAGAAATGAAAAAATTCTCACAAATTTTCTATAAAAGTTAGCAAGACCTAAGAAAGAACGTAATTCGTGCACATTTTTAGGTATGGGCCAATTCGAAATTGCTTCTATCTTTTTAGGGTCAACTTTAATACCTTCAAATGAAATAATATGTCCTAGGTATTCAATTTGTGTTTTGAAAATTTCACTCTTTTCAGGATTAGCATATAATTGATTCTCTTTCAACAATTTGAAAACCAAAGATAAATGTTCATAATGCTTGTTTTCATTCCTACTAAAAACCAATATGTCATCAAAGAAAACAATGACACAATGCTAATGCTTCAAAAATATGTGATTCATCATACGATTGAATGTGGCTGGTGCATTAGTTAAACCAAAAGGCATCACAAGGAATTCATAGTGTCCAAATTGTGTTCTAATTATAGTTTTGAATATATCAAATGTGTCTAGTCATACTTGATGCTATCTAGATTTAAGATCTATCTTACTAAATATTGCATATCCTTGTAGTTTGTCCATAAGATCATCTATCCTAGGAATCGGATATCTATGGAGAACTACTGGGCCTAATGAGTCCTCGGGTTAACAATTCTTCAACTTGGACTTGAATTTCTTTCTGTTCAATTTGGTTATGTCTATATGGTGCTTTACATGGTGGTTGTGATCCAGGAATTAAGTCTATTTTGTTATCTTCGGGACATATAGGTGGTAAGCCATGTGGTAAGTCAACAACAAAACAATCTTGAAATTATGAAAGAAATTGTGCATGCCTAGGATGCATCGAATTTTCTTTAGCTTCAATTTCATTCACCCATATTAAGTAGGATTTGCTACCTTTTCGTAATGCACGTTTAGCTTGTGTATGACTAAGCAATGGAAAATTATCGAAAGTGTGCATACCATGCAATGTGATTTGTTTCCCATTAGAATGAATCTTCATTGAATGCGTGGAATAATCTATATCGGGATTATACTGATGACGCCAAGGCATTCATAAGATAATGTCACTAGATTGTAAAGGCACAACTAAGAAATTTCTACGTTCAACATAATCACCAATTTTAATTTCTAAGTCATGCACTTCTTGTGTTCCATTGTATCTAGTGCCTAAGAATGCAGCCTTGATGTAATAATGAGTAGAAACAGTATGTAAATTCAATTCTTTGACCAATTTTGCAGTAATAAAATCGTGTGTGCTTCCATCATCATGTAAAACAATCTTTTCTTTACCATGCAAAAGACATTTCATCGTTAATAAAGAATGGGGGTTTGGCATACCTGGTAAAGTATCTGAAGTAGTACCAATATCGTCATCGTCTTTCGAGAAATCTGGTATTTCTTCATGTTCTTCATATTATGTTGCTCCCAAATAGTTGATGTGAACAGTTGGCTTTTTGGATTGACAATTCGCTGCTAGATGTCCAGGTTGATGGCATTTGTAATAGATTATGGGTTTGGCTTTAGACACATTATTGGTAATAGCTGGAAGTTTAGGAATGTTGGAATTTGGCTGGAAAGATGGCTTAGGATTTGGATTTGTGTTTGGTGGTAAAGCAGGGGGTCGTGTCCAAGATTTACGGAATGAAGATGAAAGGAAACGATTTTGATTGAATCTTCAAAAATTTAAATTGAATTGTTTTTAACCAAAATTACCATTAGTTTGAAATTGTTGCGGTCGCTTCTCTCGTCCTCGAATTTTGTCTTCAGTGTCATGGGCCAAGGAAATTGTATGTTCGAGAGTCATTGGCTTGAACATGTTCACCTCCGCATAAAAATGTCCAAGTAAGCCAGACATAAACTTGTGTTTATGGGTTGCCTCATGTACATCTTCGAGCATTCGAAGTTGCAATAAAGCATTCCAAAAATGCTCGGTATATTGTGAAATAGGCTCACGATCCCTCTGTTGCAGAAGATCCCATTGTTTGATTGCTTTTTCGTGGAATTGGGGTGGAAGAAAATTCTGCAAAAATTTCTTTTGGAAAGTCTCCCAAGTAGTAGGACAATCAATGCTTTTGCGGACAATAGTCCACCATAGGGATGCTATGTCCACTAGATGATTAGTGACACACTTAATTTTGCCTTTCTCAACATACTCTTCTTCATGGAAATAATCATCAAATTGACTTATAAAACCAAGTACAGTCTTTCCATCGTGTGACCCATTGAAAGTACGAAATTTGAAATTTCTTTTACGTATCTTTGTTTCTTTCCGAATAGATTGCGCTTCAAGTGTTGCATCGATCGTACGTCATATAAGATCTTCAGATTGCAGTCCATCTTGGTTGGCGTAGATCGTTACAGATTGGCCAATTGAGCTTGCAAAGTTTGACGTGCTCTTCATTCCTCTTGAAGCTGCATCATAATCTAATCCAGATTTTGCTCCATCGTTGGTTCCGGTAGATCACCTTCGGTCATAAAATCTTCCATGGTTTGATTGGACATCCTGCAAAATTCCAAAAGACCTCACACACTCCAAATCTTGTTGGTGGGATGAACGTAGCTCAAAGTCGGGTTTACAAGGCTTATTTCTCTTTTTTTTTTTAAATGGCTTTTTGCAGTATTTCTTCTTTGCATATGCTGAAATTGATGTCACAGTCTTCTTCCAAAAGGATATTCATGCGTGTAGTCTACATGTAGCAATCTTGTTTGCTGGAATTGAACTCTGTCAGTCCACAGGTGTGAACAGGGGCTTGCAGGGAAGTTGAAAATCCGTTTGAGACTAGCTATGTATGAACAGCCACAATGAGAGAGATTGAAACTTAAAAATTGATAACCTTAGTAGCTTTAAACTTTAAAGCTCTTAGTTTTTTTTTAAAACTAACCATTTGCTGTCGCCGTGAGAAGAGGGGCCATTTTCTGACGCCGTCATCCGTAACGACATACTCCCGCCACAAAAGATCAAAATCTCAAGAGCTTTAAGCTCTTATAAGCTTTTAAAGCTTATCTCTAACTTGAATAATGATAATTAACTTCTTCTCTTATCTACGAATAGGCGACTTGATCTAGGAGTTTGTCTGCTGGTCCTCCACCTATAGAGGCTGGTCCTTCGCGATCCAACAACGTAGCAGGGGGTTCTTCACCGCCAAGAACGCGCTGGTACTGATGGATTGCTGTGAGACTGACTGTAGAGCTCAATCGTTCCAGGAGCTCCGCATTCGCGCAATATGGTAAGCGATTGGAAGCCCTTGATCTCAGCTTCACTCTGTGTAACGTGTCCACTTGTATCTTCAGGACACGTCTTAGCAGTCCATCGGAAAGGGTGTCTAGAAAGCTCCCCCGGCACTTCCATGGAATGTTACAGGGTTTGCGATCTAGGGCTTTTCGCGTCTACCACGTAGCGGAAGTATTCCGGTCGTTCCCACTTAGGATCGACCTGAATTAGGGTTTTTCTTATTGGTCATTTCCTAACGGCAACTAGTGTCGGACCCAAGCGAACTACTTTACGCAGAAACTCCAGGTCCGAAGCGGATTCACGCTGCACTTGGTTCAAGGAGAATGGGAAACGAGAGGGATGCAAAGCTCAATCTCTCTGCCATAAGGCATAGTCCCATTCCGTTCCCCTAAAGTAAATCGGGTTTAATCATAACTCTAGGTCGACGCTTTTGTTGTTCGTGTTCTTTGACGATCTTCCTGCTGTCCATCGTGATTTGAGAAAAGTTCCGACCAACCGGGACCACCCATCCGTAGGACGGACCTATGGCCCATCCTCCGCACTTTCCTCGAGTTGTTTTAGTTATTTAATTACCTAACACATTACTTGGACATGTAACAACTAGCTTCTTTAATTAACCTGTTAGGCATTGGTTCCTTCACATAATCTTATCACTTGACATAGAAAAACAGTATCAGACAAGTTCCTTATTAATAGGTTATCATATTTATCTTTGAAATACAAAGAGTCCAGCCTGTAGGCTTATCCACAATCCACCCGAAGGCTATCCAGCAATCCAGAGGGATCACTAATCCAAGTTTTCGCCCGTAGACTAGTATGCGGACCTTGAGATCCAATCCCGAGTCACGTTAGCCTCTTGTGCAAGGCCCGGAAGGCGAGGGATTTATGGCCAGAGCCCCCTCTGGCACCCAAGCGTCCTCCTGCTCCAAGTAGCGCTCAACAGAGAGACCTCTCGCAGCGAGTTCGGTCCACTTGCCCGGCGCGGTTAACAACCCCCTTGGTTAGGGTCCAGCAGGTAGTCGGGGGTAACTGAAGCTGCCTCTCCCTTCAGGCCTTCAACCTGAAGTATAGATATGAATTTATCTTTTATTCATTGATCAAACAAAGTCAAACAGTGCTCTCGAATCTGTAGCAAGCACAAACATTTCCATTGATCATTTTTGTTGGCAAACTGCTAAGGAATGAATCCTTCCTTTCGAATACAACCAGCACTTGATCCGGGATGACTTGCAACTTAGCAAGATCCCCTATATCCTGGGTTAGGGCGTACCCTATTAACCCGACTTGGTCAACCCTTAAGTTCATCAGTTATTTCAGTTGGCTGGTCTTTAGTTTCCAATCAATCTTCTTTACTCAAGAAAGATTCTAAATTAGGATGATTATTCATCCTCTTGCAAGATAACTTGCATAAGGACTTGCCATCCTCATTGCGAGAATTTGGCCATTCTCTTGTGATCCAATCATAAGATTATATGACTCCGCACTTGGTGCGCAAGTGTCGCATCGAACTATGAGACAATGGAGTCACGAAACAATCTGTTTCGGGTTACTAGGCAAACGTCGTTAGACCTAGGGTTTCCAAGTTTCATCTTCTAAGATTCTTAGGGACAAACCCTAGCTCACTTTCCAATTTCATTTCACTGTCCCCTACATTTAGTGAATGTGGGCAAGTATTTAAGGTATAGGAGTTTCAGTTTTAGCGATACGTAACGATTAGGTCACATGTTAATTTCCTAGTGAATTTCTTGGAATTCAACTCTTTCTAAACTAGTACTCCGTGGTTTAGGTGTTTTAGGTTCATACCAATTTGGTTAACTCTAGAAAATAATTACGTGATCATTTCCACATAACTCGCTGTCTATGTGTAAATTAATTTTTCAACCTTAACTTATCGATTAAGGCCAGGCATAGGTTAGGTTAATTCCAACTAATCTTCCTATACTTTGCGAACAAAATTCATGCTTAACAAGCAACCTTTTACTTGATAATTTATGCAGTTGACAAACGATATTTTCCTAGAGTTTATGCATCGTAAGAACCATTTCATGCTTGCACTTTCCATGATGATTCATTGCTAAGAGGATATGGGTTAATAGTGCGATACGTAGTTTATACATCTAGGTTTAAAGGAAGTATACTATTTTAATGGACAATAATCTAGTTTATAATTCATTTCAATGCATAAAGCTATTTGCTAGAAATGCATTTACGCTTTCTTTATTTTGCATGTTTCATTAAAAGTATTAACAACTAAGTTCCTTCGTCGTGAGCATCTAAGACAAAAATATATCCTATTTCTAACAATTAACCTTGCATGATTGAATTACAACAATATCAAATAAAAATTAGGAAGGAAAACCTGGGCTTGGGGTGAGATATCCACGTGGATGCCCAAAGATGACCCTCCCACGGCTGCGCCTTGGACTTTCTTAGGAGGCATCGCAATTGTAGTCTTTTAGACGTGGAAGCAGCTTTACAACTCCTCTTTGGAATTCCATTGTCGCTCCCTTTTGCAATAACTTGCACCGTCCGTCGAAAGCAGTTTAAGGAGGCTTTCTCCTTGAAGTAGGGAATTCGGAAGGGGGTGCTTCAAAATTTCTCACGACTAAGACCCATTGAAGCCATGGGGAAGGACGGGAAATAGAAAGGTGTGGAAAAGAAACAAGGTGCGGGAGAGCTCCAAGGGTTATTTTTGCATGGCCTAAGGGGGATTTTTAACAAAACATGGAGGGGGGAAAGGAAAGGTTATTTGGAGTAACCTTTTATGGGGGGAAACCCTAAGGGGAAAACTCCAAGGAAAAAGTAACCTTAAAGGTTATAAGTAAGGGTCTAAGGACCCTTAGGGCAAATTTGGAGGAAAGGGGTTTCAAGATGCCTCAAGAGAGGGGGAGGGGGGGGGGGGGGGGGGGGGGGGGGGGGAAGGGTTTCCAACGTCCATGGGAAGGTGGCTAAGGGGAGAAAAAAAAAGGGGGCTTATGAGTTTAAACACGAGGGGGGGGGGGGGGGGGGGGGGAGGGGAGGGGGGGCACGCAGGGGGGTTTCAAAAGGCACAAGAAGGGGGGTGAAAGGGGGCTTAATTAGCCCTTTAGAAGCTTCCCCCCAGGAAGCTTCTAAAGCTTCCGCCATGTGGGAGGGGGAAGCTTCAACGGCAACGTCGACAGCGAATGAAGGCAGCAGATGGGCTGGTTGTGGCGGCATTTCGTCACTCCTCTCGTGGCAAGCAGGCGGTAGCACTCTCTCCCCTCACGATGCCCAACGTCCCGACTGTCTTTCTTTTCCTTTCCTGCTTCCCCATAGGCACTGGTTTTTATAGGGGGAGGGGAGGGGGATCCCCCCTCTCTTACACAGCAGCATGCATGAGCTCTAGCATGCTGCCTTCCGTGGCTTCCCTCCTTACGTGTCTACGTGACGGTGGTTTGTGACCAGCGAGCTCCACCGAGGAGCTTTTCCCATGCATTCTATTCCCCCTCCTTCTCCAACGTGACAGTCGGCTGGGGAGGGGAATAAGGAAAAAAAAATTGGCATTATCCTGGTAATTTATAAAAAGGCTATATTATTATCCCCACTACTTAAAAGGGGGTTCATGTGGGTAGTGTTTGGTATATATTACACTCTGATACCACTGTGCATAGATCGGATGTTGTATGTGTACGTAGCGAGCACCGAAAGGTCTCCAAGAACAAAAGAACTCTACTTTTGCACAAAAAACAAGAGAGAAGACTTGCACAACATGAAGCAAAAGACTAGTTGGGTACAATCTCCCCCCATGCCTTGTGTGAGCGTTCCACAAAGCATGTATTTGATATATTATTCATCTCCAAGCTCAAAAAATAGCCCAATTTACAATTAGCACACTTTAGCTTTTATGTTTGCTTTTGTTCCACTAAAAAATTAAAGCGATTGGGCACCCAAAGAGTCGGGCTGTGCCAAATACAATGTCAAATACCAAATATTTAAATCGTACGCACATGTGCATACAAAATAATAAATAAATGTCAGGCGCTTCAATAAATAAGCGCATCAAAATAAATATTGGTGCCACGCCTAAGATGCGCGCCCATCAAAAATGATAATTTCTTCTAAATAACTTGAATACACGCTATCGCTCAGTGCTTCCCAACGCCACCGCTGCCTGCTCTACACATCAACTGAAGCATTCACAATTGCTAGAAAATAATAAAATTAAACCGACAAAAGTGAATACCTAGTATTCTTCAGGTACAAAATAAATAAATTGGTTAGAACTCAATCCTAACCTTAATTTATTACAAGTGCGCACTTTAAACTCATAAACGTCCATTAATTTGAATATGTATTTTGCAAAATTGCGCGCTATGGAATCACCCACTTGTACATTAAATTAACAAGACGCCCGAAAAGGACAGGCGTCCCCATTGACTTTTCGCACAAGGAATCCACCTAGTGTATGAGCCCCAGCAACAAATATAATTTTACAAAATCCATCGCAAAACCTCATGGAATCCACTGTGGAATATCCCTCCTGGCATCAACATGTCTAAACCAGCCTGCAATTCTTTCTTGTATCAGAACTGCACCCACCACAATGTCAGATGCATCAACAAATACATGGAATGGAATATCCCACTGCAGAGGTTATAAAATTGGTGCTACTACCAACATCTTTTTCAATATATCAAAAGCTTTATTCTGGTCATGCCTCCAAACAAACTGAACTCCCTTCTTAGTAAGCAATGTAAGTTAAGCACATATATGAGCTAAATACCACAAATACCTACCATGCCATTTCACTTGATCCACAAAGAGCATGACTTCTTGAATTGTTGTAGGTAGAGCAGCCTTCTAAACCACTTGAATTTTCATTGAGTTAATAGCCATACCTTCCTCTGAGATAATATGACCCAAAAGAACTCCTCTTTTAGCAACAAAAACATATTTAAATGGGTTAAGTGACATCCCAAATTGATGGCATCTTTCAAAACACAGCCCAAGATGCTACAAAATTACACAAAAATCATCTATGAAAACCCTCATAAAAGATGTAAGATATGGATCAAATGTTTTATGAGCCGCACCTTGAATTTTTGGTGGTCCATTCTTTAAATCGCACCTTGAATTTTTGGTGGTCCATTCTTTAAACCAAAATTCATAACAATACTTACGAATGCTCCCCATTCCGTTATAAAGGCTATCTTATCCTTATCATCCAAATGCATTCGGATTTGTTATATCTAGAGAAACCATCTAGAAAACTATCTATCTCATTGCCTACTACATCATCCAATAAAGAATCCATAAATGGAAGAGGAAATGGATCAATTATTGTTGTTGAATTCAATTTTCTATAATCCACATAAACCCATATCTTGCCATTCTTTTTGGGCACCACTAGAATGGATAACAACCAAGTCACTTCATTCACGGGTTTGATAAAGCCAACTCTAAGAAGTTTGTCTTATCTCTTCTTTCACCTATTTAGCATAATTTAGATTCATACAGTATCACTTTTGCATAATAGGTTTAGCATCTACCTTTAAGTTGATTCTATGTTGACATACTCTTGGATCAAATCCCTTCATGTCAATATACTCCAAAGCAAAGATGTCTTGAAATCTTTTTACATAGATTGATCAATTGTTGCTTGAAGTCTTCCTCAATAAAAATACTCACCTTTATCAATTTAGACCTTGCTTCAGCATCCAAATACACTTCCTAAACATAATCTTCAAACACTCTAACTAACTTACTCATAATGTGTTCATATTTCAACTTTACATCAATAATAGCTTGTTGACTTGCTTGATCTAGATCCTCATTTGTCTCTAATGAAGGTTTTTTCTACTCTTTAAGAGTCTCCATATCAATTCCCTTACTCCCCTTAGGGTTGCCATTACTTTTTGTAACCAAGTTGATGTCTTGTTGTTGCATGGGTAAAACTACTTTTGATAGTGATATTCTTTGAACTTGTGAAAACATCTATTTGGAAATGAATTCTTTCTTGATTTTGTGTAAGTTTATTTTATGAAGGCATGAAAGGCACCCTAACTCAAGATTAATTAACAAAGTAATGTGTGTAGCATGTTTTGCTTACATCACTAAAGAATGATCGAGTGTGTGCATGGAAAGTAGGTGAGCAATTTGATGATGGAATGCTCAATGAATGGGTGGACCCAATTGGCTGGGTGCTTTCTAACTAATGGAAAATAGGACTAGCATCGAATGATGTCTTCCTAGATTCAAGTCTTAGATCCTAACTAAGCACCATTTTAGGGGACCAAAGCTAAGATTTTTTCTTATGGAAAAAGGGTCAATTCAACTCCCCTTGTCTCTCACTCTCTTTGAACCAAGTGCAACAATTAGTCTACTCTCAGCCTTGACTAATTACAAAGTGATCTCCAAGGTTGGGCATGAGAATACTAATAGCAACTATTAGGTCAGTAGGATCCTGCAGGCTGATCCTTGTGGTTCGAGGCCAAACACTTTGTTGCGATAATTGGAAATGGACCTTGAGCAATTACCAAATGTTACCTTATGCTATGAAGTGCCAAGTACATTACAATCAATCCAAATGGAAGAAAGCTACCAAGGAAATCCTTAAAGCTTCTTAAGAGATCCAAGCATTGAAAGGAATAAACCTTGGAGAAGCAAAACAATATCATCAAAAGTCAAAAAGATCAAATATGGAATCTTTAGTGACCCCACAAGACCTTAATTAATGGGCCATAAAGTAACAAGTACTGCTTGAAAAGAGTAAGAAAAAGCTATTATATTTAACATTGACATCCAAACTACTAGTACTCTCAAGATGAGCTAGAAAAATGCCTTCAAGGGAATATAAGAAACAATTAAACTCCTTGATTCATAGCACAAATACCTTTGAGCATGAGACATGGCAAGGGCAAGATAAGAGAAAAGAATTTGTGTGAAGGGTTGTCTCAAACCTCTCACAAACAATGCTTGAAAAAGAAATATTGAAGGAGCCAAAGACAATCACCAACCATATCTTGTTCGTTCAATAGAAGATGTGTTTAAATGAAATCAAGGTCATAAAACTAGTATAGGAGGAAGATATAGAGAGCTTGAAGAGGAAATTAGATATAACAAAAGAAACTTTCCTATAAGATTTTGGCACAACACTACCAAGAGGAGAGTGTGATCTTGCCAAATAGGATCTAGCATGCACTTATAGAGAATCTAGCTATATTGATTGGGAAATCAATGAAATGGGCTTTGAAAAACCTATCACTTTAGGAGATCCATCATCCCCTAGTGCTAGACCAAATGTATTAGAAGCAAGAGAACAAGTGGTACTAAGAACTTCTAAGAGTGGCTTCTCCATTGCTAGTTTATA
The DNA here is from genome assembly GCF_053477565.2 of Lygodium microphyllum. NCBI lineage: Eukaryota > Viridiplantae > Streptophyta > Polypodiopsida > Schizaeales > Lygodiaceae > Lygodium > Lygodium microphyllum. The sequence continues at coordinate 117,952,221 of NC_141158.1, forward strand.
ACAATCCTTGGAACATGGAGTCACCCTCTAAAAAGAAATTCCACATGCAACCCAAAGTATCCACTAGTAGTGTGAGCCCATCCAAGAGTAGCAACTTCCCCATATAGATCTAGAGGTAGTTAGCTAAATGGTTAAGACATTCACACCTTCCATAGCCCATGCTTGGCATCCCATTTGATGTACGAGTCACTAAAGAGTAGGAGAAGCTTGACAAGCCCATTGATGAGTTCCAAACAACATATGTCAATCCTAATGTTCCCATCTCATTCAACTTCAACATCCCAAAAAACCTTAAGAGGGTATTACCTGCTCAAAGATGGTTTGATCATATTCATAAATAGACTTTTCTCAAGCCTTACAAAGATACCAAGGCTTGGAATAGCAAATATGCTTCAAGATGCAAGGATGTATACATAACTGGAATGGTGGCAGAACATCCTACATATAGATGGACATGCTTAGTTTTCCTTTGTTAAGACCACTACAAAAAAGAGAGACTTGATCTAACATGCTATCCTTACCCTCACTAGCATAGTGCATCATTTGATCTAGAGAAACATTGAAGGTACAACTTCCTAACAATCACCAACATCGATGCCAAGGACCTAGAAAACAATTACTAGTTCCAAACAAGGGGCTTGCTACTATCCTCTAGTCCCCTCAATCAAAACTTGAAGCTACTTATCACTCTACTTTGAAAAAGGCCCACAATTTATGAAGACTAATTATCATCCTTGTTCTTTGACTTCAATGTCTAGATCAGCCATAATATTGCAGCCTAACTCACCACCATACAATCTTTCTACTTGCATATTGCTTAGAGTTGCTAAAGGGTATGATTGGGAGTCAATTGTTTTGTTGCCCTCATCCTTTCCTTCCGCACTTATGTGGATGCTTATCAAGAAGTACTTGATGAGTGAGCTTTGCCTTTCTCCAACCCCATGCGCACTCCACAAAGCTTAAAAACCCAAAGAAAATGAAACAAAGAAAGAAAACAAAACAAAATAAAACAAAGTATTAAAGAGAAAAATGCTCCACTATAGAATAGGCTTTTGCACATCACTAGACTTAGGTAAGACATGTAGTGGCCTAGGGTAGCTAGTTGTATCTCTAATCCCCTAGCATATACCCCACATGACAATTGAGAGCACATCAAGGGCAGGATACCCTAGGCTCACTCAAAAAACCTATCACCATGATTTCCACTAGACCACACCTAGCTATTGCATTCATTAGGTTCTTAAGTGTGGAACATACCTCTGGGATTCTTAGCTTGCCATAGCATTAGACCGTCTCTCAATTGCATGCCCTTGATCGCCCATAACCTTGCACTGTTAGTTAGACACAACCCCTAAGAGAGAAAGAAGAAATAGCCTCATGCTACTTTCTTGGGAAACCCCATGTATATAATGTGTAAAATATATTGATTTCTCATTCCTATGTGTGTAAACTTGAGAGGGTTTTCTTCCTTCTTCTCCTTTCTTTATTTCACCATAATCAAAGCTTGAGATAGTGAGAGAAAGTATGAGGGAGAGAGTGAGAAGGACCAAGAAGGAGAAGCACTCTACTCCTTTCTTTAATCTTTCTTTCTTTCTTTCTTTCTTCTTCTTCTTCTTCTTCTTCTTCTTCTTCTTCTTCTTCTTCTTCTTCTTCTTCTTCTTCTTCTTCTTCTTCCCTTCAATCATCACTAGTATAGGAAGCTTGGAAGCCACCATAGCTTCAGTATTTGAGAAAGGATGTGAGATGCAAAAGACTAAGTGAGACTATAAGGGAGAGAGTGAGGGACTAAGCAAGAGACACTTCTTCTTTGTGCTTGCATCCACTCTTCTTTCGGGAGACAATGGGCATGAAGGCAAATTAGATCATGTTGATATTGTATATTGTATCAGCTCATGAAAGAATGGATTATGTATTGACTCATTTGTGAACTAATCAAGCTCCACAATACCTATGATACATGGAAAAAACCTAGCAAAAAGTAGATATTTTGAGGATATTTGTAGAAGATGTCATTGTACTTAAATTGTAAACAGCCTTATACAAACAAACATTAGATTCTAATGCATCATCTTTAACGGCATTTCAACTACTATATATGGTAAAAACAAAAATTGAGAGCTCAAATCCAATGGGAGAACATAAAAGGTAGTGTGAAATATCAAGCTCAATAAGAGAACACAAACAATGAGAGGTTTAATGCAAGGTTATTAAATTCTAAGGTGGCATGCATTGTATTCATAGTATGTTTTATGTTTGTAGAATAACAAAAGACATAGTCTAAAGGGTGTCGCACTTTTTAATCTCTAATAAAAACCTTAATGTTTTTGTATGCTTAAGAAGAGAACCTAAGAGCAACAAGTTGCACATACAAAAAATTCTACACTTAAGATTCTAAAGGAGGTGTATAGAATGGATATGTTTTACTTGGTTCTTTCCTAAACTATCAATGTTTGATTATTTTTTCATCAAAATACACAACATTATGTTGTTCATGTATAGTACTTAAAGGCACGTTATTTATATGGTTTCTAAATGCTATCATGTTCTCATTCTTCTTCATAAAGTTAGGACGCTTCATTTGAAGGGATTGTATGCAAACTCGAACAAAGATCAGTACATGCGGTCTATCTTGAATATAATCACTTTAAAATAAGATGCCTTTGAAAATTTAGTCTTGAAATTTGAATTTCTTTGGAAAAATACATATTTTGAAATAAGGTGTGAGGAAAGTCTAAGTTGGACAACATGCTTCAATAAATCCATGTGTCCAAGTGAGACAATCATACCATTGGTGAAAACCTGGCCTTAGATCTGGCCAAAGAGCTTCTGGGGCCACCTCCTCTTGTTTATTAATCCACTCAATGAACACTTGCTCCACATCAGAGTGGGGTAGACTCCCTAAGATCTTGATGAGGGCGTCCTCAAGTGCATTGAGGGTAGGGGGGAAGGGTGTGCTACCTTCAGTGGTGATGGGCCGAGGGAAGGAGGAGTTTTGGACGGTATCAAGGAGGAGGAAGAGGCGATGGCGGCAAGGAAGGAGGGCATTGGTGTCGGCAACCTGGTGGAGGAGGGCGTGGAGGAGAGTAAGGAGGTCACTGTGGCGGTGGAGGGAGAGGGCACGAGTGCAAGCCTCAGAGAGGAGGGCAGACCAAGAAGAAGAGGCTCGGAGTGGGGGAGAGCCAATGGAACCCACATCATTGTGAACCTCCTCATCCTCATCAACAACATAGTCATGCTCCTCCTCCTCCTCCTCCTAGTGGGCAATGTTCACAAAAACTCGAGGTTTAATGTAAAATGAATCAAATTGCAAACTTTCTTTAATGGAACCTTCAATATCTAAAGAGAAAAGCTTTGAAACATAGAGCTTTTAGATATAACAAATTGGCAAAGATACAAGCAATCTAATTCAAACACAAGAAGTTTTAGACATTTTCCTTATATAGGAAAAGGGGTTGTGCTCCCTTGCTTTTTCCCTTTAGTGGTCAACATCATAGGCTTTTGCTTGAGAGGCATGGCATACCTAGCTAGATGAACGTAGGAGCGAGGGGCTGCTAACTTGTGGGGTTGGAGCTAACCGCCCCCCTAACCCTAACCGCACTTAGCTAGGTATGGAGTCTCTCCCCTACAAAAGCTCATGATATTGTTGTACTTGACATTGTGTGAATTATAGTGGGTATTCTTTAAGAAATCTCTTGAGAATTTAACGTTAAAGGTGTTCGTATTTTTTACCAGAAATGTTTTCGGGGAATATTGCTCTGGGGGTGGTGAGTCAGGGTGATGGACAAATGGTTGGTCACATGTGCCGGCTGGAGGATCATGATGGTGATGGTGATGGCGATGATCATGATGATGATGGGGGATGGCATTAGGAGGATGGAGGAGTGTGAGGAGGAGGGGGGTGGAGAGGTGGTGGCTGAGGAGCCTCTCCATCATCCACATTGCGTCCTGGAGATGGAGTTCAGAGAGGATAGGGTTGGTGGAGACGGCTGCCGCCGCCGCCCATGCCTCCAAGCTGCGCTGGCACTCTTGCGTCATGAAGGCAACGCTGGCGTCCATGGCTCGCCGCCTGCTGCTGCTGAGTAATGATGATTGGGAGGAGGATGAAGAAGAGGGAGGGCGGCTCAGCGCATGGCTCAGCGCTGTCAGCCATCTCTTCCTGCTGAACCTCGTCATCGTCGCAACAGTACCAACTACAACAACAGCAGCATCGGCATCATCGTTGCGACAACCCTATCATCAGCGGCATCGTCGCACAACAGCCGTCATATCATCGTGGTCGTCGACGGACTGCTATCATCAACATCTGTGCCCCTTCCGATCTCTTATTCCCACACACACGCACGCACGCACGTCTCATTAGCGATGATTAGCCTTCAGCGCCGCTCGTTACCCCGAATATATATATATATATATATATATATATAAAGGACGACCCGTCATAATGCTACTTTTTTTGTCACAATTGGTTGCCATTAGCAAAGCACTCAAAGTCGTTCAAATCGTCCATGGAGAAGGAAAACCACCTTGCTCTTGATTGCTAGCTTGAGTATCTTATTAATGAGACTCCAACATTCACTTCTTTACTCGGATTTTTTTCACAACATAAAAAACCATATCGACAACCATTGTAGACAAAAACAGTATCATAGCCTTTTTTTTCATAGAGATGCTTAATGATCAAGTGGCACAATGTAGCCTATGGTGCTAGAAAGATGCCTACTTCTACTTTTAGATTTCACACTGTCAAGTTTGGTGCCCCTATATTAGCCCATTTATCCTAGGGGGTCATGTCTTCCAAGCAAGCTCCAATGTGTCCTATAGCTAATGTGCCTTGGATGTGATATAGGGGAGAGGGCTAGGGGGTTAGAGACTAAGCTTGGTAACCACACCCAACCAACATCACTAATTTGAAAATCCCAGGGTGTAATGGAGTGTAGTGAAATTAGAGGTTTTGCCTCTCTCTCTCTCTCTCTCTCTCTCTCTCTCTCTCTCTCTCTCTCTCTCTCTCTCTCTCTCTCTCTCTCTCTCTCTCTCTCTCTCTCTCTCCTATTTGAGAATGGGAGTCATGAGATGTGGATGTGGATGGAAAAAGGTTGGGCGATTGGATTTTGTAGACGAAAAACGGTCATAGGATTTTGAGGTGTTTGTAGCCTAGGTGATAGAAGTGGTAAGAATCATGGGTTGCAAGGGATGCGATGGATAAGAAATAGTTCCTATTAGCACTAACCTTTCTCTCCTAGATGTCATCAAGTAACTCTAGGAAATAAATAGAAAGAAGTATAGCATGGAGATAGAACTATACCATTGTTGGGGTCAATCAATCCCCGTGTTCATTTAAAATAATAGAGTTGTGAGTCATTCTTCATAAGGAGTTGGGAAAATGGGAAGAAGCAATATGAAGTGTCTAATATAATGGATAGTTGTGACAAAAGTATGGTCGAAGAAATTGGTGGATTGAATAAAGACTGGACTAGGTCTTTGGGATGAAAATACTAGGTACAATTAGGATGTTGGGCAAAGATATTTGGGATTTTTAAAAATGTGTATGAGACATCCTTATTAGGGTCAAAGGTGCTACCAAATCTTTAAGGGTTCAAGTAGTTGGCTAGGTCCTTGAGTTCCTTTTTGAAGAGCTATAATAGTAGGAGGACCATTCTTCATTGTGTGATCCTATGCAAGGGGTTGCGATGGTATGCTAGGGTAGGGTATAATGCCTAAAAAACTAGACATCTTCCAAATGATACATTGCATCTTAGAGATTATAGAATAGCCTCTCTTTCTAATTTGCATACTCAATATAGAGCAAATCTAAAGCAAAGTTATACTAGAGAGTATGATGAAGTGATTACAACTTGAAATTCAAGGTGTTGAAACCATGCAAATTGTCCTCTTTTGGAAAATTTCCAAGAAGGATATTGTCTATTGTTTCATTAGCATTTTAGCTATTGCCTTCCATTAGCTACATATTTCTATCATGAGTTCTCTTGACAAGGTTTGTGTTGACTCTACAAAGTAGTTTCTTATGGCACTACTCTACATCAATTGCTTTCTTCTCAATTAATTGGTCCATCTCACTATTCTATGTGCTCAAGGAAGTGCACCTCTCTCTAGCCTTATTTGAATGTATTATTCCATAGATGGAGGGTTTGGACCCATTCTTAAAGTGCTTCCCCAATTTAGAATGCATTATTTAAGCTCATTTACTTCATTGTTAGCTAGTTAAGCTCTTTAACTAATTTATTTATGTGCATTGGAAACTTCTTTTTTTCAATGATGATCCAACCCCAAATAAAAAATCAATAATCAATTAAAATAAAAATTATTTGCTCCTAAATGAACCAAAAAACAAATGGATTTTATTTTACTTAGAGTATGGATAGATGCCTAAACAATTCTTTTGTACATGTTAATTGTTTAAAAAAGTAGATTTTTTCCTTTTGTAGTTGATCTTATGCTTTAGCATGTGTAGTTTTGACTCTTTCCTTTTTTGCAAATGCCTCCTAAAGGGTCTCTTTGAAGGTGTATAATTCCTATCTCACTCTCATATGTTGGCAAGATTGCCTCTCAACTTTATGGAGATTAATCTTTCCATTCTTGATGTTGGCATTATTACTATATTTATGGGAGATTATGGCTAAATTTTTCAAATCCTACAATTATTGTTGTAATTTAGTTGTAAATACAACTTATTGGGCCAATATTTATTATAGTCATGCTAGTAGGTGGAAGGTAACTATTGTATTTCCATCACATTCTTCTTTGTTTTACTTGGGGGACCTTCTCTTTGCAAAGTAGTTTGGGTTGCTTGAAGCTTTTCTTTGTATTCCCTTTTATTTTCTCCTATCTATTTTGGTATTCTTCTAGGGACCTTCTCTTTGCTCTCTTTTCTATTCCACTTGCTATTTTCATAGTTTCTACCTCCATTTTAGTTTTCTTGATTACTTCATCATATAATTTCTTCTCCTCATTGTTTCAATACATGAGGTTCCTTTTTGCTTGCCTTTTTAGCTATCATTGCTTCATTCTAGTAGGATGTTGTTTCTTCTTTTCTTCAAGTCAACAATTTCCTTTTCTTTTTGCCCACTTACTCCTTGGCACTCAAGGTTGTCCCAATTGGATCCATGATTTGTAGGTAAGGGTATTCTGATTAGCTCTCTCATTTAAGAACATAATCAAGGTGCATCCTTTCTTTGTTATGATCTAGCCCTAAGGTAGGTAGGTGATCCAATTGGTTTTTCTTTGAAATAAGTTTACAAGAGCTAGAGGACTCTAATTCTGATTTCCTCATTCATCTTGATTCCTTCACCCTACAAGGTTTCCAACTCTAAATTTCTTGTTGTGCTAATATTATGTACACAAGAAGATCCTAAGCTATAAAACCTCCTATTTTGTTGCTGTCCTTTAATAGAATACAAGACAATGAGCTCTCCCACTTTGAAGTCTTGCTTTTGGATGTGCTTTTCATACTAGCTCTTTCTTTCTTCTATTTTGTAATATCATTACATGGTGGCTAGAAGTTAGGCCCCAATGAGTTTCTTTTAGAGGTGCACCAATATTTCAATCCACTCATTCTTTTTCCATCATTCCTAAACTATAGTTCTCAAGTTTGGGACTAGAGATTTCATGTGTAAAAAAATTTTGGGTCTATTTTATGTGCAATTCAATAGACCCAAAGCATTGCCATGAGCTTATTTGCCCAACTGCCTTGGGTGGAGGAAATTATCTTTGTCAACACGATGATAGGAGTCTAGTTTTGCAAACTCATCTTGTCCATTTGCCTAAGGATTTGAAGTGATGAATTCTAATGGATGACCAAGAATATTTACAATAGATACTCAATTACTTTCTATGATCATTTTGAGGTGGTCCAAAGTTTTATGTGTTGGGAATAAAGGGCCACCGTGTTGCCTGCACCTACATGGGTGTGAACATACCATTTTCAAGTATTGTACTATGTTTGATATATCTCTATCTAAAAAACCTAAAGAGGTACATGTCATTATACCCACACATGATGTGTCTACTCTCTTCTCTCTCAACCTACTGCATCTCCATTGAAGCATAGAGGAAGCTCCATCTCAAATCCTTCACTTCAAACTGGTATCAGAGCAAGGCATCTAGAGGAGCTATCTAGCACTGCTTCAACAGATAGTTCAATACCTATAGGATTGGCAACCATGGTCGGCCTCCTATTATGAAGGTTCAAATAAAAGCCTACTCTCATCTGTGTTGATGTATGCCTATTGAGGACTTGTACAATGGTTCTTTGGGACCCCTTTGAGCTCTCTTAACCCTCATTGGTGCTTATCATTGCCCTCAGCCCTCCAGGATAGCAACACGTAGATTGTGCCATTTTTTACATGCAATCCTACACACATCATGATTATTATATCCTCCTACTTGGCAACCATTAGTGACTTGCACACTTCATTGGCAACTCCTAGATACTTGCCATCGGTTCTTGACCTTGGTCTTTGACTTGGCATTGAGCTTTGAGCTACACACTCTCAATCAAGGGCTTGAAATTATAGGTTTATAGTAGAAATACAAGGCAACACCATGTTTTGATGCTTCATGCTTAGTTGTGATGCTTATATGATGCCTATTCATGCCCATCGTTTGATGCTAGAAAACCTTGGGGATGTTTGCCTATTGATTGGCCATCATTTTGGCACTAATTTGAGCCTCTATTTGCTCAATTTGGATAGAGATATGCTTGCTAGAATACACAAGGTTGAATGCATTTCACAAGAATTATGTTATGTCTAATGCTTATGGCTACCATTTTGGGTGCTTTCTATGATGCACTAATGTCTACCATGGATATTATGCACTCAAAGGTGATTATGGGGATGTTTTGAGCTTGGATTTGGACTTGCCAACATTGCCATTAGCTGTAGTGAAATTGCAGGTTGTAAGTACAATATTTGAAGAGCATTTGGTACAATTTTATGCTTCTGATTGATGCCTTCATGTACTGATTTGGTACTGAATCATTGGCATATGCTTGGACAGTGATTGCACATGCTTTGTGCCACAATTTTGGGCTGAAATATATCATCTTTTACATAGTTTTTCATGCCGCATACTGTGGATAGCAAGTTTTACATGCAAGTAGATTATCCATAATGCTATCAAATGCTATATGGTAATGTATTGATGTGTGGTTTTGAACCCATATGCCTGGCTATGCTTGGACATGATCAGTAGGTAGTACTAAGCCAAAGGTTTTAGAAATATTACTGGTTGGTACTTATCTTTCATCCTGGTCATTTGTGTGATAAATTGGGCTTGTATTTGATGACATTTGAATCATCTTTGGGCTATAATCATGGTTGGTAGCTAGCAGTGACCTTTTGCATAGCAAGAAACTTGAGGGTGCACATAACTTTGCTATATCGCAAAAGCAATGCTATAATATCTTGGTGTAGAAGAAACAGGTGAAGCCCATTAAGATAAAGGGGATTCGAGTAGCAAACATAAAGAAAGAGGATTGGGAAGATCTAGATGAGCTTGCACATTCTATGATAGAGCTTTCAATTTCAGACTCTTTGTTATTCAACATAGAGAAGTTGGATTCTACCTATGCTATGTGGACTATACTTGAGAAGTTTTATGCTTAGAAGAATGCTACTAGTAAGGTTTATTGGCTAAAGAAATTGATGGACCTTCACATGAAGGAAAGTATAGCCATGTCTAGACATTTCAATGAGTTTAACTCGATTTTCAGTCATGTGGTTGCTTTGAAGTTTAACATTGATGATGAGTGCAAATCCACTTCCTTGCTATACACTTTACCTGAAAGCTGGGATACATTCAAGACAACCATGACTAACTCCAATGCCATGTTGATGTGCACTAATGTGAAGAGCTCTTTGCTTATGGAAGAGTTGAACAAATAGAATAATGCAACCAACAAGTCTTCCAATGCATTGCATACTAAGGCAAATCCCAACAAAAGGAAATTTTTTAATATAAAGGATGCAAACAGTCTTGTGGGAAAGATGTAGAGTTCCATCATTGTAGCAAGAAATGACACTTTAAGTGTGACAACTATAAGTGGAAGAAAGAGAAGGCCAAAGGTAAAAAGATTGATGATAGCAAGGATGAGAAAAAGGACAGCCAACTTGCAAAGAAGAGCAATGTCAAGATAGAGGAAGTCAATGTAGTCAGTCATGAGACTGACAGTGCCAATTATATACTCTTTACTCCTTTTTTTAGTGCACAATCTCTGATAGTAGATTCCAATTATGACATGCACACTTGGATTCTTGATTCAGATGCTTCATTCCATGTAACATCATACATGAGTGGTTCTCTGGCTACAGTGGTGGCAGACATGATGTTGTCCACTTGGGGGATAACTATGCACGTGATATTGCAGGGATTGGCAATGTGTAGTTGGAATTTCAGCATAGTTCAGTGTTTACATTGAGTCATGTAAGGCATGTACCCTAGCTCAAGAAACACTTAATAAGCACAAGGTAGCTAGATGATGAAGGCTATCATAATACTTTTGGGGATGGAAAATGGAAGATATGTAAGGGATCTAAAATCATTGCTAGGGGATCTAAGAGTGATTCTCTGTATCCATTTCATGTACCTATTGTGTGTGACCATGTAGTTGCCATAACCGAGCAGTGAAGTGTTTCTTTATGGCATGGCCGCTTGGGACACATGAGTCAAACTGGAATGAAAGTGATTTCTTGTTTGAGTTATTTGCTCTGTTTGAGATATGCCAAGTTTTCCCATTGGGGTCATTATGATTATGGCAAACATGCTCAAACATCACATAAAAAGTCACTTATATTGAAATCTTCTCCCTTAGAGTTGGTACATTCAAATGTATGTCAAATGTCGAGGGGTCTCTAGGGGAAAAGAAGTACTTTATCACTTTTGTTGATAATGCTACATGCAAAGTATATGTGTATCCTCTCCATTGTAAGGACAAGGCCTTCAATAAATTCAAGAAATTATTGGCATTTGTTGAAAATATAGGTGTATCCTATCCATTGTAAGGACAAGGCCTTTGATATATTCAAGAAATTACTAGCATTTGTTGAAAATATGACTAGTAACACATTAAAATTTCTTCGATCTGACAATGGTGGAAAATATGTCTCTAAAGTCTTTCATGACTTTTGTGATAGTAAAGGGATAAAGAGGGAGCTCACTGCCCCTCATAATTCACCCCAAAACGGTGTTTTAGAGTGTATAGCATGACCATTCAAGACAAGTTCTATGGTATAGTGTCTCATCCTGCATTACCTCATGGATTTTAGGTAGAGGCTATTATGATGCCATACACTTGATAAATTGATCATCAAACAAGTCTTTAGGGGGGAGAGTCCCTCAAAAAGTGTGGTTGTGTATGCTCATTTGAGAGTGTTTGGCTACGAGGCATTTGTGTATATTCACAAGGAAGAATGCAACAAACTTGAGCCAAAGTCCTATGAATGCATTTTTTGAGGATATGAGGATAGCCATGATGTTATCTTCCAACTCGAAAACCAAGACAGCATGCTGAAATTTTTGGACAACAAGCTATAAATGCAAATTTGCAAGCCCAATAGCCCCCAAACCTTGAATCTTTGGTCCATAGGTCAACCTAACTTCAAGATAGCCACATAGGTTTGTTTCTAGTGCTCAGTATGCTACTAATTATGTCATGGTGACAGACTGTTGTGAACCGTCGTGCTTCAAGGAAGCAATGGACGGACATGACAACAAAAAATGGCATAAGGCTATGTTGTTAGAGATGGAATCTCTAAAGAAGAGTGGTACTTGGGATTTTGTGCATTTACCTAAACGGCAAAAAGTTCTACTATACAAATGGGTTTATAAGATGAAAGTCACTTTTGGTTCCTCGCCAAAGTACGAGACATGGCTTGTTGCAAAGGGATGCAAGCATGAACATGGGATTGATTTTGATGAAATCTTCTCTATCTACTATAGTCAAAATGACTACTTTGTAGACCATCTTTGGCTTGGTTGCATCTAAGGATATGAAACTCATACAGATAGATGTAAAGACTACTTTCTTACATGGTGATCTGCATGAGGACATCTATATGCAATAGCCTAAGGGTTTTGTTGCAAAGGGGAAAGAAAAGATGGTATGTAAACTCAATAGGAGTTTTTATGGACTTAAATAGGCACCACGAGAATGGTGTCATAAGTTTGATACATTCATGCAGTCTCAAGGGTTCAATAGGAATCAAGTGGATCACTACTTATGCACCTAGAATGCAGCAAATGATAGCCTTATTCGCTTGGTTTTGTATGTGGATGACATGTTGATTGCAGGTAGGGATGTTCATGCTTTGGACATCTTGAAACAAAGCCTACATAGCAGTTTTGACATTAAGGATCTTGGTGAGCCCAATCATATTCTTGGGATGCATATACAAGGATAGATTGAAGGGTTCTCTATATATCACAATAGGAGTGTGCCTCCAAGATTTTGCAGCACTTCAATATGGAGGGGGGGAAAGTGATCGGTGTACCATTTCCTCCATATGTGAAACTCAATATAGAGGACTACCCTACATTTGATGATGAAAAGGCTAAAATGGCCAAGATTCCATATGCTTCAGTTGTTGGTAGCTTGATGTATGCTATGGTGGTTGCTATACACATCCTGACTTAGCATTTGCAATGGGAGTGGTTAGTAGGTACATGGCACATCCTGGCAAAAAGCATTGGGAAGTAGTGAAGGGTATCATGCGATACCTTAATAAGGGCACGAAGGATTTGTGCATCTACTTTGGAAAGTAGAAGGCATCTATCATTGGCTTTCTTTACGAATTTTGACTATGCTGGTCATTCTGACTGTAGGAAGTCTACTTCAGGGTATGTGTTCACCTTCACAAGGGGATCAATGTCTTGGATATCCAAGCAGCATGCATTGTCTACTACAAAGGAAGAGTATGTGGTTGCCACTAAGGCATGCAAGGAGGCTTTATGGCTTTCATGTATGGTGGGAGAGCTTGGCATTACAGGGATTCCTATCCTCCATTGTGATAGTCAAAGTGCTATTATACTAACACAGAATCCTATCTTTCATGCAAAGACAAAGCACATACAAGTGAAGTATCATTTTATCATGGATATACTTGACAGCAAGAGCATTGAACTTGTCAAGGTACATACAAATGATAACCCTGTAGACCTTCTCACTAAGGGTCTTCCAACAGAGCAGTTTACTCATTGCCACCAAATGATGGGAGTTGGATAGGTATAGGTGTTTTTAGCTTTGTACATACTTAGACTTGGTTGATTCTTTCTTCTACCTTCAAGCACATTGCCTTTAGGTGGGAGGCTATTGGGAATAACGGGCCACCATATGTGTACCTTATTATATATATATATATATATATATATATATATATATATATATATATATATATATATATATATATATATATATATATATATATGAAAAACCTAAAGAGGTACATGTCATTGTACTCACACATGCTATGTTTGCTCTCTTCTCTCTCAACCTATCGCATCTCCATTGAATCATAGAGGAAGCTTTGTCTCAAATCCTTCACTTCATTATGGTGTTGTCACCAACCATTTTGCATGAGTGACACTGACTTGGAATTTGCATGAATTGTAGCCCTCACATAGTGGTATACACTTTTACTTCTACATACTTACATATTGCACAAGTTGTGCAAGTTGTACAACTCTCTTAGCAATAAGTGAGGTAGTGTGCATGTCATGAGTTTGAGGTTTGGGCCAGGTTCACATCCATCTCACATGCACCTTCAATAGCATGATCATTCCTTCTTGATGACTATTAGGATAATCTTTAACCAATTGGCATCACTCATCTTACACACTAATTTCTTTGAACTCATTCACTGCTTCTTCAAGTTGCTAGGCAATATCAAATTATAATTGCAATGGTGCAAACAAAAGTCAAATGAATCATAGAAAAAGTCCCAATGAGGTCCCTTCTCTCTCTCTTTCCAGGCTTTCTCTCCCCTTTTCTCTCTCTTTCTCTCCCATCCCTATAGTCTTCTCTCTCCTCTATTCTCTCTCATGTCCTCTTCTTTACAATTGGTATTAGAGCTTGGTTCTTTGATCCTTTCCCCCTTTCTCTTTCTCAATCTATCTCTCTTTTCAAAATAAGAAACCCTAATTAACTCAAGTACAAAGTATATGTACAACCAAGAGCACTACAATTGGTGGGGGGTAGCTTTCGTAAAGACAAACAGAAGCTATGGCTAGAGTTTTTTATATATCTAGAGGTAACATGGTCAAATTAGAAGGTTATCACTAAGTTTTGTTCTCAATTTTAGGGGTTTTTGAAAAATGAGACCTCCACACTATTACTCAAGCTACCATGGATTCTCAATAGGGAAAACTCCATATCTCTACAAGATCAGTCCCCACCATGCATTAGTGAGACCAACAAAGTGTTCTCCACTTCTCCATGAGCATTATGAGCACCAAACATCATGTTTATAGCCCACAATAAGCCCCAATTTGTTGCTTGCAATTTGCAGTGCATTTTGTGTTGCTTGGGATTGCATTCTTCTTGCTCCTCCACTACTCCCACCTCTTGAGCTAGCTGAGTCCCCCCTTTCTCCCCCTTCTTATTGGTTCTTACTCCTAAGATAAACAAACCTTGTTGTGCACAACTTGGGCAACCATTGAAGCTCACATAAGCTCTCAAATCCTTCAAGAATCAGCAGAATCTCAACCCCAAGGACCCTTCTTCAACCATTCTTGACGGAGTTGTACAAGTTTGAAAACATGGAGCTCTAAGTGCAAGGATTCTTCATGGGCAGCCATGAAATCTTCACCTAAAGCTTTCAAATCTTGAAGAAGAAGTTGGATCAAATGCAAGGGAGTTCCATCCACTAGTGCATGCCTCACGTCCTTGAAGAATATGACTTATAGAAAATATATTGCTTCCATGGGCTGATTTGGTGAAGGATTTGGCCCTATTGATCGGGAAAGCTTTATCCACTCAATTCAAGCATGGAAGAGGTATGTTATTTGAATCATTATCTCCTCTCTAATCCATTTGTTAAAAATGTGCCATTTGCTTGAGAGAATTAGGCATTTAGCCCTCTTTTTCAATTAGTCATTTGCATTTCATGAAATGGATGAATTGAAAGCATCAGCTTCTTCTAATCTTTCACTACATGCATCAATAATCAATAAATGGGTTCATCTTTATTTTTTAGCCAATTTTGTATCCTAACCTATGAAAACTTTTGAATTGTGTGGTCCCCTTTACTAAAACTAGCTAGTGAGTGTCATTGAGGTACTAAGGTAATTCCTTCCTCATCCCATTTTTCTATTGGTCTTACATAGCATTGAAAGCACAAAGGATTTTTCAATAAAAATTTCATTTCACACTATTTGATTAGTATAACATGCTACTACCATGTCTATTACTAGTGGCTAAGAAAAAGATCAATGCTAGGTGAGATGGCAAGACAAGAGTGAGGTAACCCTCCCTTGCCACTAAGGACCCTAAAGAGATGCATCACCAACCCAAGAGGAACTTTGCCCACCTCTTACTGATCCGAAGCCCAATGCTTTTTTGTAAGTGCAGGTACACTCCCTCATCCACACTCCCCTTTACCCACTTGAAGGCATTGACATTGGCAAATGTATGATTGGCAAATATATTGGCAAAAGGGTTGAATGTATGGCATTTCGAGCTTATGTGTGCATTGCTTAGTGAAATTGCATACATTGACACCCCACCCATTGTTTCCAATATGTCTGCAATGACGTATACACTTGGCATGTGGTTCCATATGGTATTCAATACCTAAAGAGACCAAGCAATGAGGGTTTCATAAACATGCCTTAGACAAGGTGCAAGAATTTGCAAACGGCTAAAGAAATCAATTTACAAAAAAATTTGCATTATTTCTATTAGAGAGCTCTATAACTCATATCAAAGAGGGAATCATGCTATTCTATTTGAATTAGAAATTTTTCAATTCAGAGTTACAAGCTGAAAGTTACGCCCATTTTTGCACAACAAGGTCTTGTGAAGTACACTAAAATGGTAAGACATAGAGGCAAGGAAAAGGCTCATGAAAAGGTCCAAAGGGAGATCAATGACTCATGAGCATCAATGAATGATGAACCTAGCTTAGCCCAAGAGTATAATGGTGAAATGCAAGAAGAGTTGCCCAATACTGACCCCTACAGTATGCTCAATCACACACTATGTCAGCATGAACTTTGCCACATGGAGAGGCATAATAGCATGGTTGCCAACCATCATCAAATTCTCTCTAATATTGATCAAGAAATCAAATAAAAGGCCCTCTTCAACTCCTAGAGTCAATAGTCATTGGAGTAGCTCACCACTCTTGTCGCCTAATTAGCCACCACTCTGGTGCAAAGGAAGGTAAATGAGTCCAAGCTTGAAGCATAAAGGCCTCCACCATTGGAGCAAGTACATGGCCCACAAGGTATAATTGGAGCTAGGGAACTTATGAGGTTGGTGAGCCCTCCCACAAAAATGATGAGCCTCTTTTGAGCTCTCCCATCATCCATGCAGTCAGCCCTCTAGAAAGACAAGGTTTTCACTAATGATGGTTTCAATGTGGAAGATATCCTAGATTCCTCAAGCAAAATTCAAGCTAAACTGATATATGCCCTATTCTTATGAGACAAATACAACTCCAAGATGAGTAGGATCCATGTAACAATGTCGAAAAGTGTGGCTGCTCAAGAGATGGACAACAAAAACCTCAATGCCTACATCATATAAGGTATCCATGATGTAGCAAAGGCACTCAGTTCTAGAGCACGAGTCCAAGAAATCAGGACCCATGTCAGTAGCAAGCAGAGAGGTAGAAAGGAAGAAGGTAGCAACCAAGGCCACTCTAGTAGGGTTTGAGGATGAGTTAACAGCCATTATACAAGAAATCACCAAGGAATCACATGTAGGAGCAAAACTATCAACATCATAGAAACCTCTAGACACTGCAATATAAGAGGTGTTATCCACATGCATTGAAACACTAGAGCATAGACCCTTAAAAGAGAAAGAAGATTAGGAAATCTAGAAATTGCAGTAGCTAGAGGTAGAGACTACTAGAAGGCTTTCAACCACATAACAAAAGCTCCAAATCAAGAAAGCATCTAGTAAAAGAGTTGTAATGAAAGCCCTTGTGATAAGCTTAGTTGGAGAATAAGAAGCAACTCAATCAAAGCCCAAAATAGCTAATGTTCAAGCTCAAGCCATGGTGTTTGAGGAATTTCCCGAGTTGAGGAGCAAGAGGTTCCAATATCCATGGAAGCCATAATCAAGAAGGGGAAAATTTTATCATCAAGGTGCCAACCAAGCAAGAGAAGGGCATGGCTGAAGAGGAGTAAAAACTTGAAAAGTTAAAAGAAGCCTCTAAAAGGGAAGAAGATGAATGAAGAAAAAGCAACATGAGGAGGAGGAGCACCTTAGGAAACAAGAGTAGGAAGACATAGTGCTATCAATTAGAAGATTAGTAAAGCAACCCTCAAGATCAAAAGAGCTACCTTTGATAGGCCTTAACCTAGGAGATTCTTCAACAGTAGGCACCAATGCAACAAGGCCTACAACTAGGACATTAATCATCATGGGCAAGGGTAACACTCCATTAGAAATGCCTCCCCCTTCATTAGTAGCCACCACATCCCCATCTTAACCCCATAGTAGAAGACTTGGGCTAGAAAGTATGGTTTATCAACTTGCTACAAAAGTCACCATGCTCTCATAAGTGACATCAAAAGAAGTCACTACCACTAGTACTAAATGGTTGGCAGCTTATTGCAAATATGGAATCTAGTCAAAAAGTGCCTAAAATACTAAGGGTGAAAGGGTCATTGACTTTACCTATGACCAAACACAAGGTTTTGAAGAGCTATTAAAAGAGTTGGAAGAGCAAAGGGACTAGTTGAATGAGGAGAGAAAGTTAGCCTTAGTAGCTTTAGAGAAGGAAAAGAGAGTCCATGCCACATATCAACAGCAAAAAATGAAAGAGATTTTCAATCTAAAGAGAGAACTAATTGCTGCAACAAGGAAAGGTAATGACAAGGAAAAAGGATATGAAGAGTTGCAAGAACATTGTGAAGTAGAAAGAGAAAATCATGTGCAACTCAAAGACTGGTATGTCCAAGCCAAGTTAGAAGAAGAACTAGAGAAGATGAAGCAGCTCCAAGGAAATGAATAAGGGAGATAGAGGAAGCAAAGAGAACATGAGATAGAAAAAATCCACGTATAAATATGCCCAACTCCAAAACTAGCTGGATTATGAAGTACAATAAAGGAACATCTTGGACCAAACTTGGTAAAAATGGTAAACCACGTTGGAAATCCTTGCTAAATGGCAGAATTAGGGGCTAGATAGGGCAAAAGAGAAGGTGAATCAGTGGAAAGAAAATAATATCGATGCATTGCAAAACATGGCCACTCATTTAGTGCAAGCAAAATGTGAAAAAAGCTTGGCACTAGAAAGAGCTAAAGTAATACATGTAGTGATACATATTCAACAGCAAAGCTTCATTAACACGCTACTTGAGGTGTGGAAGCCATGTGAGGATGACACAATGGACAACCTTAAGAAGAAGTTATAACTCACCGGGTAAGTATTCAAGCACACTCTAGAGGTGACAATTTATTAATGGGAGTATAGCATGACAAATCTTCATGTCTAGACTCAGCTTTCATTACAATGTGCAATTATTCATGACTACTTCTCCAACTACTCAACTAGAAGAAGGCGGTAGAAGAAGAGGGTCTCCACCCATTTTTCTTTGATGTAAATGTGGGAATAGATAAGTATGACATGGGTAGATTGATCCTTCGTTCTATAGTGTTTTGAGCTACTAGAAGACATGAATGTCAACCAGCTCACCAATTGTAACCACCCTTTCCTTTCAACAAGACCCCTAGTGGTAAGGTCCGCACTAAAAACCTATATGGTGAGCAAAGGATGCTTAGAAAGATTGTTGTAACCACCACCCCGACCACCACTAAGGAACTAGACAGAGCCCCAATGAAGTCCTCATCATTTACTTGTAAATTATTTTGCTTCCACACAAAGGGGGAGAGAGAGGGGGGGAGAGAGTGAGAGAGAGAAGGTTAAAAAATATTGAGAGCCACACACAATCAGAGTGCCTAGGGGCCTTAACCCCTAGCCCTCCTCCCACTTCACAAATCAGGGCCCTCAAGGGTAGGACATCTTGAGAACATCGGTAGACCTATCACATTGAGCTTTGCATTGCACCTCCCCTAGCACCAGTTGGGTCCTCAAGTGTGAGACAACACTCCAAGCCTAATAACTCATCTCTCGGTTGCACTAACACATGCACAAAAGTCACAACACGGTGAGGTAGACACCCCCTTAGGAAGTGCACACATTCTTCTATGGTGAGAACTAGCTTGAAGAGTAGCTTGATGAAACTGGTAACATTGGTGGCCCACATCACCTTGATTCTTCCCTCTTCCACTCAGTAGTGAGCCTACCTCAATGACTAACTCGAAGCTAATTCCATCCCCACCAACAATGGCCCAAAACACAAGGATAGTAATGTTTTAACCTCTACGTCTCCAACCAGCACTAGCTACACATAGATCCCATTAGACTACAAAGTGCCGTGGGATTGGAATGACTCTAGGAGGGAGTAATGTTAACCCCTTATATGAAGGTGCAACCAAGGAGCATGCAAAAAAATGCAAAGGAAAAAAATTTAAAATACAAGAAATATGAAAATAGAAAAATAGCTTAACACATGAAATTTTTGAAATTAGAAAATTACTTGGAACTATTTTTATACAAGAGCATCAAGCTTGCTCCCATGAAAATTGTAATGAGAAATCTTGGCCAAGCTAGTTGATAAACAAGTGAAGGAATGTGAATGGTGTGTGCAAGTAGGGGTTCGGTCTAGGTAAATGCAAAAGGAGGGTGCCCAAAAATTGAGGCCATGTATAAAAATTGGAAAGCGAATGGATAAGCTCGTTCTTGTGGTGTGCAATCTTGAGAGCTCTCTTCTTGCTTCTTGAGAGAGAGAGAGAGAGAGAGAGAGAGAGAGAGAGAGAGAGAGAGAGAGAGAGAGAGAGAGAGAGAGAGAGAGAGAGAGAGAGAATGTGAGGTACAGTGAGGGACCGGTTGGAGAAGCTCTTGCTTCTTCTTCTTCTTCTTCTTCTTCTTCTTCTTCTTCTTCTTCTTCTTCTTCTTTGTGGAGCTTGCACATCGATTAAGGTAAAGGAGATAGATCTTGCTTGAAGGCATTACAAGTATCATGGAGCCATTGATGAGCCTTTCACGAATAGATTACAATGAGAAGGTAAATTGGCGAGTTTGCTACACTCATTTGGAGAGTTGCAATGGTTCAGTGAGAGGTAGCCATAACCAAATTGATCAAGATACTTGAAATAATAAGAGGTCCATAAGCTTGGCACTATAGCTCATGAGAGTGACAACACTCATTGTGCCATTTCACTCTACCCTCACCACACAATTCAATCATGCCCTCATTGTGCCATCCAATCCACTTTGACATCCCATCTGGATATCAAGGAAATCATTGGCTCAAACCCCTCCAAGCTTCCCTAAGCCTCCAAAATTGTTCTACAGAACAAGGACACTTACAACTTACCCTTTGCCCTCTGAGGTGCTCAAGTGATCCATAAACAAAAAACACCTACATCCTGCAAGAGCATAGAACCCCCACCCATGGGTAAATTTTTTGGCTTCATGGTTTAGAGAAAGAGCACAAGTCAACTAGATTAGGG
The DNA here is from genome assembly GCF_053477565.2 of Lygodium microphyllum. Taxonomy (NCBI): domain Eukaryota; kingdom Viridiplantae; phylum Streptophyta; class Polypodiopsida; order Schizaeales; family Lygodiaceae; genus Lygodium; species Lygodium microphyllum. The sequence continues at coordinate 117,972,982 of NC_141158.1, forward strand.
ATAATTGAGCTGATAGCGAGTCAAGATCTTGAAGGAATAGGAGTCTTCATCCAATGTCTTGACCATTGAGCTTCTGTTGAGCCTAACAAGTATCCACGTTGGTGATAACATGCTTACCATGACTACCCATACGAATGAATTAGGTATAATATTATATATGTCTCATGGTTAAACCACCTTTATGTACCATCATAAGAATAGTTTCTCCCTCCTTAATTTTCCAAGGTAATTACTATTAAGAAACTATCCCAATCAAGTGTGTATGATATCCCATAAGAAAACCCCTTGTATAGATGTAACTATAATGTTTATGCTTCTAATGTAGGAATCTCCATTTTAATTCAAGGCTCTCTTTTAACATACACATCCCTAGACAAACTAGGAGAGGTGGCATTTGGTAGTTGTTCAAAAGCCTTTCTTGAGCAACAACATCCAGACCCCCATGGGATTTGTGGGCTTAGCTAGTCATGCTACTTCCAAGTCGACTTTGAAGTGAAGGACCACATCTTCAACCCACAAGTATTGACTTGAGGCTCCTATGACTTCATGGCCTTTATCAGCTATGTAGCACCTAGTCTTGGTAAAAACGAGTCACTATAATTGTTTTAAAGAGGGTGAGAGATGAGGAAAACCTGAGTATCAATCCCTTTGCTATGGCATAATCTTACTTTGGTCTCCTAAAATGGTGCTAATTGAATTATAAAAATCAACCCTAGGCAATCATAACGATTCAAGAGTTTCTATGAATTTCTTTAAGAAAGCACTTGACTAATCAAGTCCACCCAACTGTACAATGTTCCATCAATGGGGATGCTCGCTCACTTTCCACTCACACACATGTCATCTCTAGTTATTTAATTAGAGGTCCTACCACATAGTAAAGACATATAAAAATAGCTTTGTTAATTATCATATTACATGAGTTTCTTTGAATGTCCTTTGGAAGCAACATTAAAAATTTTGAAGCCAATCTTTCCCAAAGAGTCACTTGAAGTTATTTTTATGTGATTAGGGTAGCTAGCCTCAATCTAAACTTGAGATTGGTACGCATCATTGGATATTCCAACCCCTTCTTGGGTTCCACCCTTAACCTTTTCTAGAAATTTAGGGTCTACATTGTGCCTGTGGAGGATTTCTTCTCCATCTTAGGACCGGTATGAGTTTATCTCATTAACACAACCAAAGCCCTACTAGTCTGACGGTGTCATAAGAGAGAGCCTTCCTCTAGTGGACAACCTCATCATCCTTGTGCCGATCCTACATTTTTGCATAAAACATTTATAAGTTGAAGGTATCCCTAAAAAATTATCTATTACAAGGAATAGTGGATACCCTAGCGAATTTGGGCCTCAGTTTCTCCTTTATAAAATCCCCATTATTCATTTTACTTCAATGGAACAATGCATTTAGAGAAGCATAAATCCATGTGTGAAAAATATTGGATAAGTGATTTCATCATTGAAATGTGAATACTTGCCACATTTGCACATTGTTAAGTTGTGGTGTACTTAGTAAAAATTAACCCTAACAGTTAAAAGCTTAAAAAACTACACATTTTGAATTAGGCCATTTAATGTTGAAGACAAAAATAAATAAATAGCGTAGATGAATTTTTCTTGGAAAATTAGTCACTCTACAATTTTACAACATGTTAATCCAATATCAGTGACCTTACATGCAAGAAATGGAGAAGGGAAAAAACAAATTAGGGGTAGAAAAGAGAAAAGTCGAATGAGCTTTTGTGCAAAAATAGAGAAATAAAAAAGAAAGTAATATTTTTAGGAAAGGCGTGCTCAACTAGGCCTATTTTAAAAATAGAGTCCTAATAAAAAGCAAGAGCTAGAGAAAAGCATATCAAGCTCTTCCCTTCCTAACATCTACTTAAGCCTTTCATATTAGGCAAGAAACCATGGATTCTCATCCTTGTGAGTTAAGCCAAACCCTTGAAGCATGTCAACCTATTCTTCATGCAGATTCCAACCATCTCCTCTATTCAAAGCTTTGTGATCAATGTTGCATGCAACCTCCACTAACATCTCAATATCTTGGCATCCGTTTGCTACTCTCTATCCCTCTTTTGATCACTTACATCAATTGTAACATTACTTTAAGTCCATTTACACTATCTTCTAACCCAAACTCACTTATTATAAAACATGTTTATGTACAACAAGCCCTGGAGTCCATCCAAAGGTCCAAATGACTTAAAAAATTTTGTGGTAGTTATTGTAACCCTCCTTTGCCTAAGCAATAACACACCCAAGTTTTAAAGTCCATTCATATGTGCTCATGAAGATCGTGTCCCAACTCGATGGTCCAAAGAGACATATAGGAATTGTACAAGCTCCCATTAACAACAAAATGATCACACTAAAGCTGAGGCTCAATCCAAGGTTGAAGTGCAATCTAAAGAAGCCTTTGAACCCACATAGCCTAAAGTTACGATAGTTGCATGCTAGCTTGATGATGTAGTAATCTACATAATGATGGATGGCCAAGTAACAATAACCAAATTGGAATAAGGATTATGTATTAAATTTGATATTTTAATGTCACTATCAAAAAGGTCTTAGTTATTTTAATAATTTTTATGCAATGGAGCAAATGCACTTAATGGAAAATAAAATATTAAAACCCACATAATGAAAGAAGCAAAAAAGCTTGCTCTTTTTCATTTTATAAAATTATAAGTGGCTATCCTCTAGACTCATTATAGTCCTCCACACTTCCCAAAAAAGCTAATGGAACCTATAAAGGAGTACTTTGACACATTCCATCCTATCCTAATTTGATGTTAGGTCAACTGTTGATGTTGTCCCCTATTAGCCAAAAAAGATTCAAGAGCATTCTAACAAGAAGACGTGGACTAAGGTTTTCCAATCCTACAACTACAACCAAGGCTAACAAAGCCCCAAAGCTTGTGAAGAGGTGGATATGGCCAATGCCTTCCTAGATCTTGGCAATCCATAGACTTGCATATGGATTGAAGGATGTTTCATGTAGACACATTGATAGATAGAGGTTCCTCAATAAACATAATGATAGATGTGATTATAAAAAACTTGGGATTGGAAGGCATGTAGCCTACTCAATGGCTCATCCAAATGATGGACCAAAGCAAGGTAAAGCCTCTACACATCCTCCCTTATATCATGACCGCTTTGGTAGGAAGAGATTACTAGCTTATCTATCTGGTGGTGAAGTAGTACTAAAGCTATATAACTCTCAAAAGGAAAGGGATCCACTTTCTTAAAAGTATTATCAAATTCGACCAAATAAATAGAAGACAAAATCTCTATAGAAGAAGATATAATAAGACAAAACCTTCCTAGGCTTTCCAAAATATCTATTCTAAAATGAAAAAATATCATTTCCTATCCCTTTCATAGATCAGTTGGATATAGTTGTAGGCCATGATTTGTATTCCTTATTACTGAATGGATTCAGTTGATACAACCACATGCAAATTGCAAAATACGATCATTACAAGACAGTCTTCACACGATAGAATGGGGGACTTATGCCTGCTGTGTGATGCCATTTGAATTGTGCAATGAAAGGGAACGGCGGATCGAAGGTTGGACTCGAGAGCTATGGCGGGAGAGCAAGAGCAAGAAAGGGAGAGACTAGAAATGGGAACTCCAACAGTCACAATGTGTGACCGGGCCTTCCTTTATTCAAACTGTCACTAAAAGAATAAAAAATAAAGTGACGGTGACGGGCGCCCGCCACCTGCAATGTGCAGTGGCAGTGACTGTCAGTGTAGTAATACACGGGCGGCTAGGCAAAGGCGCCTTTATCCCCAACAACCTCCCACTTAAAGGCGAATCTGCCCTAGTGAGGAATGAAAAGAAAAAGAGAAAAAAAATAGAGTACAACATGTACACATGTACAATAGGATGAGGAAAGACGTCATCTCATCCCACGCCCATCAACCTCCTGAGGAAGGCAAAGCGCTCTCTAGAGAGGGTTTTCATGAGCAGATCTGCAGGATTCTGGTCAGTCAAGATCTTGACAAGATCAACAGACTTGTCCTCAACGACCCCACGTATGAAGTGATACCTCACCTCAATGTGTTTTGTCTTCTCATGGAAGATTGGATTCTTGGCTAACTGAATAGCACTCATAGAATCTGAATGCAATGTAGGGATAGCAGCAATACCAAGGTCAGCAACTAAACGACCCAACCAAATGGCCTCCTTGCAAGCCTCAATGGCTGCAACATACTCGGGCTCTATAGTAGAAAGGGCCATGCATTTCTGCACCCTAGACATCCAAGAAACAGCACCTCCAGCATAGGTGAATACATAGCCGGAAGTGGACTTCCTACTATCTGCATGTCTTGCATGATCAGAGTCGGTGTACCCCACGACTCCTGTATCCTGGCTGCCATAGCATATGCACATATCTGCAATGCCCTTCAGGTACCTCATGATACCCTTTACGGCATCCCAATGCTTCTCGCTAGGTGTAGCCATATAGCGTGCCACAACACCAACTGCAAAGGCAATATCTGGACGAGTGGCTATCATGGCATACATAAGACTGCCCACTGTTGATGCATAGGGAATCTTGGCCATCTCGGCCCTCTGCTCATTCGTCTGCGGGCAATTAGCCTGTGATACCTTCACATAAGAAGGCAATGGACAGCCAATAGGCTTTACGTCCTGCATGCGAAAGCGCTCAAGGACTTTATGAATGTACTCCCTCTGTGACAAGTAGAGGAGTCCCTGATGCCTATCGCGTCTAATGCGTATACCAAGTGTGTGAGTGGCCTGTCCCAGATCTTTCATCTCAAAGCTCTTCTTGAGCTGAGCCTTAAGAGCATCTAGCTCATCATGAGCTTTTCCTGCTATCAGCATATCATCCACATAGAGTACCAAAATCAATAAAGAACCATCACGGGCTTTCGTCGTGTAAAGACACGGATCCATAGCACTCTGATGGTAGTCCTGTGACTGCATAAAGGCATCAAACTTATGATACCACTCCCTAGGTGCCTGTTTCAAGCCATAAAGACTTTTCTTCAATTTGCACACTAGGTGTTGTCTACCAGGTTCTGCAAAGCCCGTAGGCTGCTCCATATACATCTCATCATGCAAGTCCCCATGTAAGAAAGCCGTCTTGATATCCATCTGGTATAAATCCAAGTCAAGCTGAGCAACAAAAGCCAAGACTAAGCGTAGGGTGGTCATCTTAATCACAGGAGAAAAGATCTCATCAAAGTCCACACCCTGCTCCTGCTTAAAACCCTTTGCTACCAATCTAGCCTTGTATGCCGGCTTGCGGTGTCTAGGGGTACTTTTTAGCTTGTACACCCACTTGCATGGCAAAGCCTTCTTGCCCATAGGCAAGGAAACCAAATCCCAAGTGTCATTCTTATGTAGGGAGTCTCTCTCAGACTGCATAGCCCTCTCCCAGGAGTGACTATCACCCCTACGCATAGCCTTATCATAAGTGAAAGGCTCTCTTGCATCTGTAACCAAGACATAATGCATCGAGGACTGAAATCTATCAGGTGGACGTCTGTCTCTAGTAGATTGTCTCACGGCAGGCTCTGCTACCTGTCCGACGCCCTGACCATGAGCATCTACTGCAACTGTAGGCTGTCCAACTGACTGTGCGGGAGCTCTCGGCTCCTCCTGAAATATGACCCTGCGGATCTTAACAACTCTCTCAGGCTGCCTATGCATCTTGTCTTCATGGAAGACTACATCATGACTGCGGATGACTTTCCGCGCCTACGGATCCCAGAGACGGTAACCCATCTCGCTTGCATCCCCATAACCAAGGAAAATGCATTTGACACTCTTGGGATCCAGCTTACTTCTCTTGTCCCTGGGCACATGGCAAAATGCCTCACATCCAAAGACACAGAGATGCACATAAGAGGGGGGTTTTCCAATCCATACCTCCTTTGCAACCTGGAAATCCAAACCACTAGAAGGTGATATGTTTATGGCATGCATAGCTGTATTAACTGCCTCATCCCAAAAGCTCTGTGGTAGGCCTGCATGACTAAGCATACTGCGTACACGCTCCTGGATGGTTCTATTCATCCGCTCAGCCGCCAAACCATTCTGGGGGAGATGTAGGGGGGAGTCAATTGACGCTTAATACCCCTCTCATCACATATCTGCTCAAAAGCACGTGAGACATACTCACCCCCATTATCTGTCCTTAGGCATTTTAGCCTATACCCAGACTGGTTCTCAACCAATGCAAGCCATCTCTAAAACACAGCCAAGACATAGGATTTCAGCTTAATGGGATAAGCCCAAATTTTTCGTGAAAAATCACCTATGAGCATAACAAAATACTTTGCACCACCCATAGACTGACAAGGCATGGGCCCACAGACATCCGAATGTACCAATGCCAAGGACTCACTCATGCGTGGCCTACCAAACTTCTTATGTATAGACCTAGTCTACCTGCCATAAAGACAATGCTCACATGAATCAAAACATGCATAATCAAGGGGTAGTAAGTACTACAAACCAGAAAGTATTTTCATTCCCTTCAAAGACATATGGCCCAAATGGGCATGCCAAAGAGATACATGTGGCATAGAACCCACAGACAAAACATGATCAAGGGAAGAAGCTGATACAATCAAGGGGTAGAGACTGCCAACCTTGGCACCTCTCGCAATCACAAGTCTGCCACGAGTGATCTTCCATACAGAGTCTCCAAAACATACATGATATCCTGCGTCATCAAGCTATCCAGCTGACATGAGACTGCGTGTCAAAGCAGGTACATGATGTACATCTTGCATAACAAAATTACTTCTGCCAGAAGGAAACTGCAACCTAACATCACCAATGCCCACAATATCAAGAGAGTTGTCATCACCCAAGCGCACAGAACCCGAAATAGTACGGTATGAATGAAACCACTCTTGGCAAGGTGTCGCATGAAAGGACGCACCTAAGTCCAAAAGCCAACACTATGCATACATAGAGTGTATCTCTATCATTTGCGAAGCACTAGAAGAAGCTACTAGAATATAATCACCATCATTGATCTCAAGCTGCATAACATTGATCTCTTCAATTTTAACACTAGACTTTGCAGGTACTATGCTGCGATCAGAAGACTTATCATGCACTTTGTCTTTCCCCTTATCTTTGCGCCTTTCATTGCGCAATTCATGGCATTGTGGCCTAATATGGCCCTTTTTCCCACAATGGTGACAATTAACATCTGCATTCCTGCCAGGGGATTTGCTACGTGACTTCCCACGAGACTTGGACCAAGATTTTTGAGAATCCCGTCCATGGCCACTACCACTGCCATGCTTTCCATATCCATCATTCTTGCCTCTAACTGTCATAGCATGCGACACACAAGAGGCATCCAAATTCTTACGGTTAACCTCTTCTTGCAGGAGAACACTCTCAACATCAGATAATTGCAAGGTAGCAGTAGAGACACATAATGCAGTGCGGAATACATCCCATGACTCATTAAGAGTACCAAGCAAGAAAATAGGAGTGACATCCTCTGCAAAAGTGATGTCCTGCGAAGTCAAGTTCTTGAGTATAGCATGAAACTGGCTCAAGTGAGCAGACATAGTCACATTCTCCTTCATGCGCAAATCCATAAGCTGCTTTAGCCAATACATCTGACTCGCTGGACTTTTCTTATCATAGAGATTTTTTATCTTTTCCCACAACTGCCATGCACTCTGTTCTTCCTCAAAGGCATTATAGTGAACCTGTTCTATGAGAGACAATACAATAGTGGACTTGCATAACTCATCAAGCTTAAGCCATTCCTCATCTGGCATAGTTGCAGGCAGATGCCCGCTAAACCTCAAAGGTTTGATCTGCGATTTTTGCACCAACATCTGCCAAATCTGGCTCTTCTAATAAGAGTAATTCGTACCATCAAGCTTAGTGATGTTGAAAATAGCATGATCAGTGGACGAACTCGCCATAATGCACGCTAGAAGACTGTAGACAGTTCAAAACTGCTTGCTGTTTACTGCTGAAAATGACAAAAAAATCACCAAAATCGAGGAAAAATGGTGAGAAAAGTGGAACTAAAGCTGCTGCCCAACAAGTACTAGTGAAAGTACATCATTTCAAAGAGTTTCAGCTTGAAAAATCCATGTCAGTCCATACATATATGCTTGTTGTAATAAATTTCAGATTTCAGTAAAAGAGAGCTAATAGTGCCAAAATCGGATCCCAAGGCAATCAGATATTGCCAAGACCAAAGCCGGCATCATGCAGGCATAGCATAATCATATGACGGTCGATAAGCATGAATCCAACACCCAAGGATATCATACAAACATCTGCCAGTGAGTAGGCACACCCCCAATCAACGGGGCAAAGTGTTCCTGCCACTACCAAAACTTGACACAAGTAGGTGTCAGTTCACAAAGATACGGATCCAAAATTGAGACTTAGCTCATAAGCATACAGTGAACCAAGACATAAGATGTATCATCCCAAAAGGTAAGAAGTCCCAAAGTCTCAAGTGTCTGTAACTGCTCAATGGCATGTAACGGCTCAATGCATAAAAGTACCGCCTGCTCAATGTCTGATCAAGAGCTCAAGCCAAGGCAAGACACAGTGCCAATGACATAAGTCCAAGACAATACATTAATAGTACATCCCGAACATGTAGGCGGTAGAGCATCTGTATGTAGCATCTGTAAGCATATAAGACATCAAATACATCCCAATCCAAACTCTAACAAGCCAAATGCATCCAAGGTGGAGCTTCAATGAGCACTCAAGCTCAACGTATGCATAGGGTAATCAACCGTGACATGAGCATCAAGCCGTAGGCAACGGGTATGCATAAACCCAAGAAGCATCGCTGTCAAAGCATATACCAATGTCAATAAGTGCGGGCTGAAATAAGCTCAAGCTTCCAAAAGCATCCGGATCCAATGACAAGCTTGAAGTCGTCCCTCGATGATCAATACATCATAGCATAACCCAAGACATACATCCGGAACCAATAGGCATATGTCAAAGCATGAAAGATAGCTTCAGCCCAAGAGTATTTAGCATGCATTTACTGTTATAAAATGTGTATTTCTAGTCCCAAAATCAGGCCAAAATCATAGCATTACATGTAGCTTCAATCCCCCAATCAATTGGGATGCAATAGGCATCAAACTAGTTATGTAGTCATGCCCAAACAAGCATAGGCATACAAATACATACTATCTCAGACCTGAAATCTGTTGCAGAAGATTCTATCATCAAAATTTGGCAAATCCGACATCACCATCGCGTCCGGAGCATGCCAAAACCCCAAGTTAGACTCTTACCTTGCCTGAATCGGGTTTCGAATGCCCGATATATGACAAATACTCTCTATTAATACTTGTGGTGAAAAGCTATTGGTCTCCTGAATGTCCTCAGATGGGACCATTTGGCATTTTGTCTCAACAAACTTGGGGTTTGTCATGTTATATTATCTTTGGTAGCCTTAGGTTCCCACTTAGTGCTCTCTTTCATTTTACCAAGAAAAGCTTTGTTGAGTGGCTTTCTTTTCTCATTCCAAGACTTGACTAATTCTTGAAGCACTCTCTTACTTGCCTTGTAGGAGTTACCTTTTCTAAAAGCTATGATTATCTTGCCATTTAGAAGGCTAAGGTGTATGTGTCATACATCAAAATCAACATTGCACTTAGCTATTGACTAAAGTCCTTCCAAGTAGGACTTATTGCCCAACATCCTCATGGTTTGCATGCACACAAGCATTATGGGCATGTTTTCAATTCCTTTTAACACAAGAATCTTAAACTTCTTGATTATGGAGCTCCCCATATGGATTGATAGTCATATTTGTTGGTACAAGTTCAAGTTGTCCAATCTCATCCATGCATCATAAGTTAGAATATTGAAATTGGAAACCCTCATTGATGACATCATCTATGGAATCGGTCTCTCTTTGCTATTAGTTTGACCATCCTAAAAAATGAAGGTGGTGCTATCTCTTTATTACAAGGAGTAATTACTATGGTCTTGACCTTTCTATTTAAATATTAGGCCTTCTAGATCCAAAATCGGTGTTACTATGCTTTATGTGCTGGACATGAACATTGATGCTATTTCAGGAGCTTTTCTGCATTGGATTGGACGGACCAACATGCTTCATGTCGCCAACCGTCTGCCTGCTGATGGCTACATGACTGAACCAAATCAAGCAAAAGGAGTATTCAGTAATAGATCTCCCATTGGCATAGATCTTGGAACCTCATCCTCCAAAGATGCATGCCTAACATCTCAAGATCTACGGATCGCTTATTGATTCCACAAGCTAAAGGATTTTCAATGCAAGGGTGGAAATCTTCAATGCAGCATTGAAGATCTTGAAATCAAAGACAAAGATCTTCAAACCAAAGACACAGGTCCACTACGAAGACAAACCATATCTTTGTCAAGGCAGAGTTCGGGGGGGGAGGGTTCCTCTAGGATAAATCCCTCCTAAGGGATTTCTTATTGATCAAGTGTTTCTGACGCTCAAGGGACGACCGGCTACATATTTTCCACCAGCCAACTGGAACCCCTATCAGCCGTCGCAAAATGGAAGCCACAACTACGTGGGAAATGCCAAGCATCTTCATAAAGCCTAAAGCATGCCGGAATCTCTCCTGGTCATCATCATTAAACTCCATCATCTCTCATTCACACAATCACCTTTGAATCAATGTCATCCACCTACCAGTTCCGCCTAGCAGCAGACTCAACTAGCCACTACTTCCCACCGCAGTGCCATGGGACTGGCACTTGGCTAGGAGGGGGATAATGTTTACCGTATTTACCGCAGCACAGAGGAGCGGGAAAATGGAGCAGAGGAGCAGGAAAATGGAAAAAAGGAAATAGCAAAAAAGGCACAGGATAAAAGAAGAAAAAGGCACCTTGACTAGTAACCAGACCCTGAAAAAATTAAATGTTCGGGCACGAGCCTCAGAAAGTCTTAGTGTCGCCCCGAGACAACAAAAGAGTAAAAGGCACACCATTAAATGTGGAAGCACTCCCGAATCATTGTAAAAGAGCGCCAAGCTCACTCCTGTGCAAATTGTACGCATTAGTTGGGAATAGGATGAATTAGAATGGTGGGGAACGAGAAAAAGGCTTAGGCTATGGTCGGCCATGTAAAAAAGGGGAAAAGGGGATGACCGCCCAAAAGGGATTTAGGGTTTTGTATATAAAGTTGAAAAGTGAATGAGAAGTTCATTCTTTGGTGTGTGGCAAAAGGAGTCTTCATCTTCTTCTCTTCTTCTCTCCTTCTTGCTTGTGTGTGCTCTTGAGAGAGGGAGTGTGAGAGTGTGAGGGAGTGAGTGTGTGGGAGTGAGGGATCAAGAGGGTGAAGCTCTTCACCATCTCCTCTACTCTTCTCTTCTCTTCTCTTCTCTTGCGCGCACGGCTATGGAGGATGGAGCTTGGAGATGGAGGAGGATTGAGGATGCTTGAGCTAGCATCTAGAATCGTGGAGCTACCGAGGTGTGCAAGAGAGGAGGCTACTCACATTGGCATCAAGGTAAGCTCACTACACTCGTAGGATCGACTCGGCTAGGTGAGAGATAGCCATTAGAGCTTGCTTGAAACGCTTGAAGCAATAAGCGGTCCGTGGGTCTTGGCGGTCGAGCGAAAGCCCCCACAGTTGCCATCCCTAGGACCACCTTGGTTACTCTTCACCGAGAGTAATGTACACTGCCTAATGCGACTAACCATTGCTAGGTACATTTTGGTATTCCATATAGGAAGATTCACCCTTATGGTGAGTGAGAACTAGCAAGGCTCTGTTTTGAATTGTAATCTCTATATTGAACCTTAGATAAGGTTGAAAACCTATACGAGCCCAATGTAGTTTAGTAGTGGAAGGCCCAAGATGAACAGGGTAAGTTTGTAACCCAATTTATGGGTTGGTTTTCTCTTATAGCGATAATATATATATGAGAATTAAAAAAGTAACAATAGTTATTTTTAAATGGATTGCTTAGTGGTCATAAACTAAGGAGTGACAAGGAACCAAGTGCAAACATTGATTAAGCAAGTTGTTTTTATATGTTATAGACAATGTGATAGCATACATTATTTGGAACACTAAAATATGGCTCAATGGGAAGCAGATGGACGATTGCTAATTAGATCCTAGCTAATCCATGCCTAAAAGACAATCATAGATGCCCAATGATAAAATCCTAAAGTTTACCCTAGTATATTGATTTCTTAAGTGTAAATTGATGTTTCTTATAATTTGATTTGAATATACTTCTTTCATGTTTGTTGGTTCAACTACGATTTTCCTAATAGGTTCAAGATCCCATTGTAGTTTCTTGGCATTGTGTTTTCTCAATTGGGGGATGAATCTCTTGTAAAAAGATAGACTTGCTATGAATATTACATTCCTTGGTTGTAGGGCACCTATTGTTTTCTATTGCTTCATTTTCTTGAAAGGGAGCAACGGATCGAAGGTTGGACTCGAGAGCTATAGCGGGAGAGCAAGAGCAAGAAAGGGAGAGACTAGAAATGGGAACTCCAACAATCACAATGTGTGACTGGGCCTTCCTTTATTCAAACCTCACTAAAAGAATAAAGAATAAAGTGATGGTGACGAGCGCCCGTCACCTGCAGTGTGCAGTGGCGGTGACTGTCAGTGTAGTAATACACGGGTGGCTAGGCAAAGGCGCCTTTACCCCCAACAACCTCCCACTTAAAGGTGAATCTGCCCCAGTGAGGAATGAAAAGAAAAAGAAAAAGAAAAAACAGTACAACATGTACACATGTACAACAGGATGAGGAAAAACGTCATCTCATCCCACGCCCATCAACCTCCTGAGGAAGGCAAAGCGCTCTGTAGAGAGGCTTTTCGTGAGTAGATCTGCATGATTCTGGTAAGTCGAGATCTTGACAAGATCAATAGACTTGTCCTCAATGACCCCACATATGAAGTGATACCTCACCTCAATGTGTTTCGTCTTCGCATGGAAGACCGGGATTCTTGGCTAACTGAATAGCACTCATAGAATCCGAATGCAGTGTAGGAATAGCATCAATACTAAGGTTAGCAACTAAACGACCCAACCAAATGACCTCTTTGCAAGCCTCAGTGACTGCAACATACTCGGCCTCTGTAGTAGAAAGGGCCGTGCATTTTTGCACCCTAGACATCCAAGAAACAGCACCTCCAGCATAGGTGAATACATAGCCGGAAGTGGACTTCCTACTATATGCATGTTCTACATAATCAGAGTAAGTGTACCCCACGACTCCTGTATCCTAGCTGCTATAGCATATGCACATATCTGCAGTGCCCTTCAAGTACCTCATGATACCCTTCACGGCATCCTAATGCTTCTTGCCAGGTGTAGCCATATAGCGTGCCACAACACCAACTGCAAAGGCAATATCTGGATGAGTGGCTATCATGGCATACATAAGACTGCCCACTGTTGATGCATAGGGAATCTTGGCCATCTCGGCCCTCTACTCATGTCTACGGAAAATTAGCCTGTGATACCTTCACATAAGAAGGCAATGGATAGCCAATAGGCTTTACATTCTGCATGCGAAAGGGCTCAAGGACTTTATGAATGTACTCCCTCTATGACAAGAAGAGGAGTCCCTGATGCGCATACCAAGTATGTGAGTGGCCTGTCCCAGATCTTTCATCTCAAAGCTCTTCTTGAGCTGTGCCTTAAGAGCATCTAGTTCATCATGAGCGTTCCCTACTATCAACATATCATCCACATAGAGTACCAAAATCAATAAAGAACCATCACGGGCTTTCTTCGTGTAAAGAAATGGATCCATAGCACTCCTGCTGTAGCCATGTGATTGTATAAAGGCATCAAACTTATGATACCACTCCCTAGGTGCTTGTTTCAAGCCATAAAGACTTTTCTTCAATTTGCACACTAGGTGCTCCCTGCCAGGTTCTACAAAGCCCTTAGGCTACTCCATATAAATCTCATCATTCAAGTCCCCATGTAAGAAAGCCGTCTTGATATCCATCTGGTATAAATCCAAGTCAAGCTGAGCAACCAAAGCCAAGACTAAGCACAGGGTGGTCATCTTAACCACAGGAGAAAAGACCTCATCAAAGTCCACACCATGCTCCTGCTTAAAACCCTTTGTTACCAATCTAGCCTTGTATGCCGGCTTGGGGTGTCCAGGGGTACTTTTCAGCTTGTACACCCACTTGCACGGCAAAGCCTTCTTGCCCTTAGGCAAGGAAATCGAATCCCAAGTCTCATTCTTATGCAAGGAGTCTATCTCAGACTGCATAGCCCTCTCCCAGGAGTGATTGTCACCCATGCGCATAGCCTCATTATATGTGAAAGGCTCTCCTCCATCTGTAACCAAGACATAATGCATCAAGGGCTGAAATCTATCAGGTGGACGTTTGTCTCTAGCAGACCGTCTCACGGCAGGCTCTGCTACCTGTCCAGCTGCCTGTCCAACACCCTGACCATGAGCATTTGCTCTGCAGCGGCGGCTGGAGGCTGTCCAACTGGCTGTGTGGGAGCTCTCGACTCCTCCTGAAATATGACCTTGCGGATCTCAACAACTCTCTCAGGTTTCCTATGCATCTTGTCTTCATGGAAGACTACATCATGACTGCGGATGACTTTTCGCGCCTGCGGATCCCAGAGACAGTAACCCATCTCGCCTGCATCCCCATAACCAAGGAAAATGAATTTGATACTTTGAGGATCCACCTTACTTCTCTTGTCCCTGGGCACATGGCAAAATGCCTCACATCCAAAGACACAGAGATGCGCATAAGAGGGAGGTTTTCCAATCCATACCTCCTCTGCAACCTAGAAACCCAAACTACTAGAAGGTGATCTGTTTATGATATGCACAGCTGTACTAACTACCTCATCCCAAAAGCTCTGTGGCAGGCCTGCATGGCTAAGCATACTGCGTACGCTATGCTCCTAGATGGTTCTATTCATCTGCTCAGCCAAACCATTCTGGGGGGGTGTAGGGGGCGGTCACCTGACGCTTAATACCCCTCTCATCACATAACTGCTCAAAGGCACGTGAGACATACTCACCCCCATTATCTGTCCTTAGGCATTTTAGCCTATACCCAGACTGGTTCTCAACAAATGCAAGCCATCTCTAAAACACAGCCAAGACATCGGATTTCAGCTTAATGGGATAAGCCCAACCTTTTCATGAAAAATCATCTATGAAAGTAACAAAATACTTGGCACCACCCATAGACTGACAAGGCATGGGCCTACAGACATCCAAATGTACCAATGCCAAGGGCTCACTCATGCGTGGCCTACCAGACTTCTTATGCGTAGATCTAGTCTGCCTGCCATAAAGACAATGCTCACATGAATCAAAACATGCATAATCAAGGGGCGGTAAGTACTGCAAACCAGAAAGCATTTCCATTCCCTTCAAAGACATATGGCCCAAATGGGCATGCCAAAGAGATACATGTGGGATAGAACCCACAGACAAAACATGATCAAGGAAAGAAGCAGATACAATCAAGGGATAGAGGCTGCCAGCCTTGGCACCTCTCGCAATCACAAGTCTGCCACGAGTGATCTTCCATGCAGAGTCTCCAAAAGATACATGATAACATGCGTCATCAAGCTATCCAGCTGACATGAGACTGCGTGTCAAAGCAGGTACATGACGTACATCCTGCATAACAAAACTGCTACTAGAAGGAAACTGCATCCTAACATCACCAATGCCCACAATATCAAGAGACCTATTAGCACCCAAGTGCACAGAACCCGAAACAATACGGTATGAATGAAACCACTCTCGGCATGGTGTCACATGAATGGACGCACCAGAGTCCAAGATCCAACACTGTGCATACATAGAGTGTATCTCTGTCATCTGCGAAGCACTAGAAGAAGCTACAAGGATATAATCATCATCAACATCCTCAGGCTGCATAACATTGATCTCTTCAATTTTAACACTGGACTTTGCAGGCACTATGCTGTGATCAGAAGACTTATCCTGCACTTTATCTTTCCCCTTATCTTTGTGCCTTTCATTGCACAGTTCATGGCATTGTGGCCTAATATGGCCCTTTTTCCCACAATGGTGATGACAAGTAACATCTGCATTCCTACCATGGGATTTGATACGTGACTTCCCACGAGACTTGGACCGAGATTTCTGAGAATCCCGTCCACGGCCACTGCCACTGCCATGCTTTCCATATCCATCATTCTTGCCACTAACTATCATAGAATGCGACACAAGAGAGGCATCCAAATTCTTACGGTTAACCTCTTCCTCTGCAGAAGAGCACTCTCAACATCAGATAATTTCAAGGTAGCAGTAGAGGCACATAATGCAGTGGAGAATACATCCCATGACTCATTAAGAGTACCAAGCAAGAAAAGAGGAGTGATATCCTATGCAAAAGTGATGTCTTGAGAAGTCAAGTTCTTGAGTATAGCATGGAACTGGCTCAAGTGAGCAGACATAGTCACATTCTCCTTCATGAGCAGATCCATAAGCTGCTTCAGCCAATACATCAGACTCGCTGGACTTTTCTTGTCATAGAGATTCTTGATTTTATCCCACAACTTCCATGCACTCTGTTCTTCCTCAAATACATTGTAATGAATCTGTTCTATGAGAGATAATATAATAGTGGACTTGCATAACTCATCAAGCTCAAGCCATTCCTCGTCTGGCATAGTTGCAGGCAGATGCCCCCTCAACCTCAATGGTTTGTTCTGTGATTTCTGCACCAACACCTGTCAAATTTGGCTCTTCCAATAAGAGTAATTCGTACCATCAAGCTTAGTGATGTTGAAAATAGCATGATCAGTGGACAAACTCGCCATAATGCAGGCTGGAAGACTGCAGACAGTTCAAAACTGCTTGTTGTTTACTACAGAAAATGACCAAAAAATCACCAAAATCGAGAAAAAATGGCGAGAAAAGTGTAACCAAAGCTGTTGCACACCAAGTACTAGTGAAAGTACATTATTTCAGAATATTTCAACATGAAAAGTCCATGTCAGTCCGGAGTTATATGCTTGTTGTAATAAATGATAGCAGGGTACTGTGAGAGTCAATGGCTGACCAAATCACTGCACCAAGTCAATAATTGACAGCCAAGACATGACCAACCATAAATGGGCATAAATCAGCACCAAACAGTCATCAAGACCCGGAGCAAACACCCAAACATGTCACCAAAGCATCCGTCAGTGAGTAGGCATACCCCCTAGACAGTAGGGTAAAGTATACATAACACTGATAAGACCTGATACCAGTAGGTGTATGCTCACAAGAGTGCAAAGCCCAAGCTCAGGTCAAAAGCAACTCCAAGATATCAATGCATGAACCATGCAACATTTAAGTGTAAGAGATCCCAAAGTCTCAAGTATCTGCAAAATGCTCAAATAGCATAAACCTCTTGCTCAATGTCAGTCAAGCATACAAGATGCTCCCACTAGCACAAAAGGTGGATAAATGAGCTCAACAGCTCAATCAAACCAAGTCAAAGCACCAAAGACAGGTAACCAAGACAATGCCTTAATAGCAGCCCAAGAGCATGACGGCTACAAAGCAACTGTAGATAGCATCCATGAGTAAGACATATATCCCAATAAAGATCTCTAACAACCAAAATGATATCCAACACAAAATTCTAGAATAGCAAATGAGAATCCAAGCCAAGTCTTCAGAGAGCACTAAAGCTCAACAATTACATGGTACACTGTGCCAAGACAAATGCATCAAGCCGTAGGTGTCGGCTAAGCATGTACCCAAAGAGCATATAACTGTCAAAGCATTGACCACCACTGTCAAGCATAGACCGATGTCAATAAGTGCAGGCTGAAATATGCTCAAGCTTCCAAAAGCATCCGGATCCAAGGACAAGCTCGAAGTCGTCCCTCAATGATCAATACATCATAGCATAACCCAAGACATACACCCGGAACCAATAGACATATGTCAAAGCATGAAAGATAGCTTCAACCCAAGAGTACTCAACATGCATTTATTGTTATAAACTGTGTATTTCCAGTCCCACAATCAGGCCAAAATCATAGTATGACATGTAGCTTCAATCCCCCAATCAATCGGGATGCAATAGACATCAAATCGGTTATGTAGTCATGCCCAAACAAGCATACGCATAAATTGTGAATATAACACTAGTATCAAATGTCAGTAGACTATTTATAATAGTCCTGAAACACTGTTTTCAGCCACCAAACCAATGCCTAATCTCAAAAGATCAATGCCAAGTATCAATACATGTGCAAAAAGGCTGAAATGGAGCTTGAACAAGTGCTTAATGCCAAGTTGGACCTGGAGCTGAAGTAACTAATGGTGGCTGAATGAAATCTGTCCAAAATCAGGTGCAGATCAACGTGATGATGCTGCTGCTCTTGTTGGTCCACGTGGCAGGTCTGGAGAGATTGGAGGGCTCAAACATGAGCCAAAGAGGCCTTGGAACAAGCCTCTAGCAGCCCACAACCAGTGGCAAAGAGATATGAAGATTGGAAGCTTCAATGGTGGCTGCCCTATTTACCTAGACATGTGGATTGAAATAAATCTCTGAAATAATAAAGCAATACCTCAACGTCAATGCCCTGATGGTGCCTCAATAGGCCGGAAAGAAGCTCGAGAAGCCGGGGGGTGACAGGAGCTCAAGAGAATGAGCTATGGCTACCGGGAAGGAGACCCAATGCGAGTGGGGAGTCGATGGGAAGCTGAGAATGCCACGAGCCAAGCTCAAGAGTCGAGAAGCCAAGCTCTGATACAAGTTGAAAGGTGAGAAGGATCGAAGCTTGCATGCAAGAGCTGTGGCGGGAGAGCAAGAGTAAGAAAGAGAGAGACAAGAAATGGGAACTCCAATAGTCACAATGTGTGACTGGGCCTTCCTTTATTCAAATTGCCACTAAAAGAATAAAGAATAAAGTGACGGTGAACGAGCGCCCGCCACCTGCAGTGTGCAGTGGCGGTGACTGTTAGTGTAGTAATACACGGGCGGCTAGGCAAAGGCGCCTTTACCCCCAACATCTTCTACTTATGGCCTTTTATTAAGTACAACAACACTAAGTCGCCATGTTTGAATTCTCGTTGCTTAACATGCTTGTCAAACCAACTCTTGTGGCATGCCTTTTTGCAAATTAGTGCATGGGTGGCTAGAAGTCGAGTCTCTGATAAGCATTCTAGCTCGATTAGGCACTTCGTCCCTGTCTCCTTTTCATCCCACCTCTCTTGGATGGCTACTCTTAGGCTCAAGACAAAGAACTCTACAGGTAGAATGGCTTTCGTACCTTAGATTAACTTGAAGGGAGTCTGTCTTATCATTGTTTTATAGGCTGTTCGATAGGCCTATAAGGCTACCATCAGTTTGTTGTCCCAATTACTATGCGAGGTAGAGACTACTTTGGTCAGGACATTCACTAAGATCTTATTAGTAGACTCAGCATGGCCATTCACTTTAGGGTACTAGGGTGAGGATTTTCGATGGATGATTAAAAAGGTCAACAAGAGGTGAGCGATTACTTCATTAATAAAGTGTGTGTCTTTATCACTAACTAGTTTAATGGGGTAGCCAAATCGTGAGATTACTTGCTCCCAAAGGAACTTAGAAGTGGTTCTAGCATCATTTTTCCTCGTGACTCATGCTTCTTCCCACTTTGTGAGATACTCTGTAGCAATGATAATGTACTTGGCTTGTGAGTACTATGTCACAGGACTAATCAGCCCAATGAAGTCAATTTTCCATTTCTCGAATGGTTGACTTGCAATGATTGGACTTAGCTCCATTTTGTCCTTATGAACAGGCACCTTGGTTCATTGGCACTTGTCGTAGTGCTTTACAAATCATACTACATCTTGAAAAAGAGTAGGCCACCACAGTTGAGACTATAGCACCTTACAAGCCGTCATGTCTCCGCTGAAGTGTCCTCCTGCAATTCCACCGTGTGCTTCTACAAGTGCATCATGCATCTCATATTCGCATACACAGCAAGCCATCATGCCCTAACCTATAGAGTTGTCCTGATATCAACTAATAGGGTTGTATTTTAAGGATGAGTCACCTAAGTTGGGTCTTTCAGGTAGTCGATGCTCACTATATCGTTTGCCCAATATAGCATCAAGTTAGCTCTAAACAAGTCCCTTTCACTAGACAAGTGAAACATATGTGCGTCAGGCAAGTCATCTGTGATGCCTTGTCCAACAGCTTCTCCTGTGGATATGCAAGACATGTGGTCGGTCATGTAATCTGCTTCCCTTTGCATACAATCACATAGAAGTCGAACTCGAGAACCAAAATTAGCCATCGAGCAATGCATCCCATAGAATAGCATTTGTTAACAAGGTAAAGCAAGGCTTGATGGTCAACAAAGAAGAAAAAATGTGTGGCCAATAGGTAATGTCAAAATTTCCTTACAGCAAACACCATGGCAAACCGTTCCCTCTCCATAGGCGGAGTATTTCATTTCAGTATTCGTGAGTTGCCTGCTAGCAAAGCTCACATGATAGTCTAAATTGTGTTCACCAAGTTGGCACAACACAGCTCTTACGGCAAACTTCGAGCCGTCAATATGAATGTGGATGGTTATGGTCTAGTTTGGGCTCTTAGAATTGGTACTATGGGTAAAGCCTTCTTCAACTCTTCATATACGTGTTGGCATTCCTCAATCCATTCAAACATAACCAATAATTTTTACAAAGGCCTAGCAATTAATGCATAGTTTAACACAAATCGTGATAGTACCTTGTATGACCGAGGAAGCACTGAACTCCCTTATAGTCGGTTTAATAGTGGAAGGTCAACGATAACCCTAACTTTCAAGAAGTTGGTGGCGATGCATTTTTTGACACCGCATGTCCTAGGATGCATCCATGCTTTACCCAAAAGAATTGGCACTTCAAGGGGTTCAACTAGAGACAATACAATCTACATCTTCCAAAGACTGCTTAGAGCTTGTTGAGGTATTCCTTCCAATTAGAGTGGACACATAAATTGTCAACAAATACCTCTTTCTCTCAGCTAAGAATGTATTTGAAAATGGCACACATGAGCCATTGAAATGTGGCTAGTGCATTCGTCAACTCAAAGGGCATGACTACGTAGGCAAAGATGTCCCACTTGGTAGTGAATGCGGTCTTGTGTCGATATTCGGATGCACTTGCACTTGATTGTATCTGGATAAGGCATCCAAGAAATTGTAGGTGTCACCACCCTCTTGAGTATATGCTCAGTGTACGGGAGTGGATAATTGTCTCTCTTCGTGGTAGCATTGACTTTCTTGTAATTAACGCACACTCTGATTTTTCCATTCTTCTTCATCATAATCACTATGGGTAATGCCCAGTTCGTGTGCTTGATTTCATAAATGAATCTTGCTCTTAGCAACTTATCAATTTTCTCTTTGATAGCATGAGCATGTTTTGGATTCATTGGATGCCTTGACCGGCATTGCATCGGTTGTCATCAGGAAGTTATGAGTCATTACACTCAGATCTACCCCTTTTAGCTCATTGAAGGACCAAGAGAGTACGCCTATGTACTCTCACAAGAGAGCAATAAGAGTTGCCTCCTCTTCCTCGGTCAAGTCGTCAGCCATAAAAACAAGTCGAGACGTCTTCCCTTCCTCAGCTAGATTAACCTCCTTAACTTTGGTGGATCCTTCTATAGGCTCACTCACTTGCCCTTGTATTTTGGCTCCTAGCGAGACGTAGTTTGGCTAGCTCCATTTTAAACTCTACTATTTCCGAGCTTGGGTTAGCGCCATTCCCTTTATCTTGGTTACTTGGGGTTGACCGTTCGCTAGATATTGTTGCCCTTTTTGGAATTCTAAAGTCAGCTTTGTCTCTCAATTCGAGCTCCTAGAGCTTCTCTCCTTTAGATAGTCATCCACTTGTATGGCCTCTTCAAAGACCCTAGCTAGTGCATCTCTCTACAAGCTTGAGTTTCCTGCCAAGGCCTTGTAGAGTTCCTCACTATGTATTCCATTGATGAATATGGCAGACACCACTCTCTTAGTGGGTCATTCATTAAGTGGGGATTTTTCTTTATGAAGAGACTCTTGAGGTCATTGAAATTAGTGTGCTCCACAATGTCTAAGCTTGTGTACCACATCCTATCCTTATCGCCCAAGCATAGGCCAAAAGCTTGTGAGTGCTAAGCAAGATCTATGAGGCACAGACCATCAAAAGACATCATTGCAGATGTTGAGGAGGAAAGAAAGTTGGCGCAGAAAGCTTTGCAAAGCATAGCAACATACATCCAACAACAGCAAACTAGGAGATTGCTGATTTTCAACTGTCCAATTTCCGTGCATCTAATTCAAACTAGTCCAATTCTAGCATTCGATTGTTTTGTGTTTGATTTAGACTGATCTGATTATATAGTGTATCCGAGTGATCGATGGTGGCTGAGCATCCGAGTCCGATTTTGGAGGTGTTCGATTGTGATGTGTCTGATCGTCCGAATCGAACAAGGTGAACAACCGATTGGACGAGTAAGGGGTAGTCCGATTTTCAAGATCGAATGTCTAGCATCCAATCGAATAGCTTGAGGAAGTCTGAGCGATCAATTGTTTGATTTTCGGAGTCGGACCCTGCAAGCCGTGTCCAATTGCGGCACATGCAAATTGTGAAGATGAAAAATCAACTCGTGGTAATGATTTTGGTCACACCAACATGCAATGAGCTCCAAAATACAAGAATGGATACACATGAAGGTTTCTATATACCCGGTATGAGCAAAAAACTCTTGTGAATCCGATCTATTCGCTCGAAATTCAAGCTCTCTCTCTCTCTCTCTCTCTCTCTCTCTCTCTCTCTCTCTCTCTCTCTCTCTCTCTCTCTCTCTCTCTCTCTCTCGTGCTAAAGGTGAAAATGAACTTCCCCCTTGCCCTCTAGGGCCTTAAATCCTTGTTCCGCTTAGCCTTAACCTCTCCGATCACTCCCCTTGTGGTAGTAACATTCAAGCACTCTTTTTTCTCATTTTTTCCTTTGTTTGTGCCCTTTTTGGGCCTGTTTTAGAGTAGCAACCCCAAAGTGATTCACTTTGATTTCTTGATCCTATCCTACTCTAAATGCAACAAAAATCAAAACCCAAATATTGAAATGATTTATCCTACTTGCCTACTCATAAAAAACCCAAAATACTTACTTATTTTAAATATTAAAATTCCCAAGTCTCCTACCTACATCAACCACCGATTCAGGGATGAAACCCTACTTTGACGCTTGATTTGAGGCACGCAAGTGCTCAAGCTTGAATCCGTGGTCCCAACAACATAACCAAAATGTAATGGAAGCTCACACTCATCCACCAAGACCCATGGACTGCTTATTGCTTCAAACATTTCAGGCGAGCACAAATGGCTATCTCTTACCTAGCCGACGCACCTTTGATCCTATAGGGGTGTAGTGAGCTTACCTTGATGCTCGAATGAGTAGCCTCCTCCCATAAGCAAACCAATAGCTCCACGATTCATGATGCACGATCAAGCAACCTTAAGCCTCCACCTCCAAGCTCCATCCTCCATAGCTATGCGTGAGACAAGAGAAGAAGACGAAGAAGAAGAAAAGAGGAGATGTGGAGAGCTTCTTCTCCAAGATCCCTTGCCCTCACATACTCACTCCCTCACACTCTCACACTCCCTCTCTCAAACACACACAAGCAAGCAAGAAGATATAGAAGAAGAGAAGAAGAAGAGGCCACTTTTGCCACACACCAAAGAACGAGTTTCTCATTCAACTTTTTTTTAAAAATACAAACCCTAAATCCCTCATGCACCCATTCTCTTTTTTACATGACCGAGCACCTTGCCAAGGTCCTCTTTCCCTATTCCCTTCTAGTTGCCTTATCCCTTCACCTATGTTTGTTTAGACTTTACAATTTGCACAAGAGGGAGCGTGGCACTCTTATAAAATGAATTACATTACTCCCTACGCTTTCCTTGCTCTAGGACGTTCAGAGCACCTTGCTAGAATATTTGATGCTCTCCTTCGTTCTTCCAGAGCACCTTGCTAGAATATTCAGTGCTCTCCTTTGTCCATTCTAAGCACCTTGTTAGAATATTCAGTGCTCTTCTACATTTTTTCTGAGCTCGCCTTCTCCTCCACTTTTCTCGTCTGTGCAGAATGAGCTTCTCCATTTACTTTTTGACTCGGGCTTCCTCTGTTTCTTTTTGGCTGCATGCTTCGTGTCTGTAACATTTGCATTTTGAGGAATCATAATACTCGAATTTGATGGGTCAAGGGTGGGTTGTGATTTTGGTCATGTTGGCGGTAAAGGCACCTATGCATAACCACCCATGTATTAGCTACGCTAATAGTACCTACATCATGTATTCATTACCCGTACACTTGTACACTACAAGTGGCAGTCGCCCATCATTGTCACTTCATTCTTTATTCTTTTAGTGGCATTTGAATAAAGGAAAGGCTGATCACACATTGTGATCATTGGAGTTTCCACATCTTGTGTGTGTGTGTGTGTGTCTCTCTCTCTCTCTCTCTCTCTCTCTCTCTCTCTCTCTCTCTCTCTCTCTCTCTCTCTCTCTCTCTCTCTTTCTTTAGCTAGTCGCATATCAGTGTCAGTAACAACGTCGCAAATGCGACGCTAATACCGACGCAAATAGCGACGCTGATAACGACGCTACTACTGACTGTTCTATGGCATCGCCAATAACGGCGCTTTTTGCGACGACGGGGGCAAATTTCTTTATTTACATTTTTCGTCGCTTTTAACGTCGGTATAAGGCCTATATCTTGTAGTGAATGCACCTTGATATCCAAATAAATCCTAATTTTATTAATAAGATAACACCATCAATATACATCTTCTAATGTAAAAATCTAAACTATTGTTTTATAAAAATTGTGTATTAGACTTGCCCTTCTATGAGAGATGGAGAAACGCTAAACATTGTAGATAAGATCAAAGATTACATGAATACATAGTATAATCAAGGAAAGCGTAGACGACTAAGTTTAAAAAGACACATGCAAGACGAATTCAAAGATAAAGACAAACTAGGACAAGAGGAAGTGAGATGATCTTGAAGAAGAAAGGAAAACATGATGCATGCAAATGCAATGATTTTATCTCCTTCAACTTGGGGCATGCAAATGGAGAAAAATTTGGACTAAGCACATGATGTGTAGAGTATTTGACATGCAGAAGTGCCTTTAGAATTTCAGATCTTGTGATTGGGCATAGAAGATTTATTTTCTTGTTATAAACATCCGAATAACAATTTTACTAATGCTTGTTTTGATCCCCATTATTTTATCACATTGAGTAAACATCACATTTGAAAAGAAGCTGATGGGAGAAGAATACAAGTTGAGATACACAAATTACTAACAACAAATGAATACACACAAATAGATTTAACTATTTCAAATTGTTGTTGTTGCAAAAGCATCCACCATGCATAGAACCCTAAACTTGCATGCATAGATTGAATAATATAGGTGATACCCAAGGTTACATAGTGCATTGTATCAAGCAGTTGCTTTGATGAAATATGTACATTCTTCACATACACACATACACCCATGTGCGCTAGACGCATGTATGGAGCTGAAGAATTGTGAGGTGCATGTTCTTCAATTGCAAAATCATCCATTCAAACTTGCGCACAAAATTCATAGATTGAAGAAATATGCCATGCATAGGATTCTCTATAAGAAACTTTGCATCAACAAATCATGATGTTGTTATGTGGACGTTGCATCGTGTTATGCACGAATCTAGAATTTGAGACATGCCATCTTGCTAAGATAGTATGCATAAATATGAGGAAATTAACACATACTCACAGAGAGAGAGAGAGAGAGAGAGAGAGAGAGAGAGAGAGAGAGAGAGAGAGAGAGAGAGAGAGAGAGAGAGAGAGAGAGAGAGAGAGAGAGAGAGAGAGAGAGAGAGAGAGAGAGAGAGAGAGAGAGAGAGAGAGAGAGAGAGAGAGAGTATAGCACTACATCTCATGAAGGATTTAGATGAATACAAATTTTTTGTTTACTTGGATGAACCATTGAAGATGGTATGTAATCTACATGGCAACCGCCGCGGTTGTTGGAGCTTCCTCTGCGTTACTATTTGCATGCCATGGGCTAGAGGAGCGCTCTCTCCCAAGGGCTTTAGCAGAATTGCGCTCTTTGTTTGTCTCTTTCCTTGTGTGGGTTGTCACTAGCGCCGAAGAGCAGGACTAGCACAGATCGAAATGGAGTGGTCAAGTTCTCCTAGTTAATTCTAGTCCCTCTTTTTTCAGTGGCACTTCAATGCACTTTGCCCAATCTCGAAATCATCTGCTAGCAGTCCAAGACAGGTGGCCACACATGCTCAAACATTACTTTCTTGACTCCGTTCACTTAAATTAGTTTGTGTGACTTGGCTCTAACTTGTGAAACTTGGCCATTAGTAGTTAAAGAGTGAATGGGTACTCCATGGATTTGGTGGAGTTGTCAATTGGAGATTAGTCCATATTACTCTCTCTCCTGCTTTTTGTTTTCTCTCCCTTTCTTTTTGCATTCTCTCTCTACGACTGGAATTGTGCGTGACTGCAAATTTGAAGTCCTCACACCACACAAGTCCTGCAAGTGTGAAGTCCTCACACCAGACAAGTCTATATGCTTAGGTGTGGCAAGGCTGAAAGTCTTTGGACAAGGATGGTGCCAGCCCCACAACGTATTAGGTACGACAAAGCGAGTTTTGTGGCATATGAGGGAGAGGCCGCTGCCACACGTCCAGTGGATACAAATCTATACCTTAGGGCTTGATTAGCCAGCCATGATCGAGTGACGTTGAGCATACATACTGGCTCGTCAAAAGATCATAATAGAGAAGAGACGAGAGACTGAGAGAGAGGGAGAGCGAGCAATAAAAGGGAAGGGACGATCAGGAAAAAAATCAGAGCGCTTGTGGCTAGGGTTCGAAGCTACTGCACCGAAGCTCATTTATCTTTTCCAGAAGCTTCTGCAGCTGCAAAACAGTCATTTTTCCTGCTGCCACACCATCTGGAAGAAAGGTTCCACTGAAAACAAGCATTTGGTGCCTTTGCTCGACCAGCACAGAGAGAGAGAGAGAGAGAGAGAGAGAGAGAGAGAGAGAGAGAGAGAGTCCTGTTGATTCCCTCTGATGGCGGCTGCCGAGAAGATGGTCTGCCTCGGCAAGAGTCCCGCCCTCCGATACCTTGGTACCATGGCTACCCTCCAGAAGGCCAGCTTCGGCCGCACCCTGCATCCCTTCTCCTGGCGCCGTCCCCCGGCCCTTCCCACGAGCATGCGCTGGATTGGGGTGGCACCTATAGCCACTGGCAGGCTTTCTTCCCTATACCAGACCTTGCATCACAGAAAACTCTCCGCTGTTCCGCAAGCGGTTGTAGCTACACCCCCTCCTCGAACCGGAAATGGTAATACCTGCCATATTACAGATATGTCGTGTCTCTTGGCTGTGATGAATAAGCCTGGTCGTTCATTTCTAATTACCATGTTGCATCTTTTATCATGACGGATTGAGTATTGCAATACATATTTTATATCTGTCGGGGTGATGAATTAAGTTGACACCAACCACACCAACTTTCTGATTTGACACTAGGCAACTCATGTCGCAGCAGCACGCTGTCCAAGCTTGCTGCTATCGGTGTTTAAAATTTCAATCACTGTGATCAAGTTTGCTGTTTTTCCACACTCATGGCAGTTAATCCGATACTGATTATACTATTTCAAATTTGTGGTGGAATAAAGCCACTCGTCTATTGCATTATGGACATAACTGGAGGCGACTTTCTTTCATATGAAATGACAAGGGACTAGAATGAACAGCACCATTCTATCCAGTGTTTTTTGTATGACTTCCATTTTAATGCACAGGACAGCCAATGGTTGTTGGGGTTATATCAAGATTGGGCAGTTTCATGGGGCTGTTGGTCCTTAAGCAGCTATCTTTTTTGTCCTTGAGCCACTAAGTTTTCAGGTGTTTGATGAGCATGAACTGGAGGCGACTTTCTTTCATATGAAACGACAAGGGACTAGAATGAATAGCACCATTCTATCCAGTGTTTTTTGTATGGCTTCCATTTTGATGCACAGGACAGCCAATGGTTGTTGGGGTTATATCAAGATTGGGCAGTTTCATGGGGCTGTTGGTCTTTAAGCAGCTATCTTTCTTGGCTTTGAGCCACTAAGTTTTCAGGTATTTGATGAGCATGTATGGTGGTTCATATATACTATTGCCTTCACATGCGACTGTATAATAGAGTTTAGGAGTTTTTCCCAACGGGATCCGCTCAAAGCATTAACTAATTGAATCAAATTACTGATACGGAAGTGAATATTCTGAGTTCGACGTGTTTCACTGGGCTCTTTTGTGTGAAGGTTACATGTGATGGCACTTGGTGACAGCAGTGGTGCCTCGGATACTTTTAGGCATCATTTACTAAGAGGTTTTTTTGGGGCTGGAGGGAAGGGAGGTTTGTCAAGGATGTGTTTCTTTGAGAGTATCACATCGAAGAGGAGTGTTTACTTTGCTTCAGCTCAGCCATTTTCGATGACATATGGTTGTCTAGTGGATCACACTTATGATTTATGTGGAGGCTTGGAATCTTTCCATGGGAAGAGGTTAGCTCATGATTGATTAAATTTTTTGAGCCATGACTATAACTAGAGTGCCAATGCTTCTCCCCAGTGATACTGTCATTGCCGATTCTGCCAAGGTCCAATCCTATTTGCCAATGTGAGAATTAATGAGATACTTGTTTGTTGCTTTTACTGGTTTCCATGCCTTTGTCATTAACGAGATTCCTCATCAGCATGTGCAGTGATTTCATTATCTTTCCAACTTGGACCTTGGCCTTTCATTGGCTAGGTTTGTTGAACAGTTTTGGGACTTTGATCAATCTTCATGGTTTGGAGTGTTGAGAGGAGAGCCTTCCATCTCTCCCTTTTACGAAGTCTACTCTGTAGCCATTACTAGTTGTTGGATTGGCTGCATTGAATGTTGAGTTTTTTAAATATTTAATAATCAGAGGACATTTCTGGGGATTCTAGGTTTTGGTGCAATTACTTAAGAAGTAAGTGTTGTGTCTTGGAACCTTTACATAAGTCTTAGGCTCCTATAAAGGAGGCCTTCAAGACTTCTATGGTGCTGAGTACCTTGCCTTTGGATGGAGATGTCTTTTCTAGCCTCGCTCAAGATTTAGGCATGGAGTGTCAACAAGTAGATTGTGTGGTTGCCTTTTGTTTGTGAGACTTAATCATTGAGTTGATGGGGGATTTTAGGAGCTTTATTTACTTTGTTAGTAGTCATGCTTGTCATGCACTCTCATCTCCTACTTGTGAGCCTTAGTCTGAGTTAGACGAGGACATTAGAAGCTTTGACATGGTTGTCATGTGCTTTGATGGAGAAGGCAACTCTATTTGAGCATGCATTTTTTTCTTTAGCTAGGTTTTTGGTGTGCATTTGTCATGAGGACGTGAAAATTTGATGCTTTGCTTATGTTTAATTGACATTTGATTAAAGGATTAATCAAATGTGCAATTAAAAGATGCACATGTGTTGCACATGTGAGGTGTAAGCTACTTTTTCACAGTTGAAGGCCGAAGGACCCTATGAAAAAGATGGGTGTCAAAGGCTAAAGTTGTAACAAGTTACACTTGTTAGATTCTAGGTGAATTTTGGTGTCAGTTTGCCCCTAGGACCATTAATTGGCCATTAAGTGTCAGTGGTGACACCAGGGACTAGGCATTAATTAATGGATTAATGCTTGTCCAAGCGTCAATTAATGCATGGGACCCCTTTGGGTTGCAAATGGCCTAGCCAATTAATTTTTGGATGGGCAAGGTCAATTTTCTGGGCATGGATTAAGGGTTGAATTAATTTTCAGAATTAATTAATTCTGAAAATTAATTAAATGACTGGAAATTGCTGAAAATTGATTAAGAAATTTGCCACTTGGAAAAACTTTCCCATGCAAGTGTGGAAAGGCCTAAATAGGGCCGAAGGGAGAGGGAAATCTCGTTTTTGCATTTTGGAGCTGTTGGGAAGAGGTGTTGGACTGTTGCTGACAGCTTTTGGGGCCATTTTCCCAGCCATTGGAGACCATTTTGGTGATGGAGATTGCATATTCTTGACCTTGGGAAGCTGGCAATTGCTGCTGATGCACTTTCTCCTGAAGATCACAGTTTCTGATGCTCCTATTGTTGTTGGAGCATCCGTTTGGGGCTGGTACAGCAGGGCAACAGCCGATTTTGATCAGTTTGCGACAAATCTCAGAATTTTCTCTCTCTACAGCATTCTCTCATCTCCTTCAGCCTATGCTCAGCCATTCTTAGCAATTCTCAACCATTCGGTGGAGATCTTAGCCATTTTTGGTGGGCTGATTTGTAATTTCTGCAGTAAACCCTAACTCATAGCAGAAATTAGGGTTTAGCAGCTACCTTGGGATCCATGCCAGAGATTGAAGGCTCAAGGGATTGAAATCAGCAGTTGATAATTGAAGATTATCAAGGGATTTTAGGAGCCAGCCCATCCCGAATTGATTTGGGGCAGCATTTGGCCAGCCAAGGGTCAAATTGGAGAAGAAGTCCTGGGTAAAGCAAGGGGCAAATGACCCAAAAGGCTTGCTGGACATTTATGACAGCAAGAGCAATTGGTTAGCAGGAGGAGATTGAAGAATCTCGAGTTGTACTCCTTCCAATTGAATGAAAGCTAAAGAAATACCACAAGGGGCGCTAATTTTGGGGCCAACAGGGTGTCTACTGTCCAAGAATGTTATGGTAAAGTGTGTATTTGATTTTATGTGCATTTAATTATTGCTGTAATTAACTCTTAAATCAGGTTATCACCATCCATTCCAAGAAGAAAGGCTAGTTTCAGCATTTCTTGGCTTGTGCAGCCCCTATAGACTGTGACCAACGTTCCTAGATTGGGATTGGTCCTGTTTGTCCTTTTGGCATTTATGATACCTTCATTTGTATTTTCCACATTTTTTTTGGTACAATTGGCCAGATTCTTGGCCCTTCCTCCCAACCCCCCAAAACCACTAGTTGGTAGATCATTCTTTTCTCTTCCTTGGTAGGTGCACACTCCTATTTCGTGATTCTCCTCCATCTCTAGTGCTGCTTTCATCTTCACCTTGATTCTGTGTCCTCAGTGATGCCTTGGGTTGCGTGTAGGGACCAAATAGTCCTCTTCTTGTATTCAGCTTTCTTCCAGTGTTTAGTGTAGATTCTCTTCTCTTCATGTAGTCTCTCTTCCCTTCTCTCTCCTTGTTCGTGTTTCCTCCTCTGTTGTGTACATATTATCATTGCTAAAGTGAGGACTTGGAGAGCCATTTGCCCATTGGATTTCTCGAGAAGAAATTACGAAGGCTCGCTATTGATGTCTCTTCTTTCATGAAGGATCACATCAATAGGTTAGAGGATATGAGGGATGAGCTTTTTTCCCTCAGTAGGATCATCCATTCGAAGAATATGGCCATGACTCTTTTGACCTAACTGTCTTCCACTCTAGCCTTATTACATGGCACATCTTGTTGCCAAAGGGTATGCCCATTAGGATGGATGGACTTTGATGAGATGTTTGTGTTAGAATTGGTTGTAGTGGTGGAAGCATGTGAAACTGTTGTAATAGCCTACACGACACAAGACACCGTCAGAAATATAGTGCTTAGCTTAATAGCACATGCACAGACTCGCAAATGAGTTGACTAATTTGCTACCACCCTCTTAGCTTATGGGTGATGTGGTACAATACAATGATACAATGATAATGATTCGAAGTACATACAACAATGACCATAAGAATGGACCATTGGTACCCAAGTAGGGGATGATAATCAAGCCACCACCAAGGTGCTTGAGAGAGAACTTGATGTCAATGTTGATCATACGAGCTCTTGAAAATAGAGAAGAATCATAGCAACTCTCTATACTTATCAAACAATGCATTTCCAATAGCATATGTGACCATCTTGTTAGCAATGCCTCTAAGCAACATGACCATGGATTCCCTACCTTTGGCTTGATCGCCAAAAGTATCCCCCCATGTGAGCTCGAACTAGGAGTTAGTTTTGCTCTTTATCAAAGAACAACCCATCATGAACTTGTATGCCAATCCGAGCTTCGAGATTTCAAAGCTTGCTAGACTTTGGTCAATGCATTAGGGAATAGTTCTCTTTAGACTCTGTGCAGTTATATACTTGTATAGACGAAGCTCAATTGCCCCACCTTACCACCTTCTCACTCTCTCTCTGTGGCATTGGAGAGTTGCGAGGGATGCCTGCATCACCAAGAGAGGTAACCATACTTTTCTCGGTAGAAGATGACTTCTTTCGGGTCATGGTTGAGGGATTTGAATTGTAGTTGGAGTTTGAGGGGACTGATGACTCATTGGGTAAGGTTGTATCTTGCTTCTTCTGTTTTTTCTTTTTCTTCCATGATGTTGGCTAACTCCTTGTAGCCCTTGCTATGCATCAAAAAAGAGCAAAATATGCTCAAGCATCATTTATATCCCATGCAAGTGCAACTTCCTTCTAGTTGTTGCAATCCCAATCATCTGGAAGAGGAGTGGGAATCCAGAGCTAGATAATAGCTCTTGAAATCATGCATTGTGATTGCTTTTGCACAAACCAAGCTTTCATAATAGCGCTTGAGGTCAGTTAATTAGGTCCATGAAGTTCATCATCAGTGGAGTAGCAAGGTGTCACGAGGACGTGAAAATTTGATGCTTTGCTTATGTTTAATTGACATTTGATTAAAGGATTAATCAAATGTGCAATTAAAAGATGCACGTGTTGCACATGTGAGATGCAAGCTACTTTCTCACAGTTGAAGACCGAAGGACCCTGTGAAAAAGATGGGTGTCAAAGGCAAAAGTTGTAACAAGTTACACTTGTTAGATTCTAGGTGAATTTTGGTGTCAGTTTGCCCCTAGGACCATTAATTGGCCATTAAGTGTCAGTGGTGACACTAGGGACTAGGCATTAATCAATGGATTAATGCTTGTCCAAGCGTCAATTAATGCATGGGATCCCTTTGGGTTGCAAATGGCCTAGCCAATTAATTTTTGGATGGGCAAGGTCAATTTTCTGGGCATGGATTAAGGTTTGAATTAATTTTCAGAATTAATTAATTCCGAAAATTAATTAAATGGCTGGAAATTGCTGAAAATTGATTAAGAAAGCTGCCACTTGGCAAAACTTTCCCATGCAAGTGGGGGAAAGGCTAAATAGGGCTGAAGGGAGAGGGAAATCTCGTTTTTGCATTTTGGAGCTGTTGGAAAGAGGTGTTGGACTGTTGCTGACAGCTTTTGGGGCCAATTCCCAGCCATTGGAGACCATTTTGGTGATGGAGATTGCATATTCTTGACCTTGGGAAGTTGACAATTGCTGCTGATGCACTATCTCCTAATGATCACAGTCTCTGATGCTCCTATTGTTGGTGCATTCGTTTGGGGCTGGTATAGTAGGGCAGCAACTGATTTTGATCAGTTCTTCGCGACAAATCTCAAAATTTTCTCTCTCTACAGCATTCTCTCATCTCCTTCAGCCTATGCTCAGCCATTCTCAGGAATTCTCAGCCATTCAGAGGAGATCTTAGTCATTTTTGGTGGGCTGATTTGCAATTTCTGCAGTAAACCCTAACTCATAGCAGAAATTAGGGTTTAGCAGCTACCTTGGGATCCGTGCCAGAGATTGAAGGCTCAAGGGATTGAAATCAGCAGTTGATAATTGAAGATTATCAAGGGATTTTAGGAGCCAGCCCATCCCGAATTGATTTGGGGCAGCATTTGGCCAGCCAAGGGTCAAATTGGAGAAGAAGTCCTGGGTAAAGCAAGGGGCAAATGACCCAAAAGGCTTGCTGGACATTTATGACATCAAGAGCAATTGGTTAGCAGGAGATTGAAGAATCTCGGGTTGTACTCCTTCCAATTGAATGAAAGCTAAAGAAATACCGCAAGGGGCGCTAATTTTGGGGCCAACAGGGTGTCTACTGTCCAAGAATGTTATGGTAAAGTGTGTATTTCATTTTATGTGCATTTAATTATTGCTGTAATTAACTCTTAAATCTGGTTATCACCACCCATTCCAAGAAGAAAGGCTGGTTTCACAAGGAGGTGCCATTTAGAGAGCATAAGATGAGAAGATAAAGCAAAGAGAGAGGAGAGATAGCAAATATAGCTAGAATATAGTAGAGACCATACTATTAGGAGTTTACATGTAGTGTAAAGATAGCTGATCACAAAAACAACTACTGAAATATGGAAGATATTATCAAATATAGCTAGAATCTAAGCAAGTGCGAAGGTTTCAATTAGTTGATACTAAGAAATTCTCGAAAATACTATCGTCGAACGTGCCCAAGATTAGAAACAAGAAAATACACGTATTTGTAATGAAAAACTGTAGGTAGTAATGGCATTAAACGTAGTTGTTGGAGATTTAAATAACGTGAAATTGTGAGAGTGCGCAATGGAAAGGAATGGAAATATAGAGACAAGGGGATAGAGAGAGATTGCAAGAACAGAAATATGAAATTTGCATTAAACAAGAAAGAATATTGATAGAAACAAGAAAGTAGCAAGAGATTGATCAATCCCTGCACTCAACCCACAGCGTCTATGAGGGCACTAGATTAGGCTAATGATGATGGTAGTATTGAAGATGGAGGAAGATGATAGAGTTTGAGTATGCACTTGCTGGGGAAGGAGAAAGATGAATGAATGATCTGCCAATTGAGTGGGGGAGGCTGTAAATAGCCAGTTATCCCCAAATTTGGCCGATCTAAAATTTGGGACTAAAAATATAGTCAACCAGCATTTAATGTTGGTAAAAATGTGAAATGCTCATAAAAATCTTAAAAATAGTGGATAATGTCATGCAGGTGGTTGTATGCAAAAATTGCATATAAAATCTTGATCGGAGGAGGAAATACAGTGAAAAGGCAATAAGTGAGTGCTCTAGAATGAGCTGCCTCCTTAGTCAAAACTAGTGACAGACAGGTCAAAGCTCCTAAAGTTGTCGTCTAACATAGAATGAGGCTCACAGGTTGTAGATGACAAGGCATGGTAAACATGATTGTTAACACCCCCTCTCAAATTCTGGACGTGGAGAAAGGCCAAAGAAGAAACAAATCCTGGGGTAGCAAAAGGAATGCCAATGTCAATGAAGTCTGTTGAGGTAGACTGTCGATGAAGAAGCTCCTCGCGATCATGGGAAACCCCTCTTTAAACAGCAGGAGCCAAGAAATCCCCAGCCGCATCGAGTGCCCCCCTAAAAAGGATGGGGGCTACGAGGGACATTGGAGGAGGGGGTGGGGAATGGGAAAAAGCTTGTGGAATAGGTGGTGCACAAGCAAGAACGGGTGGAGCAATAGGTAATTGCCTCAGAGGACCCTACATAAGAGAAGGGAAATGGAGCTTGTACTTGTAAAGCTTGCTTTCTTGCCAACTTGTCATGATAACAACCCATGTAGAAGAATCCTCAATACAAATGGCTTGCTTGGTGAAGATAACCTGAGTACCAAGCCTCATAAGGCCATAAACTGAGAGGAGTGGAAAGCCCAAGCACAAAACATCGAGAGCCTATGAAAGGAAGTTCGAAGTGCAGTCAGGAAACAAAGGCAAAGCGCCAACACCACAAATAGGCACGATACAATGTTACCAACAATGATTGAACCCTCAAAAGGGCACAGATTCTGCAACAAATCACCTTGTGGAGTCATATGGCTAGAAGCTCCACTATCAACCAGCCAGGGTCTCTTAAAAGACAAGGAAACCACTAAAAAAGGCTCCTCCAATTGAACAATATGAAGGAACACGGACTCATGGGTAACCACCGGAGTAGAGGTAGAAGGCTCGGATGTTTTAGGTCCATCTGTCGCTCCCGAGCGAAGGCGAGGATACTTCTTTCAACATTTGTCCTTTGGATGTGTCCCCTTCTCGTAATATGGGCATTGAGGCTTCTTCGAGTCGGAGTTAGAGCTTGAAGAACTTTCTTGTTGTTTAGCCTCATCTCCCTTTCATCTTCTTCCCCCTTCTTGAACTTGCAACAAATCTTTGGTGGAGGTGGATCCATTGGCAAACTCTTTGGTGTGCTAGTCATGCTCTTAAACAAGCTAGGCAAAGTTAATAGAAGCTTCTCACAATCATTGATGTAAGAAGGTCGGTGTAAAAGACATCAAACTGGGGAGATGGCATGTGAGTCAAAAGAATCATAGCCATATCCTATGAAGAGATTATCTTGCCAAGAAATACAAGCTCATTCTTCGTATCCTCCAACTTGTGAATATGATCCTTCATGGAAGGAGAATCATCAACATCGAGCATCTGTAATTTCTTCTTGAGAGTAATGTGGTGGGCAAATGTCTCGTGATGGTACAAAGAAGCAAGCTTGGTCTACACTTCCACTGCTTTCCACAACCTATGCACATGCACTAGGACAAAATCTTGTAAGCTCATAAAGAGAAAAGATCAGACTTTAGAATTGAGGTGATCCCATAAGGCCACTTAATCCGTCGATGATCCAATGGTGGGATCCTCCATTAGACAGGGAATAGGGTTTGTAACAAACTCGCAAAGATTGAAGGTATCAAGGATATACTCCACCTTATGCGACCAAAGCGAGTGGCTTGAACCATCAAGCCGGTCCTCTTTGGGTAAAGAAAGGAGTATAGGCATTTGAATAGAGGTTGCCATGGATAGCATATGGAGGCCGGTGGAACGAGCTTTCTGTGAGACACGGAGAGAATGGGAAGGAGGCTATTCTCGAACAAATGGCTAGATGACCTTTGTTCTTCATGATTCGCTTGATAATCTTGCCGTAGTTTGGAGGAGGGCTTATGAAACCAGCCTTCCTTCCGTGGATGGGTCGTAAATCCCTGATTACAACTTAATTACAACAGCAAACAGTTAATGCAAATCTGAAAATACAAATTTACCTATTGATCTTGGACAATGCACACCCTATTGGCCCCAAAATTGGTGCCCCTTTCGGTATTTCTTTAGCTTTATTGAAAAAGAAGTTGATTTACAATGGGATTCTGCCAATCCCTTTCGGTATTCCAACTTCCCTTGCTGTTCAAAATCACCAGCAAGTCTTTAATCTGATTTGCCCCTTGATTTCGGGCAAATAATTGGCCTTTACGCGCTTTGATGGAGATGGAAAAATGCCCCAAATTCAATTATTTGCTTGTCCCTCCACTTGAATAGGCTAAAAACAACTTCAACCCTGTTGAATCCAAGTCTTGGGGCTTCCAATTTTTGGCATGCTTCTCGAGGCTGTTGCTAAACTCTAATTTCTGTTGCAGATTAGGGTTTACAACAAAGAAATCTGAAATTTCTCAGCCTCCAAGGGTCCAAATATTGAGATCTTCGGAGTGAGGTTGTGAAATGACTGGGAGATGAGAAGGAAAGCTGTAGAGAGAGGAAATTCAGAGTTATGTCACGAAGAATGACTGAAAATCAGTCAAATGCAGCTGTTGCCCTGCCACAACAACTTGTAGATGCAAAGAACTAAAGAAAATCAGTCATTTATTTCTGCTGCCCTGTCTCAACAGCTTGTAGATGCTTTCTCTTGCTGTTGATTGGTCTTCTCCTGCCCTTGGTAGCCTCAGAAGGTTCTCAATGGTTGCAAATTAGACCAGCAGCCTCCCCTCCCTCTCTGTTGCAGGTTAAATTTATAAAAATCTCTCTCTCTCTCTAGCTTCTAAAGACGTTTTTCAGTCTCGCATGGGCATTTTTAATAAGTGGCAACCTTTCAAAATGGTTTTTTCAGCATTTTTCATAATTAAATATTAAATTTTAATCTTTAAATATTGAAAATTGATCTAATAATTATTTTGGTGTCCTGAAAAATAATTTGATTGGCCAATAATTAAATTGGCTAGGCAACTTTCATTCCTCAGTGTCTTTGCGCTATCTTTGACCATCAGATTGGTGTTAGGTACCATTAAATGCCACTTCTCTAGTGACACTAACTGACACTTATGGCCAAATGAATGACCTAGGCCAACAAGTGGCACGAGATACCATGAAGTATCTGTGTGGTATAACTTATAGTAACTTTTGCCTTTGATATCTCGTGATTTCTTCAAGTCTAGGGCTTATAAATTTACTTTAGCCCCTGTTGCACCTCACATGTGTAACATTTACTTAATCATGTGATTAAAAATTAATCCACATGTTAAGTGAGGTTTCAAAAAAACATGTCCTCATGACAGTTGAGAAAAGTCCTTATCTATATCATCAATGCTACAAAATTGGTGGTAAGACATCTTCAAAATCCTTACAAGACACCCATAAGAAATTAGTGTTTTGATAGTAGACAGCCTTGAAACAGGAGGAAATGGCTATGAGATCACAGAGAAGTTGATCAGAGGGTTCGCTTGGGGGAGAAATGCTGGTGTTCGCATAAAGAAGTTGTCACCTTTAAGAAGAAAGCTGTGTTTTCAGCAAAACGTAGATGTGGCAAGGTTGCTTGATAGTCTAAGGTGGACGACTCCGCGCGAATTCAGCTTTGTGTCTCTCTTAGGCAATGATACCATGCTTTGATACCGGGTGAGAGTGCAACGAAAAGGAATGGAGACAGAGAGACAAGGCGATAAAGAGAGATTGCAAGAAAAGAAGAATGAAATCTGCATTAAACAAGAAAGAATGCTGATACAAACGGGAATTTGAAAAGTGGATGGAGATTGACTAGTCCTTGCACGCAACCCATAGCGTTAGTGAGGATACTTGATCAGGTTGATGATGTCTGCAGCATCGGCGGCTGAGGAAGATGACGGTGTCGGAGTGTGCACTTGCTAGGAAAGAAGGAAGATGAATGAATGATTTTCGAATTGAGTGGGGGAAGGCTTTAAATAGCCAAATACCCCCAAATCTGGCCAACCTATAATCTGGGGCTAAAAATATAGCCAACCAGCATTTAATGCCCGTAAAAATACCAAAAATGATCAAAAAAATCCCAAAAATAGTGGACAACGTCCGGCAAGCAAGGCAAACTATTGTATGCATAAACTGCCTGGGAAATGCATACAAAATCTCGATTGGAGGAGAAAATGCATTAAAAAGGCAATAAATTGAGTGTTCTAGAATGAACTATCTTCTTAGTCAAAACAAGGGACAGACAGGTCAGAGCTCCTAAAGTCCTTGTTTGACTCAGACTGAGGCTCATAGGCAGGAGATGACAAGACATGACAAACATGAGTGCCACAAAAATGTAAAATGTGGGCTGCTGTTCACAAAATACAAGATGTAGATGATCGAAAATAGTCTAATTTGCTCTAGAATCAAGTTGCTTGAGTAGTAGCAGGTAGGAAAGATCAACAACAATAGTTTATAGACTTAAAATAGCAAAAAACAACACTTTAGGACGGAACATGGACATTTGATACCTTGCCACTTGACCTTGCATTGAATGAAATGGTAAATTCTTTCTATGGAGGATGTCATGTGGC
Organism: Lygodium microphyllum; assembly: GCF_053477565.2. Lineage (NCBI taxonomy): Eukaryota > Viridiplantae > Streptophyta > Polypodiopsida > Schizaeales > Lygodiaceae > Lygodium > Lygodium microphyllum. The sequence continues at coordinate 118,012,416 of NC_141158.1, forward strand.
GGAGAGTGTTATTATCTAGGATCCATTCACAAGTGTGAGGAGCCATTAGCATAACGTCGGATGATGGTGTCTTTAACACCTCTAGATGGAGAAATGCCAAAGATGTTGGAGCAGCAGCTACTCCAAATGGCTCAGAGTCCTCCTTGGACTTCTCATTCTTGTCTTCCTTAATGCCGTTTTCTAGGTAACCCTCCTTCAAATGACTTGTCTTGCCATATTTGTGATAGTTGGTGTCCTTCTCCTTCTTGGATATGTTGTCCTTTTTGTCCGTACCCTTCTTGTTGTCTTTTGTGTTTTGATCTCTAATAGCCTCTTGAGATCAGTGGTGTCAACTTGCCCCGAAATGATTAATGAACAATACAAACCATTGTACTGGGGTGATAGCTATGCCAGAAGGGTGACAATCATGTCCTTTGAGGAGATCACCTTTATATTGTTGAGAATCTCTATATGTAGTTTCTAGAGTTTGTTTATGTGATCCTTTTCAATGCAAACTTGTCAGGGTTCAAGATCCGCATTTGCATCTTAGAGATACCACCTTTGTAGGTGTCATTTGCATATAGCTGCCCCAAGTGCAGCCATATCCTGTTTGGCAATTGTCATGTTTTTCACATGAGCAATTATTTGCGGAATATAAGAGAGGTAGATGAATAGGTGAATGAGAGTGTTTAGCTTGTCCCAATGTGCTTGAGTCTTCTTAGATTGCGCTTGCCTACTTGCTGTAATTAGTGCTAAATTGGGTTATTTACCACCCTATTCGAGGATCCTATTCTTGCCTTAAATAGTCTTTGCATGTGCTGGGTAGTCCCCCTTTGGCTCTGAAAATGCAGCCGGCTAGGATTTCATTTGCCGCAACCTTGAGGAAAAGTTGCTGTCATAGGTGATAAAAATTCGAAATCTTCTCTAGAAGGCTAAAATGCAGCCTTTTCAGCACTTCTCCAGCTATTCCAATAAAACGGCAAACAAGTCTCCATTCCTCTTTAGGTCTGTCCACTTCAGATTCAGCCCTTCACTGCTTTGATATCCTGTCAGAGTGCAGTGTTATGGATGTGGATAGATGCATGTATTGATTGTGATAATTGGATGTGGAGAGAGAGAGAGAGAGAGAGAGAGAGAGAGAGAGAGAGAGTGTGTGAATGGAAAAGGGAAGAGGTCTGAACACTAAACAAGTTGGGGCGGGAAGGGTACAAGGGGCTGTGTGTGTATGCACTCAGCCTGAGATCTCAAACTTAAGTACAGTAACGATGAGGACCACAAGTGGGACAGCGCCTAAACTGCCTCAGGCCACCCGCCTGCTGCTCACTTGCCTGTGCTGCTGAAAACTGCCTGTGACTGGCTGACCGTCTGCTGGTGACTGTCTGTCTGTGTAACTGGCCTGTTCACTGGGAAGGGCGGTAATGCACAACCAAAATATATAAATGCTTTCACCCAATTCACAATCGCCCACTTTACCTGAACTTAAAGACACAGAAGTAGGAAGAAATACAGGAAGCTAGAATGCTACTGTTGCCACACAGACACCCTGTTGGCCCCTAAGTTAGGCGCCCCTTGCGGTATTTCTTTATTTAAAAAAAAAGAGAGAAAGTACAATGGGCTGTCTTTCACCTATTCTGGGTGAAATTTGGCAGCATAACAGTACAATTAGTGACCCAAAACAAGTTGACCAGGAGGGGAGACTTTGCCCAAGTCTGAAACTTCTGGTTGGAGTGCAGAATTGACCATTTCAGCTTGCTGTAGCTACTGGTTCAGACCTGTTTTGAAACCTATTTTCAACTCATACTGTTCCCTGTACTGTTCAGCCCACTGTAATTACTGGTTCAGACCTGTTCTGAAACCTGTTTTCAGCTCATATTGTTCCCTGCACTGTTCAGCATCATCTATGCCAAGTGCCCCTTGATTTTGACATCAATTGGGCTTTGAAATAACCTCTGAACAATCCAGAATCAGTATTGATTTAGTGCTGTTTCAGACACTTGCTTGGTGAGGTTACCACCCTCACCTGTTCCTGCGGAGGGCAGCAAACAACTGCACCTGTTCCTGCTGGGAAAGGAGGCTCTTGCCTCATGCAAAAACAGCATATTCCCACACAACTGTACATAAATCCGTAGAAAGCCCTTGATTGTGAAGCATAACCATACTGTCAGGGAGAGAGAGAGAGAGTAGGGAGCAAGCTCAACCCTCTGTGCATCATAGACAAGGTAGACCAGCTCTCAAGAGCTCTCCATCAGCAACTGCCCATCCTTTCCTTCACAAACGAGTCCCTTTTTTTTTCCCAAAAACTGCACGCCAGCCCTCTTTAAAGAGGCAAGTGCACCAATTTGTCCCAAATGGCAGCACTGGAAGATATTTCCGGTTCCATGGAGCCTTCTGGTCTAAAATTCTCCATGCTCGGTGCAGAATTTGACCTTGGCACAAACCAGAGGATTGATCCTCGTACAAAAACGAAGATAATGATGCGAATAGCTTCTAGGGTCCAAAAATAGTAACTCCCTAAATTTTAGGAGTTGCTTCCATTGCATTCCACTAGTCTTCTGACCATCTTTGCAGACTATAGCTACATCCAAATTTGTAATGTAGCTCAACTGAAAGTGAATTTCCACTGATGACTCCACATGGACTAATCTCTTGAAGATTTGTCCATCTTCACTTTGAACTAGTCTCTTCCAGGCTAGTTCTTCGACACACTTGTCCATATACACTTTCACAAGTCTCTTCCAAGCTTGTCAATCTACAGTGCCATCAGTCTCTTCCAGACTTGTACTGGACCTTAACTGTCCAGTCTTGACTCACTAGACATTCCTGTCTATTTCACATACTGGCAACGCAACTCAGGCGTTTAGATTTCAAGAGGGATCCTTGCAAAAAGAAAAACCAAATAAAATATGTAATAAAGAAATCAACAAAAAGGTACTAGTTGTCACAGTCTTGTGACATACCTCCCTCTCGAAATCGCAAACGTCCTCGTTTTGCATGAATGTCATACATACTTCCAGCTAACCTAGTGAACTTACACTTGGCAGCACATGTACAACACATCCATGCTATTAGTCAACATTGTGTACTAAACACACTGTTAACATATGTATGTTCTAACTGTGAAACATGGCAGACTATCATCATGTGACTTTTCTAGATATAGTGGCCGGTACACTACAATGATATCCCCATAGTGGCAGATTCTTATTTGATGACTCCACATCAGCCTGACTAGAGATCTAGTGGTTGGTACATCAAAATGATATCCCCACTGAGTCAATTCACAGAATACATGCCCGATCGAGTAACCATTGTTACAACATGTATTCAATTCAATAGAAGTAAAAATTGTATTCTTGCAAGCAATACTTACTTCTTTAGCACTGAGAAAACCATACGGACACAATAAGTGTTAATCTGCGCAAAATCTGTTTCTGTATATAATTTCATTCTTGAGCAATTGTCACTTTGACAATCTATTTCAGCTTAGAGATAGAAGGGGTCAAGGTAGGTTGCAAGTGAAATGCTTCAAGATAAAGTTCCAACACATTAGGTGACTCTGCAAGTTCACCTTCGTCCGTCCACTTAGCATCTATAGCTGGATAGTTCTTGAACTTAACCAAATACCTTCTAGCAACTTTGCCTTTCACTTTCCTTTCCTTGTGTGCCAATACCTGTTCTGGAATAAGAATTTCATCAAGTTCCTCAACTTCGGGCTGTTCCTTAGCTGGCATATCTTCTGGCACATCACCCACATAAGGTCTAAGAAGACTTACATGGAAAGCATTATGAATCTTCCAATTGTCAGGCAATTTCAGCCTATAGCTGACATCACTAATCTTCTCTGTTACTTGAAAAGGCCCATAGTATCGCATACTAAGCTTAGTGAAAAGACTTTCCTTGCCTTTCCGCTTCTTTAAGCGTGCCTTTTGAAACCGCAACAGTACCCAATCACCAAGTGAAAATATCAATTCACGACGGTGATGATCAACAGCTTTCTTTTGCTTTGCCTGAGTCCTTTCAAGGGCATGCTTAACTTTCTGATACATTTCACCCATACTTTGCACATATTGATTTGCCAGAAAGATCTTATCCTTGTATGCAAAATGGGAGGAACCTTTTTACCACCTTCAACAATTTTGAAAGGGGCTTTGCCTGTTGACGAATGCACAATATTATTGTATGCATACTCGACCAAAGGCAAATACTGCTCCTACTTTGTTTTGACTTGTGCTCTGACGCATAGCACTTAAGCAGATCCAAGACAGTAGAATTTACTTTTTCTGATTGTCCATCAGTCTGTGGATGAAATGACGATGAGAACTTAAGCGTTGTGCCCATGTTCTCAAATATGCCTCTCCAGAATAGACTTGTCATCCGTGGATCACGGTCACTGACAATAGATTGTGGCATTCCATGATACTTGAAAACATTGCACATAAACAAACGTGCCATCTGATTTGGTTTTATCTTCTTCCTGACAGGAATGAAATGAGCCTGTTTGCTAAACTTGCAAATAATAGTCCATATCCCATCATTTCCTGCCTGTGTCCTTGGAAGATCAAATATAAAATCCATAGCTATGGTTTTCCATGGTTTATCTGGAATAGGCAATGGCTATAAAAGCCCTGGTGCTTTTTGCCTGTCAAACTTGACCTTTTGACAAATCAAACACTGCCACACAAAAGCATCCACGTCTCTTCTCAAAGTAGGCCAATAAAAGAATGTCTCTACTGCTTTGACTGTTGCATCAATACCACGATGCCCTGCATACGGTGGAGAATGACTTTGTCATAACTTTCCTTCTCAATGGCATAGTCACACATAGTCTACCATGCATCAACATGAAACCATCCTTGAGAAGATAATGCTCATGATGTTGTCCATTGACAAGCTGATCAAAGATCCTTGCAAAATCTTCATCATCACTATACTGTTCCTTCATATCATCAAGTTCATGATGATAAGGAATTGACACAGCTGAAATTTGTGGCTTCCTTGACAAAGCATCAGCCACACCATTCTTTTTGCCTTTCACATGCATAATTTGGAAATGGAACATTGACAAAAAGTTTGCCCAATGCATATGCTTTTCTGACAGCTTAGTCTGAGTTAAGAAATAACGCAATGTCTGATGATCTGTCTGGACAACAAAATCTGCCCCAAGTAGGTAGTGTTTCCAACAAGAAAGCGCATGAATCACAGCCAACAATTCTTTCTCATAGACCTGGATAGTCTTTTCTGGCCCTCGCAAGATTCTGCTTTCATAAGCCACTACCCGGCCATCTTGCATTAACACTGCACCAATGCTATTGCCACAGGCATCACACTGGACAACAAATGACTTCCTAAGATCTGGCAGAATGATCACTGGACTAGAAGTCATCTTTTCTTTAAGAAGATTAAACGCTGAAATCTCTTTATGTGTCCACTGGAAAGAGATTCCTTTCTTCTGTAAAGCATGTAAAGGTGAAGCAATCTTTGCAAAATTGCGAATGAACCTCTTGTAGTAAGAACACAAACCCAAGAAGCTTCTAACATGATAGACAGTCTTCAAATTTGGCCATGTTCTAATTGCTTCAACCTTAGCAGGATCCATTCGGACACCATCCTTTGACACTATGTGCCCTAGGAACTGGATTTCTTCCAAGAAGAACTCACTCTTCTTTCCATTGATAAGCAACCTATTACTGCAAAGCTCATCAAAGACTGCTTTCAAGTGTTCTCTATGCTCCTGTTCATTCTTTGAAAAGACAATCATGTCATCAAAGAATGTACCAACAAACTGCCTGTATGGGCGAAAAATCCTGTCCATCATTCGATTAAATGTAGCAGGAGCATTAGTAAGTCCAAATGGCATTACCAAGAACTCATAGAGACCAAACGTGGTCCTAAATGCAGTCTTATGCACATCCTCTTGCTTAATCCTGATTTGATGGTATCCACTCTTCAAATCTATCTTGTTGAAAATTGACGCTCCTTCCAAACGGTCAAGGATGTCGTCAATTCTTGGAATGGGGAACCTGTTCTTGATGGTACTCTTGTTCAACGCTCGATAATCTATGCACATGTGCCAAGAGCCATCCTTCTTCTGCACTAAGAGCACTGGTGAGCAAAAGGAAGATGAACTTGGCTGAATTAGCCCTTTTTCCAACAGCTCATTCACCTGGCTCAATATCTCTTTCTGTTGGGCTGCACTAACCCTATACGGAGGTCTATTTGGTGGGCTATTGCCTGACACTAAATCTATCGCATGATCCTCAGACCTCTCTGGTGGCAATTGTGATGGTAATGAGTCGGAAAAACAATCACTGAACTGAGACAAGAAAGCAGACCTGTCTCTATCTAACATAGAAAAATTTGACTCATCATTATCCTTGACATCACGTGTAAAAATCAAGTACGCAGAAAGATGATTCTTTATTACGGATGTAATGGTAGAAGCCGATACAACAGGTACAGACTCTCCTTTAAGCTTCACATCAAGCACATGAGTCTTTCCCCTATGTTCCAAAGTCAATGTCTTGTTAAAGGCATTCAACACACCATGCTTTCTGAACATCCATGGCATTCCCAACAAGACATCACAGCCTTCAAGTGGCATGATATAAAATTCTTCTGCATCAACATAAAACTGTACATGAAGACGTAGCTTTCCAAGAATGGGTGTCACAGACTCTGAGTGGCCAGGACATGCCAACCCTGCCTCTGCTGTGTAGCCCATCTCATCTGCTCTGATGCCCAAAGCAGAAGCCGACTCTGGTGAGATAAAGTTTGCCTTAGCTCCAAGATCAAAGAAAATGAGTACATGTTGATCCCTAACTTTACCCCAAGCTCTGCAAAGCTCATTAGCATTCGAGTGTGGCTTGTCTCCCAGCATATCTGGCACTAAACCTGCTGAAGGTTTGGGCTTCTTTCCTTTTCTGTCCTCTTTATCATCATCAGCTGGTCTCTTATTCTTGTCCGGACAGTTAGACGCAATATGACCAGTTTGCTCACAGATAAAGCACTTCCTCTCAGCCATTAAAGCCTTTCTCTCTTCAAGAGACTTGCGCACAAAAGGTTTCTTCTGGTCCTTTGACTGCTGTCCAAAGAACTTGACTGGCTTCTTCTTGAACTGCCAAGATTTACCTGTGCTTTGAGAAATCTGATAAACCTGTTTACCGAGTGGCTTCTTTGTTGAAAATTTCTCAGGTTTGTCCTGTTTAATGCTGCCCCCAAAACCACTTGACTGTCCCAACAATAATGCATTTCCTGTAGTGGCATTCTCAATTAACTGAGTCAAAGTGGTGACCTTTGTCTTTGTACAATAATTCCGAAGTTCCTTGGGCAGCCCACAGCAATATTTCTTTATCTGTCCAGTCAATGGCACAACCCTATAAGAAGTGACTTGGAGTAAAGCCTCCCAAAACTTCTTGTTATAGTCTTCCAGATCCTTGCATTCAGATGCATCCAAATTATGCCAAGCTGACATCACATCAATCTCAAATTCATTGGTCAACCAAGCAGAAGCAAATACTTGCTTAAAGTAAGTCCAAGTGGCAGGAGCCTGTCCTTGCATCAACAGTGTACTCCACCACTGACTAGCATTGTCCTTAAGAAAAGTGGCAGCTTTCCGGACCTTAGAAGGCTCTGTAAAGTTCCCTCCTGCAAATGCGGCATCAAACTGCTGTAAGAAAGAAAGAGCCTTAGTCCTATCTTCAAATCCTCAAAAGATGTCAAACTGTACAGCTGCACCACCTTCCTTGTATGGCTTTGGCTTCTCATGAGCCATCAAAGGGTCCGTAGGATATGCCTGTAATATAGGAACACTAACAGGTAGCATAGGAGTTGTCGGACCACTGACTACAGGGCTTGTAGACACAATACTTGCTTGCTGATTTTGATAACCAGCCATACCAAAAGTGCCCTGTGGCATGCCAAAACTGCCCTGAACTCCCTGAAATCCAAGCTGCATGCCTATATTGCCATACATGGGGTTTGGCATAAAACCCTGTGTACCCCCAAACACTGTTCTTGGTACATAAATCTGGTTTCCAGGCACATAACCAGCCATACTCTAAAATACAGATCCACCTCCAAAGTACCCAGGATGTACAGAGATCGGTGGGAAAACCTGTGGTAAAGCCTCAAAACTGTTTCCCTGTCCATTTAAACCAACATTTGGCTGCTGTAAAGTGGCGAGCTGAACTGGCAATGCCTGTGTAACTAGCGTTTCTGCCACCTGTTCCTGGATAGTTGGAACCAATCTTGGAGTCTCCATGGACTCCGCAAGCTGCCTTGGTGTTTCCACTGAATCTGCAGCATGCTTACCCTTATCCTGGACCTCTACTAGATCCGAAATCTTTGCAGATTGCCCAACTTGCTGTAAAGGAAGGGAGGGCTGCAAAAATGCCAAAAACCTTGGATTCTGCATCACTTGAGTAACAACATACTCACAGCAGCAACTAACTGAGTCTTGAAAATGTCTTCATCCATAGAAGAATCCGTAAGAACTTGTGGCTCAACCATAACAGGAGGAGTAGCAAACTGTGAAGGTCTAGAAGACTCTCCCACCTCATGAACAACATGGATCTCCTGTGATGCAGACGCTTCCTCTCTGGTGTCTTCCTCTCTATTAGCCATAATGCACAATTCTGTGTCTACACCCAAACAAACCCTGGCTCACTCTTTAGGGAAAAAGTGATTCGATCCCGGCAATGGAACCATGTAACCGGCCTGTTCACTGGGAAGGGCGGTAGTGCACAACCAAAATATATAAATGCTTTCACCCAATTCACAGTCGCCCACTTTACCTAAACTTAAAGACACATAATCAGGAAGAAATACAGGAAGCTAGAATGCTCCTGTTGCCACACAGACACCCTGTTGGCCCCTAAGTTAGGCGCCCCTTGCGGTATTTCTTTATTTAAAAAAAAAGAGAGAAAGTACAATAGGCTGTCTTTCACCTATTCTAGGTGAAATTTGGCAGCATAACAATACAATTACTGACCCAAAACAAGCTGACCAGGAGGGGAAACTCTGCCCAAGTTTGAAACTTCTGGTTGGAGTGCAGAATTGACCATTTCAGCTTGCTGTAGCTACTGGTTCAGACCTGTTCTGAAACCTATTTTCAACTCATACTGTTCCCTATACTGTTCAGCCCACTGTAATTACTGGTTCAAACCTGTTCTGAAACCTGTTTTCAGCTCATATTGTTCCCTGCACTGTTCAGCATCATCTGTGCCATGTTTTCAGCTCATATTGTTCCCTGCACTGTTCAGCATCATCTGTGCCAAGTGCCCCTTGATTCTGACATCAATTGGGCTCTGAAATAACCTCTGAACAGTCCAGATTCAGTACTGATTTAGTGCTGTATCAGACACTTGCTTGGTGAGGTTACCACCCTCACCTGTTCCTGCTGAGGGCAGCAAACAACTGCACCTGTTCCTGCTGGGAAAGGAGGCTCTTGCCTCATGCAAAAACAGCATATTCCCACGCAACTGTACATAAATTAGCAAAAAGCCCTTGATTCTGAAGCATAACCATACTGTCAGGGAGAGAGAGAGAGAGTAGGGAGCAAGCTCAACCCTCTGTGCATCATAGACAAGGTAGACCAGCTCTCAAGAGCTCTCCATCAGCAACTGTCCATCCTCTCCTTCACAAACAAGCCCCTTTTTTTTCCCAAAAACTGCACGCCAGCCCTCTTTAAAGAGGTAAGTGCACCAATTTGTGCCAAATGGCAGCACTGGAAGATATTTCCGTTTCTAGCCTTCCGGTCTAAAATTCTCCATTCTCGGTGCAGAATTTGACCTCGGCACAGACCAGAGGATTGATCCTCGTACAAAAACGAAGATAATGACGCGAACAGATTCTAGGGTCCAAAAATAGTAACTCCCTAAATTTTAGGAGTTGCTTCCATTGCATCCCACTAGTCTTCTGACCATCTTTGCAGACTATAGCTACATCCAAATTTGTAAATGTAGCTCAACTAAAAGTGAATTTCCACTGATGACCCCACATGGACTAATCTCTTGAAGATTTGTCCATCTTCACTTTGAACTAGTCTCTTCCAGGCTAGTTCTTCAACACACTTGTCCATGTACACTTTCACAAGTCTCTTCCAGGCTTGTCAATCTACAGTGCCATCAGTCTCTTCTAGACTTGTACTGGACCTTAACTCTCCAGTCTTGACTCACTAGACATTCCTGTCTGTTTCACATACTGGCCATGCAACTTAGGCGTTTAGATTTCAAGAGGGATCCTTCCAAAAAGAAAAACCAAATAAAATATGTAATAAAGAAATCAACAAAAAGGTACTAGTTGTCACAGTCTTGTGACAGTCTGCCCATCATGTCTGCTTGACCAAGAGCAGGACCTCTAACAGTAGGTGGACGTGTGTACTATCTTTCTTCAAATCCACTGCATGGTCACTCATGAGTGGCTAGCTTTAGTGCTCTCTAAGGTATTAATTACGAAGCAAACAAATTCAATAGATAATTGATTATGCAAATTAAGTAAAGAGGCAACATTCACTTTTTGTTGTGACAAACTGTTTTCTTTATAACCAATTTAGTAGGTTATGCTTGAGCTTGGATTCAGATAATTGTTTTCATTGGTGATCTTTTGTGATTATCGTTGATTTAGTGGTTCTTTGCAGAAGCCAGCCCAGATCTTGTCAAGCAACTTGGCTTTGAGAAAATCCAGGAGCAATTTCTCGATGAGTATAAATCAACTGCAAATTTGTACAGACACATCAAAACTGGTGCAGAGGTTATGTCAGTTTCAAATGAGGATGAGAACAAAGTCTTTGGTATCGTTTTCCGGACTCCACCGTAAGTCCTCTAGAAGTTTTCTTGCTTTTGCCTGTAGTGTCTTTTTCCCAAAGAAGAGTAAGGTCTTTCTATTGTTGGGAGATTGAATTGATGCCTCTGAGGTGTAGTTTCATGCCATGGTAATTTTTCTTTTCTTGGATGGTAATGGTGGCATTCTCTTGTTAGAGTATTGGAACTTATGGCTGGCTGTTCTTGTTGGCCACTGTGTGTCTTCGTGTGTTTAAGCTGATTGTAGGAGTACTGAGACACTGGCATTTGATATGCTTAGCAGATCCATATTTTTTGTTGCAGGAAGGATTCAACTGGAATTCCTCACATCCTAGAGCATAGTGTCCTTTGTGGTTCAAGGAAATATCCTCTGAAGGAGCCATTTGTGGAGTTACTTAAAGGCAGTCTCCACACGTTTCTCAATGCTTTTACTTACCCTGATAGGACATGCTATCCAGTGGCATCAACAAATACCAAGGTTTGCTTGATATATGGCAGTGGAAGTGTTGGTAAACACCTTGTTCAGTTCAGTTGACAAGTCCTTCCTTTGTTGGGGCAGGACTTCTACAATCTGGTGGATGTGTACTTGGATGCCGTGTTTTTCCCGAAGTGCGTGACTGATGTGCAAACTTTTCAGCAAGAGGGTTGGCATTATGAACTCAATGACCCCTCGGAGGATGTGACATTGAAAGGTACAACCTGGGGTCAACTCTTTTTTACCTATGATATTCTGATATTATCTGCCTGCAGCATCAAGTGGTAATGAAGTCCTGCTAGCTTTTGGCTAGTTTTGTTATTTTCTTTTTGTCTCTGAAAGCACTATGCTTGTTATTGTTTATCTTGACTGATCATATATGAGTGGAGATACATCATGTACTTATATGCATGCTGTTGATAAATCTTGACGTCCTGAGTTTTTCATTCATGTGTGGCTAGGTGTTGTGTTCAATGAGATGAAGGGTGTTTATTCACAGCCTGATAGTATTCTTGCTCGTGCTTCTCAGCAGGTAAATGCTTTATTCTGTGCCTATATTCAAATCTTTAATGCAACTACTTCTGTGGGATTTTAAGTCGAAGTGACTCTCTTGATGGTTTTAAAGGTTGTTTTTATTTGGATTAGGCATCCTTTTATAGCAATCTGACTTGTTGTTTTCCATGCCACACAATTTGCCAATGCAAAATTATTTTGAAGTTATTACGGCAGTTTGAAGGAGGACCTCTTTCCAAAGTAATTATCAGCAGTGGAAAAAAATTCCAAGTGAGAATTACCAGTAATTCCAATGGGCACTGACTGGTGTAAGCAAGAATATCCTCAATGCAGCAAAAACTTTGTGATTCAGGTCAATAATATAGAGCATAGAGCCGAGTTTCTTGTTTTGGGCGAAGACAAGTGCAACTGATCATATCATTCAAAGTCAAATATAGCTGAACCAGAGAATGTCCGCATAAAATCTGTAAAGGCCTGTCAATGTGGCTGGGGAGCATGGGGGAAAGAAGCTGAGGCAGAGGGGTTGTAGCACCACTAAGGGTTAACAATCCAATAGATTGAAGTAACGTCTGCTAGAGTTCCTAATGATACCGAGAGTCTCCTTGGAGCTCCTGCTAACACCCACAAATTGAATGCTAACGGGAACTCAAAGCTTTATGAGAGGGTGTACTAAATCATGCACATGAGCAAGGACTGCATGGTTATTAGATGTATAGAGGGAGTCAAGCTTGACCTTGAAGATAAACAACTCTCTTAGAAGTTTGCCGCTTGTACATCTCTTTTAGCTTGTCCCAAATTGCCTCAATTGTCTCACATGTAGAGATGATTGGAGAAGGCTGAAAAGGCCTTGTATTTTGTTGCTTCCAATTCAAAATGAAATCCATGTAAAGATTGGCTTGCACCATGTTAACTTCACGTCTTTGAAGTTTGCGCAAAGGGAAGGCATTCATTCTCAACCATTGACTGTTTTCCACAAGTGTGTGGTAATGAACCAAAACATCATAACTAACTTCCGACGAGCATAATTATTCCTCTCGAGGTGAAAATCTGGATGAAATATGAAGGAGCCATGGCAAGTAACTAGAAAAGAGAAGTGGAACAGAAAAGGAATGTTGTCACTCCGAACAAAATTTACTACCTGAGATTGGAGAGAGGGCTTCACAAAAGTGAAGTTGCTTAAAAGGTACAAAAATGCATGTGAATAAGCATTAGGGACATGAAATAGTTGTAAAAGTTAAAAATGCATGTGAGCATGCTTCATATGAAGTGAAATAGTTGTTAAAACATAAAATGTAGAGAAACACTATAGAAAAGTCAAAGGTATAGGCAAAACAAAAAAATAGTGACACAAATGAATGAGAAATGATTGGCATGAGTGAGTTAGAAATGGAAAAATGCTAGGAACACATGTGACAACATAGGAGTCAAAATGGCAAAATGGAACCAAGAGATCAATGTGGGAGACTTTTAAGTAGGTCGAATTAAATGCCACATAAGCAAGTATATTGTAAAGAAGTGGCAGTGTTTGCATTGGAGACTATGTTGTGTACGACAAACATTATGTAAATGCCCCTTGCAATGTAGTATGCTCGACCGTTACAACATTCCCTTATTTTGAAGACATAATATTTAAAGAAAATAGAAAGAATAGATATTTGGAGCTGAATGCGACAATTTTTTAGCAAATTGTAGGCATGAATGTAGAAAAGACATGGAGACAAGTTGAGGGCTGAAGATTGGTGATGGAAAGAGAAGGCATTCTCTTGGCTATTGACAGCTTTCCACAAGTCCACAATAATGAACTAAAGCTTCATCACTAACTTCCAATGCACATGAACAAGCATTAGGAGCATGAAATAGTCATATAGGTTAAAAATGCATGTGAGCATGCCTTTGATCAAGTGAAAGAGTTGCAAATTAGTAAAATGTAGTTAAATGCACTATTGAAAGGTCAAAGTGTCAGAGTGCAGTGGTGCGGAAGCGTAGGACTGAGAGAGAGAGAACGCAGAGAGAGAAGGGAGAGAAAGAGACAGTGTACAATGAAGATCTGCTGTATAAAGAATGCTGAATACAAAGATATACACGGGCGCAGTGCGCTGGACTGCGTGTCTCCACCTCGACGATGCGACTTGCTGTCCACCTCGAAGTCTGCTGCAGTCTGCACTGTCTGCTGTCTGAAATCTGTGAACAGAGACAGAAAACTGCACAGCACCGGTCTGTAATCTGCGACAGAGAAGAGTAGACAGACTGCTGGAAACGTCGGCAATATATAGCCGAAAAACTGCCTGAAATGGGGCGCCAGAAATAGGGCGCAGCCTGGAGTAAGTCGGCTGCAGGCAGTCGGACTGCCACGTGGCAGTCCGACTGCACAGTCCGACTGTGCAGCAGTATGCTGGTCCGACTGTGCAGGCCTGCCTGCCCACCAAACAGGCTATGATCACTAACACCCCCTCTCAAAGCTTGGGCAGGGCAGAAGCCTGAGGGATTTGGAATGTTGCCGAAGGAGAGCCTGAGGAAGCGCCTTTGTAAACAAATCCGCAAGATTATCCTCCGTCTTGCAATACTCCACAGTGATGGTCTCATCCAGAAGCTTTTCTCGGATGAAATGGTACTGAATCTCAATGTGCTTCGTCCGGGCATGAAAAACAGGGTTCCTCGCCAAGGCAATGCAACTCTCATTGTCACATCGCAGCAATGTAGGACGAGTCTGGGGGCACCCAAGCTCCTCCAACAATCTCCGAAGCCACATAACCTCGCATGTGGTGGAAGACGCGGCCCGATACTCCGCCTCAGTAGACGAAAGGGCTACCGTGGGCTGCTTCTTGCTACTCCATGAAATAACACCTGCACCCAAAGTAAAGCAGTAACCTGTTGTAGACCTCCTGTGGTCCACGTCACCGGCCCAATCCGAGTCGCTCCAACCTGCAAGTACAAGATCTGACCCATCTGTCCCTGCGGGGTAATGAATCCCCAGATCAGACGTCCCCCTCAGATACCGAAGTATCCTCTGAGCAGCCTGCCAATGCACCGTCTTAGGTTCACTCATGAACCCTGCCAAGAGCCCAACAACAAAACATAGATCAACCCTGGTGTTGAGAAGCCAAATCAAAGACCCTATCAATTGTCGATAGCGGGAAGCATCCGCCAAAGGAGAAGCTGAGTGGGAAGTGGCCTTCCAGTTCGGATCCATAGGAGTAGTGAGGGCCCGACAATCTTCCATCTCAAAAGACACCAAGAGCTCCTGTACATGTCTCTGTTGGGAGATAAAAATCCCCCTCTGAGACTGATAAATCTCATGTCCTAAAAAGAAATGGAGTAGCCCCAAATCCGTCATCTCGAACGTCCGATGTAAAGCTGACTTTGTCTCCTGGACCTGCTGTGCATCATCACCTGTGACAATCAAATCATCAACATATAATACAAACAGCACACAACCATCCTCGGAAGTGTGAACATACAGCTGCGGATCGGCCTTGGACCGCCGATATCCCAACTGAGTCTGGAGGAACGAATCAATCTTCTCGTTCCAAGCTCGTGGGGCCTGCTTGAGACCATACAGGGCCTTCTTTAACCTGTAGACTTGCCCATCTGAAGAACCAAAGCCAGGAGGCTGCTCAACGTAGATCTCCTTCTTCAGATCACCATTCAGGAAGGTCGACTTCACATCCAGCTGATAAATAGGCCATCTCCTATGGCCAGCCAAAGCAAGAACAGCTCTAATGGTTGCCATACGAGCTGTAGGGGCAAAGGTGTCATGACAGTCAATCCCTGGGCGTTGGGCAAAACCCTTAGCAGCAAGGCGAGCCTTGTGCTTATCCAAAGTACCATCACTGAGATATTTGGTCTTGAAGACCCACTTGACTCCAATCACCTTCTTCTTCGGGGGGCGTGGTACAAGTGACCAAGTGCCATTCCTCTCAATAGCCTCCAACTCAGCTTCCATAGCTTTCTTCCATGGGGCGGACTGTAAAGCCTCCTTCACGGAGGTGGGCTCTCGATTCTGCATAACACGGGACATCAAACAATAATTGGAGCAAACAAGCTCCGAAGAATGCGCCTGGTGCCTCCGTGACCGCCACGGACCATCCTGCGGTCCCCACTCCTAAGGAACCCCCTCGATCCCTGAATCACGGAGTGTGTCACGGGCCCAGCGAGGAGGAGGCCGAACCTCCCCTCGTCGTTCCCCATCAGTAGAAGACTCTGGAATATCCACTGGTGGTAACTTCTCAGAAGGGTCCGGTGGAACAATAGACTCTGTGTCAGAAACAGAATCATACTCAAAAGGCACAGGCTCCAGTGGAACTGTAGAAGGAGCCAAACTCTCCCCTGGATCTCCAAGAACGGGATGCTCATCACCCGTTGAAGAAGCCGGAACCTCCATAAACCGCACATCACGGCTAGTATATACATCCCGCTTGACGGGATCATACAGTCGGTAGTCTTGGGACTGGGAGCTGTAGCCAACAAATACTTGTTTTCAGGAAGCCGCTTCAAATTTGTCACGGTGAGTCTTGGGAATGTGAACATAGGCATCACACCCAAAAACTCGAAAGTAAGAAACATCTGGCTTCGTCCCAAAATAAGCCTCAAATGGAGTCATCCCTTCTACGGCCGAAGTAGGGGATCGATTAAGGATGTGGACTGCAGTAGCCACAGCCTCGGCCCACAGAACCTGTGGGGTCTGTCGGTGCTCCATCATGGTGCGCGCCATCTCGATCACACTACGGTTCTTCCGTTCTAGAATACCATTTTCTTGAGGAGTATTGGTATTGGCAAACTCCTGGTGAATTCCTCTATCTGCACAAAACCGAGCAAATTCATTAGACACAAATTCACCTCCCTTGTCGGATCGCAAGGTCTTCAACTTCCGGCCTGATCGGTTCTCCTCAAAGAGAAGCCAATTCTTGAAGTGCGAGAAAGCTTCTGACTTTAGTGCCAAAAAGTAGGCCCATGTGATCCTGCTATAATCATCCACGATCAGCATGAAGTACGAGCTCCCACGCAGGGACTCATTCCGCATAGGGCCACATAGATCCGTAGATACTAACTCCATCGGTGAAGTAGACCGCCACGAAGTGGTGTGGGGAATGGCATCTCTATGCTGCTTCCCCCGTATGCAGGAGACACATGGCTGCTGGCTCACCACTATATCCGGCAACCCTCGAACAAGCTGTCCACGTGACACCTTCCGAAGATAGTCATAGTTCAGGTGACCAAACCGAGCATGCCATAACTCAGACTGTGACTGTGAGGTAAGAAGAAGAGAAGAGAGGGCAGTGGAAGACTTCAGTTTGTAAATGCCGTTCTCCTTAGATCCAGATGATAGAACCTTCCTCGATTCACGATCAAGGACTCGCACAGTAGAACTGTCAAATTCCACCAAAAGACCAAGGGAGCAAATCTTATGAACTGAAAGGAGATGGTATCCTAATCTTGGTACATGCAAAACCTCTGAGGTATGGGTACCACCTCGTCCATCCGGAATAAGCTGCATCTTACCCCGACCTGCAATAGAAACTGAAGAGCTGTCTCCAATGAGAACCTGCCCACGCGAAGGTCGCAGCTGGGCAACACCATTTGATGAAGGAGTCATGTGCCGTGAGGCACCACTATCAATAATCCACTCTCGAGATTGGGGAGCCGCCATCGCAGCATCAGAAGCATTCGGTGAAGCGTCCTCAATGACAACTAAATGTAGAAATGCAGCTGATGAGGGTGCAGCCACCGCTCCAGAATCCTTGGTTTCCTTCTTCTTGGTGTCCTTCGAGTCTTTGTCAGGGCTATCCTTCTTCCAATGGCCAGTCTTTCCACAAATATGGCATGTGGAGTCTTTGTCCTTGTCCTTGTCCTTGTCCTTCTTGGACTTGTTATCCCCCTTCTTCTTCTTTTGGTCCTTCCCCTTCTTCTGAGAGGCTTGACCTGTCAACGCCTCCGTCTTGGAAGCATTTTGTCCCTTTAACTGTTCCTCTTGGTCCAAGACCATAGGAACCAACTCTTCCCACCGAAGAGTAGACTCTCGCCCCGAAGCAATAAGGGCAGAGTAAAATGTACCGAATCGTGGCGGCAACTGGGACAAGAGTGTGATTGCCATGTCTTCGGAGGAAATTGGCTTCCCCGCATTCTGAACCTGCATCTGTAGCTGCCTTAGCTTGTTAATGTGTTCCCTTAGCGAAGAAGACTTATTGATGGACAAGGTCCGCATCTGTACCTCCAAAGAACCCCTCTTCATCAGGGTCATCCGATTGTACATTTGATCAAGCTCCAGCCATATCTCACGAGCTACCGTCAAGTGCTCGATGTGAGCGATCACGGCTGTAGTGCATGATAGAAAGAGAAAGGATCGAATCCTGGCATTCAGTTTGTCCCAATGAGACTGGGCCCTGGCCAACTCCGCACGAGCATCAGAAGAGAGTTTGGACTCATCTCTTACCGACGGCCGGTCAATATCTTCCTGTACCAACTCCGCCAATTATAGGACTCAAGAATGGCCAACATCATAACGCGCCAAATGCGGTAGTTGTCGCCGTCGAGCTTTTGATCTGTAGGAAGAGCCGGTAAGACAGGCACCTTCCGGTCCATAATCGCCTGGAACTCCAAGTCCATCTCTGTGGACATCTTCACCTGCAATGCCTTCTCAAACGCAAAAGCAGCCCCCTCTGACTGAGTAAACTCAGCCTGCTAAGGCTCTTCTGCGTCCCGAAGCTTCTTCACCCGCCGGAGGCGATGAAAAAGCAAAACCTGCACTTTTAGGTTGAAAACTCAAACTTTCTCCGCGTCAAACAGCAGTAAACAG
This sequence comes from Lygodium microphyllum, assembly GCF_053477565.2. Taxonomy (NCBI): domain Eukaryota; kingdom Viridiplantae; phylum Streptophyta; class Polypodiopsida; order Schizaeales; family Lygodiaceae; genus Lygodium; species Lygodium microphyllum. Next base: position 118,030,975 of record NC_141158.1, read on the forward strand.
CAGCAAATCCACCACCTGTACTCCTTTCCTGTGCGCCCACACTCGTTTCAGCCTTGTTCCAAGGCGCAGCCCTCCTGTCTGCCCTTAAATGCAAAAAACGCAAATTTATGTCGCGATGGAAACTCCTCTTCAGGTTGATTTTGCGCTCAGTCAGCCCTCAAACACTGCTCTGATACCATGTCAGAGTGCAGCGGTGCGGAAGCGTAGGACTGAGAGAGAGAGAACGCAGAGAGAGAAGGGAGAGAAAGAGACAGTGTACAATGAAGATCTGCTGTATAAAGAATGCTGAATACAAAGATATACACGGGCGCAGTGCGCTGGACTGCGTGTCTCCACCTCGACGATGCGACCTGCTGTCCACCTCGAAGTCTGCTGCAGTCTGCACTGTCTGCTGTCTGAAATCTGTGAACAGAGACAGAAAACTGCACAGCACCGGTCTGTAATCTGCGACAGAGAAGAGTAGACAGACTGCTGGAAACGTCGGCAATATATAGCCGAAAAACTGCCTGAAATGGGGCGCCAGAAATAGGGCGCAGCCTGGAGTAAGTCGGCTGCAGGCAGTCGGACTGCCACGTGGCAGTCCGACTGCACAGTCCGACTGTGCAGCAGCCTGCTGGTCCGACTGTGCAGGCCTGCCTGCCCACCAAACAGGCTATGATCACTAACACAAAGGTATAGGGAATAAACAAAAAAATGATGATATGAGTGGGTGAGAAATGATGGCACGAGTGGTGAAAAAATGTTAAAATGCTAGCAGTCAATGCTAGGAAAATTTGTCACACAACACAGGAGTCAAATTTGCAAAACACGAGCAGGGCATGAACGTTGGAAATGTGTTGCTAGATCAAATCAAATGCTACACAAGCAAAACAAAATGCCCACAAAAGCAGACTGCAAAGTAATGATAGGGTTTGCATTGGAGAGCATAGTGTGTAGGACAAACACACAATGTAGATGCCCTGTGCATCATAGTATGGTTAACAATTGCAATATTTGCTTAGTTCCGAGACTTAACATCTCAATGAAATGGAAAGAATGATATTTGGAACTGAATATGGCAATTATTCACTTAGAAAATCATAGACATGGACAAAAATTAAATGGGGACAAGTTGAGGGCTGAAGATGGTCTATTAATTCAGTTGAGGTGGATGTGGTCTTTAGGAGTTTGTTGGGTTGGATTTCTTGTTGGATTAAATTTCCCTAATTCCTTGTTGCACCCTCACATGATTGGATCTTAGTCTTTAGTACCACAGAATTGAATATGGCAATTATTCACTTAGAAAATCATAGACATGGACAAAAATTAAATGGGGACAAGTTGAGGGCTGAAGATGGTCTATTAATTCAGTTGAGGTGGATGTGGTCTTTAGGAGTTTGTTGGGTTGGATTTCTTGTTGGATTAAATTTCCCTAATTCCTTGTTGCACCCTCACATGATTGGATCTTAGTCTTTAGTACCACAGAATTGCACGATTAGGTTCAATGCACAACATTTGTTTTCTCCTTCCCCCCAAATGCTAGCATGTTTGGTTATCTAGGTTTTACACTGATTTGGAGGATAAAATGTGGGAGTGTACTTAAGTGGCTCGAATACGAGGATTGCCAGGTTAGGCTTGCTCAATACAAAGGATGTTTGAAACTTATTGTTAAGGAATTGTATCATAGAATGGTGGAAGATAAGAGATTGATGGGTCACAGAGAATGGTGAGGGTTTTAACAGGTGATCCACTTGATCTCCCTACTTGTAACACGCTGCAATGCCATGGCACATGTGTTTTGGGTACCATGTGTTTAGGCTCCTCCTGATATTTTCATTTTTTCAAAAGCGGGGTATTTATCTTGCATGTATGGACCTCTGTGACAGGTCAATTTCTGCTCTAGTTATGAGGAAAATGTCATCAAGCACCAGCTTGCAGTTGGAACATCCTGGTTTGTTTCATTCAGTGTAATGGACCATTCTTTGGCATACTTGGATGACTAGGTGCATTTGTATTTGTTGCATCTTTTGGTGTTCATGGTCAAATAGGGATTACTGGATTCAACACAGGTAACAGTATTTGCAGGTGGCTTTGTGTGGTGGCTGATCTCCTGGGATAGAGATTATCCGGTCCACTCCACTTGCTGTTCCTGTGTGATTTCTATTCTTGATGCTTTATTTGTGCCCCTGAAAGCTCCCTTTACAAAAAAGGCTTGTAGCCATGTGACTTTTGGCTATTTGCTTATCTTCTAAACTTGCTTAAGTTTTTGGAGCTAATATTGTCCTAGTAGATGTAAACTTAGCTTCTGCCTGTGTATCATACCAATAGATGTAGATATGAGCACCTGGTTGATTATCAATAGGCATGTTAAAGCATGTAGCATGAAGACACTGTAAAGCCAAAGTTGGGACTTCTTTTTCAAGCTTCAAAGCATACTATATACTTTTGATGTATGCTGTGATTGCTGACATACAGTATACCTTTTCAGAATAATTTGTGCCTAGTAAGAAATTACTAATTCTTACCCGAAGTATTATAAAGTAATTTGTCAATAAAATTATGTTTTCAATAATGAGTTGTCTTAGACAAAGGTGCATAAGAGCTATATTCCAAAAGTTAGTCACATTAGAGCAGCTACTTTGTGATGATCTGAGAATCGTTGCAATTTACAGGCATTATTTCCTGATAATACGTACGGTGTTGATAGTGGGGGGGATCCAGCTATCATACCCAAGCTTACTTTTGAGGAATTTCAGGTTAGACAATGCCGACTTTACTCTGGTTGCTAAGTTGCCTTTATTTTGCATTGTTGGATTTCAGATTAGGTCAGGATTTGCATTAGAGTCTTTGGACTTGTGTTAGGTGTAAAAGGTCATTGTGGGTAATGGACTCTCATATTTCTATTGTCACTTGTCAGGAATTCCACAGAAAATTCTATCATCCTAGTAATGCACGTATTTGGTTCTATGGAGATGATGATCCTAATGAACGTCTGCGGCTGATAGGTGGTGAGCATCTGCACAAATTTAAAAAATGGCAGTTCATAGCGGTTTCTGTTTTTAGTAGGCATGCACTCACTTTGTCGCAATTTAATAATCTGTCTTTTCTTTTTTGATCATTGCTTGTGTTTGTAACATACTTAAAGCTAGGCTTTAAAGGCTCTACTAACAATGAAATTCCTTTTTCTGAACTGTGCCATTGGGGAAATTTCTTTTAGCTCACTATTTGGTTTGATGTTTCTATACACTACATATTTGCTGCTCACTAAGCTAAGCTAAACCTTGATTTTTCAGCTTACCTGGACCAGTTTGAACAAAGTGAAGCAGGAAGGGAATCAGAAGTGAAAGCTCAAAAACTGTTTTCAGAACCCAAAAAGTGTGTTGAAAAGTATGCTGCTGGTGATCTTGATGACTTAAAGAAGAAGCATATTGTTTGTATTAACTGGCTGCTTTCAGAAAAACCATTGGACCCCGAAACAGAGCTAGCTCTTGCTTTTATGGATCATTTGATGCTGGGAACACCCGCAGCTCCATTGCGAAAAGCTCTCTTAGAAAGTGGTTTGGGTGAGGCTCTTGTTGGAGGTGGTATCGAGGATGAACTTCTTCAGCCACAGTTCAGTATTGGATTGAAAAATGTAGCTGAAGATGACATTCCTCGTGTAGAAGAATTGATCATTTTAAAGTTGAAAGAGCTTGCAGATGAAGGTTTTACAACTGAAGCTCTTGAAGCTTCTATGAATACCATTGAATTCTCATTGAGGGAGAATAATACAGGTTCATATCCTCGTGGACTTTCTCTCATGCTGCGCTCCATGGTAGGCACTCCTCCACTGCTTGTATACCATTAATTTCATAAGTGCAAGATTGTATTGCTGATATAATCATAGACCTTGGAAGGGAGACTATGCAGTTGATAATGCAAAGATGTTGATAAGCAAAGATATAAAGTTTGACAAAGCCTTTAATAAACTGTGGTGAATATAATACTTCAAGCTGCTTTGAGTCCATGCAATGCGAAGCTGCTTCAGTGATATGGAAGACATGGTGTGGTTTTTTCTTTCTATTTATTTGTTTTGTATGCTATTGGCAGGGTAAATGGCTTTATGGGGGGGATCCATTTGAGCCTCTTAGATTTGCAAAACCTCTGGAAACTTTGAAAGCAAAGTTAGCTGCTGAAGGGGCTAAAGCTATCTTCTCTCCTTTGATTCACAAGTTCCTCTTGGAGAACTCTCACAAAGTAACTGTATTGCTACAGGTTAGCATTTCTCTAAACATCATGCGAAGACAATACTTTTTACATGTCATCAGTTGCCATTTTTCAAGGTTTCACTTGCATGGTTTTTTGCAATCAGCCTGATCCAGAAAAGGGTGCCAAGGATGAAATGAAAGAGAGAGAGTTGCTTAAAAAGCTGAAGGAAAGTATGACAAAGGAGGATCTTGCAGAGTTGGCTCGTGCAACCGAGCAGTTGCGTCTTAAACAGGAGACTCCTGACCCGCCGGAAGCTCTTGCCTCAGTCCCGAGCCTTTCCCTGGCAGACATTCCAAAAGAGCCTATCCACGTTCCATTGGAGGCAAGTATTAGCTTAGATATGTTTTTGCATTTTGTCACTCCTCCTTGGCCAAATGTTCCTTATCTGTACTGGTGCTGCTGTATTATGGATGATGCAAGGCTCACAGATAGAAACTCACGATCTACTACCATTTTCATCCTAGACCAGGAAAGCATGCAAGAGGCAAATGAACACTATAGGCATGGCACCTTGGCTTGCTGGTCATTCTTGTTGGGTGTTTGTCTATTTTCACATGCATTCAAATGCGAAAATAGGCAAATGAACGCTATATGCATGGCACCTTGGCTTGCCGGTCATTCTTGTCAGGTGTTTATCTATTTTCACATGCTATCGAATGTGGAAAAAGGCAAATGAACACTATATGCAAGGAACCTTGGCTTGCTGGTCATTCTTGTTGGGTGTTTGCCTATCTTCACATGTTATCAAATGTAATACTGTAGCAATGACTTGCTTATGATGTAGACATGTTTGAACACCTGTGCTCTTTCTGGAGGGTTGAACTACCATCTTCTGAACAGATGGGTGGAAACAATAAGCATTACGTAGGTGCTATAGTGTGTATGATATTATGGACCATTTTGGTTGATACCAGGCGGGTTGTAATGGCTTTTTGTTTTTCCCAATTGATTTCTTTTCCAGGGCTGGTAATCATGTTTGTTAATGTTCTTGATTAATCCTTAGCAGCACAGAAGCGGTCAATCAAATGCTGATTTTCTGTATCTTCTTGTTGTATGGTAAATTTGGCTGCAGATTGGTGAAATTCAAGGTACAACTGTTCTCCGGCATGATCTGTTCACAAATGATGTACTTTATGCAGATCTGGCATTTGACATGAGCACAGTAGACTCCAAACTACTCTCACTTGTTCCACTGTTTTGGTAAGAAGTATTTTGTTATTCTCTTGTATTGCTTCATTCCTACTATGCTGTGATACATTGCTGTGTTGCGTCTTCTGTGTTTGCATGTGCAGTCAATCTGTTATGGAAATGGGAACGAAAGATATGGACTTTGTTCAGTTGAATCAGTTGATAGGCAGAAAAGTTGGGGGCATCTCGATTTTTCCCAGCATTTCATCAAAAAGGGGGCAAAAGGAACCAAGTAGTCATATTATTGTTCGTGGAAAGGCGATGTCATCCCAAGTTGGGGACTTATTTGATTTGGTAATCTGTCCCTCAACCTAATTGCTTTCTCATGTGTGATCCTTGTTAAAAAACATAAACTTTGCAATGTTAGCTGGACTAGTTTCTTTCTTCATGAACTCTACAAAGTATACTTTGTTATGAATCAGTTGTATGCACGATCCTGGATTCTCGCATGTAAGTAACAATGCAAATTTGTGGGCCGATTACCCTGACAAGTGCCACAAAGAGTATGAGAAGTTGAAGTAAGCTTTGTCAAGTATCCATTGTAAGAACAGGAGTCTTTATCTTCCTGATGCATTGAAGCATGTCACAGGGCATATCTTAACTCAGCTTGGTGGCACAACCTTGAATTGCTGCTTTACTGGTAGGCAATGTAAATAAGCTGAACTAAACTACACTGCTATCTTGAGAGGGTTTAGGATTGGTTTTTGCTGTATGGACTATACAAACTAAGTGATTTGGAAGTCTTGCATTAGTCCAGACTAGTCACACCTTTAGGTTTTGTTTATGAAAGCACGATGACAAGATCAAGCCAGATCCAAGGATGGTGTCAGACAATCCTTTGACATTTGCATGCCTCTATTTCTTCAGTTCATAACTCTTACAATTATAGGGGCAGTGATACAGCTGTCACAACCATGTGAAATTACTCCTAGAGATCAGGGCACTTAGGATCATGCATGGGCAGTGTCAGATGTGAGCTAGGCCATTAGAGAACAAAGATAGTGGTTTATTTCCTAAGTTCAATGCACAGATCAAATGTGAGACCTGAAAACGCACATTGAAAATTTCATTGTCTAAGATTAAATGAAACTCTTAAATTAAGGCCAGAGTTTGGGCAGGATGACTTGATTATGAAGGAAGGGGTCTTTCACATGTATACTTATGAATTAATGCACAAGGATCTTATTTGCCTCTGGAAAAGATATCTTTATGAGTCTTTGTACAGGCTTCACATGTGCTCTATAAGAATGCACTGTGGGGATGTGCCTTATTATCTGGTATGATGCACTTTATTCATAGATTATTATAGCATATGAGGCAAGAAGCTGTAGTATGTAGAACAGTCTTTTTAGCTCCAGGTTCTACCGGAAAGTTCGCTTTGTTTCCTGTCATCTCACTTTTCCATTTTTGCTTACAGATAAGAACTTTGCTCCAGGATGTTCAGTTTACAGATCAACAACGATTCAAGCAGTTCGTATCACAGAGCAAAGCCAGAATGGAGGTATGTAACAGCTCATCTGGATGAAAAGACCACTTAAGTTATCCCTTTCTCACATTGACTTAAAACGGCACTTATTTCAGAGCCGTCTGAGGGGAAGTGGGCATAGTATTGCAGCTCTGAGAATGGATGCTAAACTGAACATTGCGGGTGGGGTATCTGAACAAATGGGAGGCTTGAGGTGTGTATGCTGTTTGTTTGTTTCCTGAAATCAAGGTGGCCTGCTAAATACTTCTACATATTTCAAGTTACATTTCCTATGCACTGCTGTCAAAGCTAATCATCAAAGGGGTTTTTCAAAGCCCTAATTATCTCCACTTGTGAAGTCCTTGTAAAACCACATTCTGCTGGATAGTCTACATTGTCTTCTGCTGCTATACCTGGGCTTGAGTCTTCTCCAGTCCAAAAGTCCTCACAAAAACACGTTCTGCTGAATAGACCATTTAGTGCCAGTCCATTGAATCTGGCACCGTCTGCTAGTGGTGGACAGGCCAACCATCTTGGCAACTGTTTGCTGATGTATTTAACATTGCTGGATAGTCAACCTTAGTTGAGTGACTGGTCAAGCTTGTCAACAAGCTGTAAACCTTCCTGATAGCATGCATGCTGGCTTTTTTCTTTTGGGTTCTTTTGGTTATGTTATTTTGATGTTAGACGAACACGTCTTTGGTAAACTTTCTTATAACTACACGGACCCTTTGTATGTGCATGGGTACACAAAAGTCTGTGTGAACTTGTGCCCAATTGGAGAACTTCTGAGTTTTCCTAGAAGTCTAGATATAACTTCACCAATGCAGAGTGGTGTGAAATTGTACACCCATATTTGATGAGCTTGCTAGTTTTGTCTGGAGTAACAATGGGTCTGTTTTCCTTCTATGTGCAAGGCTCTCACATGTCTGGTTTTTGGTCTATGCTATCCTCTTTTACTGTCCAACTTTGTACTATGTATTATGAAGATTGTTGATATAACCATATTTGTATTTTGTTATATCATGTAGAACTCGTAAGAGTTAAATGCCCGGCAAAGACCAAGGATCTCTTGGGTCTGCATTCTACTGAAAGTTGAACTTGCCCATGCAGTTATTACGAATACCTGCAGGCATTGGAAAAGCAAGTTGATAGTGACTGGGGGACTGTAGAAGAGTCACTGGAAAATATCAGAAGAAGTTTTCTGTCAAGAAAAGGTGTATTGCTCAACCTAACTGGTGATGAGAAGCTGATATCAGCTTCAGAGTCCCATGCATCCAGACTGCTGCAGGCATTGCCGAGTGATGGTATGTCTAGCACATCAAGTTGGAGCAGTTGCTTTGAGTTTACAAATGAAGGGCTTGTTGTTCCCACTCAGGTATTAAGCGTTCCTATATCAGGTTTACGTGGTTGTGTTCGCAATTAAGCCTCATGATTTTTGTTCAATTTGTGAAGGGTAATTGTCAGAAGTTTCTATTTGAAAAGTTACTGCTAGAAAGTACCTGTTGAAATCTCAAGTCTCGCCATGGTTACTTTTGAATTCGTTGTATCTTGGGCCATTACAGTGAAATCGCTTGAAAATAACACATTGTTTTGAGTAGGTGAATTACGTTGGCAAAGCTGGGAACATCTATGACACTGGCTATAATCTAGATGGTAGTGCTTATGTCATTTCAAAGCACATTGGGACCACATGGCTTTGGGACCGTGTCCGTGTAAGCGGAGGTGCCTATGGAGGGTTCTGTGATTTTGATTCTCATTCAGGTCATTGATTTTTCTGCAATGTCTTATAACGTTAACCAAGGGATGGATGATGTGATTTTGATCTCCATGTTCTGTGTGGTGCACATGTTCAGGTGTTTTCTCATTCCTATCATACAGGGATCCAAATCTGCTGAAGACTATAGATATTTATGATAATACTGTTGGTTATTTGAGGGAACTGGAGCTAGATAGTGATTCTTTGACAAAAGCTATAATTGGAACCATAGGCGATGTTGATGCATATCAGCTACCTGATGCCAAAGGTTACTCAAGGTGAGCTGTGGACTGTCCATGGTGATAATAAGTTTTTTTGCCAGTCACAGCTTAGTCGCAATCTCTCGTTATGCTATTTCTGTTTGTTTCTTGAAGTGGATAGAAGTGCAGGAAATCCTGGTTTCGTTGTAACGAGAAACTTACCTCATTAATATTTTTGGGTTGGTGAATAGTTTCCAGGATTAAGTGTACGATATGGAACATCCCTCTCAATGAAATTCTGGGGTGGTTCTGATTTTGGTTTTAAGATCTGTGGTATGAATGGATCTTCTTATTCAATCTAGCATACTGAAAAAGGTTGTGACATGCAAAATTAGGTGTTGCAAAATTGTGAAAATAACGACGACGTTCTACAAGTCTTGAGTTGACGATTGATTTTTAAACACCAATTCTGTCAGCCCTTCTCATGTCTATTGGCTCACTACGTTTTAGCGAATAAACATTTTTTGCTTTTGGTTCCGACCTTTGCATTTCACCTAGTGTAGAAGTAATGGCAGCTGCTTTTCATGTCACATTGTTAGAGTAAGAAGAATATGTATAACACAGTGCATTGTTTTCCTTTCAGCATGCTTAGATACCTGCTTGGAATAACAGAAGAGGAGAGAAAACAGAGGAGAGAAGAAATCATGTCTACCAAGTGAGTTGCTGTTCTTTTTCTCTAGTAGTAAGTAGTTTATTTGTTCCCACTTAGTAGCATGTACATTTTGAAGAAAGTGCCTAGCTGATGTAAAACAGCTTTGTGAAAGTTCCTAGTCAATTTTAGATTCTTACATGCTGTACGGCTTGATCACTGGATTGTCTCATGCTAGTAGTACAGTGGCAGCATAATCCAAATTAAAAGCTATAATGTACTGCTCTTCAGCCTGCTGTATTTAATTCTCAGAACAATGCAAGGCCTGTTATTTCAGTACTAACATTTTCACTGGTTGATCTGTTGTTTGTGTGCAGATTAAGTGATTTCAAAGAATTTGCTGATGTCCTTGAGGCTGCTAAATCCAAGAGTGTTGTTGTGGTAGTTGCATCTGAAGATGATATTGCAACTGCAAACAAAGAAAGTCCTGGTCTTCTGAATGTGAAGAAGGCCTTGTGAAGGCACAATGCAGTTTCCATGGACTTTGCTCAATCCTTGCCACCTTCTGTGAGCTCTCCTCCATTGTTTGTAGGACATGATACAAGCTGCTGAGCTTATATTTTTTTGGCCTAGTACACGGCCCATCCACGTCCAAGAAATTAATGTCCCATTCAACAAACGGATGGACAAAATCTCTCCTTGCCATACTGTCCTGATCTCTCATTGTAACAATGTTGAGCCTAATAACAAAGATACCAATTTTAATGTGACTGGACTAGCTTTCTATCAGTTATATGTCAAATTCTCCATCATATTGATTTTTTGCCCATCGAGGAGACAGGGTGTGTGCTCTCTTGGCTGGCAGTACACGACTGTCCTCTTGATGCTCGAAGTCTTCTGCCTTGTATGAGAAACTGCTCATTACAATTAACAGCATAAGACATGACGGTAATTTGTGGTGTGTGCAAGTTGTGCTTGAGAAATTGGCATCATCATGAATATGGATTTAAAATGATAATGGTGCAGTAACCCTGAATAGGAATTTACCATTGTGGATATTACTGCATCTGCAACAGTTGGGCTGAGCTGCAATTGTCATCGAATCATTTCGTGGTGTGCAAGATCAGTTGCATCGTCACCCTCTTGGACCTGAGTAAAGCATATGCAATAATTAGCTTCTCATGGACCTATGGGCAGCTACCTTGGCAATGTTCTTGAAAAACCAAGGTTGAATGTAAAATGAATTGCGAATTTTAGAAAACTACCTTAAAAAATATGGGTAGGTTTATTGAATTCCTTTAAAAGGAAGAAATTATTTGCATGCAAGAATATTTTAATAAATGGATGATAATATAGATTGGATATAAAATTTTAAAATTGATAATATATGTATATAAATTTGAATGATATATAACATAAATACAATTAAATTATAATATTCTAATGGTATAATATACAAATTTATACTTACAAAAAAGTATTAAATATTAATAACAAGAAGTGGAATAATGAGTTGTGCTGCTTTAAATGTGACAGACCAGGTCACTTTTGCGCTCAATGCCCCAGCAAGGGAATTAATGCCTATGTTAATGCTTCGTGGAATCCTCTTAGGGAAGAAACTTTAATAATTAAGGTTGCACAAGCAGGGCCAAGGCATGGAAGTGGGCCGAGGGTTGGAAAGGGAGCAAGGCAAGGAGTAAGGTGTGGAGTCGGAGCTTGTGATTGTGCTATTGCAAGCAATGGGTTGGATCCATCCCTTGATGAAGAAGTTGAAAGAGGGTCTATTAACACTTCCATCAACCAACTTGGGCGGTAGCTTTTAAACATCCAAATTCGGGCTAAACAATATTTGGTGCCAGACATTTAAACTTTATAGTCAATCGCTGATGGCCACAATCTACTGCCTTTGAGAGAGAGAGAGCAGCTCTCTCTCTCTCTCTCTTCGATGTCATCTTCCTCTGCAGCAAGATCGTACGATGCTCTACTTGCACGCTGACTATTGCTTCATTTCTGTTGGCTGTGACGCTGCTACTGTTGCGATCCTGGTGGTGGTGGTGGTGGTGGTGGCTCCGACACTGTTGCTGCTGGCTGCGTTGCACTCCTGCGTTCTTGATGACCTCCAATTGGGTTTGAAGAGGCAGCAGGTCCGTTCATTGCTGGCATCGTAGATGCGGGTAGGACTGCCAGGAAGAGGGCGAAGCTCCCCGGCTCGGTCCCCCACGCGGATCCTCTCGACGGTGAGACATAGCATCGTAACTATATACATGCATTCACACACATTTTTGTGCAACCACTATTCAATATGTGAATTTGTTTAATAAAAATAATCAGAAATATTATTATATTTTCGCATCACTATGTGAAAAGCACCTTAATCATCAGCAAGGCTGCTATCATCATATCATATAAAGATTATTGCAACAAAAGTTGAAAATATGCATATCCCTCAAACATCTAACCCCCCAAAAAAGTATGATTCCTTTGACCCAAAATGGTCCAAACACCCCAAAATCTCACCTAATGAAAGAAGAGGGATACTACCAGCTGCTGCCAATTAATCATTATAACAGGTGGCTCAGGTCACTAGCTGGTTGCTAGTTGTCATGTTCTAAGTCTTGAATAAGATCGGTTTTTGCTCCTTCGAAAACAATAGTTTTGATTGCAATTTGCTTCGAAAGTTAAGAGTAGTTACTTGAGAATAAGTGTGAAAGCAGAAGAGCTATTGGTTGAGTGAGTATATTGCATTGGAAACTCACACTCACTGTTATCCTCTTGAACACACGCCATTATTTAGAGGTCAAACTCCAGGACCTTTTTGATCTACATCTAGTGGTGAAAGAGGGGATTTACATTGGTGCTGTGCTTGTTGGTGCAATGTGCTGTGTGAAGGAGTTGTATGTAAACAAAAGGTCTTGTGCAAAGGTACTAAGCAGGATATGGACTTTGATGTCTCCTATACGACAATGAAGTAGTACTCTTTGTTTGTATATTTGATTCTTTATTTTCTACATATAATGAAGGTATATTTAAACCAATCTATCATCTTAGTATATTTTCAAAGATATAATATGGCAGTTTTTTCCATGTGAAGTTGACGTGCCTTATCTCTCATATCATGCTATACTTCTAAAGAATCGATATTTCTAGGACGTCTCTCTTTCTTTCTCACTGCTGTAGCTCTCTTTCTTTAGTGTTGTTTCGTTATCTCTTGCATTGTAGGGCGCATACATGTTACACACTTTCTCTTTTAAAGTTGATTCCAAATTCAAGAAAATTTAGAATTGTTGTTAGGGTAGAAACTTGCAGTAGTATAAATTCAAAAAATGGTATTTTGTATAATATAACTTATTGTCAATCTCAAATAAATTTAAGTAGAATAAAGGTAACAAAATGTATATTTCATATTAAAATATAAGACTGAAAAAAGGTTTTAAACTCTTAAGGAGAGGCATGATAAATTTTGTAATACTATTTGATTTATGTAGATGTGTAACCTTTTATAACGTCTCTCATTTCTTTCTCAATAGTCTCCAATGACCTTGTGATGAGGAGGCTTAACACTTATGGGTAAATTTTTTTTAAAAAAAGTAGCTTGTTAATTGTATACTTTTTGTAATTTATATGTAGAAAATGAAATATACTCAACAAAAAGACAAGGCAAGAAAAAAATCGCTCCTAACTTTACCAGGATTTTCATTAACAAGAGAAGCAAACCCTAAACGTTTTGGCTGTTGAGGCCAATAGTAGTACCTCGAAGCTAGATGCATCATTACACAACATTTGGGTGAGAAAGAGCTAAGTCGTACTTAAGAAGCAAGGCGAATATGGAACGAATCTTAGGCAATTCTTTCTAAGTGTGCTTATTTTGATAGATTACAAGGAAAGGTGTTTTGAAATATTTACAGAAATGATAAAAAGTGCAAAAGTGAGTATGGCACAACTGGATGTGTTAATGTGCAACTTAGTGCGATAGAGTAGTATGCAAATTCAAAAGGTCACAAATTTGTAGGATATGTGCAATGATGTAATCAAAAGACACTAGAAAATGGACTACAAAGATAGCAAAATAATGTAGATGATAGTATGTGATGTCTATTTAAAGTAGCTTCGTTCATTGCAAAACATGTCTTTTTAAAAATTTGCTCTATAATTAGAACTATTGCATTGTTGTACCATTGAAAATGTTTCAGAGTACACATATAATAATGATAAGGCTATAGCCATGTTTGTGTCCTTCATTATTGACTCTATGAAAGGTGACATTATCAACAAGGTAACACAGTCTTCCTTCTTTGGGTTGTATATAGACGAGTCACTTTGTCACTCCACATATGATTGTGTATGTTACCTCGCATGTGGAGACATGAGCTATGAGGGTAGTACTCCTCCCTCACCCACATGATGGCGTCGTGGTATGCAAGTTGATAGCGTCCACCCTCTATCTGTGATTTCTCGTCCCTCAAGCCTTTTTGGCTTCTTGTAATTATTCTCGTGCCTCCGTTGCACTTCATAATATACATATCGAGTTACCTCATTTCTGTGTCGTGTTACCTTGCCCGTTACGTGTTACCTTCGGCTTTCCGTGACGCGTTCCGTGTCGCGTTCCGTGTTACCTCCAAAAACGCTTCCGCACTGTTGTGGGGCTACCGATTAGAGGGTGATCCCTCATGAGGCAGGCTCCATAGGGTGGGCGTTGCCTACCCTAGGACGGCACCAGGGGAGTGTCGTCACACTTGGTATCAGAGCAAACTCCTCGGCTGGTGCGTAATGACCCCCGTGTGAGTGAGCCTGGGCAAAGTAGGATGGGTAAAAAGAAGAAAGGTGCTGAAAAGGTGAAAAATGAGCACAAAAGTGTGGATAGGCCCCAAAAAGAGGCCGAAAAACAGCAAAATGAGCAGATTTATGCTGAAAAACACAAGATTTTGACTCATTGGTCCAAAAATGAGGCCGAAAAACGGCAAATTAAGGATTTTTATGCGAAAAAAATGGAAAATGAGTAGAAAGAAGCAGAAAAAACTGATTTTGAGGCCGAAAAACGGCGAATTGAAGATTTTTATGCCGAAAAATATAAAATTTTGGCTCAATGGTTTGATTTTGAAGATGAAAGAAGAGTTCTCTGGGCCACAAAAGTAAAGTGGCTACAAGGTGGCTATCCTTTTTCGGAGCATGAAGAAGTAGATCTACACACTCGGTTGAAGCTTGTTAAGCAACAGCAGATATACCTCAAAATCAACCTTGAAGAAGTCAATGATAACATAGTCGAGTGGTCTGAAGAGCACAAGAAGAAGCTTGCCTTCGACCTCGTGATGGTGGAGCGTAAATTGCAAATGTTCATGACAGAAGAGTATGGTGACATCATTGCTCAAGGGGGTATGCCAGATGAGAAGCGGCAAAGTGACACAACCCCAGTATGCCAAGTTACAACAGGTGTTCAAGGCTACCCCTCTGATAGTGAATACGAGTCAGAAAGTCAGTCAGAAGGGCAGTGTGCTGCTATGCATAATTCACATACAGATTTGGAATCAGAAAGTGATACCGGTGCAGATGATCTATTGAATGATCAGGAATTTTTGTCTGCAACAGAATCTCGCATAGCCATGGCCGAACAAATGATATCACAGGGCCAATTAACTCCTGAACAACAGATAATGCTACCTCAGATGGTAGAAAGGATGAAGCAAGCGCTGGCAGCACACAATCAACAAACTCAGGATACTGTCCAATTACAATGTGGTAGTATGCATTCAGTCTATACAGAGTCCGATGCTCAAGATGAGCAAAGGGTTAGTCAAGAAGAAGCAGACTATGAGCAGTATTATTGGAGAGCAGAAAGCTGGCGTGATGACTCAATTTATGATCAAAACACACAGGATAGCCATACAGCAGAAGTAAGTATGCAGCCACAGTATGAGCAACCATTGGGTCCAGATGAATCACCAGTGGGCAGTGAGTCCTATATGAATGATTAGTATGAAGAACTCGTAACGGCACGGGCGAGTATAAACGAAACCGTGGCCCAGAAGCCTCCAGTATACATACAAAGGACCAGTATGCCCAGTTACATGGTAGATGGAGTGCTTATTGAAGAATATGAAGAATGGCAAGCGACCTCTGGATCAGAATCAGATACATAAGAACAACGTGGAGAACTCGTGGTGGCACCGGTGGGTATAAAGGAAACCGTGGCTAGTCAAGCTCCAGTATGCTTACCAGTGGCCTTTGGGCCTAGTTATTTGTTTCATGACGTCTTGATAGAAGAATGCGCTAAAGAAAAGACGACCTCAGAGTCGCATCTATTATCAGATGGATTGATACTGGAACAATGCAATATTGTGGATGACGCAATTTTAGCCCATTCCCAAGCAGTTTTCCCCCCCTATGGCATGGAGTCGAGTTTGAACTCGCATGATCCATTGAGCTATGAAGACTCCTTGAGCCGGGAGGATAAACGAATGGCCAGATCACAAGGTGAAGACTCCTGGAGCCGGGAGGATAAACGAATGGCCATATTCCACGCTAACATCTTTGAAGACTCCTTGAGCCGGGAGAATAAACGAACGGCCAGAAGTCAGGATGAACTTAAGCCATATCGCGAGGAGCCGAGTTCGAGCTCAAGCGATGATGTTTCTAGTGAGTACACATATGATTCTTGTATGTCCAATCTTGAAGATGACTCTTCGGAGTTCAGTTTGTCACAAGAAACACCACAAGTAGAAGAAGAAGAAGAAGAAAACGTAGAAGAACAAGAAGAAGCAGAAATTGAAGAAGAAGACGAAGCAGAGCAGAATGCAAATCTTACAGCAGACGAAGTCAACTCAGAAGTAGATCATGAAGACAATGTTCAACAAAGGGAGAGCGGTCTGTATCTCCTCACAACAGAATGCCATGGCAAAGGTTATGCTCAAAGGGGCTGACACCCTGAAGGGAACAAGCGCTTAGACGGAGTCGAGTTCGAACTCGCGGGTTGCTGACCATCCCGTAAAGCTGCCAGAGGCCAGAGTCAGGTTTGAAGAGGTGAAGGCAGAAACCGAGCTCCCAAGTTCAGATTATGACAATTTTCAAGATCATTTATGGGATACTGAAAAACTACAGTCGAAGAAGACCGACATGGACCAGTTTATGCCGCGATGGGGTGAAGCCCTCAAGGGAAAAAGGGACCAAATGGAGCCGGATGCGAGTTCGCGGATTGGTGACCCTCCCTATGGTATCGTCGGGCTGCTGGAGGTCATGGTCGTGTGTCAAGAGTATTAGCCAAAAACCGAAATGTTATATTCAGATAATGGCAGAATTGAAGACTCCCTGACCCAGGAGGATAAAGAAAGGGCCATACAAGAGATTGTGAACACATTCCTTGACTCCTTGACCCAGGAGGATAAAGATAGGGCCATTCAACATGAGCAGAAATTTAAAGACTCCTTTGGCCGGGAGAATAAACAAACGGCGACATCTTATTGTGAAGACTCCTTTAGCCGGGAGAATAAAGAAACGGCCATACTGCATGTCGAAGACTCCTTATGCCGCGAGGATAAACGAATGGCCAGAGTTTATGTGCAAGACTCCTTCAGCCGGGAGGATAAACGAACGGCCATAGGTTATGTGGAAGACTCCTTATACCGGGAGGATAAACGAACGGTAACAGTTTGTGTCGAAGACTCCTTTTGCCGGGAGGATAAACGAATGGCCAAAGAGTTTGTTGAAGACTCCTTGCGCTAGGAGGATAAAGAAATGGCTATGCAGATTGATGATATTTTCGAACGCTCCTTGCGCCAGGAGGGTAAACGAATGGCCACACGTCAAAATGAAGACTCCTTTTGCCAGGAGGATAAAGAAATGGCTATGCATATTGATTATCTTTTCGAAGGCTCCTTGAGCCAGGAGGGTAAACGAATGGCTATGCTTATTGATGATCTTTTCAAACACTCCTTGAGCCAGGAGAATAAAGGAATGGCCAGAAAGAATAGTATGATGGATGAAGACTTCCTGTGCTAGGAGGATAAAGAAACGGACAACCTTTCTTCACATTATGTTGAAGACTCCCTGTTCCAGGAGGATAAACGAATGGACAACCTTTGTACACTTTACATTGAAGACTCCTTGCCGCGGGAGAATAAAGAAACGGGCACTTGTTATCTTGAAGACTCCTTGCCGCGGGAGAATAAAGAAACGGGCACTTGTTCTCTTGAAGACTCCTTGCCGCGGGAGAATAAAGAAACGGGCACCACTCAGGTTTATCCTGAAGAGATACCAAGCTGCCTGCGCCAGGAGCCTAAACGAAAGGCCGTTTATCCAGTTACTATTTGGTACTTGAATAGAGTACAACTTCGAAGGATAAAGATCTCCCGTCGCCAGGAGTATAAAAGAATGGCTTATTTACAAGCTCCCAGGAGAGCAGTCCAACACTCGCGGTGCCACGAGTATAAACGAACGGCTAGTTCCTCTTCACTTGGTGCTTTATGCGTCATTATAAGGATTGGAAACTCGCGTCGCCACGAGTATAAACGAACGGCTAGTCCTATTTCACTTGGCGCTGGAGGCGTCATCACAAGAGCTGCAAACTCGCGTCGCCACGAGTATAAAAGAACGACTACTTCTCGTTTACTTGGCGCTGTAGCTGCTAGGACGAGTGCTGGATACTCGCGTCGCCACGAGTATAAAGGAACGGCTATCCCCCCTTTATTGGGTGCTTTATGCGCCACCAAAAATGCTACCTTCGCAAGACGGCGGCATACCGAATATATTGGGCTTACCTGGCCCAATTATTTTTAAGGGGAGGTGCGTCATCACAACGCACCTACTATCTTAAGAAAGGATTGACAGATTAGGCCAATTGGGGCCTTCTTTTCCAGATGATCCAAGCATTGACAGATCAGGCCAATTGGGGCCATAATCAGAAAGTTTGGGCTTACCTGGCCCAAATTCTTTTAAGGGGAGGTGCGCCATCACAGTGCACCTCGCGCAACCACATTCATACTGGATTGACAGATTGGGCCACTTGGGGCCATCAAACTAAGGGCGCCTCTTCATGGCCCTCGCATTCATGGCGTGGCACACTCCCAGCTGAGTTACGCGCCTCGCTTCTTTAGTCCACTGACAGTTTCTGCACACTCATACTGTCAGGACCTTCAGTTATTTCAAGTGAACATAACTTGTCTTAACTTGGTTATTCTCCATTCTGTGATTGTAAATCTAGTCAGCAGATGGTTGAATTGAAGTGTTTCCAATATTATTTCTCTTCCTAGTCAGTCAGAATGGGATCATTCCACAAGTGTAAATTGAGTCAGTGGATGATCATCTTTGAGTCAACAAGACCATGTTTCCACATCTGTAATTGAGTCAGTGGGCATGGCAGCTAGTGGGAAGACCTTGGTCGGCTTGATATAAAGTTGACAAAGACCCCCAAGTTTGTGGTCATAGGTTAGGTCTAGCGGGCAGACACTGGCTGTCTTGATAATGAGACATGTTTAGACCCCCGAAGTTTTGAGTCTCAGCACACCGCTCTGTGTGCAAAACTCATCATTTGCACACTTCGACGAGGACGTCGAATGTTTTCAAGGAGAGGTGTGTATGAGGGTAGTACTCCTCCCTCACGCACATGATGGCGTCGTGGTATGCAAGTTGATAGCGTCCACCCTCTATCTGTGATTTCTCGTCCCTCAAGCCTTTTTGGCTTCTTGTAATTATTTTCGTGCCTCCGTTGCACTTCATAATATACATATCGAGTTATCTCATTTCCGTGTCGTGTTACCTTGCCCGTTACGTGTTACCTTCGGCTTTCTGTGACGCGTTCCGTGTTGCGTTCCGTGTTACCTCCAAAAACGCTTCCGCACTATTGTGGGGCTACCGATTAGAGGGTGATCCCTCATGAGGCAGGCTCCATAGGGTGGGCGTTGCCTACCCTAGGATGGCACCAGGGGAGTGTCGTCACATGAGCCACATGTTTCCTTTCTTGGTTTGTTGGAGGTAAATGACAAGTCATCAAAAGGACTATATGCATTGCTCTCGGAATTTTTTACAAAACATGTGGTGGATGTATCCAAGAATGTCAGTTTTGTGTCAATGGTGCATTAGTAATTGCGGGGAAAGAAAATGGCCTTGCTACTATGCTAAACAAAGGTAGTCCATTTTTTATGGCAATCCATTGCGTTGCACATCGAGTGCATCTATGTGGAGGTGATGCAATGAAGGAAGTGATTATGCATGCAAGGTAGATACAATCCTTAAAATTTTGAAACAACTAGAATAGGAGTTTGATTGATCTACACTTCATGTGAAGAATATTCAAAAGATTAGATGGCTAAGTTGGCGTAAAGTTCTTCAAACTATTTGTGAGGTTTTTGAGCCACTTTGGGAATTTTTGTGGGTTGAAAATCCATCACTTCATGAATAGGTATCATGCTTTGATTTTGTTTATAGTGTGCATTTTCTTGCAGATTTATTGGAGCATGTATTACATTTGAGATATACATTTTAGAGTAATTTTGTGATGGCACAAATCCTAGTATTGTTAATGTCACTATTGGGGCCATTGAGTTGGAGTATATTATTGATTCGATTGTGGATGTTCATGCATGGAATCATGAATGCAAAGGATATCATATTATTCTTGATTATGGCTCTAAAATTAGTCATTTAGCATCCTTGAGGTCATCTATAAAAGGCGACTATTTTTGTGGGGTGGTGAAGTTGTAGATACATGCAAGAGGAACATATTTGCATATTGCACTTACTTTTCAAAAGAAATATTATTATTTATTGTTAGGTGCTTTGAGAGAGAGGTTTGAGGACAATTCTATCTTGAAGAACTTAAACATATAATGTCCCTCTTCCTTCCCTATTGAACAAATTTTTTAGATGTATGGTATTAAAGAGGCCAATGCCTTGATTGAACTCTATGCATCTTCTAAAATAATTGATAGCCATGTATATGAAGGTATGGTTCGTGGTATGGGCTTGAGGAGAGAATTTTAGATTTTTCAAGTGCGAGGTTCTTTGGATCGAAAGAACTTGGCTTTAAATGACACTTGAAATTGAATAAGCTTCAATCCAATGATATGCAAGAAGTATCAAAACTTGCTAAAGCTTAGTTAAATTGCATTGCTACAATGCTCTAGCAATGCTCTTTGTCAAAGAAGCTTTTCCATTCAAAATCTAATGAAACATGCAATAGAACTCAGTTAATACAACACATATGGAAGCCTTGATGATAATTTCTATTGAGGGAGGCAGTCTACAACAATTGGACTTTACTAAAGCAATTGAAGCATGGAAAAATTGCAAAACATCAAGTCATACCTGTGGTGCAATCCAACTTTAATTTGTAAATTTGTTATGCTTTATCTTTTGCTTAGATTTAATTTCATGTTATCTTAAAGTTAACTTATACAACTATTTCTTATTTGGGCTCTTGTAATACGTGCTCTGTAGGTGTGGATTTGTTTACCAATTGGCTTCTCCAAAGATGTTGAGTTTTAACACTATCTTTGTATCCATGTTTGAGATATTTAAAGAGAGTTGTTTTGAAGGTAACATAACCTCTCTCTTTGATATGCATGTGAAGTTTTTCTAACACGAAGATGGCTCCTAAAGCGGAAAATTGGGAACACTTGCATGTTCTACTTTGTATGAGAGAATTTCCATGGGGATTGTGTATCTCATCCAATGTCAAGACAATAGTTAAGCTTCTTGGTATAGCTTCAAGGCACTTGCCTCTAGTTTTGTAATATGAATAGAGCTACATTATACAACACATATGCTCTCTCTTTTTCTCATCTTAGGTGCCCATTTGGCCCCCACTATTGTTGGCTACCTTTAAGTACCAAATGAAAGATTAGTTGATGCAAGGATTATGATAATTAAATTATAAACTTGGACATAAGATACCTTCAAATTTCACTCAATAAATTTTTGAACTTTAAATATTGAAAAAAATTATGCTAACACTTCTAAAGGTTTTTGTATTGTCTTTAAAAAACATTTTTCGTAAACATTAAACCCTGGACACAAGCTACATATGCAACATTTGAGTTACATTGCAAATAGCCATTTTGCAACTTCAAGATTAGTTGCATCATCACAATTTATGTGTGATTTTAGCATATGTTATCATTTGTATCTCCATCATGCTTCACAAAATGTATGGGGGAGGAGACATTGGTAGCTTGGATGTGATGCATGTGAACAATGGGGTTGCAATCCCGAACACAAATTTGCTAGTTGACGGGTAGTTGCGACTTCAATGTTTGGGATGAGCTCTAATATCCATTTGACAGCAACACATTTAATTGCTTCACTACAATTCACGTGTGATTAAGCTATATGCAATAACTAGCATCCCAATCATACATTGCAAAAGATCAACTATCACTACATCATTGGAGAAGCTGATGCGTTGAGGGCCAAAATATAGTAAAATACAATTTGTATATCCACACAACCCATTATAATAAAAATCATTTATCTAAGAAGTAAAAAAGCATGAATTGTGGGTGGTTAAAAGGATAAGTTTGGGCATGCCAAAGATCTATATACCTAACATTAACACTTTATGTAGAACTTTCGTTGTAATGAAGGGGACAAAGGAGAGATAAAGAGGAGAGAGAAAATTGTAAAAGAGAGTGCAAAGGCTTGATGAGGAGAGAGACACTAGAAATGGAGAGAGAAAGATAGGAAGAAGAGATAAATGGCTGGTAACCATGAAAGGGTAGGAGAGAAGCTTGAGAAGGTGAAAGGATATAGTTATACTATTCAAAATGGTGCATGTACAATTGTCTTTTACACCTTTTATACTTAGGTCAATGTTGCACTAAGCATATGCCCCTAACTTATTTTTTTAATATTCCATCCCCACTTTGATGTCTTCGTCTTAAGAAACAAAGATGTGATTATTACAATGTTTTTCAAATTGGAGGAAAGGGGGTGAATTACATTGGATAGACCTAATAAAAATTGGATTAATCTTCAAGAATTTGCGAAAAGAATTACAACTATAGGGCTAGAAACCAACTACAAGAAGGTATATATATCCATTCTAATCATAAAAATACAAACTTGGGTCAAATTTATGTACTTTAGAGCTCCTCTTGGTGGCTCTTGCTGCAGACATAATGATGTACACTACAAATCCTGTGGCACTAAATCTACAATAACATTTGATTGGCTAATCCAAATTAGACATCCTTTAGCTCCATACAAAGCTCTCTTTGAGCACTTTTAGGTCATATTTTTCTTGGATCTCTATAATGAAACCATAATTGAATCTATTCTAATTTAGAGATCTATCCAATAGTGAAACATAGCCCACCAGTTGGGATACTCTTTGTCACAAAGTACTGGAAGTTAGAGACATCATTCCATGATTAGTGTTGGCCTAAGGAGAGGTTAAAGGCAATCCTCATCCTCCTAGATCAAAAGAAAAGTTGTCGTCCTGTCTATGCATTGAAGCATTGTCCACCAAGCCATAAGTGTCATATACATATACTCGTAGATCCACAAAATCATAAACAATTGAATCAAATAAAAGCTCATGCTCCTCCTCATGTTGGTTAGGATCTTCATGATCTTCCTCATGCTAGTCTTCAAGGAACTCCTTGACATGATCTTCCAAATCTTCATAGCCTGCTACTTTAGACCCTTAATCCTCCTCTTGATCCGCATCAAAATTTTTTCAAGCACGGTCTTATTCATCCTCTTCATCAAAATATTCTATTATCAATAATATTTTTGCATTCTTTTCCTTTCATTTGTGTTTGTGATTGGAGGACATTGGTTTGGCACATTTAGAAGATAATCCTTAAGCATGCATTTCCCTTTTGTCATCACTAGTGAGGTATTTTCCTTTAGTAGCAGTAGCCAAAGTTTTGTCAAAAGAGGCTACATAAGCATAGGCTAGCATATTCATTACAACATTGATTAAATCATCAAGATCAAATCTAAGCTCTTATATGTCCCTCCTCCACAAATTATCCATAGGCATTGAATTTCTATGTACATTAGCACTTTCCATTTTGTATGTGCTTTTAGATTGAGGCAACTCTACTTGTAATGAAGGGGATGGAGACGAGAGAGAAGACTATAGAAGAGACAAAGATAGTGCAAAGGAGAGATGAAGTTTGGACTAGGAGAGAGAAATATGAAAAATGGAGAGAAAAATAGGAAAAACAGCCAGAGAGATAGCTAGTAGCTATGAAACAATAGGAGAGAAGCTTGAGAAGGTGGAAGGACATGGTTTTATTATTCAAAATGGTGCACTTGTACAATTGTCCTTCACACCTTTGGTACTTAAGTCAATGTGACACTAAATATTATTCAAATATGCCCTTAATCTCTTGTCCTTACATTCATAAATACAAAGACTACCCGTTTAAGGCGATTATCATTGAGAATAATGAATTAAATCAAAATTTGATGAATTTTAAATAGTTTACTTGGAGATTTAAGGGGTATAGACAACTATTTATGGATACCATTGAGAAAAAGGTCTTATACAATACTTCTTGAAAGCATCAACACCTATAATTGAGTTCCTAGTAATAAACATTTTATCCACATAAAGAATCAAGATCAAAAGGGGTACTATCACTAGCCTTCCTCTTGTATAGCAATCTCATTTCTAGTGTACCCCTAAGATCGCATAAATGCATGAAACTTAATATGCCATTCCCTAGGGGCCCATTTTCAACCATATAAGCTCTTATATAGTTTACACACCAACTACTCCTTACCTTCCACAACAAGCCCCTGAAGCTGCTACATGTAAATATCCTCATGCAAGTCCCCATGCAAGAAAGGGGTCTTTATATCCATTCAAACCAACTCCATATCCTCTCTAGCCACCAAAGGAAGAACCATACAAAGGATGGCCATCTTGCTACTGGTGAGAAGATTTCATCAAAGTCAATTCCTTTCTCTTGCTTAAATCATTTGCCTCTAATCTTGCCTTGTACTTAGGCAATGCATCAAATGAGGATACCTTCAACTTGAAGACCTACCTACATGGAAGTGCATATTTGCCCTTAGGCAAAGGAACTAACTCCTAGGCAGCATTCTTTTCCAAAGAATCCATCTCTAACTGCATAGCCCTCTTCCACTTATGATTGTACTTTTCTTCTTGTAAGTCTCATAGCCACCTCTTTTTTGGCCAATCCACAAATGAAGAGCAATTGTTTTTGCATTCACATCATTGGCATAGCTGATACCTACTTCAACATATGCTTTTAGTCATACTTCAAAGTTGGACACCAATCCACCTATCAAAGTTATGGTATATTTATCTAGTCATTTTTCTAGTTAATCTACTTCAACATATGCTTTTAGTCATACTTCAAAGTTGGACACCAATCCACCTATCAAAGTTATGGTATATTTATCTAGTCATTTTTCTAGTTAATGTATTCATCATGGATCGCTCATATATTATGTATGTCATATTTTCCTTTTATCTTTTTGTAGATTATGTTTGTGGATAATAGGGTTTTTAGCTTCTTATCTTGAGTGCATTCTCTTATGTTCTATATGTCTTGTAAGATGTTAAACTTCATCGCTCTCCCCCTATCTTTTCATGGTATTATAGCCTTGTCCACACAAGGAGTTGTGAGTTGTAAGCATAAGAGTCCACAAGGAAGCCTTCCTCGAGAGCACACATGTGGAGATTTCTCTCATAATATATCTAATTGACAAGTTGTCTGCGCGAGCCTTGGAGAAGCTATAGACCTTTGATCTATGTCTATGTATTCAAATTCATGTATTGGGTCCATTCGTCTCTACCATTCAGGAGTTATAGGTTATTCTTATGCAAATTTGGTGTGGCATACAGTTTTTGTAGACAATCAAGTATTATAGGTATTGTCGAGCATATGCATATGTATTGAGGCTTGTATAGGTGACAGTTTATTGGAATTGGAAAATTACCAAGATTAGCAAATTTTTGTGTTTTGCTACACAACATCTGAGGAGTTAAATCAAGTTGTCAATGACAAGCTTGATAAGCATAACTTCCATTATTGGATGTTTCCATTGACCAATTTTCTTATGGATAAAGGTTATAAGGACTATATCAAAGGAGATAGTGCGAAAGCTGTAGAGTTAGCAAAGAAAAATGCTACAATTAAGCAAGAAAAGGAATGTAAAGAATGGAACCAAGGTGCTAGGAAAGTTATGTATTTTCTTTCTATTAGTACTTCTAAAAATATAATTGGGTACATACAATATGCAAATAGTCTTACAGAAGCATGGAATAACCTAATCAAGTAGTTTGATACAAATAGCAAAGCCAAAAAATTAGTTAAAGTTTGAGTTAAACAATGTTAAGCCCAGTGATATGTCCATAAATGATTATGCATTGAAGATTAAGAGCATTATTGAAGCTCGTGGGTCTATCAAAATGCAAGTTGATGATAAGGATACAATGGATACATGTTTTTGATGGTCTCTACTACAGCCATTCTGAAGCCCCACTAGCATAAGAGACAACATTCTTAATTTTCCAAACCTAATATCTATGTTGATAGTAGAAGAGAAGAACTTGGGACTTGTTATATCATTATCACTAAGCAAGAAGAGTTCATAATAGGTGCTCTACTCTAACATAAGTAGAGGTAAAGGTCATAGTGGTAGAGGCTAAGGTAGTGGCTATTATTAGCAAAATTGTAGGTAGTCTTATGACTCATAGGACATGTCACATATAAGTGGTAGAGGCTCATGAGCCATGGAGAATGTGGTAGGTTGAACATAGATTATGAGAACAGAGAATCTTATAATTGTGGTCAGAAAGGTCATATTGCATACAATTCTTCAAAAAAGAAAAGAGGCGAAAATAACAAAGTAAAAGAAGATATCATAAAAGGTATACATTTACCAGTAATCAAGTTGATAACAAGAAGGTATTTATTATGTAGCATATGATGAATGAAGATGCATCGGTAATAATTATTCATGTATGGTATGTGGATTTAGGTGGCTTTAATAGAGAATGGTTTATAGAGATGGAAAAATAATAAAATGTACAGTTTTGTCGAAACAACTAATCATTTGGTGCATCCTAGTAATCATGTTGGGAGAGTCCTATTATCTATGTAGGAGGATAAGTGAACTGTTTAGTTGATGTGCTATGTGTGCCTAACATTGCAAAGAATTTTGTTTCTATTGACCAAGAATTGCAAGCTTAACGTAGATGGTTGCTATATGTGGCTCGCATTTAGCAACTTTTGTAGATAGTTTTCCTATTGTTCTTCCTCCTCCTTATCATTCAATGTAGTACTATGGAATGTAATGTTGTTATTGTACTTGTTTGTAAATTCAATCAATGGATTTATTCTTCTTGGTGAACCATGATATATAATTTTTGGACAATAGTTGTATATTCCCTTTGTAAATTAATTATGGAATAATATTTAGCCCATATGGCTCGAAAGGTGATAGGGTTGCATACATGCCAAAAAGAAAAAAAGGAAAACTATGTAACCATCACTATTTGTATAAAAAATGAAGCCTACAATCATCACTATTAGCGTCAATATCAGCATTGCTATTTGCATCAATATCAAAGCGGGCCTATATGTTGTGGTGAGTGGTCCTTAAGAGATAAGGAGAATCCATAGTCAACCTAGGATACTTTTTCTAATTCCTATTTAACACATAGGCATGCACATTTGCCAAAAGTAAAAGTGATTGTGGACTAGTTGAACCCGGGTTTCACTAATTAGATTCATAAATGTTTAAGTGTTAGTGCTCATTGGACTATGTAAATGATTTCTAGGTTAAGCTTGGAATATGAGTAAATGAGTGTACTTAGTAACACAATTCCACCAAATCTAGTGCAACAACTCTTAGTGGTTGGCTTATTGTCAAGACAAAGGTGGCTTGGCCTTGAGTTATGGTCACACACACACACACACACACACACACTTATATATAAGTATGCTCAAGGAATACCATGATGTGTTTTCTTGGAATTATATTCACTTGAAAAACATGTTACACTAGAGTTGTAGTGCTACTATTTTTTTGAGAGATACTTGAAAAACATGTTACACTAGAGTTGTAGTGCTATTATTTTTTGAGAGATACTTTGGGAAGATCAACCCTATGGGGGCCATCCATTACTAAAGAGAATAATATGAATTATGATGTAAACAAGCAAACATAGTGACCACAATGATGACATGAAAATAGTAGTATACTAGCAATTGTTCTTGGTGTTATATAGATTCCAAGATATGCCAAAAAGGATTTCTTTTACTTAGAATGAAGAAAGATGGCTAGGTAGCATTGAGAGCAAGATGAAGCCAAAGTCTACAATTGTATGTGCACACCCCTTCAAATGCAGTTAGAACTACACAAGCTCGATGATCATAAGGGATACCACAATCTTGCAAGAAGTCAGTATAAGTGGCTGGTATAGTAACCCATCATGAACACCAACATGCCTACAATACCATGGTGTATCATGTTTGCCTAAGTTATTGTTGTAAGCATAACATCATGAACCAACATCCCGTATGATCATTAGTGCCAAGCTTAGTGATCATAAGGGATATTGCAATCTTGCAAGTCAAGATTTATATAGTAACCCATTGTAAACACCAAACACATGTAATTGATAATGCCACATTGCATCATATTTGCCTAAGTGAAAGTAAGCATTAAAATCATGAAACCACAATTGATAATATCATGTTGCATCATATTTCTCTAAGCTACCACAAGTGAGCCACAAGTATAAACATCATTAACCAGTGAGTAAAATACTTCGAGAACAAGTTCAAAATATTACTATCAATTCAAAGAAAATGGGATTTGAAGATCTCACAACATATGGCATGCAAGCTAATCAAAGGATTGGCCTTCGAACTCTTGGATTACATCATAAATGTGGAACTTTTTAGAGGTTTCCCAATTATGTAGATAGTAAGGAGAATAGTGATTGCACAGTATTGTTAAAAGCATTACTAGTGATGTGTCACATAGACTAAGGATATAGTTTATTGCCACTAGCTAGTAGATTTATATCACACCAAAGCATTAAGGCTTAGTGAGATATATTTAAGCAATAAACCCTTTCAAATAAGAAACCTTCATTGTACACACACACACACACACACACACACACACACACACACACACACACACACACACACACACACACACACACACACACACACACACACACACACACACACACACACACACACACACACACACACACACACACACACACACACACACACACACACACACACACACACACACACACACACACACACACACACACACACACACACACACACACACACACACACACACACACACACACACACACACACACACACACACACACACACACACACACACACACACACACACACACACACACACACACACACACACACACACACACACACACACACACACACACACACACACACACACACACACACACACACACACACACACACACACACACACACACACACACACACACACACACACACACACACACACACACACACACACACACACACACACAAAGGCACATGCACATGCACACGCACTCACGCGCGCGTTTTCACACACACACACACACACTATGTGTGTGTGTGTGTGCGCGCGCGCGCACGCATCATATGCATGTAACAAACCATTGTAAGGATTGTCAGAATGGTGTGTGTGTGCACTGTGCATGTCTGTCTCTCTGTGTTTTTTTTTTTGGGAGGCATATGTCTGTGTATGTGTCTATGTTCTCATACACACATTCTTTGTCACACTTTTCAATGTAATTTCTTGTCTTAATTTTATATACTTGGGCCTAGACTTGCTGATGTGGCAATAGATTACAAATTAATCTCTTTTGTTAGTTAATGTTTAGATGCTCATTTTTCCATATCATATGCATTTGCATGTCTGTGTAATGCATTTTAGAACACCATTTATTAATAGACTAAACATAAGATTTTTGCATGTCTGTTTTTTTTTGTTTTATTTATGAACATCTAAACCCTTAAAGTTTGTCCTTATCGTAAAATTCGAAAGGGTGGCTTAAGTTGTCAACCCCCTATCATTCATAGCTTTGATAGTAATGTAGCTTCTAAGATGATTTGCAAACATTTTATCCCTAAAAGCTTAAACAAGATATCTTGGGTAGATACCATATGTTTCATAGGTTATATTCACAATAATAACCAACCACCTATAAGCCATTAGTCGTTAGGTTAAATCATATGAGTTTGAGGTTCAATTACAACACATATTTTACACACGTAGGTCCAGTTTGTAGTACATGCCTTATACGAATGCACTTTCTATTTATTGACCGAGGAGCATTGATAAGGGATTGATTCACATACCAATGCCACCTATTCTTCTTTGGGGAGGTTGTTTGTTGTTACCAAAGAAACATAGAATGAAAGAAGATACGAGAGCGATGCAAGATAGATCACTAAACAAGTTCCCATTTATCCACCCTTTGTGTCTAAGCAATCTCCAAGTCGACTTTACATTCTTTGAGGAAGATATGAACCCTAATGGGAGATTGTGAGAATCATTAATGACCATCCGTCCTACCAATGGATGCTCTCGGTGAGCCAAGTTTTCCTCCAAGAATCATGGAACCAAGATGTAACACACTAAATCAGATTCAATATATTCCAATAATATTGAGCCATGTGTAAACAACCATCATAGCAACTTTCTATGATGATGATGAAGTTGATATTCCAACAATTTTTCAAATGTCAAGACCATGTCTCATTTAGAGGTGCTCCAAGATGTCAAGAAGTTTACAAATTTAAGAAAATTTTCACCTACCCAACAAGGCTAAGAAGTATTAGAGTCTTTTTTGTAACTATAAGAAGTAAATATGTCATTCTTTTCAAAACATTATATTGGTTACGATTATGATTGTAGTAGATGATAATGGGAACATCCCTCTCTCTTCTCTTAATTCACAACCATCTTTATTCCAATCATTAAATAAATAGGGATTCCCTCTTTTCTCCTTCCTATTATTAGAATCTCTGTGTGTGTGTGTGTGTGTGTGTGTGTGTGTGTGTGTGTGTGTGTGTGTGTGTGTGTGTGTGTGTGTGTGTGTGTGTGTGTGTGTGTGTGTGTGTGTGTGTGTGTGTGTGTGTGTGTGTGTGTGTGTGTGTGTGTGTGTGTGTGTGTGTGTGTGTGTGTGTGTGTGTGTGTGTGTGTGTGTGTGTGTGTGTGTGTGTGTGTGTGTGTGTGTGTGTGTGTGTGTGTGTGTGTGTGTGTGTGTGTGTGTGTGTGTGTGTGTGTGTGTGTGTGTGTGTGTGTGTGTGTGTGTGTGTGTGTGTAATTTTTTAATTTAAATACCTACACATACATTAATTTTCTTTCAAACTCATAAGCTTGCAACATTAAGCTTATTTTTAGGTCGATTATCCATGTAGAATTCTCAAACACACACACACACACACATACACACACACACACACACACACACACACACACACACACACACACATAAGAGCATCAAAGTAGGGCAATTAATTAATCAATTAATTTGGAACTTAAATTTTTTATAAAACTTTGATGAACTAAGATCTAAACCAACTTACATTATCCTCATTGATGATAGCCTTCTTAGTAGCACACCTACCCTAGTATAAACATATGAGTACATAGCTTTCAATATTATGATTCATGTAAATAAGGCTTGTTTATCTCATGCATACACATGTATGCATCATGTATGGATATGTAGATGTATACACACATCTCCCAAAACATATACTTATAACAAGCAATCACCAAATATATCCATTCACTACACGTGCACTTAAACATATAAGATAAAATCCCATGATACTTATATTTATGTATTATGATAAAAATCAAACTATTCATGTTTTCGATTTTCCAAAAACAATTTTGCATACACAACATATACTAAATATTTGACTATGCAAATGCATACACATCTAATCATAGATTAGAGATGATTAGATATGTATTGGTTTGGCCAAACTCTGTGTTACACAATATAATCCTATGAAGTAAAATTTAGAGGATGTTAATATGCATACTACTTTTTAACTTCTATAATGAGGACTTGACTTTAACTAAAATGTGTTTCTGTTTAATTTGGTAAGATTTGTTTTGAAACACTATCCAATTTATTATTTATTACCTACATGTGCTGAGTATTTATATGTGTAAATGCATACACATCTAACTTATAGAGTAAATATCCATTGGCCAAACTATCTTACTAAATAAAATCTTGTAGTGTAAATTTTAAAGGATCTTAATATGTATACTAGTTTTAACTTCCATAATTAGAAGATTATATTAGCTAAAAATTCTTTCAACTTCTTGGGATTGATTTGCTCAAAAATATATCCCAAATTATTGTTTATATTGCTTAAAATATATACTATGTTCAAAATTTTCAAAGGTGTCACTTGCCATTTGTAGTGCTTTAAGAATGCTACGATAATATTTTTGTGATTCACTTTGGTTCACCATTAGATATTTCTCTCACCTTCAATAAGTCTATGAACCTTGCTCTACTCTTGTCTTGGGAAATGCTTGTGATAACATCACATTGTTCAAGAAGGCACATGTTGCATGAGAACTAGATAAAGATAGAAACCAGTAAAGGAAGAGACATAGAGAGAGAATTCATCACAACAACTTGTCAAGCTCTCCAAGTTTATCCATGGTGGCTTTAAAAGCTATTTTCAAAGTCATTGGATCTCAAGTTTTCAATAGATGAGTGGAAAATATAATTTTGATGGAGAATGAAGAAACACTTATGGTTTTTGGCTACATGCTTGGTTATAGTGGATCTAGAGCTAGATACTTTGGAGTGCTTGGCTCCTATTTACTCTCTCATGTAGGAAATGCAAAAGATTTAAAGCTCCTCCTAAGCTACTAAAAATAGGAAATTTGAAATGCACTATCCTTATTGAGTGGGATGAAACCAAGTATTCATTTGTAATAGAATCTTTAAAAAATATCTCAAAGAGTCAAAGGGTTTCTTGAAACCAATCTTTTGCATTCTCTTTGTTTACTTTGTAACTATTTTGAAAATCTCTAATTTACACTAGTTTAGATATCCCTCTTTTCTTTTTTGGGTAGACCATTTGAATGCTTTTTGCCAAAGATGATGTATTACACGATGTGATTGTGCCTTTAAGCTTTAACTCATGCCAAAATTTTTCATAAAACTATTAGAAGACCTCTAATAAACTTTTTACTTTGACTCTTTCACGTCCATGTCTTGTGTGTTTGAAGTATTTTATTCTTGCATGAGAATGTGATTTTTCCATGCCTTGGTTTGACCTGATAGATAGACTTTCACATTTTTTAATCAAATATAAAGCATAATTGTTTAAATTATGTTGCACATTTAAAAAATGAATAGAGTTAATTAAAAATATTACATGAGTTGGATAATAAAGAATCATAACAATGCTAACTTCTTACCATATAGTGAGTGAAGTATTGATTACACCAAGTTTCTGTCATTGCCTCTTGAAAACATTCAATGGGATTAATCTCCTTTGATTGTATTTAATGGTTGAACCTCCATTTCTAAAGTTTGCCAAGTTTTCCATAAAATCCTAGGAACCTTCTAGCCTTCACCCCATCGATAGATAACTTTTTAGGGACACAATTTCCATCCTTGGACTTTTGAGAATCTAGTTGGATAGCAATATTATCTCCATGCAAACGAATTGCAAATAAAACTTGCTTGATCTTTGTTATAGCATCTTGTCTAGTTGATACGGATTTTAGCTTCCGAGAAAATTCAATGTAAAGATGAATGAGCTTTTCAATTATTCTGCAAAGTGCATGAAGTCTATAGATATGAGCATTAGCTAAAGCAATAACTAAAGCAATAACTAAAGCTGGCTTGAATATGGATATTTGATATGCTTAAATGGGGCTCTATTCCGATTGCTTGAGCCTAACTATGCAGTTTAGAGACATACAATATATGTAGGTATATCTAGACTCGGTTCATTTTGACACGTTATACATGCACTTGAGCGTCTTCAAGTTACCAAGTATGTGCCATATGACCTTATAGTTTCCAAATTTCTCGACAACTAGCTCTTCTCCTACATATTGGCTCTTAATGACATCAAATATTAAAGCCCAATGGAAAACCCAATATAGCATATCAAAATCCTATGTTCTGCTTCAAAACCTCCTAACCACTAAATATTGTGTTTAGTTTGAACAGTAAGTAGCATTGAATCACTACAATGACTTGATGAAAGTGCTCTATTCATCAAGCTAATGGAAACCCTCTAATTTTGCACATTTAAAATTTTTCACTTTCATCAAGTTTAATCATAAACTTGGCTACTACTTGTGCCTCTTCTAAAGAAAAATCATAGAATCTAATTATCAAATATTGTAGGGTAGGTAGATCAAGAAAAATTTTGTTAGATTAATTGAAAAGAACCTCTTTTTTCTTGCTCTTAAAGCTAATCTTGATATAGAAAGGCTTACTCAAAACTTCCATCACTTTACCACTAACTCTTAATTGAAAGTCTTTACCATGGCTAGCCTTGGAAGTAAACAATTGCATAGCTAACCTTGTTTTATATTTGATTGCATTAGCTAGAAAATTTATGTGTATGTATCTCCACCAATATTGATACTATCCAAATTCCTTTTGCACTAGCTTAGAATCCAAAGAATGATCATTAATGAAAGAATATAAGCATTGTCTCTTTACTTTTTTGAATTCTTCTTCTCAAGAATATCCTTTAGGACTGCTAAGGACAATAAGTGTAATAAAACTAAGATATCTTTGAAAGCATCTCTCTTACTTGCATTGAAGGAGAGATCTAAATAATATCAATAACACAACTCAAGTACTATTATAAGCAAAGTTATATTCAACATTAAGTAAAAAGGTGTACCTTACTGCTTGGATTCTTTTATTGCAACCATCTCCTTTTTATTTGAGATTCTCAATATTCTTTAGAGATCTTTGTCCATTTTGAAGGCCTAAAATTGTTTGTTTTTGCTTGTATACTTTGATGTATTTCTCCAATGAATGATCTTCTCGTAAGAATCCTCTAGTTTTTGCAATAACTCATCTCTATGTTTTGATAAGTGATTCTCCAATCTAAGAACATCCTTCTTTGTAATAAGATTAAGCACATAGCCTAAAGATCCATTATAACCATCGCCTATGAACCTTATCAAATGAAAAGCTATTAAAACAAAGGAGAAGTATTATTTTTCATAAGATCTTTGGGATATAATCTTCCATCAACCAAAGATCAATGATTTTCTTTCCTTCACATTTAAATATATGTTTCATGGACTCATAATGTCTTGTTTTGTTCTTTTCCTGATTGGTTCATACTCACATTCTAGTTCACTGTGAAGATGATAGAGAGATCTTTTACCATTGCTAAAAGATCATTGGATGATTTATCTATAGCTAAAGATGTGATTTACAACTTTGAGCAAAAAATTTGTGTGAATTCGAAAAAGAAAAGAATGAAAAGGTAACTAGTAAGGAGGAGAAGAAAGAAAGAAGAGAACGAGAATGAAGAAACATAACCAAATATTTAAAAATTTCAAATTGAATATTTACTTTCAGTTTTATCAAGAGAAGGTAGGATCTTAATTTGAATATTCAAATGTTGGTTGGAATTTTTGGATTTAATGTAAGCCACGTAATATTATGATAATGATGTCTTAAAGATTTTAGATATGTTTATTTATCAAAATATATTGGTTAAAAAACACAATTTTTTTTATAAAATATTTTCTCTCTAGGATCTCATATAGGACATTTTCAAGACCTCAAATCTCCTCTAATGACCCTTGATCTAAATATGATTATTTTTTAGTTTATTTTCAACATTATGTTAACCATCAAGTTTTTTGAATCATAACATGTAAGGTGCTTTAATAGGCATATTGTATAAGGAAGCCTCCCATTGATTACTAAGTTGAATGGAGTTGTGTTTCTCTCTTTACTGTAAATTTTCAAACTAAGAAATTAAGAGAATCATAGACTTCTTATAATGCCCAAAGTGAGCATCTTTTCTACTAATATAATATAAGCCTAACTACTTTCCACATGCTTCATGAGTCAATCAAGTCACTACTAATTTTGATTTTCGCTTGATGTACTCTATCACCAATGAATTTTGAGCCTATAACAGATAGTGGATAAAAATCAAGGCCCCAAAATGAGCATGTTTTCTCCTAACAAGTTATATACAAATAAGAATAACTACTTTTCACATGCTTCATGAGTCAATCAATCACTACTAATGTTGATTTTCACACAATATACTATATTACCAACAAATTTTGAGCCTATAATACATGGTGGATAAAAATCAATGTGCCAATATGCTTACCAACCTTTGCATACACAACCTTGCATTTAGCAAACAAGGTGCAATAACAAGATGGGCACACGTGTATTTGATG
Source organism: Lygodium microphyllum (assembly GCF_053477565.2). NCBI lineage: Eukaryota > Viridiplantae > Streptophyta > Polypodiopsida > Schizaeales > Lygodiaceae > Lygodium > Lygodium microphyllum. The sequence continues at coordinate 118,066,896 of NC_141158.1, forward strand.
TAATGTCTACTAGTGTGAGTGTCTCTCAACCATGACTAACCAAATCCTTCATTACTCATAGCAAGACAACATTAAATCTAATCCAAGTGGTCATCATTGGTCGCTAAATTTCTCACCTTTTATGTACAAATGAAGTTTAAAGGGCGATCATTTTCTAAATGCCCTAGTAATCAATGTGTGTGTGTGTGTGTGTGTGTGTGTGTTGGGGGATAAAGGCACATTTGCCCACATTGCCATGTATTTACTTCGTACACCATGACTACACACTTGTGCATTGCATGTGGCCAACAATGATCACTATCAATTTATTATTTATTCTTTCAATGACCATTAAATAAGGAAAGGACAGTCACACATTGTGACTATTGGAGTCCCCACATATGGTATTTCTCTCTCTTGCTCTCTTGCTCCATCCGCCACCATAACTCTTACTTCATATACCATGACCACACACTTGTACATTGCATATAGCACGAACAACGATCATTGTCACTTTATTCTTTATTCTTTCAGAATATGGAAAGGCTAGTTACACATTGTGATTGTTGGAGTTCCCACATATGGTATTTTTCTCTCTTGCTCTCTTGCTCCATCCACCACCATAACTCACTTTGCTCTTAGTTCCGCTTGTGTGCTTCCACTCAACCTCTACCTTTTAACTAATATCAGAGCCAACCATTCTTGGAGCTTCTTCATCCTTTGCTTTAGCCTAGATTTAAAGCTTCAGCTCAAGGTCACATGGTAGCCATTGTTTCTCTCAAGGTATGCATTGAGTCTTTGGCTTGTTCTAGCTTGCTCTCGGCTTGTTGATGAGCTTTCCAAGGCTTAGCTAAGCCTTGTGAAGTACTTATTGAGCTAAGGATCAATCATTCTATCCATTTTAAGCGGATACAAAGCATGATGTAGAAGTCATGGAGAGTTATGGCAACTTGATAGCATTGTTGTATTTTAGCCATAACTTTTGCATACAATATTGAATTTAGGCATTCTATAGCTAGAAATGAAGAGCGTAACAAGAGAAACAGATTTGAGCACTCATAGAGTTGATTTTGTGTAGATTTCTATTCTCTATTTCACATATAACAAAACAGTTCTAGTTTGGATAGTAAATAGCAAATTTCATAATGTGTTTTTGATACTTTGAGGATGCTATTTTGGTGCCCGAATAGTATGGTTATGCTTTCGGGATGCTATTTGGATCATTTAGAGCTTAATAAGCTCAATTTTATAGAGGTTTATTGTTGTCATAATAGTTTGGACAATAAGCATACAATAGTGAACTTCATCTTTGAATGCCTATTGTGCCTACATGGTATTTCGGGTATGCTACAGGTCTACACTGATGTCTAGCATTAATATATGAGCCCGAATATGGTTATGACATGATTTTACACTTGGATTTAAGCTATATTTGATATACTTGGGCTTTGATCAATTGCTTGAGCTTTTATGCTTACTCACTTGCAGGCATTGAAGCTTCATTTGTTGATACTTACACTCTTTGATATATTTCTGATGTGCTTGGGCTTCTCGGATGCTATGATGTGTATGTCTTGAGCTTTTCTTGCTCACTTTACATTCCCAATTCACTTCATATGGGAGACGCTTGTACTTACTTGGCAGGGCTTGGTTCTTTGAGATAGTGGGGCTCTTGGTATATGTATAAACTCACTTATATGCTATTAGACGCAATTACCTCCGCTTGTGGGCTGATTTGATTCTATATGCTTTGGACATTGGCACCTATCTCTATCAGTAGTTTGTTAGTGATGTATATGCTTATGGGATGTATGACTTACTAGCAATTTGAGTTTGTGATAGTCTTCGGTACCGATGGTGTACACTTAGCTAGTACTAGTTTTATTCTTTGTATCATGGTTACTACTTGGATATCTCTCGTAGTGTGAGCTTGCTTTCCTGGCTATATGCCCACAATTGGATTGACATAGACAGCTATCTTTATTTCAGCATTGTTGTAAATACAGTTTTTAGCATTGTCTTAGAGAGCAAACATTATACTTTGGCACTCTATTGCTTGTAGTTGGTGGATAGCTCTAAACTTTGGTATTCCCTCCTATTGTGTATTTTTGTTTGCTAAGTTTTGGGAGCTGATTTGCAATCATTTGCAGTAGCCCATTCTCTTATATTTCACACTGATATACTATCATTATGGCCAGTTCTTCGAATGATAGTGCTATTTTTAATATTGATAATCTTGATGGCATAAACTTCACCTATTGGAAGGCATAGATATGACATGTACTAGTTCAAAAGAAGTAGGTTCTGCTTTTGAAAACCAAGAGTGTAAAGCCAAAATACATTGATCAAGATTTTTGGAATGAGTTGGATGAGCTATATGTAAATCCACTCTCATATTGTCATTGTCTAAATAGGTTTACAATGATGTGGCACTTTGAGGATAATGCTTGGCAATTATGGAAAAAGATATGCAATCTTTATGACAAGCAAAGTCCTTCTTCACAAATGTATTGGTTGAAATAGCTCATGGACCTTTGCACAAAGGAAGGGACTAGTGTGTCCACGCATTGGAATGAGTTTCACTCGATTTTTAGTCAATTGACTTTGCAAGGCATTGAGTTTAAGGATAATATTCCTCCTTTGTTCTTACGTGTGACACTTCTTGAGTCATGGGAAACTTTTCATACTGCCATGTGTGCTAATATGCCTAAAGGATGGTTTGAAACTCTAGGATGTTGAGGGTGCCTTACTCACAGAGAAGATAAATAGAAAGAACATGGATGCAACCCGTACTTCTCATTCATTGATTGTTAGGGGAAAACATGATAGTAAGAGTGGTAATGAACACCATAGGAGAGACTCACATAGGTCTCGGTCTCGCAAGCACCCTTGTAGTAAGTCATGTGGTCATAAGGCCTCTCTTGAGTGTCATTATTGTGAGAAGTAGGATCATATTAGATCACAATGGCATAAGGTACGTAATGATTAAGTGCAAGGAGAAAGGCAAGGGAAACATGCACGATAAGTCTAATAATCATAGTGTTGTTCCTACTAAGTCCAACGTAAAGATTAAAGAGATAGATATAGTACAACCCAAGTCAAATGATGATTACACTTTGACAACTTCTTCTCTTGATGCTAGTTAGTGGGATAATACCTCATCCACTTTTTCTCAATGTTGGCTACTTGATTCAGGGGCTTATTTCTATGCTACCCCACATAGGGATTGGTTGCATTCCTATCAGAGCATGATAGGTTTTGTGAGACTAGGAAGTGACTTGGCATTGGATATTATTGGCATTGGTGATATTAGTGGCAGTACTTTTGTTTTGCATAATGTACGCCATGTTTCGGCTTTGACTAAAATCCTACTGTCTGCTTGGATAGTTGGATGATAGATGATATCATGCATCTTTTGTAAAATATTACAGGGCGCAGCGAACAGAATCTGAGAAAGAGATAGAGAGTACACAACAGATAAGAGGAGAGTCAGTAAATTCTTTAACTTCAAACAACTGATACAAAGATGGCTCTGTCCACCCGTGCGCTTCCACTGTGTGAAGCTTAGATGGCGATCTAGACAGAAGATAGGTGAAGAGCTTAAAGGCTAGCTGGAACAACAACTCTGACTGGGTGAAAGATGAGTGAGAGATGGCTGCGAAGGGGTTTAGCTTTTATAGCCTGTGAAGGTCGTTAGGTCAGCCTGCTGACCGCGACCTACCATATGAGCCTCCATTAATCAGCCAGGGAATATTCCCTTTACCATTGGGCGCAACTCAATGCAATGTGCCTCGAGTTGCTACCAGCTTAACCACTCCATCTAACCCAAAGATTAGACCCACAATAGTCACCTTTTTGCCATCCGGTCACATAGACCTCATCTGATATACAAGTCAGGACTCAACCAATGTCCGGGCTCACATTTGGCTTCTCCTCATAATGGGGGCCTTACAACTTTGAGCACCATGGATCATTGGTAGCACCTAATGAGGGTGGGGCATTGATCATATCTAACACCCCCCCTCAATGTCCACCCATAAGTGAACTATCTTCTCGGCCCAATGACGAGTCTGTGAAGATGAACTTGAAGCAGATCCTTTGTAAGTGCTTTGGTGAAGATATCTGCTCCATTCTCCTATGTTGGACAGTAGACTAGTTCCACTAACCCATCCTCCATCAAATCATGCACATAGTGATATTGGATCTCTATATGTTTGGTGCGTGCATGAAACACTGGATTTTTGGCAATGGCGATGCAACTCTGATTGTCACATCTCAACACAGTCGGTTCTTCATCCTGCACTCCCATATGCCATAGAATCCTTCTCAACCATACTGCTTCACATGCAGCAAAACAAGCTGCCTTGTACTCTGCTTCGGTAGAAGACAATGCCACTGTTGGCTACTTCTTACTAATCCAAGAGAAAATTCCTGAACCCAAAGAGAAACAATAACCAGAAACTGACTTCCTGGAATCACTGTCTCCTGCCCAATCTGAGTCACAGTTCCCCACAAGAGAAGTTCCGAAACTGTATGTGATACCATAGTCAAGAGTTTTCTTCAAGTATCTGAGCACCCGCATCCCAGCCTTCCAATGACTCTCATGAGGTTTGTTTGAGAACCTGCTCAAAACACCAACAGCAAAACTGATATCTGGTCTGGTGTTGCACAAGTAGATCAGACTGCCGACCAACCTCCTATACCTCCCAATGTCTGCTAGTACTGATGTATCCTCAACGGATAACTTTGCATTCACCTCCATAGGTGTAGCTATCTCCTTGCACTCGGTCATGCCAAATGCCTTCAAGATCTCCCATGCATACTTCTTCTGAGAGATGAAGATCTTTCCTGGCTCTTGCCAGACTTCAATCCCCAAACAATAGTGCAGCAAGCCCAAGTCTGTCATTTCAAACTCAAAACTCAAAGCCTTTCGAGTTTGGTTGATCATATCTTCATAGTCACCTGTAATAAGAAGGTCGTCCACATATAGGACAATCACTACAGACTTTTTACCATCCCTGTAAACATACAAGTTAGCATCTGAGGCACATCTTTTGAAGTTTAGGTTTAAAAGGAACCTATCTATCCGCTGGTACCATGCTCTGGGGGCTTGTTTTAGCCCATACAATGCCTTCTTCAGCTTACACACTTTGTTCTCAGAATGGGGGGCCTCAAACCCTGGTGGCTGAGCCACATACACCTCCTCCTTGAGGTCACCATTTAAGAACGCTGACTTAACATCCATTTGGTACACTGGCCACTTCTTGTGGGCAGCCACTGCAAGTACCGTGCGAATAGTGGTCATTCTGGCAGTTGGGGCAAATGACTCTTGAAAATCAAACCCTTCAACTTGTGAAAATCCTTGGGCAACCAGTCTAGCTTTGTACTTTTCTAAGGTACCATCAGCCTTGTACTTTACCTTCCAGATCCACTTGGTGCCAATAACCTTCCGCTTTGCTGGTCGATCCACTAGCTCCCAAGTTTCATTCTTCATTATGCTGTCATACTCCGCCTACATAGCAGCCTTCCATGATGGATCTGCAAGTGCTTCTTCTAAGTCAGTCGGCTCCTTTACTTCTCTCATAATCTCAACCATCAAGGCCATATTGACTATGTGAGCAGAAGCCCTCCTTTGCTCCTCTATTCTCTGAGACCTCCTTGGTCCGTCTGCCTTCTCCTCAATAGATGCAGGCATAGGATTATTGTGGTCATAGAGCTGCTTCACCCAGCGCGGCAATGGCTTTTCCGGTGGGGTAATGTCAGGTTGGTGAACTTTTCCTCATCATCTGAAGATGATGCTTCCTCCTCCTTAAGGATAGGGATAGCTCTCGGGACAGGTTCATAGTGGACTACTTCTTCGCTTGATGATAAAGTGGAAGAACTTGCCTTCTCCTCCTCCAATGTATGCGGCTCCTCCTTGACACACCACATCACGGCTCGCGATGATCTTCTTTGCCTCTTGGTCATATAATTTGTAAGCCTTCTGCTCATCACTATAACCCAAGAAGATACATTTTCTGCTTTTTGGTTGTAACTTGTTTCTCTTCTCATGTGGAACATGTGCATAACATTCACATCCAAAAATTCTGAAATGTGAGACAGATGGTTTCTTACCAGTATAAGCCTCATGAGATGTTTTTCCCTTGAGAGCCTTTGTATAGCTCCGATTTAGAATGTAGACTGCAGTATTAACAACTTCAGCCCAAAAATGGTTAGGCAATCCCTTTCCCTTTAGCATGCATCTTGCCATCTCCACAATGGTGCGATTCCTGCGTTCCACAACACCGTTCTGCTGAGGTGTGTGAGGCGTCGTCAATTGACGCTTGATCCCTTTGCTCTTGCAAAAGCCTTCAAACTCCTTTGAGTTGAACTCACCACCACCATCTGTTCTAAATTTCTTCACACTTTTCCCTGTTTCATTCTCAACAAGTATTAGCCATTCTTTAAACTTACCAAAAGCTTGAGCCTTATCACGAAGGAAGTACACCCACATCTTCCTACTATAGTCGTCGATAATCAACATAAAATAAGAAGATTCCCCGAAGGCCTATGTAGGCATCTTACCACACAAGTCAGCATGCACCAACTCTAGAGGAGCCTGTGCTCTATTCTTGCTTTCTTGTGGAACTGCCTTTCTCTATTGCTTGCCCATTATACAAGCTTCACATGGTTCCTTCAATTCAGTTATTGTAGGTAGGTGAGCAACCATACCTTGCTTTTGCATCTCCTTCAATACTACAAATCCGATGTGTCCAAACCTTTCATGCCAAAGCTTACTTGTGCCCACTCCAGCGGTGGCTGTAAGAGTACTTAGCTCATACAAGTTGTTCCTTCTTTCTCCTTTGCCAACAATTGTGCCAGCACTATCAATAATTTTTGCACCTATCTTCTTGAACCTCACTTCATGACCAAGATCAGTTATGGCATCAACTGATAAGAGATTTCTCTTGATTTCGGGAATATACAACACATTTGAAAGCTTTTTGACTTCACCATTTGCAGCAACAAAAGAAATAGTACATGTGTCCACAGCAGGGCATTTAGCATCATTTCCAACCGTCACAGTGATGGATTCTTGTAGAGGTTGCATAGAACTGTATAGACCTTTCTTGTTGGTCATGTGACGGGAGGCCCCACTATCCAACACCCATGAGTCAGTGGTGGATTCTTCTTGCGCTGAGGAGCACACTTCCTCAATGGTCGCCATGAATAATTCCAACTCTGCTTCAGCCGTATTGGCTGTCTCTTTCCCTTTACTTTTAAGGGTACCATTCTTTTCATCTGCCTTCTTGACACAACAATCTGCAATTGCATGTCCTTTCTTCTTGCAGTAGAAGCACTCTCCTTGAAACTTCTTCTTGACGCCCTTCTTCTTTTTGTCACCATCATTTTTGGTGGAGGAAACACCTTTGCCTTTTGCATTGGCAGAGAATGCAACATCTCCATTGTTGCTTTCTTCTCGGGCTTTCAACCTCAACTCCTCCTCCATTAATAATGCACAAAACTCCTCAAAAGTCAAAGCTTGAGGTCTCACCTGAGTATTAAGGGCAGTTACTAGTCCATCAAACTTTTGTGGACAAATCCGAAGACACCTTCGAGCTAGCTCTTCGCTAGTCTTTTGTATCCCAGTGCCAGCCATCTGGTCGTGCAGATTCTTAATCCGAGTGATGAATGCTTCAACCGTCTCTCCTTCAGCAAACTTCTCCGCTACTAGTTGATTCTCTAAGTTTTGAATCCTTGTTTGGTTTCGTGTTTCATACTGACTCCTTAGTACATTCCAAGCCTCTGAAGCTTTGGTTGTATGCTGAATCAAAGTCAAAACACTGTCATAACAGCTTGTAACTAAGGCACACAATGCATCTGTATTCCTTCGTTTCCAAGCTCGTAGAAGATCTGCATTCGGAGGAATCATCACACTAGGATTTGATGGATCGGGGGTAGGCTGTGGTTCTGCGTCAGTCCCCAGCACAGTCTCCAGAAGCTCATAAGAATCAAGGATAGTTGTAATTTTGAACTTCCACAAGGTGTAGTTTGTACCATCTAACTTGCCTTCGCTGAAGGTTCGTGGACGAATCCTCAGTGTTTGAATAGCCGGTACAGCAACACCACCTCCTGCACCGCTTCCGAAAGTCGACATAGTTTCTCTTTGCTGTTGGAGCCTTTACCTCTTGCACGCTCTCCGATCTCTAGATCCCCCTGGGCTCTGATACCATGTAAAATATTACACTGCGCAGCGAACAGAATCTGAGAAAGAGATAGAGAGTACACAACAGATAAGAGGAGAATCAGTAAATTCTTTAACTTCAAACAACTGATACAAAGATGGCTCTGTCCACCCATGCGCTTCCACTGTGTGAAGCTTAGATGGCGATCTAGACAGAAGATAGGTGAAGAGCTTAAAGGCTAGCTGGAACAACAACTCTGACTGGGTGAAAGATGAGTGAGAGATGGCTGCGAAGGGGTTTAGCTTTTATAGCATGTGAAGGTCATTAGGTCGGCCTGCTGACCACGACCTACCATATGAGCCTCCACTAGTCGGCCAGGGAATATTCCCTTTACCATCGGGCGCAACTCAATGCAATGTGCCTCGAGTTGCTACCAGCTTAACCACTCCGTCTAACCCAAAGATTAGACCCACAACAGTCACCTTTTTGCCATCCGGTCACATAGACCTCATCTGATATACAAGTCAGGACTCAACCAATGTCCGGGCTCACATTTGGCTTCTCCTCATAATGGGGGCCTTACAACTTTGAGCACCATGGATCATTGGTAGCACCTAATGAGGGTGGGGCATTGATCATATCTAACATATTTTGATAGTTCTAAGTGGAAGATTACCCATGGGAATCTTGTCTTTATCCGAGGTGCCAAGCTAGTAGCCTCTATCCCTTACTTGTATCTAGATCTATTGACCATGTCTTGGTTGTGGCTGGCATACTACATGTATCTTTATGGCATCGTTGCCTTGGACACAAGTCCTTGAAAATAATAAAAACTCTTTCTTGTTTGTAATATCTTTCGTCCCTTGACTACTACAAATGTTTTGATTCATGTGATCATTGTCTTTATGGTAGGCAAACACATGGTTTTCATAATATGTCTAGCATTACACACATGGGTGAGCCTTTGGCTCTTGTTCATTCTAATGTGTGTGGTCCCATGCCTTATCAATGACTAGGTGGCGTGAAGTACTTTGTGACTTTCATTGATGATCATTTTCCTAAGGTCTGGGCATATCCCATAAAGCAAAAATCGGATGTATTGGTTACCTTTCAACGTTGAGTTACTCTTGTTGAAAGCCAATCTAGGTATAGGTTGGGTATAGGCTGAAATGCTAACATTAGATAATGCAAGTAAATATATCAGTAAAGCATTTGAAGACTTTTACGATGAGCAAGGTATTAAGTATCAATTGACACCCCTTACACCCCACCCCAGAATGGTATTGCAAAGCACATGAATAGGATGATTCCAGGGAGAGTTCATAATATGCTTATCCAGGTAGGCTTACTAAAGTATTTTTAGGCTAGGGCAGTTACTACTATAGTATGCTTGATAGAGAGATCCCCATGCATTGCTATTGGTTGTCGGGTTGTAGAGAATGTATATTCTAGAAAATCTCCATCATATACTCATTTGCATGTCTTTAGATGTGAGGCTTTTTGCCATATTTCTAAGGACAAGCACAATGAGCTAGATACTAAATCAATGAAATATATCTTTTTTGGCTTTGGGGGTACAAGTGACATGGGCAATTGCCTATGGAATCCATAAGCTAGGAAGTTCATCTGTAGGCATGGTGTTGTTTTCCATGAGGAGAAGATGCATAAGTAGGCTGAGCAGGTAGTTGAGGTACGTAGAGTGATATTTTAGGAGGAGCCTCCTATTACCATACAACCAACTAAACAACCTGCACAGCTAATATTCAAGTGGGCCATGATCATGATGTTGGACAATATATACACATCCCATAGCCTATTTTATGACAATCTACTAGAGATAGACATCAACCTAATCAGTTTGCGCCCTCCATGGACTATGTTATGGTGATAGATTCTAGTGAGCATCTTACCTATGATGAGGCCATGTATAGAGGTAATAGTCACTCTTGGAAAAGGACCATGCAATCAAAGTATGACTCATTGCAAAAAAAATTATATATAGGATTTGGTTCCTTTGCCTAGTGGAAAGTGTGCTTTGCCATGCAAGTGGGTATACAAGTTAAAGAGTATCCTTGGACACCCCAAGCCAGCATATAAGACCAGATTAGTTGCAAAGGGTTTTAAGCGGGAGCACAATGTTGAGATTGATGAGATCCTTTCTCCTATGGTCAAGATGACTACCCTATGCTTGGTACAAACATTGGTTACTCTGTTAGATTTGGACATTTATCAGATGGACGTAAAGATAGCTTTCTTACACAAGGACCTTCATGATGATATTTATATGTAGTAGCCTAAGGGCTTTGAGGAAAAAGGCAAGGAACACCTAGTGTGCAAGTTGAGAAACAGCCTTTATCGCCTTAAGCAAGCACCTAAGGAATGGTATAAGTTTGATATTTTCATACATTCACAGGGATGTACACATATTGATATGGATATGTATCTCTATACAAAGAAGGCTCATAATGATAGCCTTATTATCTTGGTACTTGTTTAGATGTACTCGTGTGACAAGTAAAGGAGCCTCTTAGAGTGATTGTGTGTGATGCACATCCAATAATATATGAGGTCTGTCCCATGTCTTTCATCTCAAAGCTCTTCCTAAGCTAACATTTCAAGGCATCCAGCTCATCATGAGTACTTCCAGCAATCAAGATATCATCTATAGAGTACCAAAATCATAAGGCTACCATCACTGGCCTTCTTAGTGTATAAATGTGAATCCATATCACTACAGATATATCCTTGTGAATGCATGAAAGCATCAAACTTGTGGTACCATTCCATAGGTGCCTGCTTAAGGCTATGAAGGCTCTTTTTTAACTTGCACGCTAGGTATTTCTTGCCTTTTTCCTCAAAGCCCTTAGGTTACTACATATAAATCTCATCATGCAAGTCCTTATGTAAGAAAGTTGTCTTGATATATTGATTGTTGGAACGGCTCATGATGAGCCAAATACCTTGAAAAGTCAGCTCAAGAAGAGCTTTGAGATGAAGGACATGGGACATGCCTCATATTCTTGGCATGCGCACCACGCGCAATCACTCTAAGGGACTCCTTTACTTGTCACAAAAGCCCTATATACAAAAGATCCTTGAGCACTTCCATACGTTGGATGTTAAGCCTATTGATTATCCTTTACCTTCCCATGTAAAGGTTAGACAGTCAGATTATCCCCAGTAAGATTAGCAAAAGGACGAGATGACCAAGATCCCCTATGCATTCGCAATGGGTAGTTTGATGTATACCATGAAAGCCGCTCCTCTAGACATAGCATTTATAGTGCGAGTTGTGGCACACTATATGGTTACACCTATTTGGCGACATTGGGATGTCGTATAGGGTATCATAAGGTACCTAAAAGACACTACAAATACAAGCATTTGCTATAGTGGTCAGGATTCTATAGTCGTGGATTATACTAACTCCAATTATGCAAGTCATGCAGATAGTAGTAAGTCCATTGGATATGTCTTCACTTTTATTGGAATTGCTATTTCTTGGATATCCAAGGTACAAAAATGCACAACGTTATCTTCTCCAAAGGCAAAGTATGTTGCAACCACTGAGGCTTGCAAGGAGGCCCTATGGTTAGGCCATCTAGTAACAAACCTTGGTATTACCATTACTTCTACACTACTTTCAAATTCTATAAGTGTTAATCAGTTGGGTAAAAATACCAAAAAGTCAATCTTTCATGTGAAGACAAAGCACATTGAGGTTTTATAGTTCATCTAGGAGGTGGTAGAGAACAAGTCTGTTGAACTCGATTTGACGAGAATCTTGCAGCAGATCTACTCACTAAAAGTCTCTTAGTGGAACATTTTATCTTTCTTAGAAAGATGATGGGCGTAGGATGAGATGGCTTCTATTCCTCATCTTATTGTACATTATGTACATTTGTACTTTCACTTTTTCTTGTGCTCTCTTCACTAGAGGCACAATCGCCTTTAAGTGGGAGGTTGTTGGGGGTAAAGGTGCATATGTCTATGCTGCCTTGTATTTACTTCACACACCATGACCACACATGTGCATTGCAGGTATTGGGTGCCCATCACTGTCACTTTATTCTTTATTCTTTCAGTAACTATTGAATAAGGGAAGGCTGATCACACATTGTGATTGTTGGAGTTCCCTCATACGACGTCTCTCCCTTGCTCTCTTGCTCCATCCGCCATAGCTGTTGCTTTGCTCTCTCTCTCTCTCTCTCTCTCTCTCTCTCTCTCTCTCTCTCTCTCTCTCTCTCTCTCTCTCTCTCTCTCTCTCTCTCTCTCTCTCTCTCTCTCTCATCATCATCATCATCATCATCTATGTACCAATGAAGTTTAAAGGGCAACCTTTTTCAGATACCCTAACAAACGATCTCATACCCACTCCCCCCACAAACACACAAAGCTTATGCATGCATGTTTTTGTTCTACCCAACTCAACTAAGTAACAATCACATGAGGGTCTAATGAAATGACAACAAAGCAAAACTTAGTCTTACACCATCTTCCAAAATGAAATTCTTGTCTAGGTCAAATCAAAGTGGCTTGAGGATTTTCTTTATACAGTTGTTAATTGGTATTGTTACAAGGGTTGGCATACAATATTTTTCATGAATATTATCATTATTGTGAAGGTATATATTTACAAGGGTTTTCATGTAGTAGAAAATCATTATGGCATGATGTAACAACTAAATGGTTTGATGATTTGTAATAGATGTAAACAATAGATGTAATGCTTGTGAACTAATTAACTAAATTTCATTAAAAAATAAACATTTTGCAATATTCTTGGTTTTTGCTGAGAGCATTGTACATTGTATAATACTAGAATACATGCCACCACAAGGATGTGAATTTTTAACTTAACGATCTCTATACACTTATGTTGGAAACTTATCGTGTACATGTTGTACATGTGAGATTAAGTGAAATGTGTGTTATAGTGAAGATAATGTTAGCTTGGATAGTGGGAGACATTGGCAGAAGAGTTAAGGACAAGTGCTAATGGGGTATATAAGATCATATCTCAGTCAAGGTTATTGAACCCTTTGAGAATTGCTTTGTGGTGCCATGGTAATTAGAAAATTAAATAATTTAATGCCGTAGACTAAGGTTTGTGGGAAGTTTCATTACTTTTATATTCAAAGAGTGATGGTAAAATTGGGGTTAGGCAAGGCTAAAGTTTGGTAGTGCCATGTATTTTTCAATTTATTTAATTATTATCGATTGGAAATTAAGTCTCAAGGAAACTTGGCAATCTCCTAAGTTTAGAGGCCATGCAAGGCTATGAGGCCATTTTGAGTTGTTTGGGGTGGAGAAAATCAATTTTGGGCTAAGAGGCAACAAGAAAACCATCTAAACAATAGGATGACCTGATTGGCTGTATTTTCTAGGAATGGTACAGTTGCATGGCCTAAATTTGCAAGATCATCGAAGACTGGGAACAAGAATGTCAAGATTAGGGCTTCCATAGTGCTAAAGAAAGAATTACAACATACATTTGTAATCTAACATTTTCCGATTGCATGTGGCATTACATGGACGTGTCTTGGCAATAGGCTAGTGCCTCCTTGGCGTTATTAGCTATTATTAATAGTCGAGAGATCATTTATGGTTGCAACCAACTTATTTTTGAGTTCAATGAATGCTGATGTAAATTTGATCAATGGACAACAAATTCAATGAGATTTTGGAGGTTTAGAAGAGGGTTAATTTGTATGCAAATGAGCCCTAGGCTGGTTGATTGAACCAAAGTAATCAAATTCATTGACAAGATATCCACCATCCTAGTTTGGTTGGTAGTGGTGGTGTTCATCCTTTGCAATAGAGCTATGAGGATGAGTGTGAGAAGCAACAAATTCATCACCTTTCATCATTGCCTATTTTTCAACTTAAAGGCTAACGAGGAAGGAGGGACCATGTATATGGTATCCATTTTATTATCCCCACACCCTATTTAGGGTTTCTACCAACTATTATTAGGAAGTTCTCCAAGATATTTTCCAAGTCATCAGCTTAGGTATAAGAGTATTCCTTTTCGTCTTTTCATGAACAAAATGAGCCACATCATTTAAAGAGGCATAATGTAAGTGGAGAGGAAGGGCACTTCTGATTTGTGATGATTTAAGGAAGATTCGGGACTAGTAATTTTAGTCTGGTTATTGGACCTTCAACTTAACAGACCAAGACAGCTTCCATTGGCTTGCACCACCCTATACCCCCAAATGGGTTGTCTTTCTGTGGCCACATAGTTGGATAATGAAGGCTGCCAATTTTCCCCAAGCTTTTCCAGACATGGCAGCGTCAACATGCCACAGCTTCTAGCCCTTTTCTTCTAGGATTTATGCACTCCTTTCTAGTGCTGTGTAATTCAATGCATGCACAACTCATGGCTAGGAATCTCCCCAATCTTAAAAAGAAGAGAAATATACATGCTCAATAGTAATGTTGCCACCAAAATCAAAAGCAATGTGTGAGAGGTTCAACCAACCGTTGGGCCAAACATATTACAAGACCATTGCAATGTACTAATTGCATCACAGTTCTAATAGCATTCATGCAAATGCCAATTCACTTAAAATCTGGGTGCTGTTGAAAAAGGGTTTGATGGCTACCACCTTCATAGCAAGCAAACAAAATCCAAGAAGGTATTCTATATTATATGCCAAGCTGTTACATGTCAACTAGGCACCTTCACACTGTCTTGAGTTTTGTCCTCAATCGCACTCACTAGCACACATAAACGCTACACCCACGAGGTGTGAATATCGTTCTTTTAGAAAAGCTTTGCAAGATGTATAAGCGAGAAAATGAAAATCAAGCCCAAATCTGCTTACGAGAAGACACATGATTATGACTCAATCTGAGGAGGAACACAAACAGCACATAGACAGGTGGTAAAGAAATGCTGCATAATAATAATGCTTTGGGTCCCTACAGAGGTTTCTGTTGCCATGAATGCAGATGCAACTAGCTACTACACATACAATTTGGAGCTTCCTGATAAATGATAACAGTACAAAATACAAAATTTATATACACATGTTTGAATTGAAGGACTATCATACATTAAAACTAAAACCAGTGGCAGACTGAAATAGGAAAAGTAAAATGTATGCCTCTAATAACTTCAAATCAGGCACATGAAAAACCTGCATCAGCATGTTAATAAAGTACAACTTAACTTGCTCTGATTACCTTCATACAAAAAAGACAAAACATACAAGAGAAAAACAATGGAAAAAAGAAAACATGTTGCCTGGAAGGACAGGATACACACCATTCCTTTTCAAGAACGAAGTCTTATAGATTCCCATATCTTGATCACAATAGGTTATTCAATCTTTTACCAAGCAGTAATTTATCAGAAATAGTATCAATTCTTGTCAACAACTTCAAGCTCTCACGCACACAACTCAACTGTTACTAGGAACACAGCTTAAAATGTATAAGTTACAAAAGAAAGGAAAAATAAGGCTCCATCTGATATCAATAGAGACAATTGCTTTGTTTAGCTCCTTAATCTTCTTCTTCAGCTTCTTCCAACCACTTCACAAATGGCTCCAGACCCTTCACAAAGGTTTGCCTGTTCATTGAAAGAACATTCCAACAAGCAATAAGCACAGATAGGATAACTGATGTTGAGCAGCAGAAGACAAACAAAACCATGAACCATGCGTATGTATACCTTCCTTTTGGGTTTGAACCTTTCCTAAACCATGCTAGAATAGTGTCTTCTGCAAGGACGTCTTGATCATACAAAGCTCGTATTATTTCAGGAAACAACTTCATCAGTTTTGCATCCTCGTAACAGTAAGTCTGGATTGTATATATGAGCTCCAACTCAAGCTTCCCAGTAGTAGTGAAGGAACCAAGCAACTTTCCCCAGGTTTTGACCTGAGCAATAAAACAGGTACAGGGAAGATCAAAACATAACCACATAATGCACTGCAGCATTTGCCAGATCATCCAACTTCACTTATTACCTACCCTCAATGAGATGATGGTTCAGGAACACAACCCCCACTCTTATGTTCATTTTATAGATAGAGATTTTCAGTTGGCACCACATACCTACCTTCCCCCTACAAGTAAATCCTGAACTTTGGAAAACAGCAACAAGACCTGTTTCCATTCTTGTGAAAACCACAGTTCCTACTTTTATGCACAGTGGAAGCACTAAAACGTTTTACATCATGTATGACTCCATACAGTAAGAAGGATTCCTGTGCAAAATACATGACATCAAGCACCAGAAAAGACACCCTTACACCCAAATTCCAAATTTGTAGGATTCTTTTCTTATGAACTCATATTTTTAAGACATGTCAACTATCCATCTCTACCCCGATCCAAATGAAGAACGAAAAAGCAATATCAGCAGATCCATCATCAGAAACAAAGACTAGTGGTTCCATGCAGGCAAATAATATACAAACGACCATAAAGTTCCTTGGAGCTGAGTCACAACAAGTACATTTAGCACAAAGCAAAAGAAATAAAGGCCTCAGAAACCCATCTGCTAATCTGATCAAAAAAAGATACAGCATTGAAAGGCATTATTGTCACAGAAAGCAAGATTCAGACTCAATAACACAAACATCTTTGCTTAGACCTGATCACAGTAAGGACCAACCTGTCTCAAAGCTAGATTTATATTTTGCTGTTGATTTCTCCCGGACCACTGAATTGCATCCATAAGAGCCTCCCACACAGTTCGTACCACATCTATGTCTGGCAAACTAGCTTCTTTGCAGCGTTGCTTGACGGACTCAATCAATTCAGTCATGTCAGCATTTTCTGAAATCTGATCAGTCAAATGTGTCTTCAATTCTTTCAGCTTCACATCAAAAAGCTTTTTCTTGTTATACTCCACAAGCTGACCTAATCCCTCTTTGCTGCAAAAGAGACATACAGATCAAAGTAAACATCGTATTAAATAAGCTGCTGTTTATCAAAACATTTATACATGCACCAGCTGTTCAAAAAGATATTAGCTATGACAAAATTTGGCAACCTGAAATGCTCCGTGAACGCCTCAATAGTCCGTTTTTGCATCGGGAAAAAATCCAAAAGCCTATCCTCCATCTTCCCACGCTTCAGCAGACCTATAAGATCATCGAAACTGTTCTCTACAAGATACTCCTTGAAAAAATCAGTTATAAATCCAAGCACGGTCCCTTTAGCAACAAGACTGTCCTTCAGTACTGCAGAAAAAATTGTTTCTGGAGGAAGCCCTGAAAGCTTCTGAGTAAAAGTTGTTGCAGTGAAAATGGCAAGCTTCTTCCGGTCATCTTGACCATAAAGTTCCATGGATTGGAGCTGCCTTTGCATGACATTCTCAAGACTCTTAATCATAAAAGGACGTCGCCGAATGATCTTCTGTATATAGAGCACATGTGGAATTATTTTCTGCCTTGAAGCCTCACAATTCAAAATGGAGTAAGGTTGGCGTTCCCCTTCTTCTGGTTTTGTGGTTCCTGGTTGGTTACGACCTCCATTGAACACCACCTGGTCACATATTCATACAAAAACTCAAATTGCATATCACACCTTACCAGAAACCTGTTACTGGTCATTATTGTACAGGGAGAAGAAACTATTTAAAATAATGAATGACAATGTGAAGAACTAGTACTATTACAGCTGCCATAAAACACTTCAACCTGTAACAACAAAAAACAACAGAACTTACACTTCCCTCATTATGCTTAAACCAATTAAATTCTTTCTTCTCATTTTATTTTCACCCTAACAAGTAAAATGTGTTATGAGTTGTCCTTACTGTGGAGTCCCTTGTATGTTACTGTCTCACTTGAGATGCATGGAAAAACTATCTTGATCCTATTTAGAAGATGTTCATGGACCTCTCAAATAATCCGGTTCAACCATGGCAAGCATCATGTGTACCATTTTGAGTATTCTTTCAATGGCCAAGTCTTCAAAGATGGCCTCCATGGGAAAACTTAATTTCCATGATTGCCATCGTTTCTTCCTTTATAAAAAATTAGCTTCCAGGTAAGAAATTAGATCTGTGGTACTGTTCATTCAAATGGCTAGTCAGAAGCATGTGTTAAAAAGCCAAAATAGAATTTCAAGCACTCCTCATCTCTAAAACCTATTTGGACAGACAAACTTACATGTAAATGTAATGTCTGTGAGCATAATAAGCGATTTGTGTGATTAAATGCCTAGGTGTCTAAAAGATGACCTAACTTTACTTGGCCTACATTTGTGGGTTGAAATCATGAGCCGTTTCTTTCATTCACATTATGTAAAATTCATTTGGAATTAAGGGGGAGGGTGAATCAAATGCTGAAGCACCCTCCCCCCATTTTAACTTTTTTCTCGTTCTTTGAAAAGCTACTTCTATGGCTAAAAGGTCATCTAGAGGAATATGTTGCGGTCTATTGTAGCAACGCATCGATTTCCTCTTTTGTTTGGTGTTCTATCATCTCTCCAACTTGCTATAGTTCTCCTCACTTCATGGAACTGCTGTGGAGCTCATAGCCTAGCTGCCAAGACCATTTCTAACATGTTATATTTTTGTTTTTTGAGCCAGTTGTCAGAAGTCCCATGTCCTCCCTCACCATTTCACTACTTAGTACTGCTTAAGAGGACCCCTATCCCAGTCAAACAAGTGTAGTAGGCACCTAGCACCCCTGTGCAGGGATCCAGGTAGTGCAGCTCTCTCACTTGCTACAGGTTTTCAAGTAGTTTTATTACTGAACAGATTGCTTTCTGCACTCAGTACTTGGGTAACAGAATCTGTTAGTGTGTGAACATGTGGCTTAATGTCTGTTGTTGTACTTATTAGGTCCACCTCATTAGCAGCTGTTTATTAAGAAATGTTGCTGTCTACAACCTACATCAGTGGCCTAGAGCTAGAAAAATCATTTTCTGGTAAGTCATCCACACTATTCCCAGAAGGTGTGCAAAAATCAACTTTTTCATATAGTTCAAGATCAAGGGTCAAACCCTACATGGATAATATGATAAAATGGATACCCCAAGTATGAGTCTTATCTAGAACATTCCATGGCATCTTCTAACATCTGGCATGTATGCATGTATGCTGCCAACACATGCACAGCCCTACATGTACTCCACAAAGTTTGAAGATAAGAGACCTCAACAAATTTGCACCAATTCTAAACAAAAAAGTAAAACCAGAATCAACTTGTTCATTGAAGGTCAATGAAATAGAAGGCAAAAACAAACACGCTCTATATTCTAAATCAAACATATTTTCATGGTGAAGCTAGTGAATAAGATGACTACCTCAAAGAAGGTTTCACCATATCTTGAAAAATCAAGATCTGAGGCCTCAATATCTTTGGCAATAAGTTCCTGCAAACATTCAAATCTGATCTTAATCAAGTGAAAAAGACTCGTGCATACATGGTATGTGTAGGAGGCATAGTGGATCATACCAGGTCTCCTGCATGCTCAAGATAGACTTGCACAATTGCATCCGCAAAGCTAGCAGGATCTAAAGGTGCTGCTATATTTCGCTTGCGGGTCTTGATCCGCGTGCCACTGAACCAAATCAGAGAAAAGGTTACTTGGATAAACTGCCTACCTTACATGGTATGGAAAAACTCCGCTTTACAACTGATTGCTTATGCAAGCAAAAGGATTAACCCATGCAGTAGACACATATATCTCTGGAGCACTAAACAACTTCCTGTTTACATCTACCTCAAGCTCTTCCTTGTACCATTACAACAAAGAAATCATCCCTGAATATAGACTTTGGCTGTTTGGAAAAGAACATAGAGACTTTTGCTTGGCCATCACAACAAATGAACATTTAGAAAAACATATCCTCCTATTCAGTACCATTTTGTATTTCTTCAACACCTACCCTAAGTGAACCAATACAACAACAGGTGTGCATCTTAACACAAATGCATTTGCATGCCTAAGTTTATCATTGTCCATGGTATACAAATGAAAATCTACATACTAACATGCATAATGGATGCATTCATATGCATTAAAATGTGCACGTCTGTAACATTCATCCACAAATGCATTCATATGGAATGTTCTTCAAAAGCAGAGTCTCTACTCTCACACATTGAGAATATATTAAGTAACAGCAGTATACTTTGTTACTAGGGAACACGTATTGGTCATTTTGTATGTTGTCTTGAATCGAAAGTAGCTCCATGCATATGTATGGAGATCGGAGGATAATTCATCACATCCCTTAAATATTGCTGGTGGCCTACAACACCATTATCGTGCAAAGGCTACAGCATGTGATATCATGGTGCATAGATGGACAAGTAAAGTAAGTGGTGTGTTGGAAGGTAGGAGAGAGCAATCGCAAGAGAAAGGGGGGAAACAAAGGCAATATAAGCCCAATTCACTCACAAAGTTTATTATGTTTTATTTATGTAGAAGTCATTTCAAAGTAATGGTGGTTGGCATGGTTGACTAGTGTTGGTAGGTGATGCTTGATCATGCCATTGTCACCCCATAGGTGGAAGGGATCATGTCATGGGGACGTGAAATATTGAGCTGCTTTAATCTTGCCAATAACATTTGATTAAATTATTGATCAAATGTGCAATGTTGTTTAGCACGTGCTGCACATGGCGGTTGTTTCACGGTAACAAGCCAAGGACCCTGAAAGTGCAGTGGGTATCGAAGGCAAAAGATGTGTGAAGTTATTCCAACTAGGCTTTGGTGGTTGTTTTGTGTTGGTTTTGACCCTAGGACAGTTGTTTGGCCATTACGTATCAATGGTGACACGACACTAGGGACTAGCATTAATTTATTAATTAATGCCAATCTAAGGACCAACAAAGGCTTCCACTTGGCGCAAATACCCATGCAACCTAAGAAAAAGTTTTTTGAGCTAGAAGAGGCCATTCAATTTAGTTTTTCGGCTAGGATATAGGGAGAGGGTGCAATTTCTGCAATGAAAACAGCCACAGGAGGCAAGGAACAACAAAGAAGAGCCAACTTGCAATAGGGGATAGCGAATTGAGGGTCATCTAGGGCTGGTGACAGCATTCAGCAGCAAGCAACTACATCCTAGAGGGTCCATGCAACAGCATTTAATGCTGATCAGGGCAGGCTATGGGCAGGTTTAGGGGTTTTCCCATGTGGAAACTTTGAATTTTCTCTCTGGCATTCTTTCACCTTCTCCAACCCATTCTCAAGTTATCTTAGCATTTCTCCACCATTTGGAGCAGATCTCTACCAAATTTGGGGGACAGCAGGGAGAATTTTGCTGTAAATCCTAAATTTCTACAAAAATTAGGGTTTAACAACCACATCAAGACATGTCCCATCGGTCAAAGGCATTGTACACTAAAATCAGCACCTGAAATTCGTGGAATTCTCAAGGATTTCAGATGCCAACCTATCCATTGTGAATTCAAGGCAGTATTTGGCTGATTTGGAATTCGATTAGAGCGAGTCTTGGGTGAAAATCAAGGGGCAATTTGCCAAATTTGCTTGCTGATTATTGGTACAGCAAGGGGCTTTTGGATCACCCAAGGAGATTGTGGAATCTCAACTTGTATCCAATCTTGTCCAATATTATTAAGGTAAAGTGTGTATTTCAATTTATGCTCATTTATTGATTGTTGTAATTAAGTGCTTGATCAAGTATTACCACCTTATTCGAGAGGAAGGATGGTTTCAGATCCAATCACATCCTTTAGGTCAAATGGACCTACAAGCAATGCATGAGAGCCTCTATTAAATTTTTAATCAATATTTGGCTCCCAACCTATTGAACCCTGCCCTCTGACCTCTATTCAAGGCTTTTCTCTCCTTAAAGATCTCGCCACTGTTATCTATAGGTAGTTGGGATCCTAATAATAAAGGGTTCAGCTTCACCTCAAGATGTTATTCAGTCCCCTTTGCTCAATACAATAATGAAACATTCATTTTTTTAAGGCTCCAAAAGATATCAATCTATTTCATCAAGTCTGCAACAAGCAAAAGACATATCTGTGTTTACCTAACAGGACATGGTCTCTTGGGAAAGACTCCAATTCGTTGGCTTTTTCCCTCATCTCCCGGTAAACTAGCAAGCTTGCATGATGATCTTTATCCATCCATCTTCAATCATGCTGCTCTTGCGCCATGCCATGGTTCCGATTTTCCTTGGTGGGTTTTGGTGAGTCTTATGTTTGTATACAATGCCAACTTCACATTAATTAAGTACAGATAACTTAAAAGCCACCCCACCTAGACCATCAAGCCCATGTCCTGCACAACTTGACCATTGTACTTTAAACTATTTGGATGAAATTTAGACCAAAATTTCACAAAGACGTGAAGTTTTGAGATGCTCTAATCTTGCCGATAACATTTAATTAAGTTATTAATCAAATGTGCAAGGTTTTTAGGCACATGTCATGCACATGGCAATTATTTCATGGCAACAAACCAAGGACCCCAACAATACAATGGGGTGCTAAAGGCAAAAGTTGTAATAAGTTATGTCTAACAAGTACTATGTAATACCCAGTGTCGAATTTGGGCCTAGACCAATTTATTGGCCAGTAATGTCAATGGTGACATTAGTGACTAAGCATTAACTAATTAACTAATCTCGATCTAAGGGTGAATAACTGCTCAGGGATACCTCGAAGACAAATTAGCTTAGCCAATTTAATTGATGGTTGATGGAATCGATTTTTTTAGTACTAGAATAATTATTAAATTAATTTTCAAAATTAATATTCTGAAAATTAATTAAATAAGCTGGATAATGCTGAAAAATGGAATTAAAAGGCTGCCACTTGGCAAAACTTGCCCAAGTGGAAAAAACGTTTTAGGAGCTAGTTGAAGTCTATTCCAACCATTGGAGAGAAAAGATTATTAGAGAGCAAGGAGAGGCTATTGATGTGATTTGCAATCACCAAGGATCAGTCCTGGAGCATATGACATTAATTTGGAGCCCTCCAAGAGGAGGTGACAGTAGCCAAAGGTTCTTCTTGTGCAAGCGATAGCAAATAGGAGGAAACAACAATCTTTTTGGTGGTCCTAAGCTATAGGTGACAGCTTCCATGGCTGTTTGAGTAGGATAGTAGCAACTTTTCAGAGTTTCTTGCGATGAAACTCTGAAATGTCTCTCTCTACATCATTCTCTTTCATCCCCCAGCTGTCTTTTGAGTTATCTCAATATTTTCAGCAATTTGAGCCATCAAAGAAAAAGATTTCAATCAAACTCTACTGTAAATCCTAATTTGCAGCAAAAATTACGGTTGACAACCACCTTGGAATGCATGCTCAAAATTAAGAGCTTAAATCTTGAATTTGAACTGTCAAAATTGAGAAATTTCAAGGAAATTCAAAAGGCCAACCAACCAATATCAAATATGAGACTTGTCTTTCAAGGAGCAAGGCGAAAGCTAATCCCCAAGCAAACCAAGGGGTAAATTGCTTTGGAAGCTTGATGGTCTATTTTGACAGCAATAGACACTTAAATTAGCCAAGGAGATCAAAGGATCTTAGTTGTACTCCTACCATTTGCAATATAAGATAAAGAAATACCGCAAGGGGTACCACTTTTGGGACCAACCGAATGTCCAATGTCCAAGATTAAAGTGGTAAAATGTACATTTTTAGTTTAATTGAATTTTATGCTTGTTGTAATTAGTGCTTAATCAGGTTATTTACCACCCTATCCATGGAGAAACGCTGGTTTCACAAAAGCAACCACAACACCTACTAATAATTAAGTCGTGCAACTACCCAATTAATTCTCCAAACAAAAAGAAAAAGAAAGGCTATTTCTCTAACCTCCACACATGTTGCACATACTATACTTGCATGATTTTATAATATCAACACATGAGAGCCTCGATTAAATAATTAATTAATATTTCGCTCTCAACTATTGGAGCTGACCACGGACCAACCTATGTCCTACACAACTTGACCATTGAACTGTAAACCTATTTGGATGAAATTTTCATCAAAAACCACCACAACACATGCTGCTAATAATTAAGATATGCAACTACCCAAATGATTTCCCAAACAAAGAGAAGATGAAAGGCTCCTACTCCAACCTCCACACATATTATACTTGCATTTTTGATAGCCAAGAGAGAGAAGGAGAACTAAAACAAGATATCCCAACCACCAGGAATGAGGATATAGGCTGCCAAGAAGGAGAGAGAAGGGTTGCAAAAGGTAACACATACCTTTCTAATTACATTAATATCCCACAAATGTTTTCAGCTACATTAATACAAGGAGGTTGATTGTTTAAATCACATGGACATTGCTTGATACTTTAAACACTTGTTTTAAGTCATTGGAGGACTGCTTTGCATTTTAAAGCTACTCACTAGGCGAAACTTCTAACTGAACATAATTCTAAGGTGCAAACTTTCGATTTAATGAAAGTTACACACTATATCTTTCGCTCATTTGTCCTACCCTTGTGACCATGCCAAGAGCTCGAGATATCCAACTTAAAGTTCATTATTTTAATTAAAAAATTGGATGAAGTTTATTTAAAATTAATCAGTTCATTTCTCACTCTAATGACAATCATAAATGACCTACAATTAAAATCACAACTCCTAATGCCAATGATTTCCATGTGCCTTGCTCTTGGGTCAAGCTAGACTTATCTACAACGTGATGTCCTCAAATGCTCTCAACAACCCTAACCAAATGTCCAACAAATCTCTATATTCACATTCCTAAGTGCAATAAAGATGAATATGTGCTAAGTTCGATCAAATTGAAGCTGAAAACCTGATCCCAATCTCACATTGCTACATGCTACAAATAATTTGTTATATATGCAAATCTCAGTTCCAAATTGATTTGATCAGCTTTATGAGGTCTCAACCTTTTATATACATTGATTCCAATGTCTTGCCCTAACATTTGCACTCCCAATTTGTTATCAAGCTGAGTAAATTCAAAGCTATGAGGATATGCTAGGGTTCGCACTCAAGAAACACAAAAAGTATGACCACGATTGAAACGCAAGGACTCAAACAGTGACATGCAAAACTCTTCACAATGAAAAAGCACAAACACAAACACTAGCGTGCATAATGCTCAAGGGTAGAACACTAGTGTCAAAGTGTGATGTTCACCGAAAAATCCTGAATGCTGCAACCACCAAAGAGAGATGTCAAGCTGCTGAAAAGTGATGAATGCTGATCACAAGAGGCTGTAAAAAGCCAAGCAACAGCAAAGGGGGTGGAGATGATGCAAGCAGCCGGTAGGCAACGAAACACAAGACTATAGCAATCGCCAAAAAAGGCACCAACCTATCGCCTAGTTCCAAGGGCTGAAAACGCAAGACTTGCAGCTAGAAAAATGACATGGATTGTTGGCAGCTGCAGGTAGGCAGCACATGCAGCAGGCTGAAAGCTCCAAGCACGAAGGCAGCAACTGTAGACGGGTTGTCAAGGGCCGAAGGAAGACGGGCTGCAATCGGTAGGGGCTAGATGGCTGATAGATAGAAACTGATGGCTAAAATCTACGCGTAGATGCAAGAAACCTGCACACAAGGATAGGGCTTGAATAGTGGGCAACTTGTGTATTCTTAAACATGAGAGGATCCTCACAAAATTAGAGTTTTAGATGTGGGGAACAGAAAACTCTCTCGAACCGCCCCTTGTTTAATGAAACTTTCAGTAATTTACTGTTTTGGGGCTGTCTTAAAGAGCTGATCAATGGGTAATGAATTGTTAGCTCAACACCCCCTCTCACGCCCAAAATTGGAACGAAGAAAGGACTGGAAGAGAAGCTCAAACCCATTTTTCCCCAGACATCCCACCCCAAAGTAACCAAGGTATCGAGCAAAGAGTGCACACCAGCTACCTAGTGGCCTACCAAGGCTACAAAGGCAATCGTTATCTTACCAAGGGAGTCCAAGTAGTCACCTTGGAGAGGACAAGGCATGGGACAAAGGGTGTTTGTCAGCTGTCCAATGGCCTACCAAGTCCTACAAAGGCAAATGGAACCACATTGAACCCTTTTCCCCCTCAAGATCCACCTAGGTGTGCTCCGCACACTGAGATGCAAAGAGTATGCAATACGATAAAAATGTGAATGCAACAAGTGCCACTTGGACAATGTCCCTCATGGAGAAATTGTTCACTTGCCCAAGCACCCTTTATAAAGACGATGAAATCATGCAATGCAAAGAAAATGTACAAGGAAGGAAGGCCAATGTCGAAGACAAGTACCGAACCATGTAGACTACCATGGAAGGGTAGGAACCCCCTCTCAACCTTGGATGTCCATGTCGAAGGAAAAAGTGGAGCTTGATGTCGGTCTTCACATGGTACCAAAAACCATGATGATGAGGATGAAGCATTGCGACTGAAAGAGCAAGGTAGATCACTAGCATGACAGCATCAAGAGAGATACTACATGATTTGCCTCATGAGAGAAAGCCTCCATGCTAGTGGAAGAGAAAATTTCCTAGGAAGAGGAAACCATGAAAGCAATGGTGTGCATTCTCTGTCTCTAGCCCAAGAAGGGTTGGTGCAAATTTGCATGGTAGTCCTACACTGAAATACAAAACCCTAAGAAAGAGATCAAAATCTACAAGCACAAAAGTCAAAAGTGAGATGCTCCAAAGCAAAATAAAATAAAAAGTGAGAGCTAAGTGAAAAATAACAATGTAATGAGAGTGAATATATGTGTACAAGTGAACGTAGTGGAAGACTAAAGAAGGTAGGACTAAGGATGTGGCCACCATCAAGTACATCCACCGACAAGTCGCTACCAATGAAAGACAAGGTGGAAAAGGGGCCCCATATGAAAGTGTGAAGAAAGACCTAAGAATGGATGCAAAGAGTGCAATGGGAGAGGAGCTAGCAAACCAATTAGCTAATCCTTGAAGGATACTGAAAAATATAGACTACTAGGATCATCCATGTGCCACATGTCCAACGGCGACCATTGACGCAGCAACTGAGAGATGTAGTCCCACTAGACTATCTAGTAGTAGTGCAGGCCCCTAGGCCTTGGTGCGACACTTCTTGTCCACATGGCTTAATCTCTGGCAATGTGTGCAAAACCTGTTATTATTAGGGAATTGTTGCCAAATGGCTTTTAGTTCTTTGTTGTCGTCAAAGCAAGGAGTACACAATGACAGGAAACGGCCGGAACAGCCCCCCGGCACGCGGAATCGCCATCCCCGACACGAAGCCGTCGTGGGACGCGTTGCGAATTGGTGGACCTTAAATATTATATTTGTGCTTGAGTCTTGCAGTCTTGCAATTGCCCTTTGGGCTATTATGGCATGCTGCATTTTGCTTCAGTCTAGAGATTAGACTTTATATTTGTAGTCTTTTTTGGGGCAATGAGCATGTTCTTTCAAAGATTAGACTTCATATTTGTAAGCTTTTAAGTTTTTTGGCAATGGGACCATAGGCATATTCTTTCAGCTTAGACTTTAAAGTTTAGTTCATTGTTCATTGCTTTATCATTTATGACATATGTATTATGCATTTTATTATTATAATTAAATAGCTTGTCTCTTGAGCCTTGTAAGTTGCGATTCAATTTCTAATGAGTAGTTTTAGAATGATGCATGATATCTTAAAGTTAAAACTTAAAATGATTTGTCCTTGTGGATTATATTACATGGTTTTAAGTTTTAATACTCCAGAGTCCACATGGATTATGAGTGAAATATTAATTTTTTTTCATGAATTTTAATTTGTTAAATGTCGTTCTCGTTCCCACGTCCCCGTTCCCTAGGTTTGGCATCCCCATCATCGTCCCTGTTCCCCGTTTCATGTTTCTATAAAGGAGTGACATCCTTGTTTTGGCTTATCTTCACATCTTGTAAGTAGCCATCTCGGATTTTTCCTTACAAAGAAGAGGCAACCAAACCCCACTCTAAATAAGAGTATGTGGAAGACTTCTTATGTACTTGATTGTCTAGCCTCACGTGACACAAAATCTGACAAGCGTCGAACTCATCTAAATAAGAGTATGTGGAGGACTTCTTGTGGACTTAATCATATAGTCTTACATTACGCATATAAGGTCAATAATCAAAGCAACAAGATAATGTGCTGAACGAAATGAAAGCATTTCCAAGCAACTTGTTTTAGGAGAATGTAATTTGATTGTCATTTGACTTCGGTGAGCCAATAGTGGCAAACTCTACACATGACCATCTATATTTAGCTAACTTGACTTTCAGATCATCACCTTAATGAAAACTCTTGAAGCTCAAAATCACATATTGATACATCGAGTGCGATCTCTCGCCACACAACAATCAAGAGATGACTCCAATATTCAACTTGTGAGAGAAAAATGTTGTAGCTGAGAGATAAACTCAAGGAGCAACCCAAGCAATAACTCAACATTCGATATGGCATTGCAAGCTCTCTATTGAAGGATGTGCTTAGGGCCAACCAATTGAGATCCAATGTAGGCTTAAGACCAACTACTAGGTCCTTAAGTCCTTGAGATTCAAACACTTGTTGCATGAAGTTTGACCAAGTAATGAAATTCGAGCCATTGAAACGAGTCTTATCCATGAAGGCATTCTTGGTTGTTGCAACAAGAGTGGTAGGTGTCGTAAGGACATGTATTTTTGAAACCTCACTTAACATGTGGATTGATTTTTAATCACATGGTTAAGTAAATGTTGCACATGTGAGGCGTAATTGGGATTAGAGTAAATTTACTAGCTTGGGACCCAAGAAAATCACGGGATGTCAAAGATAAAAGTTGCTTGCTTGGTGGTATCTGATGCCAATTGTTAGCCTAAGTCATTCATTTGGCCATGTCAGTTGGTGACACTAGAGAAGTGACGCTTAATGATACCTAACGCCAATCTAATGGTCAAAGATGGCACAAAGGCACTTGAGAATGGAAGTTGCCTAGCCAATTTAATTATTGGCCAATCAGATTATTTTTCAGGGCACCAAAATAATTATTAGATTAATTTTCAGTATTTAAATACTGAAATTTAATATTCAATTATGGATAATGCTGAAAAAACCATTTAGAAAGGCTGCCACTTGTCAAAACGCTCATGCAAGACTGAAAAAGGTTTTTAAAGAATGGAGAGAGGCATTTTTAGTGTATTCAGCCTACAAGAAAGAGAAAGGAGATGTTGTTGGTCTAATTACAGCCATTGGAGGACCTTCTGAGGCAACCAGGGACAAGAGAAGACCAATCAACAACAGGTGATAGCATCTACAGGCTGTTGAGACAGGGCAACATCAGTGAATGACTGATTTTTTTCAGTTCTTTGCATCTACAAGCTGTTGTGGCAAGGCAGCAGCTGCATTTGATTGATTTTCAATCATTCTTCGCGACAAAACTCTGAATTTTCTCTCTCTACAGCTTTCTCGCTCATCTCCCAGCCATTTCACAACCTTGCTCCAAATATCTCAGCATTTGGACCCTTGGAGACTGAGAAATTGCAAATTTCTCGGCTATGAACCCTAATTTATAGCAGAAATTAGAGTTTAGCAACAGCCTCGAGAAGCATGCCAAAAATTGGAAGCTCCAAGACTTGGATTTTTCAGGGCTGAAGGTGAATTTTAGCTAAATTCAGGTGGAGAACTAGCCAGCCATTAAATTTGGGGCATTTCCATCGTCTATGAAGTGGGTGAAGACTAATTAAGTGTCCAAATCAAGAGACAAATCAGATTGAAGACTTGATGGTCACTTTGGACAGCAAGGGGAGTTTGGATTGCGAAGGGGATCGAGAGAATCCCATTGTAAATCAACTTTTTCTTCAATAAACCTTAAGAAATACCGAAAGGGGCGCCAATTTTGGGGCCAATCGAGTGGACATTGTCCAAGATCAGTAGGTAAATTTGTATTTTCAGATTTGCATTAATTGTTTGCTGCTGTAATTAAGTTGTAATCAGGGATTTACCACCTATCCACAAAAGGAAGGCTCGTTTCAGTAGGACTAGAAGATGGATAGCATGTATAATGGAAATAGGATGGATAGGGTGGGGGAGTAGAATACACTTGGGAATGAATCCCAAAGTGCCGCCATGCATGCGGAAAGTATACACAATGTATCCAAAATGTAAGTATGGACTAACTGGGCATGGATATGGTGATAACATAAGTAGCCCAAGAAGGAGAGGATGGGACACTCAGAGCAAAAGATGAAATCCTTGCATAGGAGTGACCCATGGAGTATATGGCGATACATCATAAGCACAAGATTAAAATCCCTAAGGTTTGAGAGGTCAAAAGATGAGGAGGAGAGTGTCTAAGGAAAGTGAGGGGAATACCCATCACTATCGTCCCAAGGTGTAAAGAAGTGCTCACTTGGGGAGATGTGAAAGACATTGCACTAAAAGGTAGCATTTCCCCTAACAATGTATCAATGGGCAAAGATAGTGAAGTGAGAGCAAGTAGAATATGATATGGAGAAAGAAAAATTGCTAGGAGAAAAGATGGAGAATCCAACTCCTAGTGTATTGGATGTGAAAGTGGACTGCAATCCGAGGTTTCGGAATGAAGAAGAGAGAAAATTAAGGTGTGGATTAAGAGAGAGTAGAATGGTAAGGATTTGAAAAGATTGATTTACATGCTCAAATGAAAGAGAAGATATAGATATCCCTCATTAAGCATATCTGCTTCGAGAGCCTCCTCTATTGAAGTTGAAGTATTGAAAAATCTTGCACACCAAACGAAGAATAGGAGAGGGTTTGATTCATACAACTCGAAGAGCTTGTATGAACAAGACACTAAGCATGGCTGAGATGAAGAAGATGGGTTGCCAATAGTCCCAAATTTTGAATGTCTTCGATATTTGAAAATGATCAATCTCACCAACTGGTCCAAATGTAGTAGTAAAGGTGGTAGCAAAGGCATAATCTCAACTATAGATAATGCACAAATACTCTTCAAATTCCTCTATCATGAGATTGAAACTGAAAACAAGAGAAGAAAAAGGAGGTGAAGGTGAGGGGGGGTGTTGTTTTTCTCACGAAGTCCGTAATGCCTCTTCAAGGCCTCTAATGATGGAGATGCTTGAGAAGACATTGCACAAAACCAAGCCTTTACAATATCCATAGTATACACTTACAAGAGCACCTGCTTCGATACCATGTGAAGATATGCTAGGGTTTGCACTGAGAAAACACAAAAAATATAACCACGACTAAAACACAAAGACTCAAACGATAATATGCAAAACTCAAAATCACAAACACAAACAAAGAAAAAAGAAAACTCTAAAGTGAATGAACTAATGCAACAAATGAATGTAAGAGTATATAGAATGCTCAAGGACAGAGCACACACACACACATATATATTGAAGTGTCAAAGTATGATGTCCATCAGAGACAGATCCCAAGTCCTATAACCACCAATCGGAGATATCAGTGCATTGAAAAGTGATGAATGTTGATCACTAGAGACTATAAACAGCAAGCGACAACAAAGGAGGAGGAGAAGGATGTACGTGTCCTGCTAGACAACATCAGGTAAGGCTGCAGCAGTTGCCGAACAGGGTAGCAACCTCTCACCTAGCTACAGGGGTTGAAAACACTAGACACGCATCTGGAAATATGACGTGGATTGTTGGCAGCTTCAAGTAGGCAGCACACGTGGCAGGCTGAAGGCTCCAAGCAATAAGGAGACAGCTATAAACAGGTTGCCAAGTGCCAAAGGAAGAAAGGCTGCAGTCGGTAGGGGCTAGACAACCGGAACACCGAAATTAACGGCTGAAATTTGCATGCGAGAAACCTACACACAAGGATAGGGCTGAATGGTAGGCAGCCTATCTATTTATAGACATGGACAGATCCTCCCAAAACTAGGGTTTTGCATGTGGGAATAGAAAACTCTCTAAGACCGCTTGTTGTTTAATGAAACTTTCAGTAATTTACTATTTTGGTATTTTGGGGCTGTTTTAAAGAGCTAATCAAAGGGTAATGAACTTGTAACGTACCCACCTATCGGCTGTCCAAGCACGTCTTAGCGGTTCATCGAGAAACGAATCTAAGCGCCACCACTCGGCACTCCCATGGAATGTGCTGTCCAAGCACATTTTAGCAGTCCATCGAGAAACGAATCTAAGCCGAAATGCACATTTCTTTGCATAGGAAAGTCACATGAAGATTCTGATATCGTTTTTGCGATGTACACAGAAAAAGCTTTCATATGACACCCATATTGGGGGGTCCCTAAATTTTAGAAGCCTCGAATTAGCCTAAAAATGCTAGTCCTAAAAAATAGGGATGTCATTCTAAAAATAGTAAGTTCTGTACTCTGACTGTGCTTACTAAATTTGGTTGTTTCTATTCTTGACAGTATTCAGCCCAAAAAGGAAGGCCATAGAGAAGAGACAAGTGTCAAGACACTTGTCACACAAGTTTCCAAGTGTCCCACCACTTGTCACATCTCATGACATGTGGCTGGACACTTGTCTTGTGCTACTCCACTTTCCCCTTTTGTACTAGCTCTTCCCTCTCCTATAAATAAGAGCTCGTTTTTCTTCATTCAGCATCATTTTTCTTTGCTGTAAACTCATGTACAGCACCCACAAATAGCCAGAAACTGGCCCCATCCATCCCCATCATCATCCCCCACTTCTCCATTATCAAATTCCTTCATATTTCCTCTTCTATCACTGCTGTTTTACAGGACAGCAAGCCTGTAAATTCATTACAGCACCTCCTTCTCAAGCTCTTTCTTCCATTTTAGCAACAAGAAGCAAGCCCTATCCATGTACTACTGTTCAACGATGGAGAAAGGCTGATTTCCCCTCTTTCTTCTCTCATACTGTACAGAAATCAGTTATTATCATTGCATAATAGATAATGCATGTATGTTTGTACATCTTTGCATGATCTTGTGAGAGTAAGAATTACTTCTCCTCACTCTCAGGTTGATTGTAACTGAGCTCTTCCCTAAGGGACTTGGGTTGAGCAAAAATACATTCCTTCGAGGGGGGTTGCCATCTTCAACCCTCAATCTTGTCTCCATTACTTTTACATTTTCATGGCTGTAATTTTGTGAGTAATTTTCATTTTCAGCTTCAAGTGTTCATTCTCTTTTATATTAAATCTCGAAAACAAGCGAATATCATAATTGTTAAGCATACTACGTTGTTCGGGGCGTTTACAAACTAGACAACCAAGAACTTGCTAGATAATGCTTTACAATGAAAATAATACAAGTCCCCTTTTTGCTGCCTTTAACAATCAGCATAGAGCCCTTGTGGATCTTCCAAGATCCACCACCAAAGGTAGTAAAATACCCTCTTGCATCAAGCTGCCCAACTAACAATAGACTTTTCTTTATGCCAGATACATATCTGACATCCTGTAAAATCAGCTCTTGGCCGTTTTCAAGAACCAAGTGAATGGTATCTACACCCTCTATCTCACATGAACAATTATTGTCCAAGTAAACCTTGCCTAGGCAATCTACAGTGTATTCAAAAATGACTCCAAGGAGAGAGTAACATGAAAAGAGGCACCGTTGTCCACTATCCATGATTGGGACAGCCCATCATGAGCTGAAAGTAAGGCATCAATTACTTACTTTTTGGTGATGTGCATATCACTTGTTGCTGTCATAATGTCTACATTGCACGAGGCTGCAGTATCTCTCCAATGTCAAAGAGCTCTTCAACCACCACACTAGGTGCAACATTTGCCTTTGCAACTTCTTTTGAGGAAGAGTCGTCATCTTTCCTATCATCCTTATTTTTCTGAGGGAGAGTCGTCATCTTTCCTATCATCCTTATTTTTCTTTCTCTACTATTTCTTCTGTCTTGCTCTTTCTTGTAACACCGACACTCGAGCTTTTTATGCCCTTAACATTCACATTGATAGCAAGTAACATTCTATTGTTTGCCCTTGCCTTTACTTCTTTTGCTTTCATTTGCTACATTACCCCTCTTCCCTGGCCTACCTCTAAGATGATAGGCTGAACCATTGCTTTCTCCTCTGGACTTTCTTCTAATCTCCTCATTGAGGATAGAGCCCCTAACACCATCATAGGTTAAAGCAATGTTGTTAAGTGAAACAACCAAAGCCTCCCGACTATCAAGTAAAGTCATTAGCAAGAAAATAGCTTTTAGTTTCTCATTGAAATACTGCAAACCAAAGCCCTACAGCTAACTCAAAATCCTTGTGAAAGCACTCAAATGCTCAGATGCTATCTTAGACTCATCCAACTCCATCAATCATGTTCACAAGCTTGCGCATGAGATGCACTTGATTTATTGGAGTTGTATTTTCATAAGTATCCATTAGCTTTTTCCATACAACATAAGTTGTATCAAGACGCTTAATGTCTGTAAGTACATCATCAGATACAACCATTTTAATGTATGCAATGGCCTTCTTTCCCAATCCTCATCTAGCATAGCTACACCTTTAGTTTCCAAGAGTATCATCACAGTCTTTAAGAAACAAAATGCCTTGCATCTTGTCTTTCCATAGATCAAAACAAGTGCCATCAAACCTCTTGATTTCAAGGAGAGATTTAGTGTCACTCTTAGCAAAAGCATTAGTGGCCATTTGTCAGCAAAGTGCCGAGTACCAATGCTGTAATTTATGACAGGCTGAATATTCACCTAATATCAGCCCAAAATTTTAGGAAATAAGAGCAAGATTTTGTGTCACTGTATTACAAACAATGCTCAAATACAAATACAACAATAGAGGAAATGACTTTCAGCAATATAATTGAAATTTTAGCATACATTGCATGCATACATTGCATGCATACATCACTGCCACGTGACTCCCACGTCAGCAATGTCACCAAAAATACATCTGCAACAATCCCAAATCTGCAAATGATCTCTAAGATTGTTGCACCATGAATATTCAGCAATACATTAACTCAATAGGAGTTGCCTAACATGTATACCGCATTCATATTTGTCTAGATCAACTTTTGATACACAAAAAATACCCAAGATTTCTTTGCGATTTCTCCAAAATCTCATGAGTGGGAGATAGAAAACTCAAATTACATTGCTTACATCACCAAGAGTGCTTCAGCAATGTCCCCAAAATGTATTGCACCTTTCGATCTTGCCAAAATCCACAAATTTTAGTAAAAGCCCCAAATTTCCACTGGCCAATCTGCCCCTATTGTATTAATACATGTTTTTGAGAGCATAAAACGAGTAAACTAAACAAAATTTCACAAAATTTTGTGAAAGCCCCAATTTCTCAAGTCCAAATGTGCACCAATGTCAATAAATTCAACTCAGCTGAACAAAATTTAACGGATACATGAAAAGCCCCAAACTTTTCCGAGCCAATGTTCACTATGTAACTATTATGCATGAACAGCATCAAATTTGGAAAAAGCCCAAAATTTCAGCCATTAAATTTCTGAAAAAATCTTAATTGTGCTTCCATGCATAAATCAGGGCCTGTATAGATGTGCAAGTCACACAAAAAAGGTCAAACGGACTGCCAACTGACTGTCATGACCTGCCATGAGCTGTCGCGAGCTGTCACTTGTGTCCCACTAGTCAAAACTGACTGCTACCATCTGTCGTGAGCTGTCGCCTGGTCCACGCTGACCTGGGAACTATCACCTGTGATCTAGGAGCTGTCACCTACACTCATATGGTCAAAATGCACTAAAAAGACTGTTGCCTGCACAAATTTAGGCTTTCTGACCTGTCACCTGTCTGTCCAGTACACAGGTGTGCCTGAAGCTGTCGTCTGCACTCAGCCCGGCCTGAAGCTGCCATCTACACTCAACCCGACCTAAAGCTGACGTTTCTTCATGCAGACAAGTTGAAGCTAACACGCACAGAATTTGGGAAGCGCACACACCTTAACCACAGCTCTAATACCACTTTGAAGGGAAGAGTGCGCAATGGGAGTGCGAGTCAAAAGTGGAGCAGCGGTGTTGAGAGAGAGAGAGAGTGAATACCAAGATGAATGTACCAAATTGTTATAATACACAAAGAATAAAGAATGTATTTATAAATTAGGGTACAAATAAGGGTGTGTTCGCACCTATATAACTTAATACGGAGTCGAAGGGACTTTACACCCAACAAATTCCTATGGTATGCAACAACCAATGCATGGTGTGCCAAGCCCAATGTACTCGGGTATGGCTAGAAATGTGCAAAACTCTATGAATGGCAGCATTGGTTTGATGCCTAGGGCACAAAGTAGCATGTTTGGTAATGCATCTACACCCCAAATGCTTGTTGCTTATGGGGCTCAAGGAATGAGTGTTGGTCATGCAAAAGCTCTATCAAGTGTTGGTTTTGACGTAAATTCAACAAATGCACCCTTTTTGTAGCAACCAATGTAAGACAACTTGGCACCCAAAGGGCCAACAAAAGACTCTAATGAGGGTGGAAAAGCAATGAAGTTTGACTCCTTTACGGTGCACAAGATAGACTGAAAGCTTTGTGTGACCATCATTGTGGGTACAATTCAAGTAAATGTTTGCATCGAATTGGTTGACAAGTACCTTTGAGGTGGACATCATAATAGCTTGGAATAAGCTAGTGCTAAGAAATGTAAGAATATGGAGCAATATAATAAGAAGTTTTGGGATGCATTGCTATCTATTACTTCTTATTGCCCCGCACCCCTTCATGAGCAAGTGGAAAAATATGTTTGTAGGCTGCCTGCCCAAAGGAATCAAGGACTTTTGCATTTAATCCACCGTATATAGCATGTCTTGGCCCATAAAGACTACTGCTACCGCTGATGCTTCGCTACGAGAGGGGATTCGGCCTTCCTAGAGAGTGGGAAAAAGCCGAATAAAAAGTTGTTTAAGGCTGAGAAAAAGGGCTAGAAAATCAAAAAATCAAAGAGATTCTAAAGAAAAGAAGCCCAAAACATCAATGGGATTGGTGCCCAATGTTGTTAGTGACCAGCCCAATGATGATGCTACTAAGTCATGTAGAGCATGGGACAAAATTAGAGATCAGCATGCATTGATTTTCTTTGATAATGATGCACAAGTCAACTTCATCTCTATAGACATGGCAACCCGCCGTCTAAGTATCAAAGAGGATGAGATAGGACACATGGGGCAAAGTTGGAATGATATGTAAAGGCCATGCACAACCCGTCACACCACTCATTGGAAAGCTTTGGTAGCATATACAAGGATATGTGGACAATGAAAATTTCTTCATTGCTCCACTTGAGGGTTGTGATGTATTGCTTGATATGCCATAGTGTCACCATATGCATACAATGATTGATTCTCATGCAAAAAAACCACTATTCAACAAAAGGGAAAGGCACTCAAACTTGATGTAAAGTTGAAAGGTGAATCTATCCCTGTTGTATCTACAACTGCCATTTCTAAAGTAATGAAAAATCATCTTTCAACGTACTTGGTTTTTACTAAGGATAAAGATGATAGCGAGAATAGTGAGAATGTTGGGAATGTGTCTACATTAGAGGAGGATTGCATGTCATTTCCGAAAATATGTGTTGATAGCCTCTATCAATCACTTCCAGGGCAGCTACCGCCTAAAATGCCAGACGATCATGGCATAGATCTTATCCTTAGAAGTAGCCTACCTAATAAGCCACCCTGCATAGTCAATGCAACCCAATCAAGTGAATGAGTTATTAGAAAAGGATTGATTCAACCCAGCTCATCTCCTTTTTGTTCGCCAGTGCTTTTGGTGCAAAAAAAGGATGGTTCATGGCATATGACATATGTGCATTGATTATCGTGCTTTGAACAAGAACACGATAAAGAATCACTTTCTGATTCCTCGAATCAATGATGTTATGGATAGATTGCAAGGGGCAACCATATTTAGCCGTATAGATTTGAAAAGTAGGTATCATTAGATATGCATTAAACCAAAGGATGTGACTAAGACAACCTTCAGAATATCTTTTGGGCTATATGAGTTTCTTATCATGCCTTTTTGGTTGACGAATACTCCTGCCACTTTTAAATGGATGATGGATCTCATCTTAAAGCAACATAGAGGATTTGTAGGCACTTTCTTTGATGACATGATTGTCTATTCAAAGAATGAGGCAGAGCATAGAAGACACTTAGACATTGTGTTCAATGAACTACACAGGTATAGTTAATTGTCAATGACAAGAAAAGTTAATTCTTTTCACATGAAATTCACTTTTTAAGACATATTATATCTGTTGATGATATTCGCATGGACCTTGCAAAGGTTGAGACAATACCATCATGCCCACCTCTGAGAAATGTGCATGAGATCTGCAGCTTCATGGGCATATTCTCACTACAAGAAGTATGTATGCGGGTTTGCTGAAATTGAAACTCCATTGCATACTTTGAAGAAGAAGGATGTGTCATCTAGATGGACAGCAGTTGAAATTTCAGCAATCTACAAATGTCCTCAATGCTGCTGGAGCACAAGACGTCTTTGCGGTTACAAGGGAAGCTTCCATCGCAATTTGATTGCTCTAATGAGGTCTTTACAACTTCAAAGAGGGGTAACAAGAAGTTCAAGGGCCAGTGTTATCATTGTGGTAAGAAGAGACATTTGCACAAGAATTGCAAACAAAGAGTAGTGGCTTCAAGAAAAAGAATGAAAAGAAGTAACAAGATATTCTAACCAAGGCACAAAAGGGCTCATCTTCTTCCAACCAAGGGAAGGGCTTGGCAACCTCTCCTTTAGGTACTTTTTAGTGCAACTGATGCGAACATCCCTCAAACTCTCCAGTGCCAAAGAGGGATGAGAGGGTGGAGAGGTAGAGCAAGTGAACCTCATCTATACAAGTAAACAAGCGCACAAGTTTCAGAGAGGAACTTCCCTAACGCATCAAGTGAAGTCTCATAGATTCAAATCCTGGAGCTAGGATTGACATCCAGGTTTATGGTGGGGCCTGGGCAATTACTTGATAAGAGCAAGATTGGCTCCTAGTCCAAGCTCACATCAAGGGACACTTTGGCAGTCTTAGCCGAAGGCAAGGAATCCATGGTCTCGTATGTTCAAACGCATTTTTGACAAGATGGTCTTGCATACTACTACAAGACATTGTTGACAAACATAGGGATCTATTATGATTCTTATCTATTTTTCAAGTTCCGGTATGGTCGACATCAACACCTAAGTTCTCTTCGAGGCACCTTGGTGATCGCATGATCACCCACTGCTTGGATATCCATGGTCCTATCTAGTGGTCTTTAATATATGGCCTACGATGAGCCATTATTATTGTATGCTTGTATTGTATCAAATCAACCACGATCTAGGAGAGGGTCTCGGCAATCTAGTCCGCTCATATGTGAGTTTGGGTCCTGCCTAACATTACAAGATATTTAGCATTTCATTTTGGTCATTATAATGAGTATGTAAGCATTTATTGCTAGCCAACCTACCATCATTTATGGCACTATTTTGGCCTATATATTCAAGGACTCCCTCCTCAATCAGTCATTCATCACCTACAAGTTCTATTGGAGAGGAAGTCGGTGTCATTGACTACTTAGCCAATGACTCACTATTGTACACAACAATCTCGTGTTTCGTATATGGATTCCATCTCCCAAGCATTCTTCTGAGTTCTCTTCTTTAAAGTGTTCTTCTATGCTTTTCTCTTCCGTCCTTGTATTCAGCAATTTATTTCAGCATCTATTTGTGCTTCCATTGCTGCATCCACTTTTGACGTTGCAACATTGTTTGTGATGGATGATTTTATGCACATCATTGACCCATTATCAATGTAATGGTTTCATGCATGTTTGGTTCCACATTCTTGCGATCAATTGATACAAGTGGTGAGTATAAGTCCAAAGAGTATATCTTTCAAATCCTTAAGGGTGTCATTCTTGAAGTGGGGCCTCAAAATGTAGTCCAAGTGTGCATGGACAATGCAACCAATTTTGTTCAGACTAATCACTTGGTTCAGCAAGAGTGACCAACCATTTTTTTACACCCATTGCACATGTCATTGCCTTGATTTGCTGTCTAAAGATATTAGAGAACTTTCTTAGATGAAGCCTGTTTTGAAAGAAGTTGTGAAAGTCGTGACATTTGTCATACGAAAAAATGCAAATCTTGATTTGTATAGAAAATTCAATTCAAAAGAATTGATTGGATGCGAGAGTCTTCAATGGATTGCACCACATGGTACCGAGTATTACCAAAAGAAAGCGAGCAAAAGTGCCAAAGCTTGGCAAGTTTCACTTATAGTCTTGGGTTCTTCATGTTGGACCAATGCTAAGATGATTGTAAAGCTATGTGCTCCAATTTTAAAGATTTTGCATCTTGCTAATAAAGAAGGTGCCACCATGGGGTTGGTTAATAAGCTCAATGATTGCATGATAAAAAAGATTGAAATTCTTAAGATTTTTTATGCTTCCGAGCTATAGCAATCCAGGCTTTATGTAGACCAATGGAACGCGATGCACTCTCCATTGCATGCTGCTACTTCTATACTCCATCCTATTTGAAGAGCAAAGAATCCTAAGAGTGAGGAGGAGGAGAGAAAGGGTAGGATGGATGTGGTTGAACGTGTTACAAACTATGATGTAAGAGCTCGAGGAAAGTTATATGATGAAATAGATAAGTATAAGTCTAAGTAAAGTGCATTTGCGCATCCTATTGCAAAGGATGAGAAAAGGATGCATCAAGGTGTAAAATGATGAGAAACTTTTGGGACAAATACACCAAATTTGTAGCGCTTCAAGCTTTAAATATCATCTCAAGGCACTTGTGCTTCACCATGTGAGAGAAATCGGAGCACTATACTCTCATTCATGCGAAGAAAAGAAACGAGCTTAAACCAAAAAATACAAAACAGCTTGTTTTTATGTACACCAATTTGTATCTCATAAGCAAGTTAAAAGAAAAAGGATTTGGGAATATACAAGTGACTTTGAAAATGCTAAACAAGGAAAAGGATGATAAAAGGCTGCTTGCTTTGCAAAAAATGAGAGGGGAAAATGATGAAAATTCAGCTCCTGTGTTAATAGGTGCATCCAATGCTAGTACCTCTAGTATGCCGCAGGATGAGGCAAAGGATGAAGAGGATGAGAATGGAGGAGCAAAAGGATAAGGGTGATGAGGATGAGGATGAGGATGACGAATGAAAATGAAACATCTTGGGTAACACACACTCCACCAAGTCTACAATCTTGGGTCTTGATCCTTGTCTCTTCAGTCTCTTGGGTTGTCTAGAGTCTAGAGTACTATAATGGTATTATGAGTCGTGACATTTTGTGATCTTAGTGGGCTGATTAAAATTTATGAGTCATGAGTCATGCCATTTTGTGATCTTAGTGGGCTGATTATAATCTCAAAATTCATACAATCCCCTTGTCAAATTTCAATGTCTTCTATGATTGTTTTTCAATGTGTAGTCTGAATCATACTTCAATAATATTGTCATACTTGTATGAGTATGGAAGTATGAAACATATGTTATTAGCTATGTTTGCAGTTTCTCCTTGCAAGTCCTGTTGGGGAAAGGGAGCCGGTGCGAGTGCCCACACAGCCTATGTCTAATCATTGCATGCAACTATCTCATATTTGGTATATGGATTCGTTTTCCCAAGCATATCTCTGAGTTTTCCCTGCAATGTTCTTATGCTTTATGTTATGTCTTGTGTTGTGCAGTCTACTATAGCAATCTTCTATGCTTTCCATTGATGCACCAGCTTCTAACATGGCTCTCATACAACCCTACGACATTAATTGAAACTTTTGACTAGAAAGAACAAGACAAGACTTTAAGTATAGCAAAGGCACTTTTAGCTCGATAAAGGAAGCTAGTGTGTGACCAACCTTCAATCTCTTTTGCAAAAGCTCTCCACCACATCATCGTCATCCTCATCCCTCACCTTTGCACAACTCCCGCCCTATCTTCACACCTCGTGTTTTCAAGCTCCAATTAACATCTTCTCTCTATCGTTTGCATCACCTAACAACCATCGTCTCCCTATCGTCTACATCACTGGCTCTTCTCCAGCTAGGCAACATATCCACATTATTGCTTGCTATTCCAAGGCCTCTTGCTACCTACATTTCAAGATCCAGCACCCTCTACTACTGCCACCACCACCCCAAGTGCCTGCTGCCACCTCCAAATGCAAGAGACAGCTGCCAGACGGCAGCTAGGAGAAGGAAAATGCAACTAGTCAGAGCCAAGGAGAGGCTGTCCAGCAGGTTGCTGAGCTAGAAGAGGGTGAAATATGACAAGCAGAATAGGTGGCAGCACTCCAGGGGCAAGTGGTAGTCAGCTATTGAAGGCAGCAGCACTAGCAGCAGCATAGCAACATGGGACAGGTTTTGGGGATGGAAACAGGGACTAGAGCACGAATTGCCATCCCCTATTACCATGAGAGGGGATCTAACATGGGGCTAGGACTGAAACAATATGGGGACAAGATGGCACTAGAGCGGAAGCTAGAAAATGGCCATCCCCTGTTACTATGAGCAGCAAGGGTGGAAGCTGGCTCAGTAGGGCAAGGCCACCAGCTAGATGGGCAGCAGTTTTCAACGGCAAAAGGAGCAACCAATGAAAAGGAAGATGATGAAGGATGATGATGAGTGTGTCAAAGTGCAGCGATGCGGAAGCGTGGGACCAAGTCTGAAAGAGAGAGAGAGAACGCAGAGAGAAGAGAGAGAGTGAAAGAGACAGTGGAAGATGAAGATCTGCTGTATAAAGTGTGCTGTATACAAAGATATGCAGATATGTACACGGGCGCAGTGCGCGGGACTGCGTGTCTCCACCTCGACGATGCAACCTGCTGTTCACCTCGAAGTCCGCTGCAGTCTGCACGATCTCCAGCCTGTAATCTGCGAACAGAACTGTGTAGAAGACTGTGCTGAACATCGGCTATAAATAGCCAGAAAATATGCGCCCAGAATATGCAGGTCGGCTGACCAGTACAGGTCGGACTGCCACGTGGCAGTCCGACTGGTCAGTCCGACCAGTCTGCCTGTACGACCAGGCCAGGACCTGATATCGCTAACAGAGTGATGAGGGGTGATAAGGACAATCAAGAGATTAAGGCAATGCCCGTCACTTTTATAAGAAATTTCTCAGCATTCATCCTATCACCAAATAGGATATCTTTTTGTCTAATTCTTTTCTAGGTCTTTGAGACTCTTTGT
This sequence comes from Lygodium microphyllum, assembly GCF_053477565.2. NCBI lineage: Eukaryota > Viridiplantae > Streptophyta > Polypodiopsida > Schizaeales > Lygodiaceae > Lygodium > Lygodium microphyllum. The sequence goes on from NC_141158.1 coordinate 118,110,069, forward strand.
AGAGTTAAATTAGATCAAAATGCATAATAAGTATCTAAGATTTAAGGCCTTTAACTTTACCCGCTCAACAGCAGGTACACAAATCTGGAAGACTCTATAAGCAAAACAAAACACTTACATTAAGACTTTCTCATTCATATGACATATGACATAAGTACAATGCCATGCATTCTCAATTCCCACCTGTCCGTCCTCATTATTTCACTCCTTTACGGCATAGCACTTCAACTTTAGAACCTTTTTTCTAACCCACCATAGGCTACCACATCTTATCTCACATTAGTTTAGATCCTCATACATATGTTTTTCAACCTCTTTAGCTCTTTCACCATGTGTGTACCACTCGTCACCATAATGTTACAATTCTAGGAATGCCCCTTGTGCACTATGTACCCCAAGAATGCCCCTCATGCACTACATACTGCTCCACTCCTGGCAAGTACATCACACTTTGGCACCCAAGGTGGTGTTAAGCATTAACTTATATACCTTGCACCACACTCCCTAGTCCATCAAAAGCAAGGACCTCCCTCTCTTTTGCTAAAGATCCACATACATGATTGAAGGCAAATGCAAGGGGTAAGGTAACACCTAAAAAGGAGGTTGAAAACGTGCCAGCTTGCCCCATTGTGTTTTGCAATTAACACCCAAATTTGGCTACATATCAAATTTAGGCTTTAGTAGGTAGCTAGTGCACATAGGAACTTCACTAGGAAGCTAGAGGATTCGTGGATAGTGTGAGAATTATAAATGAATGTTTTCAAAATTACTTAAACCTTGCAATTAAGTCCCAAATTAGCAGCAAGTCAAACTCAAGCTTTAGTTGCAATTCTTTTGTGTAACTTGGCAAGATGCCAAGATGTGTTGTGGAGTTTCATGATTTGCATGTTTACTTTGGAATGCCCAAGAACCTTGAAAATGACTTTTCAAATACTGAACACTCCAAGCCGAACAAAAGAGAAAAGTTTCAAACTAATTCTCTACATATGTGCATACACATCTCTTTAGATGTTTGAAATAGAGAGAATTTCACACTAATTCTCTACATATATGCATACATATATCTATCAAGCAACACATGATGATAGATATACACAACAAAAGTTGACTAAAAATTATTTTTATTAGCCACATCATGCGAGATCCACAATCACATGTGCACAAGACCAACTGCAAGCTTCCCTATTAGAGGACTACAATTCATGCGCAAACTTCAAAACAATCTTCAAAATAAAATTGGTAAGCGCTGACCTTATCAAGAACTTTGAGAAACCACACAATACAAAAAGGTCATCATTTTTCAGTTATACATCTTCTAATCTTCTCTATGAGGAGCCTACAAATAAAATTTGATGGGGCCTTTAGGAATAATTCATGTCCAGTCATAGTGCTAAGATTGGGAACTTTAAGAAGCTACTCAATACAAGATGAGAAAGCAATCATTTGATAACTATATCCCAAAGTTCAAGCCACATAAAGAATGTGCAATTTGAATGAACTTTTGGTGTTGCTGGTAATTTGGTGATGTCAAAGAGGGATGGGCATGCACAAGAGCCTTCTCATATGAACCCAAGGCCCTTCAAGGCAAAGTAACAAGAATCCTCTACTACATTCACAAGTCGGTCTTTGCAACTCAAAGAAAGAAATGATGTAACTACTATTGTTTAGAAATATAGACAAATCTTATTTTGAAATTCAAGAGTTGCAACCCTTGATAGCAAGGCACTTGCAAAATCATCAATCACAAGTTTTAGACACATTCAATGTGTGCATGATGAGATTGTGCATTATACATGACACTCTCATGGCTTCGAGCTACATAAGAATGTGCAATTTGAATGAACTTTTCAACAATGTCAAAAAGGGATGGGCATGTACAACAGCCTTCTCACATGAACCCAAGGCCCTTCATGGCAAAGGAACAAGAATCTTCTACCACATTCACGAGTCAGCCTTTGCAACTCAAAGAAAGAAATGATGTAACTATGTAACTTAAAAATATAGTCAAAACTTATATGGAAATTCAAGAGTTGTGACCCTTGATAGCAAGGTACTTGCAAAATATCAATCGCAAGTTTTAGACACGTTCAATTTGTGCATGATTAGATTGTGAGTTATGCCCTTTTTATGACACTCTCATGCCTTTTATCTTGATTCTTAAATATGTACCTCCTCTTCTTATAAGCATAGAGTTTAGCCTAATCTACACACACACACACGTGTGTGTGTGTGTGTGTATCATGTGTCACAGAGCAAGTCCACCCACCACCAAGCTGACTGGACTCCACTACTCGCTACATTTTTGAGTTTGCAAATAGCAAACTTAATTTTAGTTCAAACCTTAAGCACATTCTTTCTTTCCCACGAAGAAACTTGCCCTTTCTCTTCTACACATCAGTTTGAGCATGTACAATTAAATTTAAGCAACAATGTGCCTGTCCAATGACATTTAAGCCTACCACCACTTGGTCATTTTACCATAAGTTACTATTTTATAGAACTTTACTTTCATAAATCATGTTTATTTTATGCCTTTTTTTAAAGTTTGCACAACTCCTCTAACAAGTTTACCATGGTTCATCATAACACATTGCAAAAAGGGGCATCACTTTTCTTGGTTTATAAAAGGTGATACTACGAACGCCTCTTAGGATATCAAGTTCTTGAGTATTTCACTCCCTCTCTCTAAATGGGTCACCCTTCAAGTTACCACCCTATAAACTGGGAAGTCATCACCTCTCAAACAAAAGCCTTTCAAATATATAATATCCAATTAGAAAGTCAACATCTAAGGTGCCCAACCAAACTAAAGATCCACACCACAAGGTCAAACCACAACAAAGAGACCTAATAAACAAGGTTAAGTCATTTTAAATTTTGGGTTATCCTATGTGAAGAAACAAATGTTAAAATATGCGAATTTGAGTGGAGTTCCACTCCTTGAACAAGCTTATCATCAAAAACAAATGCATATAGACATGATGTCACCATTTTTTACTAAAAATAGAATGTGTTAGTATTGGATCATGACCATGAATGGTCTCTAAGAGGAAGGTGAACAAATAAACCCTAGACAAAGTAAATTTTCTATACAAGAAGACGTTATAAAAATGGTTCTAATGTTACAAAGATCTTGATAACATAGCCCTCAGAGCTACATGCATGTACTACAAATGAGCTTGAATCAACACTCCCCACCTATGCAAGATAAGCGATTAGTTTACTAAATTTAGGGTGCATTATGAGTCATTATAATCCTGGGGTAGGGTGCTAGATTAGAGAAGCCTAAAAATTCAACAAGTTCCCACAATCATCTCAAGGATCAAGGAAGTATGTGATGTGCCTTACAAATGTGCATCATTGGCAGCCTACACAAAAAACAAATTTCTTGCGTAAACGGTTTGCACATCTCAACGTAGCCAATGGACATATCAAGAGATTTGCCTAGATTCTGCAAGCAAGTAGTTAAAGATTAAAAATGACACCATTGCTACCAATGTGAATGAATTGTCTAAAAGGGGGCTACCTCACACATTACCATGTGGACATAGTGGTGTAGCTAGAAACTTCATCCCAATGTCTTCAATTTACACAACTGGTCAACATGTATCCTATTAAATCTATTTTATGTTTGTTGTGCACATTTCTAACCAATATTGGTTTTCTTGACAAGTCTTCATCCTACAAGGGATGAGTAACCAAAGATAATGAACAAGCAGCAATGGTGGTGAGGAGTTTTTTTAGTCGTCGACCATATCAACAAGGACCCTGAGAGGAGCTCTTACTACAAGTGAAGCTTGCCATGAAGATGTCTATTGGGACATAAAGCTGCTCACACAAATGGACAAACTACTGGAGGGCTTTGGTAAACATGAACTCCTCTATAATCCCCACAATTGTTCTACAAGTTAGCAAGCAGCCAGCTGACCTTGCCGCCAGCAGTTAAACAAAACGAACCCTAGCTGACCTGCCACAGCCTTTTAATTGCCACTTCCCTTTCCTAACAGGTGCGTCCATCATAGGTTACAATATGGCTTCCCACAAACATGCAGTTAAATAAGCTTGTGAACATCTTTTGAGTGAATTGCGCCTTTGCATACCTTCAACTCCTGCTATGCATTGAGGGAAAGGCCTCACAAAACTCATTTAATGCTAGAGATTATCCTTATGCCATGCCACCGACACAACCTTTAATGGCCTTTAAGACATATAGCAGCCAGTGAAATGCAACATAGACATGGTACTATTGACCAAATGTGAAGGAGTAATCCAAGAAATGTCCAATGTAGAGATTAAGAACACCTCAAGAAACCAGACTGAATATGGCTGAAAATGGGACTGGCAATGCTGAACTGAATGTTGCAATATAGGCTGAGGTAACAGCTGATCTAAAACTAAATGAGGCTGCACAAGTCTGATGCAAAATAAAAAACAGCCCAATCCAAGTTTGTTTTCACCAAAATGCAGCAGCTACTTGGCCACAAAATATTCCCAAAATATGGGAAAAGGCAACAAACACTGGCTTCATGGCTGCATATAAACTGGACAAATATGAGCAAAGCAAAAACGCAGTGAATGGGAAGAATGAAGCTGTTCGTTGGTGCATTAGATTTTAGACAAAGGATATTGTCAAGACATAGAAAGACATAGTAATGGCACTTCAATGTTTCATGTGTGTTCAAAATAACACTGCAACACCAACCTTCACATTGCCTTGCCTAAATGTCCAACATAAAACTTGCGGCCCCCTCAGAAGACAAGCACAGCCCACTGGCTTCGCTAAACAACTTGACAACTCTATAAAATACTAGACATCCAGACACCATACTTTGACAACCACTAATTAGCAGAAAATCAGAATCAGCTAATCTATAAAAGAGAACTACAAGGATTGCAAACTGATGCCTATGCCAATATTGGCCCTGAAAAAATAAATCATCAAAACATGAGTACATAAAATCAATAAGATTCATCTTTATCTTAAAAGCAACCTGGTTTGTTAAAAACTTTACAACATGAAGGTTGCCCCTATGCCAATAGCAGCTAAGACAGACCACTTACCCAAGAGTGGGCCTCTCCTTCGAGCTGCAAGTAGGAAAATGCAATGTCAAAAAGACTATCAAAAGTTGCACTTCTCAATCAAGCACTATTCTCAACTGCCATTGCTTTAACAACAAAACATGAAATAAAACCATTCATGAAGCTGTAAATCATATCATGAAACAGACAACAATGAAAAAACTCACAACTAGCTACATAAATTGATAAACAGCTGAATAGTCACATGAACAAGGGACAGAGCACGGAAAGTCTCATCATTTGAAAGGGCAACCAATGATTCTAGTAAATAAACACATGAAAATCAGGATAATATGGGAACAACAATATTTGTAGATGTTTGTACAAATTAATCTAAAATAGAATAGTGGGCCAAGAAAGGGACCTGGAAACCTTATCAAAATTGACCTCTGCAATCATTGGGCTAAAAAGGAATCTCACTTGTGAGTAATGACTATGGACAGCTAAAGTCGATCTACTTCTATTGAAGCTGATCGGGATATAGAAATGGACGAAAAGATTTGACTTCTGTCCTCAACTAACCATCATGTACAGCTGAAGAATATGCGGCTTGAATTATGACATATAAAAGCAAATAAAAACAGGTGCAAGCAAATAATAATAATATATCCAACTGCACCCTTATATGCAAGCCTTGAATGTCCACCTATTTATTTACATTTATATACTCAAGCAGACAAAATCGCCATGCAATAACACTAATATAAATGTAACAAACAGCCACACTAATGGGACCTACAAGTTTACTACTCAGCCACAAGGAGAATTAGCAAAACATCTTGGATTTATAATGTGACAACCAATGTTGCAAACACAATCAATCTAGATTGCTATAATGGAATTCAGCCTGTAAGTGGCACACAGGACACAGACAGACAGTAGGGGGGGAAAGGATCCTGGTAGAATCATGAACTACCTATGGACAATGGTCCAGATGAAAATGCTAGGAATAATCTTACAAGGGAAGAATCAAAACAAATCATAATGTGCAAGAGAGATGATTTAGATCGATCTTCAAAATGAAGGTTCAGAGGCAGCGTTCACTATGAAAAGACAGGAGGACCCTCAACGAACTACCCTTCCGATAAATCAACACAGAGAGCTGCAGCTCCAGCTCAAATCAACAGAAATAAATGCCGAAATCCAGTGGTATACAACCTTGAATGTAACACGGATAAACAAAAATCAGCTGGAATGGAGCACAAACAAACAGCCCCATAAATCGAGCAGTAAAAATGCTTAAAGGTAATCCAGATAGACCGAAATGATCAAAATGAAGCACAAGCAGGTTTAAGATATGAACAGAGCAAGCACAAAACAACACTCGACTTTACGAAATTAGCACGGAAACCAAGTAGCAAATATGTTTTCGAATGTGATCCAAATAGACCAAAATGACCAAAATGGAGCAGAAGCAAACCAGAGCAGGGTTAAAGATATAAACAGAGCAAGCACAAAACAATGCGTGATGTGCGAGATTAGTGAATAAATCAAATAGTAAAAATGGTTAGCTGTGACCCAAATAGACCAAAATGATCAAAATGGAACAGAAGCAGGACAGGGCAGGGTTAAAATTACGGAACAAAGCAACCGCAGAATAACACAGGATATGCAACATAAGCAGAAAACAAGAGGAAATTGAAACGCTTGCAACAGGCAGATCGTAATACTGCACAGACACAGAGAATGAGCTAACCTCAAAAATACAATTTTTGGCTTAGACAGACAACAGGCAAATCTGCAGGGACAGGCGAAATCATGACCCATACCTCATAAACTACGACTTGGCTGAGCGAGAAGGGGCGGGAATGGATCCGCTGGCAGGCACCCTTCGATCCGATGCAGGAGCCTCTAGCCAGAGAACGCAGGAGAGACACAGAGTTAAAGAGACGAGCCTACAAATTGAAGAGGCTTTTATATCCCTCACAAGAGGGTAAGATGAAAAAAGATCAGGGATTATAATTTATAATAAGAAAGAATCCGACCTCTGTTTAATAAACCTTTCATCATTTCATCAAAAGCCATGCTTTTCTTTTCATTCCCTTGGGGTTATATGGGCCTGACAAAAGGGTGCACAAGAGTGCACTCGAGCACTAAAAGGCTTAAAAGAGGATTATGGAAAAGACTGCAAAAAGAGGAGAGAGAGAGAGAGAGAGGAAACTATAATAGTCGGAAAATGAATGGAATCGTAGGAGCGAGAGATTGAATTGTCGTTTCTTTGTGGGATTCATCGTTAACTTGAAGTTTTGTTGTTACCAAGTGCACCTTGACCCGCTACAATAGCATGCCCTTACGAGCAATGCCAACACACAAGCACTCGAGCATTTCACTATAGAAAGAAAGCTATATTAATATCTTCAATAGGCCAAAATTGACACTACAACATAGAAAGCAAGGTATGTCATCTAAAAATACCTAACATTGGCACTGCAACATAGAAAATAAGACATTCAACTAAAATTAGTATGGTGAGTACCTCCTATGGTAGGTGATATGGCCATGGTATCTCAATTGTAGTCAGAGCCTTATGGAGAAGGCCATCCAATCCACCAATCATAAAATTGATTTAATATCACCATCTCGAGTAAACTCTAACAAGTCAAGTGAGTTTGATGAGACCTATGTGGTTGGAGGTCTGAAGAAGTGTGAAATAATTCACTCTCTAGTACCCTGTATGGGTCATGCATACTCATAATGCTAGTTGTCTCAAAAAGGACTCCCTATGTCTACATAACTTGGAAAGAAAGAGGTTAAGACACCTTGATTTGGAACTCCATGATCTAAGATTGGCCCAAAGCCATATTAGAGGACCCATGGAAATCTCCCATAAATTTTCATACCTTGGCCTATAGATGCCATAATTGACATGCCCAATCTATTGGGCCTCTAGCTCTGTACTTGGTTGTCCCTACCTACAACTATTGGGATGATATGTACATCTAACCAATCGTAATTCTCAAACGATGTGTTTGGTGTGTATCCATGTAGCATGGGTATGTGATAAATCTATCATCTGTGAGGTGGAGAATATGATCTCAATAGACGGCCATCTTCATCCTTGATGTGGTCATATGTGAGGTGGAAAAAATGGTCTTAATAGGAGGCCATGTCCATCCCTAGTGGCTAGATTGGTATGCTCCGTGTCTTCTAGGTATGTAGTGTGATGGTATCTACTTCGATCACCCTATCAAGCTCTATGTGACTAAGGAGATCAAATGAAGGGAGGCCCCTATTGTATTAGAAAGAGGAAAGTGCACCGATATTAACACCATGTATCCAAAACCATGCATGAGTATTCATCTATGCAAATATGTCATGTGTGAAGTGGAAAAAATGGTCTTAATAGAAGGCCATATTCATCTTTAGTGTCTAGATTGGTATGCTTCATGTCTTCTTGGTATGTAGCCTAATGGTATCTACTTGGATCACCCTATCAAGCTTTGTGTCATTGATGAGATCAAATGAACAGTGGAACCTACTGTATTGGAAAGGGGGAAGTACATCAATATTTACACCATGCACAAGCATTCACTTGTGTGAAACAACAATGTATGCATCTAGTGCCCATTTGCCAATTACTCTACAACAAGTCGAGGATATCTTTGATGTAGGAGTCCCCATAGTCTATGTAAAATGATCATTATCTCAAACAAGGGCTCAATCATTCACTAATGGAGATGCTCCTAGGTCCATTCATAAAGACTCAAATGGAACTGATGGCTTACCATGGTGTTACCATATATTCAATATAGTGATGTGTGTGAACACACTTAGGACTGTCACAACACTTCCTTCCCTCTCTAGGAGGATTTTTTCATACAGTCTTGTATACCTATTTTTCTTTAGGGTAAATATTCTCTATTGATACCTCTCAATATACTTTGAGTCATGCTCACTTCTTCTCCAAGTTGTGTATGTGCATTCATACAACTTAAATCCAAGCATTGACCTCTTAGGTAGAGTCATAAATATTCATTGCTTGACCTTAGATCATGATGAGGTTTGTCCAGTGTTTGTAGGTCTACAAACACTATGAGATAGCCGTTAAGGGTTTGGCATCATCAAACTTTTATTCATGTTCATTTTGATCTCCATTTACACTACTCCCAGTACTATGCAAGCTATGTTGTCCTTCTATGTAAAGAGTCATATCCCACCTATAAAAGAACTCACTAATGATAGAGTGAAAATTTGCAAAAAACTTATTAGGTGAATATATGCATTGGGAGTAGTGGCATGCCTCACATTACTAATCACTTCCTTGGTATTGCAAAGGAGAGAGAGAGAGAGAGTGTGTGTGTGTGTGCGCGCGCGCGGGTGTGCGTGTGCATGTGCGTGTGTTTGTGTGCGTGTGTGTGCGCGTGTGTTTGTGTGTGTGTGCGTGCACGTGTGTGCGTGCGTGCGTGCGTGCGTGCATGCATGCGTGCATGCGTGCGTGTGTGTGTGCGTGCGTGTGTGTGTGTGTGTGTGTGTGTGTCCCCAATTTCAAACAAGTAGCCAAAGCCGTTTGAGAGCACTATGAAAGTAAGAGGGGTTCCACTATAATAATATTGTGCACTAAGGTTGATATGTTTGACTCACACAGTAGCATTATCAACTAGGCAAATGCTCTCAATCTTAGATACCCCTTGCTTCTAACTCAAGAGAGTTTCAAGTATGAGACAATGGGGGAAGCTACTAGTCTAGGAACAAAGCCAGTGCCCATCAAACCTCACTCTATGAGAGTTTCCATGTGACACTTTTAGAAAAAAACACTAATGGCCTTGGCTAAGGCTTTCCTTTTTATATCCATGCAATGACAATTGTGGACAACGATCATTGGAAACATGCATGGAAGAATATTGAGAAGTTTGGGGTTGTGTTTTTCCCATGGTCTTATCACTCAATATAACATGATGTTTTTGATAAATGCCACCTAGAAGTGATAGAGTTGTTTTAGGAAACTTGGACATGACTAGTGTATCATTGTATCAAATGATTTTTCCAATGTTGAATGACAATCGTTAATAGACATCTTGTTGATTCCACCAAGGCAGTAGACATTCTTAAAAGCCATAGATACCACATGGAAGATCAAATCGGGGGAGTAGATTGGGGATATCTTATGCAAAACCATTGAAGAGATAGGGCCTTTGTCATGTAGTGTTGGTGGTTATAGATAATGCAAGGAATTGCAAAAATTCTACTAAAGTTGTACAAGTGCATTATTCGCAGATTACCTATAGTGGTTGCAACATCTGCTTGATTAATCTAGTGTTGCAAGATTGATATGAAATAGAGGATATTGATTGGTTCACTAGTATTATTAATTATTACAAAAAAGTTGTCAAACTTTTTCTCAAGAGAAGTTGAGTGCTTAAGATTTATTGGGCTCGAATGTTATGCATGTTGAATCTTCGTGCAGAGACATGATTTTGTACCCACATTTACACTTTAGAGTCCTTGTTTTAAAATAGGGATGATGTGATAGAGATATTATTGTGCATGGCCATGTATGGTTGGGAGGCTAAGCAAAGTGTACAAGTGGGGATAAGACTACCTTGTTGCATTCCAACTGTCTAAACAAAGATAAGTGGTGGTGGTCGATAGTTGATACATGTCATGTAATGATGCCCATCAAGTATACCATAGTGGTAGCATGGATGAAAAGGTAGCAAACATGGGGAAAGATGACATAGTGGACCATGCAACAAGGTTTAGAGTCCCTTGAGGAGATTGACTCTATTGCAAGCAATGGCAAAAACCTTCAAGGCTTCCCAAAGGAAGATATTGCTAAAATATGTTCAATGAAGGTGGATTGCTACCTATACACCATGCATAATATCACATACTTATTAAATCTAGAGTATTGGAGACTAAATTTATTAAGCAATGCTGAGGTGGTTATAGATTTCTACACTACGATCAATGCATTCTATGCAAAAAGGCGAAGCTACACACAAAGAATGTATAAATGAGATATTATGATTCAAACTAAGAGAAGGTTCATTCTTTACTCTCTTTGTGTAGGAGATGGACAAGGAGGAACCACATGGAAGTGGTGGATCATGAATGTAGGGGATACTTGTCCACATTTGAGAGCCCTTGCAATGCGCATACTGGTGCAATACATGAGCAACTCTTGCCCAGAGAGAAATTCAAACACATACAAATATGTGCCCAACAATATTCAAAACGTATTGTTGTTGGCAAACAAGGACAATAAGTTGGTGTACATGTTGGCATACATGTACTACAATGATCGGATCATGTGGATTCTTTAGACTGATCACTACGAGGAGGGTAAACCCTTATGGATGTACAATTGTGATAATGTAGAGATAGAGGTGTCAATCTTTGATGTAAAGGCAATGTTAACACCATCACAAAAGACATTGAGATCTAGATGAACTTGTAGATAGCATATGCACACATTAAGGAGGGCCTTGCCTATAGCCTCACTTGGTGCCAAGCATTAGCCGTTCTATTAAATCTACTTCAATGCCCTTTGATGCTTCAATTTCCAATAGACGAGGTCGATGCTCCAGTCTCTATATACCAAACTTGGGATTTAACCTATTTTCTATTCATGGTCTTACACAGATACCCACCCACATCGTGTTCACATAGGATGCAGTGACTATGGAAGATGCTTCTACAGGAGCGGTTCTTTGGACAGATACACAAGAGGGTGGGCTTTGTATGCTCACAACCCTTGCCATGAGGACTTCCCACAAGCTAGGATTGCTTTGGCATGCCTAATATAACAAGATTTGCAGCAATGGATTCGGTTTTCAGGAATAATCTCTACTAGCTTTGATGCAAAAAAACATTTACCATTGTAAATGATTGAAATTGCAAATTTATAAATGACTCACAATCACAAAATGTTTGTAAATGACTCACAATCACAAAATGTTTCTAAATGATTGAGAATTGCAAAATGTTTGTAAAAGACTAACAATTTCAAATTTGTAAATGATTGACAATTGCAAATTTGTAAGCTTGAACATGTGGTATACTTAATTAATTTATAATGTCACACTTAACTTGTAGAGTGAAAAAAGTTTCTACTCTTCTTTGTGTTTATATTTGATAAATCTTACAAGTTGAAAAGAAATAAAAGATCAAGCAGTTGTAGTATTGTAAGTTGCCCCAATATCTTTTACACTTGCTTTGTCATTCAATGTATGTACAAATGAGGTTACATTGTAACCCTAAACTAGATCTTAATAAAATTTCAAGTTTTGGATAGCACTAGGAATCTCTATCATTCACCCTTGTAAGGCTGTGTTCAAGGCATTCTAAAGATCTTATACTATGCTTCGGGAAATAGGGTGTTGTAGGTGGGATACTTATTAGACAAAATCAATTGTTGCACTAGCCAAGCAAGGTGCATGTGATGCTCATAGCACAAAAAATAAGACCTTGTTGCCTAATCATCAAGTGGGATACTTATTAGACAAAATCAATTGTTGCACTAGCCAATCAAGGTACATGTAATGCTCATAGCACAAAAAGTAAGACCTTGTTGCCTAGTCAAATGGTTTGAAGCAACCCATATGATATTGGATGAGTACACAGGGACATCTAGAAAACGAATGATGGCATAGGGATGGAGTAGTATTTGTGAGCATCTCAATGGACTGCTTGGTGCGAACATATACCAGTGGTAGTATTTGGGATTGCAAAACTTGTTGAAACTCCATCTCCTTTTGGGTGCCAACTTGTTTTTCAAGACCTCTTCTTATGCGTGTAGGTCTAATGTTACACCTTATAGTGCCAATTGCAAATTATCCCTCATGATGGTCACACTTTATGCCCATATGTCCTTAGGTCCTCTACTAGTATAGTCAATCAAAATTTGTATCCATGCACAACACTGCCTAATCTCCCTATATGAAACATCGGGCTTAGTTAGACATGGAGATCTTGGTCCTACGTCATAGGGAAAGTGTGGAAAAGCCATCCCTAATAGCAATCTAGCGCTTGCCCAAGAAATATCACATTGTAATCAATTAGAGGTGAGCGTAGGATAAACACTTTGCACTTGGTTTAAAGAGAGTGAGAGAGGGGGAGAGTCTAACTCAATCCCTTGGTGCATAATGTAAAATTATTGCGCAAACCCCCTCAAATGATTTTAAACTTGGAAACTAATGCTAGCAAATTAGGAGGGTCAGAAACTAGCAATTCTATCTAGTATTGGAAAATTACCTAACTTATTAGGTCTACTAGCCATAGGCATTTGATCATGGTTGAAGCATTCAACTTTTCTTGATTAGGTTTGCTTTAGTTTTCTAATTAGGTAGAGTATACTACCACACTATTTTGACAAATAAAAGCATATTCCTTTTATTATCCCATTAAACAAGGTTCTTAAACTCAATCTTTAGTACATGACAAACATTTCAAAAATCAATACTTTATTTCATAACCAAAATCATCACTTTACAAAGCTGTACAAAAACTCTCTCTTGGTAGAGAAGACACTATCTGGCCTATGATAGGACCTTTCAATCCCACAGAATTGGGTTGTGTGTGATCATACCCCCTTCTATAAACAAGAAGGAATTTCCTAACTCAAAGCTTCAATAAGCTTCCATGAGCGTCTAGAGCCATCCCACATAACAAGGGCACTTGTCACTTGGCCATTGGCCCTCTTAGACACATGAGTAATCTAGAAACAAAATAAAAACATCTACCTCACATAGAATACTGAGCATTGGTGGGCATCTCAGTAACTTGGACCACCATAATCCACAATTCATCCCGCTATTACAAGCACATAACCATAAGATACATATTTCAACATTTCTCAAAAATAAGGACAATCATAACCATAGAATAATTATTTTTGGAACACTTTATCATATGTGATGCATAAAAACTATTCTTTTCAATCCCATATTCTTTTCCTAAAAAGAAAATAAGAGATTCAAAGGTGTCTCAAAATTTCCTAACTTATTGTTAAGTAATTTATAGTCACTTATAAATTTACAACGAAAAAAAACTCATCCTACATGTATTTTCTACCATCCTAGGGCCTTTCTTGTAAAGAAAAAAGACTCATCACGCATGTTTTTTCTACCATCATGGAGCCTTTCTTTCAACCATTGTGAAGTAGAATAAACAACTGTATACAATAATTAAGGAAACTATGAAAATTTGAGAACAAATTTAGAAATTAAAAAATATATGTTCATTTTTATGCCACACCTGATTATTGTCACTCGGCCATCCATTGTTATTTTGGGGTATAATTGCAACCTTGGATTGTAGTAAAATGACCATCTCTTCGGTTTGCAGGTGTTTGTGGGTACCTTTGAGGTGTGCTTCAGTTTCAAGCTAAACTTCAATGTCAACGATCTCTTCATTATTGGGCGAAACTTGCATTGCTTCTTTGCATCTCTTAGGAGCCATTGAAATAGTATTTGGAACATGGATTTCATGAGCATATGTTCATGGTTCTTAAAGCCCAAATATGGCGTTACCTAGGAGCAGAACAGGGATACAATAACCTCCACAAAATTTTATGGCTCAAATCGATGTTGTTTGGACCTTCCAGGAGCCTCCACAACTTGTATATAGAAACATGGCTTATAGCAAGTGAGTTTGAGGTAAGAGGCAATGTAAAGAGTCTTAAAACTATGCAACATCAGTCATTTTGAGGCATGAAAGAGAAATAAATTGGCAACAAGGGTGCCATCATGCAATAATGTGTTGGAGATTGCAATCAGCACGATGAATGATCCTTCAAATGGATAGCAGATTTGGAACGCTCGTGATGGGAAGGCTAGGATGCTCTAAGGAGTTGGCATGATTGATAAAGAAGAGAATCTATGATGTCTTCCCTAAAAAGGAAGGTTTATATAGATGAGGGAAAGGGAGGAGCTTGACATTTTTTTGCTTCTCCCTTGCTTTTTTTGGAAAACTCTTTTTTAATTGCCTAGCTGAGCATTTTTTTTGGGCTTGCATTTAGGCTTCTCTATTTTTATGGGAAAAGCAAATTCCAATTTCCATTTACCTCCCTACATTTTTTTTCATTCTCCTTATTTCTTCCTTGTTCTACAAATGATTTTACACCATTTTCTGATGTGGGCACCCTAATGCATTCCAAAATGTTAGATTTACATGATGTGAAATGGTAGAGTGAATCATTTTTGAGAGAATACATCTTGGCTATTAAATTTTATTATGTTAAATGCCTTGATTTAAAATGTGTGGATTTATCTCATTACGGGTTAAATTTTTCTAATTATACATGTGTTTAATAATGTGTAAGAATGCAACAAATATTCACATTCAATTACTGAAATCACTTTGTCAACATTTTTTGCACATTAATTACTTGTTTCGAGAAATATACATTGTTGCATATCATTTTATATAAGTGAAATATATACACACATTGTTTATTATAGTGGAGTGAGTAATGGGGACATTACAACGATGTGCATGTACAACAACTTGTCCATGTAAAAGGGGGAGTCAATGTTGTGAAAAGGTTTCCCAAATACCTCAAGGGCTATGTGCTCAATGTTCTCCTTAATAATATCATGGAAGCACTTGCCCACTTTTCATCGCCCCTTCTAAGCATGCCCACATGTCTTGACCATGTTAGTGTCATTGTCTTTTTAACTTCTTTCCATTGCATATGGGTTGGATTAGCCCATTGTGAGAAATCATTAGTGCATTGGGGCTCTCTTCCATCCAATGTTGTTGCTAAACCTTTTAGGTGCTTGTGGGCCTTTAGAGCATGCTCATTGGATGCTGTCTCTTCATTGTTGTCGCTCTCATCTCTCTCCCATCAGTGTTCCAAGCCCTTAGTCATGTTTTCTCATTGAGAGACAAAGGTGTTCACTGTTTGCAAATGAGACAAGTCACACGAAGATGAGTTAGCTAGAAACATAATGAGAGACAAATTAGCATATCTTACATAGAAATCTTGAGAGACAAGGAACCATATTTATTTACCCAACACATCTCACAACACATAAGAATCAAACCAATGAAATAAAATTGAATAGGACAAAGTTTATACAGCTTATTCAAACCAATTAAATGTATGATAATGAAAGTCCTAGAGCTAATTACAAATTAATAGATGTATATAATTATGCAATAAAGTCACTTGGTTCACACCATTGGACTCACGAGTCATAAAGACAATGAATGTTGCTAAGTTGTATTTCCATAATGTATTGTTTGACATAAAATTGGGGCTTGTTACAAGGCACCATTGGATTCATAGAGACTATGAAATCTACCAAGTTTTTTTACAAAAAGTTAGGGCTTATTACAAAGGGTGGATTGGGCTAAGCTCTACAAGAGGTCGTTGCACCTTTGTAGGGTCATTGACACATTTTACCCTCAAAATTAGCAAAGGATGGTCATAGGGCCCTATCATATGCTACATTCCCTCCCTTGTCTTAAACTCTATCAAATACATTACTATTTTGTTTGGAGTATCTCTCCACTCCCCTTGTTGTATAAGTAGGTTGATACAAGGGGTTGTAAATCTCTAGTGTTGTCCATGGCCTCTTTATTTTCTGGTCACCTTTTCTTTAGTGCTCTTCAATGAGCATGGGCTCATATGGTGTAGCATATTGCCAATTTAGGCTTGGTCTTATCATGTCGGACATAAGCATTAGACCCCAATCAATTATGCCAATCTTAGGGTTACTATCTTTTGTGAACTCTAGCACTATATTTTTTGCATGCAAGTCAAGATGGATGATGCCCATGTTATGCACAACCTCTCCTCCATGTTGGGGATCATGTTTGAATCTTGTTTAAAGTCCATTGTTGGCTTATGCAAGCACTTAAGTATTTTTGTCCTCACACTCCTAGTATGGATCCCACTTTGAGACATCATTGAGTGTACCACCATTGAGAGAGGAAAAACTGCCATGCAAGGGGCTCATAAGTAAAAGTAGTGAATTGTGCAATTGATGCATTGAGCTTTTGTATCTCACGCTCCACTTGGAATTATTGTAGCTTGGTGTTGTCGAAGCCCCTATGCATCTTCAGATAGTATTTCCAATTGAACACCATATTAGAGATTTTGAAAATTTTCCAAGTAGAAATTTCAAATAAGTGATAAATATTTGGCCATGTGGCTAAATCTTGATCCATATTTGAAAGTGGGATTTGGGAAGGTAGACTCTGCCTTTATGTAAGACAACAAGATTTGACCATGTGGTCAAATAATAGAGGTATTGGGGGTTCCCAAAGTGCAAGGAAATTCCCAAATTCCCTAATATATTGTTATTGGAACGAAAATAGCTTAGATTATTTGTAGTAACTTCAAGGCATTGCTCGAAGACACCTTACCCAAGGACCTTTCCATAGCTTTAACATCAAAAGGAATGCCAATTATTGCTACATGCTAATGATTCCTCAATGTGTGTGAAGGGAGGTGAGTCTTGAAGTGGAAGCACGAGCGGGAGCAAGAGCTATGGTGGAAGGAGCAAGAGCAAGAGAGAGAGACATATACAATGTGGGAACTCCAACAGTCACAATGTGTGACCGGCCTTCCCTTTATTCAAATGTCACTGAAAGAATAAAGAATGAAGTGACAGTGATAGGCACCCGCCACGCTTGCAGTGTGTAGGCGTGGGTACTGTTAGTGTAGTAATACACAAGTGGTTAGGCGACAGAGACGCCTTTACCCCCAACAACCTCTGACTAAAAGGCGAATATCCCTCAATGAGGAGTGAAAATAAAAAATAAAAGATAGTACAATATATACATAGATACAATAGGACAAGGAAAGATGTCATATCATCCAATGCCCATCAATCTCCTAAGGAAGGCAAAGTGCTCTGTAGAGAGGCTTTTTGTGAGCAACTCTGCAGGATTCTGGTTAGTTGAGATATTGGCAAGGTCAACAGACATGTCCTCACAAATAAAGTGATACCTTACCTCAATCTGTTTTGTCTTCGCATATGGAAGACCGAATTCTTGGCTAACTAGATAGTACTCGTAGAATCCGAATGCAGTGTAGGGATAATATCTGCAATACCAATGTTAGCAACCAAACGACCCAACCAAATGGTCTCCTTGCAAGCCTCAGTGGCTGCAACATACTCGGCCTCTGTTGTAGAAAGGGCCGTGCATTTCTGCACACTGGACATCCACGAAATAGTACCTTCAACAAAAGTGAACACATAGCCAAAAGTGGACTTCCTACTATTTGGATATCCTACATAGTCAGAGTTAATGTATCCCACGACTCCTGTATCCTGGCTACCATAACATATGCACATATCAGTAGTACCCTTCAGGTACCTCATGATACCCTTCATAACATCCCAATGCCTCTTGCCAGGTGTGGCCATATAACGTGCCACAACACCAACTACAAATGCAAATATCTAGATGGGGGTGGCTAACATGGCATACATAAGACTGCCAAGTGCAAATGCATAGGGAATCTTGGCCATCTCGGTTCTGTGCTCATCTATCTGCAGACAATCGGCCTGTGATACCTTCACATGATAAGGCAATGGATAGCCAATAGGCTTCACATCTTGCATACGGAAGTATTCAAGAACTTTATGGATATACTCCTTCTAGGATAGATAGAGTAGTCCCTAAGACCTGCCACGCGTAATATGCATACCAAGTACATGAGAGGCATGTCCTAGATCTTTCATCTCAAAGCTCTTCTTGAGTTGAGCCTTAAGAGCATCTAGCTCATCATGAGATTTCCATGCTTAAAGCATGGCATCCACATAGAGTACCAAAATCTACACACTAAGTGTTCCCTGCCAGGCTCTGCAAAGCCCTTAGGCTGCTCCATGTATATCTCATTGTACAAGTCCCCATGTGAGAAAGCCATCTTAACATCCAACTGATACAAGTCCAAGTCAAGCTGTGCAGCTAAAGCCAAGACTAAGCATAGGATGGTCATCTCTTAACCACAAGAGAGAAGACGTCATCAAAGTCAACACCATGCTCCTACTTAAAACCATTTGCTACTAATCTGGCCTTGTATGCCAACCTGGGGTGTCTAGGGGTTGAAAACAACTTGTATACTCACTTGCAAGGCAAAGCCCTCTTGCCATTAGGCAAGGAAACCAAATCTCACGTACGATTCTCATGCAATGAGTCAATCTCAGACTACATAGCCCTCTCCCAGGAGTGATTGTCACCCCTATGCATAGCCTCATCATAGGTGAGAGGCTCTCCTACATCTGTAACTAAGACATATTGGATAAGCCCAAACCTTACATGAATAATCATCAATAAATGTGACAAAGTACACATACATCTGAATGCACAAGAGCCAAAGGCTCATCCATGCATGGAATACTAGACTTTTATGTGAATTGCTAGTCTGCCTGCCATGTAAACAATGATCATACAACCCAAAATGTGAGTAGTCAAAAGGTGGAAGATACTGCAAAGCACTAAGCATTTTCATTCCCTTAAGCAACATATGCCCAATACAAGCATGCCGGAGAGATACATGTGGGATAGAACCAATTGAGAAAACATGGTCAATAGTACTAGATACAACCAAGGGGTAGAGGCTACTAGACTTGACACCTCTTGTAAGAACAAGCTTGCCACGAGTTATCTTCCATGCAGAATCACTAAAGCATATATGATAACCTGTATCATCAGTTACCTAGTAGATACAAGACTTTTAGTCAAGGAAAGTACATGATGTACATTATGCAGAACAAAAGTGCTACTAGAGGGAAATTGTAGAGTGACATCACCAATGCCAACAATAGCAAGAGACTGATCATCCCCTAAGCACACAATTCCATATACACTGCAATAGGTATGAAACTACTCACGATAGGGGGTCACATTAAAAGATGCACCCGAATCCAAGAGACAAAACTATGCATGCATAGAATGAGCCTCTGTCAACAATTGAGAGCCATCACATAAAGAGGCTGCTAAGATGTGGTCACCATCAGACTCTTCAAGTTGCATATCATTTATCTTCTCAATCTTTATGCTAGACTTTATAGGTATAATGCTGTGATCATTGGATTTCTCTTGCACTTTTTCTTTCCCCTTTTCTTTGTGCTTGTCATCGTGCATCTTATGGCACTACGGCCGTATGTGTCCTACTTTCACACAATAATGGCATGTAAGATCAGACTTATGTCCACACGACTTGCTACATCCACATAACTTAGATCAAGACTTCTAAGAGTCCTTCCCATGACGATCATCATCTTTCTTGCCACTTCTAACGGATAAAGCATGTGAAATGCGAGAAGCATCATTTTTTTTCCTATTAATTTCTTCAGTTAAAAGAGAACTCTCTACATCTTTCAATTTTAGCCCATTAAGTTTGTTGGTACAGATTGCAGTTTGAAGTACATCCCAAGACTCAGGTAAAGTGCCAAGCAGAAAAAAAGGATGTAGATTATCTTGAAACGCAATACCCTGTTGAAGTAGAATCTTCATCATAGAATGAAATTTGCTAAAGTGAGTAGAGAATGGAGTCCCCTCCTTCATGCAAAGATCCATCAACTGTTTAAGCCAATACATCTGCGAAGCAAGGCTCTATTTTGCATAAAGTTCTTGAATCTTTTCCCATAGATTCCATGCACTCTGATCTTCATCTTCAACAACATTATTGTGGACCTCTTTAGAGGGCGATAAAATGATAGTGGACTTGTATAGTGCACCTAAATCAACCTAGTCATCATCATCCATGTTCTTGGGTTTAATACCTTTGTTTCTTAGTGGCTTAATATGAAATTTTTGCACCAAATCCTACCATATTTGAGACTTCTAGTAGCCATACTTGGTGCCATCCAACTTGGCAATGTTAAACAAAGCTGTATCTTTGAGGTGAGTAGCTATAATGAGTCAAATAGAGGCAGACCATGTAGAAAGTAGCGTGTTGTAATTAGTCATAAACAGGTCAAAACCACTGCCAAAACAAGCTGAAAATATGAGAAATTGCTAAAATGACCAACTATCCACCAAATAATACAAAAAGTATATCAAAATGACACTATTAAGCTCAGTAAATACATCACAGTCTGCATAAAACAGTTTGTTGTAGTGAGAAAAAGAGAGCAAACAATGAGCTAACATTGATCCAAAGTCAAGTATGACTGCCAGGTCAGATCCTATATAAAGCAGCATGTAACAAACACTGTAGCAGCCAAGAACCATGAGCCAAACATCCAAATGTGTTAGAGCAATCGATGTTAGTAGGAGGATACAAGCCCCAGCATAAAGAAGTCAGAGAGTAAGCTAAGCTAGGTGTATGCCTAACTTATAGGACTTGACAAAGGTTTGTGTATGCTCAAAGAATGGATCAAATCAGCCCAAAAGCATCCAATGGAGATAAGTATCTATTAAGAGCAAATATATGTAAGAGATCCAATCTCATCTACTCAAGAAGCTCAATTGCATAAACCACAAGCTTTGCAATATCTAGAGATAGCATGAAGCTTCCACATTGGCAAAAAGATTGATGTCAATCAAGCAACCAAGCTCAAACATAGCATGTGAATACATAAGGTATCATGGAGCCAAGACCGTATATCAATGGAGCATCTAGAACAAGGGATTGATCAAGCATCACCTATAACATCCAATACATCATGCAACAGTTAATTTCAAATCTCTGACAACCCAAATAAGCATCCAAGAGCTATGCAAATGAACACCCAATTTAAGCTCCAAGTGGCAATCAAACAAAGACAATGTAAGAAGGAGCATGCATTTTTAACATATGCATCAAAGCATGTATTGAAGGGTCAAGCATAGACCATAGGCATAATGACTGTCACAAAGCATGCCCTATAGACCAATATCAATCAAATGCCAACCAAGATAGAGCTCCATCAAAGCTCAAAAGGCATTCCAAAGCAATACAAGTCATGTGCCAACCTCCATATATATCCTATAGTCATATGAGTCACTCGAGAAGCACCCATGACCAATAGGTAGAGCATACACTGTGACCAAATAAGCTTTAGCCATGGTTATTATAGTAGTAAATTCATTGTCAAAATTGAGCAAACCAGTTCTCAAATGAAGCTCAAAGCCACCTCAAATCATGGGCATATGATATACCAATGTACTAGCATCAATGGTACACATCAGTAGTGCATATAGAACACTTGAATCATGGCCAGGAGCAATGGGCATATAAAATCCCTGTTAAAAGAGGTTCATCCCTACTATATACAATAGCGAACACACTATCAAACCAAGCTATTTTAGTACCAAAATCAACTCCAAATCCAATCCATAACATAGGCATAACATTCCCATACATGTAGATATCACTCCAGCATAACCAGGCATCATACAACCAATAAAGCTGACCATAGAAGCATCAAATAGAGTGCTACCTTGTATTTCTAGCCAACAAATCTCAACCAAAATAGAGTAACTAAGGTGGTTAAATCAGTCCAAAATCAACTCCAAGCAATGACATAGCATCCCCGAATATATTAGCATCAGCTGAGCATAACTAGGCATCATCCAACCAATGGCAATGAGTGTAGACATCAAAGATAAGCATTGCCCTATTTTATGATAGTCTCTGGACTATTATAACAGTCCAAATTTGAATCTTAGCACTTAAATCAAATGCTAAGAGTGGAAGGATCAATGCCAAAGTATCAAAACCATGTATAAGTGCTTATATAGCTTCCCAACGAAGAACATATGTTGTAGGATATGAAAAATGTGAGCTGTTGCTAAAAAAGGGTATGTTTCACACGACGTGATGCTACACCAGTAGGGTGAGGGCTATGGGGGGTTGCTCCAACTTGCTTGAGAAGGCTCAAATAGTGCCTAAGAAGAATGAAACCGATAGGAAGCTCGAATGGAGTGGCTATGGCTCCCAACAAAGAGATGACTGTTGTAGGTATTCGAATGGAAGCTAAGAGTGTGCCGGAGTTCATGAAGAAGAAGGCTTTGATACCAGTTGAAGGGAGGTGAGCCCTGAAGTGGAAGCACGAGAGGGAGCAAGAGCTATGGTGAAAGAAGCAAGAGCAAGAGAGAGAGAGACGCACACAATGTGGGAACTCCAACAATCACAATGTGTGACCGACATTCCCTTTATTCAAATGTCACTGAAAGAATAAAGAATGAAGTGACAGTGATAGGTGCCTGCCACCTACAATGTGCAGGCATGGGTACTGTCAGTATAGTAATACATGGGTGGCTAGGCAAAGGCACCTTTATCTCCAACAGTGTGTAACAATGTTCCTACCCCCCCCATCATTATTGCCTTATGGCACTAGAACTAGCGCTTTCACCAATGGACTTCTTCAAACACTTTCAAAGATAGGTTGTTGGGCGTAGGCTCTTCAACCTCTTTGCATATATTACCTCCTCCCTCCACTTTGTGTTCCATAAGGCCAACTTTCCTTTGATGTGACTATTGGTGTTAGCTCCCTAAGGTCTCCAAACATCTTTGGTGCATTCCCAACTAGCATGAAAGATATAGGTTTTTCTTGAGGTCCCAAAGTCCATTGATAACTAGATGCAGATATCCTTGTTGTTGCAACATTGTGTGCACTAAAGCACACATTAAATTGCAAAAGTTAACAAAAGTGCAACCTCATTGATATTGATGTGCTCTATTTGTTGGTGAATGATGGGCAAGATGGCTTCTATAAGGAAAACTGTGTTAGGATTTGGCGACATTAAGGGCCATCTTCTTATAGCCTCTTTATAAGAAAGAAAAACAAGTATATAAGCATGGTAGTGAAGGCTTAAGCTAACACCTTACAAAAACAATTTGTTAAAACTCATATACAAAATCAACAAAAACACACACTAAACACAATTTTTTAAAAACAAATATCAATAAGACTATTAATTATTTTAAGTGTGTTTAGACATCATTTATCATGACTGTTAGATTGAGAAGTCCAAGATAATGGATATAACCATGCTAATTTTTCTAATTGTGATTATCAAGGTTTCACACACACACACACACACACACACACACACACACACACACACAAGAGAGAGAGAGAGAGAGAGAGAGAGAGAGAGAGAGAGAGAGAGAGAGAGAGAGAGAGAGAGAGAGAGAGAGAGAGAGTAGGATGAAAGTGAGAGCTCAATGGGCCCCTTGAACCTTTTCTATAGGTCGGGGAACCATTATGGCTCACTGGACCCATTATACTTCTTCAAATTTCTAATGGGCCCATTAAAAATAAACAAAAAGTCTTATCAATCTTTTTGCTTGTTATCAAGTCAACTATGCCCTACTTAAGAGTAAATAATAATCGATGTAAACATGGTAATCATGTACCATATTTATAAAAATTTTGACTAATTAAATAAATATTAAATCCCTCCAAGAGTAGCTTTGAGAGGGACCCTGACCTCATTACACCATCCTACCCAACCCTCACTACGCCATCCAATACCCTCACTATGCCATCCAAACCTATCCTCTCCAAGCCATTAATCAGGTATGTTATTCTACACTCACTGTGCCATCCAATCCCCTCATCATACCATTTAATCTTGCCCTCACCTCACCTTCAAGTCCATGGTGCCATCCTACCCTCATCAAGCCATCTAGCCCTATCCTCACTACGATGTAATCCAATCCTACTCTCACCATTCCATCCAACCCACCATGCTATCATAGGCTCACCATGCCATTCAACACAAAATGTCATTCACCCTCCACACCATCCAATCTCCTCACTGTGCCATCCAATCCCACCTTCACTATTCAATCTAATCCACCATGCCTTCCAATCCCCTCAATGCACCATCCAATCCACTGTGCCATCCCACCCTCATAGTGCCATCTAGCCCTACCCTCATCATGCCATCCAAACCCCACTTGAACCCTGCCATCCCACCCTCATAGTGCCATCCAACCCTCCCCATCATGCCATCCAAACCCCACTCTAACCATGCCATTCAATCCAACATGCTATCTTACCCTCATGCTCCATTCAATCCCCTCGTCATTCAACCCTACCCTCATCATTCCATCCAAGCCCACCCATCATTGCACCATCCAATCTCCTCACCACACCATCCAAGCCTACCCTCATTGTGCCATCCAACCCTACCCTCACCACACCTACCAATCCACCATGCTATCCTACCCTCCCTGTGGCACACCGGGCTATCCTATCCTCATTGTGCCATCCTACCCTCATCATTCCATCCAATCCCTCACTGTGTCATCCCATCCTACCCTAACCACACCATCCAATCCCCTCATTATGCTATCCCACCCTATCCTCACCATTCCATCCAACCCTACCCTCCTCTCAACACACTACCCAACCTGACCATCACCACACCATCCAATCCACTATGTCATCCCATTCTTATGCCATTCAATCCCCTCACTGTTAACCCCTTCTACAAAGGCACAACCAAGGAGCTTGTAGAAGAAAACAAAAGAAAAAAAAGCAAAAATTTATAGAGGTGCAAGAAAAATGGAAATAGAAAAACAACTTAGTGTGTGTAATTTTTGAATTTAGAAAATTGATTGGAATTATTTTTGTACAAGAGCTATTATAATGACTAATCTTGGCCAAGCTAGTTGGCAAACAAGTGAAAGAATGTGAATGGTGTGTGCAAGTGAGAGAAGGCCAGTTTAGGAAAATTGCAAAAGGAGGGTGCCCAAAAATTGAGGCCACGTATGAAAACTAGAAAGCGAATGGATAAGCTCATTCTTGTGGTGTGCAATCTTGAGAGCTCTCTTCTTAGTTATTGCGAGAGAGAGAGAGAGAGAGAGAGAGAGAGAGAGAGAGAGAGAGAGAGAGAGAGAGAGAGAGAGAGAGAGAGAGAGAGAGAGAGAGAGAGAGAGAGAGAGAGAGAGAGAGAGAGAGAGAGAGAGAGAGAGAGAGAGAGAGAGAGAGAGAGAGAGAGAGAGAGAGAGATTGATTGATTGGGGAAGCTCTTACTTCTTCTTCTTCTCCTTTGTAGAGGTTATGCAATGATTGTGGCCAAGGAGGTGTACCTTTCACAGATAGACTACAATGAGAAGGTAAAGTGGTGAGTTCATTACACTCATATGGAGAGTTGCAATGGCTATGTGAGAGGTAGCCATAGCCACGTTACTTGGGATACTTGAAACGATAAGCGGTCTATAAGTACAATAGTCTAGCTCGCAAGAGCGATGACATTTTGGTTTCATTGCTGAGATACATGGAGTTGAGTAACCAAGTGCATACTCTCTATGCCATGTGACAAAATAGGAGTTCGTACTTTGAAACACTACACAGATCAGTATAGGATGGATGGGTCGAGAGGCAATTGATTCGTTCATGTGTGTTGGTATTTTAGTTATGGTTGTGTATCGGATTTTGCATGAGAATTGTAGGAAGGTAGAAGTAATAGAATAAGGTCCAAAACCTTAGAAAGGTCTTTTAAAAATATAAACCTCTTAAGTCCATGGTGGTCAACAAAGAACTAGAAGCAAGGGGATTGTAGAAGCAAGGGGCTTGAGATGAATCAATAGCTTTTTGAGTGGCACCATATTTCGCTTTTGCATTAGCTTTGCTTAGACATTTGTTTATTGCCTTTTACGAAATGCTATTGGGGTTATTGAGGAAGCTACAAAAGCAAAGTGAAGCAACAAAACTCAACCACAACTTTGTATTGCATTGCAAAGGGAAGCGAATGTGAAGAAAGAGAGATTGGTTCCCACGAAGCTCAGCTTCACTGCATCTCTCTCAAGGAGCTCACATGTATGATCTTCGGATCCTTTTGCATTAATATTTAGTTTTGCGCTTGATTGAATGTGTGGTAGTTGTTATCTCTCCCTCCTTTCCATCCTTGGTCTCAACTCTTGTGATGAGGTCTTGTTTGACTAAAATCCATTTCTTTCTCTATTGGGCTAATCGTCCAATGCCTCCTTCTTAACTACACCATCTTGCCATGGGTTTCTACGAAGAAAGGACACTTGATTCTTAGCTTGCTCATTCTTGGGCAACTACAAAGTCAAGAACATGGATGTCTACCCCCGTCCATTAGTTGATGAGCTCAAGATTTTGTGAGAGAGGAGGGGGTCATTGTGGAAGACATGAGCAAGCATGATAATCGACGGTCTGCTAATATACAAGCCATTCTCATGTGGACTATGCATGAATTTTTGAGATTTGGAGAATGCTCAAGCTAGTGGGCTTCTGTTCTCATTGTTGATATCTAACATGGCTCATTTAAGTTTGTGTTGACTAGATAGGGGTATTGTGATAGGTCTAGCTACCTTAGGTTATCATGCATGTCCATTGTGTGGGATACAGTTAGACTCCCGAAGGTCACGGACCATGAAGAAGATGGTATATCAAGGACACATCACTTTCACAATTGAGAGCCTTGACAATCACTTGCAACTATCTCACGCTCCTTGGGTCTTGTCCACTAAAGAAAAGCACATTGTGAAGCAAATTATCAGGTTTATCTGCACTCTGACATGTATGATGTGTTCCCTTAGGTGTACTTTTTCTAAAGATGACTAACTATTAGGGCTGAAATTCCATGATTGGCATAAGATATACTAGGTTTGTTCTGACCTTGATAGCAAGTAACCTCAATATTCCACTATTTAGTGTCTACTCAATGTTCGTAATGCTTTTTCATTTTTGATAGTTTGTACTACCGATCACAATCATGGGGTGCCTTACTTCAGAATTACGCTCAGTGATTTATAGGTTGTCGAATTTAGTGCAATGGATCTCACAAAAGGAGATCAAGGCATCCTTTATTGAATCCGCAAGGCAAGGAGTGGTGGAGAGGGTTTGCCTCTTTGAGAAGTACCTGCCCATGAGCATGCTCATGATACAAACTCACTTCATGGTACATCTCATACATGAAGTGGAGATTGCAAGACCCGTCCATACACCATGGATATTCTTCTTAGAGTGCTTCATAGAAACCTTGAAGGGCTTTGTGCAACAATGAGCTCGACCAGAAGGTAGCATGGCTGAATGTTGGCTAGTGTCGAAGGAATTAGTGCATATTTTGGAGTGGCTATCGACAGTGGATTCAAAAAAAGTATGCTATGGTTGCTGAAAGACGATGATAGATTGACCGAAGATGTGGTGGTTGGAAATGGGACAGAAAAAAGGATGGATGCTGTCATGGAGGAGAAAGTGAATTGGTTTTATATGTTGCATCATACATCCATGGAGAAGTGGCTTGCTAGGTACAAGTAGGCCAGAAAAGAGCAAGGGGGAGAGTGATCAGAATTTCAAAAAAAGTATGCTATGGTTGCTGAAAGACGATGATAGATTGACCGAAGATGTGGTGGTTGGAAATGGGATAGAAAAAAGGATGGATGCTGTCATGGAGGAGAAAGTGAATCGATTTTATATGTTGCATCATACATCCATGGAGAAGTGGCTTGCTAGGTACAAGTAGGCCAGAAAAGAGCAAGGGGGAGAGCGATCAGAATTTCAATGCAGTACATGCCATCGTCTAGTTCCATATCCCGAGAACATGCAGGAGATGCCATGATTTATATCTATGTGGTTGTTGCATGAAGCTTTGATTGCGGCTTTTCGCGAAAAAGAATAGAGGTCTTTACTAAGGAGTGGGAATTCTCGAGGGGATGTAGTCTGAAGATGACCACATGCTTTATTTATTGTCATATCTAGATTTTATATGCAACAACTAAGGTAGCCATTTCAGTGTATATTACAAAATCTATAGTGTGGCGTGGTTGTGTGGGTGACATTTTCGTGTTGAGTGCATCGATAAAATGGGCCCCACAAGGAATTGTGGTATCATGACAAAGTTTGAATAAGAGAGTTGACGACGGGCCACTAATTCAAATATCATAGGAGATGAGATAGAGTATTTTGGAAACTTGCAAAGTGTTATCTGAGTGGATTATTGTAGTTTCTCCATGATCATATTCGATTGTACATTAGTTTAAGGTGGTATTGGAAGGAGCTGGGGCAACCGTTTGGTGAGGTCCATTTGGATTTTTGGAAATAGATTTCGAGAAAAGATGGATGGATCTACACGACGCGTTTGTCTTGTCAGGTCATTGTGAATAGATGCATGAGCTTTTTTATATTAAAAAATCCACGACATGAAATAGTCACAAATGTTGATTCACTCTTACATTTGATATTGAATAGACAATCTTCTATCCAAATCTTGACAACCTCAATGGTGGTATGTTGTGCTGTCAACTCCTTGGAGTGCGTGAGTGTATGATGAAAGCAATGTCCTAGTGTAGTTGAGGGGAATATGTAGGTAAAGGGGTCAATGTTGTAGAGTGTGGAGGGTAAAGAGGGGAGTATGTAGGGGAGATAGACACGGGTAATGTAGATAAAGAGACAGGAGGCTAGGATTTTTTCGAGAATGAAGTGGACTCCTCTTTCTGTGGTGATCAGTCTATAGACCTTCGAATGTTGTAGACCAAGCTATGCCAAGAGGCCAGGTTGTATTTACATTCGCTTGCTCAATTTGTTGATGATTAGCTATTAAGGGTACTTTAGTATATGCATTTTAATTAGCATTCTTTTTTGAAGAGTTATGTTTTCATGCTTTACCTAAATCATTATATTGATTATGGTAACATCATTTTTTGTTTGTGTTGCAGGCACGTTGCAGGTTACCTTTGACAATACCCAGAGAGTAGGATGAGTTGAGGGATGATTGATGACAAGTTGTGGGAGATACTCACACGTATGCCTCTAGATTAGATGGCCCACTTTAGAGATATGGCAAACTAGGAGCTACCATGGACATCGTTAGGCTGTTCTGCAAGGTCTACTTCAGCAGGCTCTGATGCTTTGATCTCCAATAGGCGAGGTCAACGCTTTAGATTGGCCTTGGATGGAGGGAGTGGTTTTGGGAGGTATTGTGGAGATGTAGATATTATGAGCCCACGATCAGTTCTAGAGAGGATTACTACTCCTTGCTCTCATATTGGTTCCAGAGAGGGTGGCTTTAGGTGGGTGTTGCGGAGGCATCAACGGAGTCTCCATCTCATCGATTTGGTGCATACTTGTCACATCCAAGATTTGTCATGCATATCTCTATGCTTGTTGCATGTAGATTACTTCCTACAAATCTCCATTTAAGGAAGCATTTTTTACATCCATTTGGTGTATGGGTCATCCATAATGACTAGCAAGAGTAATCACGAGTCTAATACTTGTTATCTTTGGGGACATCTACTCCCCTGACTTCGGAATTTGCTCAGTTGTCTGCCGAGGTGGCACCCCTATAGGTGCTACTCCGAGAGATACTACCCTCGTAGATATGCTAGATATAAAGGGGTCTCCTGGTTATACCTAGGAGCACGATCGCAAGTGGGAGAGGCCACACCTTAGACATATCCCAATAGGGTACAAATACCTCATAGATGACAAGATGTGTGCTATGATTATGAATGATGAGGGGAGGAGGGTGATATCTCACATGAGAGAGTTGTGTCAACAAGTATTTAGGCACAATGTTCTAGACCATTGGAAGAATTTATTGGAGGGGGGGCAAGGACTATGTAGTGGCATCTTTGCATGAGGAGTTTTCGGTACCTATAGTGACAAAGAGGTTTTCCACGAGAAGAGTATTGATTCCACAGGGGAATAGGATAGAAGGGATGGAGGAGCTGAATTCGAGAGCCCATGGAGTATCCTCCTCATCTTCTTGATGAGAAATTCTTGTACTTGCGCTTCGCTTGCCCCACTCCCTCTTGCTCTATACTCCTCATAAGGGCCTCCCCTCTCTTGCTTCGACTACCCTTAACGGCTCCCCATGCCTTGTATTTATAGCTAAATTGGAGAGGAAGGGCAGTGGCTAAGAAGAAGAGCTCTTTATGGGAGGGATCTTGGCAAAATCAGCAATCTGAAGCTTCCAAGATGCAATTTGATGGTTCCATTGGCTTCAAAAGGGGGATAAAACTCCATGATACCTAGTCAAAATTATTCCAGATCACTCCTTCTTCTTCTTCCCATTTGGAGTGTTGTTTGCTGCTTGTAAATTGTGATCACGATGCATGCGATTTTGCCAAAACTTTTTGCACAAAATCTCCAAAACTAGGTGAAAAAGCCACTTGCTTTTTTATATGACACCCTATTCTAGAAATTTCCATAGATTTTTAGGATATTTATAATAAATAATATTTAAAAAATAAAAAATATGCTAGTTTTATCCAAATATTTAGTATTTTTGGACCATCCATACTATAGACACTCACACTAATGACTAATATGGCTCATAACTCTTGTTCACATGGTAACTTCCGTGACAGCTGGCTACAATCTTTCTCAATTCGGAAAAATGTCGAGATACGATCCTCGGGTCTTTTTTGCTCGAGATCTTCTCTATTTAATGATTTTAGAGTTCTTCAAGTCCATTCTGCGAGAAGTTGGAAATATTTTAAATCAAAGTCGGGATATCACACTACCCATATTCTTTGCCTCACATGATGTTTTGGTTGGGTGAAGAGGGTGAATCTTTGACCAAGTAGATAATGGACCCATAATTTAAGGGCATGAATGACTTCCAAAACTTCTAGATCATGCGTAGTATAATTCTTCTCATAAGGTTTAAGCTTTTGAGAAGAATATGCTATGGGTCTATATTCTTAGAAAAGAACACATCTTATTTCAATAATACTTAGTGACTACTTCAAATTCTTCAAAGAAGTCGAGAAGCTTTAATATTGGGGCCATAGTGAGGTATTCCTTGAACTTTTCAAAGCTTTCCTACTCCATAGGAGCCCGTATTATCCTCATCTATTTTTTAAGAAGTTTAATTAAGGGAGTGACAATAAGGACACAATCTTTCATGAAAATGCGATACACCTTGTGAGTCCTAAGAATCCTAATATTTCCCGAAAAGTCTATGGAGATGGCCACTCTTGGACATTCTTCATCTTCATAGGGTTAACCAAGGCGGCTGAAACAAGGAATCCTAGGTACTCAATATTCTTCTTGAAAAAGGTGGATTTGCTCTATTTTGCATAGAGTTTGTTTGCCCGCAAGATATTAAGAATGATTCTAAGGTGGTTTGGATAATCTTCCTCTTCTTTGGAATAAGCTAGGATGTTATAAAAAAATAGAAGGATGAAATTTTCTAAGTACAAATTGAAAATGTATTGGACCAACTGTTGAAAGTAGCCAGTTCATTAGTCAATCCAAAGGACAATATAGTAAATTCGAAATGGCTATATCTCATATTAAAAATAGTTTTTGGGATATCCTGATCCTATTAAGCAGCTCATTAATTCATGGAGTTCGATATTTATTTTTAATGGTCACCTAGTTTAAGGCCATGATAATTGATGCAAAGCCTTAAGGTTCTGACCTTTTTCTTTCAAAAAGTATAGGAGCACTCTAGGGTAAATTGCTTTTTGGTCAGAGAAATCCTTGTTTTAGGAGTTATTTAAGTAGTTTCCTTTAATTCAATGGCCTCAAGAATAGACATTTTGTAAGGCCTCTTTGTTATTGGTTCAGCCCTTGGAGTTAATTTAATTTCAAGGTCTACATCATGAGTAGGTGATAATTTAACTAAATCTTCAGAAAACACATATGCAGAATCATTTTTTCTAAAGCAAGTTAAACCAACTAAGCTTAACATGAAAGCATAATGATAGAAACAAATGCTGAGACTTGGATGGAACAAATGGAAGACTATTTTTCTATCGTTGATACAAACATAGCCAATTAGGCTATCTCAACCTTGCAACCTAGTTGTGTTGCTTTAAGTGTAGCCAATTAGGCCGTTTCACGGCTTAGGATCCTGTTCATACAAATAAGGTTAACCCTCCTTGCAATCCTCGAGCAAGAGGTAACTTCAACAATCAAAGGTGAAGACGGGGAGTAGGATAAGGGGGACAAGTGGCCATGCTTGTTTTCTTACTAGACCATAAGAGGGATATAATCTTGCTGTCTATGAGAAAATGGAAGGAGAAACTATCCATACAATTATTAATAATCAAGAGGTTGAATGCTAGTTCACCATCCTACAAGTGCTTGTAGAGCATCGATGTAAATCTTTTTGAAGCCCTAACTTGCATCTTCATTGTCAAATATTTGGGTATAAACTAAAAGAACAAAAGCAAGGGGAATGATTAGGAATGGGGGACTTGGCCTTCATTGAGGATTTTCTAGACAACATCAAGTGGAAGATCATGTAGAAGCTTTAAGAATCTTGGTTAATGGAAGCTCGTAAGAATAAGAGGAAAAGAGTTGCAATAGCAATATGATATGTGGGATGCTTGATGTATTGATAATGTCCTATATATTCAACTGGCAAACCACTAGAAGTTGGTGGATTGTATTTTCTTCACGACATATCCTATTGAAACCTTCAAAAAATGATATTATCAAAATGATGACACAATGGCTATTCTAAGATAAAAGCTAATATTCTAAGGCATATGAGTGGGATGAATGTTGAGTTCAAGGATTGTGAGGAAGAAGAAGTTGAGGAAATGTTGGCAACATAGTCTTCCAAAGACTAAAGTAAAGAAAAATCCCTATGTTCCCTTCTATTGGAGAAATGAGAAAAGTTGGGTGGAGCCAACTCATTGATGAATAAGTCAATAAGGAGGCAAGCATTTGAACGTCTCTAAATGTATGTGAGAATATAGAAAACTAAGTCTCAAGCAAAAAGTGAATTAGTAGGAGAAGATTCATTATCATGATTTCAAGTGTGAAGGCTTTGAAAACCAGATGAAAGAAGAGTTTACGAATTTAAGTAGTCTCTTTAATAGCATCTATATAGAATATTTTCAAGACTAACTTTGCTACAAATTCAATGGGTATCTATACAAATCTTGAGGAGAGAAGACTCCTAATGAATGTAAAAAGGTGCCCCAATGGTCTTAAACATGTTCACACATATCAACACTATTGGACTCTACAAGAGCTCAGTGTGTCAAGACATGGACAAAGAGCCTTATTCTTCCAAGAGCTCAACACACTTGTGTCTTAATTATCTCTTGCTTAGGTGGCTCACACTCCAAACTCAAAGTCATCATCCTCTCGTCTTGCACTCCCAATGCAAGAAAGAAAACCAAACGACTCAAGAGGATGTAATAGACTCATCTACTTACATTTCGCCACATTATATTCAAATATCATTGAATCTTTAATGGTAGCCTCACAATCCATGTGGTGCTTTTGGATCTACTGCCTCCACCCTTTCATGTGTCTGATCCAATTTGCAATGGCTCCAATGATGAGAGAAAAATAAGAAGAAGAAATATATAAAGAAGAGCTTCTCAAAATGCTCTCTCTCTCTCTCTCTCTCTCTCTCTCAAATAATGGCCTAGAAGATTATATACTAGAAACAAGAATAGTGGCTACTCTCAAAAGTTGCACATATAAGAATGAGCTTCTATGTTGAATTTTACACATTATAGACATTAGGGTTTTCTTTTAGGTCTCCCATTTAGGCACCCTTATCCTTCTTTCACCAATTTCATGATTGGTTCTTCTTCATATTACATGCACTTTGGCTTATGTGACTATCGTTCATGTAAAACAAAATAGAGATTATTGAGACCATTCATATCTGCTTCAAGTCTTCTAAGTGTAACCTTGTGATAATACAATGCACATGGAAGCAAGCTCATCTCTCCCTAAATGATCCCAACAAGAAATATGTTCTTACCCATAGGGCAAAAATCATAAGATCACCATATAAATATGCAGTGGCTAGTTTGATATGTTAAGCTGCTTAAAATTGTTATCGCAAACCAATAGAAAATATAGAAATCCCTAAGTCTTCTCTAAACTTGCTTACTTTTGGTTTTTCTCTTTAGTTTAGCTTCAATATTTTCTTTATGAGAATTAACATTTGCTCCCCTTGCTAGTTGAGTGTTCATACCATGGTAGCTCCTTCCTTTGGTTCGAGCGTCTTCTTGGAGATCCAAATTAAGGTGTATGGAACTCATAGGATGAGAGGGAAATGTAAGGGGTACTTAGGATGGGAGGGGAATGTAAGGGTTACTTGTTGCTAACAAGTGATAGATGGCCACCAATGTTGATGGATCTTTAGCTCCATTTTTTTATTTATCTACATACAAGTTGTGTTCTTTTTGGGGGGCATGTCTATGTAATAGTGCAATGATGAAGTGTCATGAAAGTACAATTAGGAGATGGATCTAAATCCAGATCCAAGAGCTTCCGATGTGTGTCCCACACTTGAGGACTTAGTTGATAATGGGATGGTTGGTGTGGTGGACTTCAAGGTGCAGGTCTATTGAGCAAGCCCCAAAACTTGTACCATTGATGTGCCCAAAAGTTGTTAAGTAGGGAATATGGGCTAGGGGGTTAGAGATGGATATGTCTGGTCATGCCATTGGCATCAAGCATCCCTAAGCTTCAGGATCCCAAAAAATAGTGAAAATGTATACACATAGCCTAGTTGGAGCTTTTGCTCTCTTTTTGTTGATATTTTTTTCTCATTTTTTCTCTTTCTTTTGTCAAAAAATAGTTGCATCTACCAAAAATGTAGAGGAGCCCTTTAGTATAGTCAAACAAAATTCTAAGTTAATGCACAAAACTATCCAAGTTCCCCTCAGGAAATAAGAAACTTAGTTGGACATGGAAATTCATATTCTACTTTAGAGAGAAACCATAGGATGGTCACACCTAATAGCAATCTAACACCCACGAGAGTGGTCTAACATAGCACTTAGTTTAAAGAGAGTAGAGCTATCTTTAAACTTTCATGACCATTAGGATCAAGTTCAGTTGCACTCTAGCCTTCTAAAATAGTTTTAGGCTGGTTCTATCCTATTGAGCTAGGGTGTCACATCCTAAGAACTCTATCTAGTGTTTGGAAAACGCTTATGAAGTCCAACTAACCATAGAATCTTAGTCGTGTATGGGCTAATGCCTCCTGCTTTCCTAGATGGATTTGTTTTAGGTATCACATCAAGCAAAGTATACCACCACATTGTGTGAACATATAAAAACAAATTCCCTTTATTGATCCATTATGTAGGGTTTTTTTAACACAACCTTTGAGCATGTTAACAAACTCTTAAAAAACTAATAAATTATTGATGTAAAATTTTATTACAAAAACATCACTCTCGTAATAATAGTTAAAATTGTTCCACCTAGGATGGGACCTTCCATCTCTATAAGGTCAAGCCATATGTGATTGCACTCCTTTCATAGTTACAGAGGATTTATAAGCTCAGAGTACCACTAAGCTTCCTTAAGCCTCCAAAGGTATCCTACATTACTAGGCCACTTGTCACTAGATCCTTTGCCCTATCAAAAGTACTCGAGTAATCGAACATAACAAAACACCTGCCATTCTCACCAGTGTGTAGAGCATTCACCCCACAAGGTAAGTTTTTCTGACATCTCGCAAGATGCTCAAGACTTGTTGGTGTGGGAATCTTAATAGTCTTTAGCAACATATCCTCTTTTCTATCTAGTTGTCACAAGCATAGATTTTGTGATAACCATCATATACCAAATCCAAACATAGTCATACCACATAAATAAAAAGCATAACTTAAGTTACTAATGACCATGCCATGGATGAATAAACCCTTGCTTTTATCATGTTTTTCCTTCCTCAAAAGAAGAAAACCAAATTAATATTAGTTTTGGGGTCTCTTGGATTTTAGTCCATTTAATTTTTAGCTATTACAATTTTTGGTGATGAAGGTTGGATCTAGATAGCTGTTAAACTTTCAAATGAAGCTAGAAATTCTTGAGATCCCTACATTGGAATTGTATATTTTTTCTGGGTCCTAGCCCACATACATTAGGGATCTTTGGAAAGTTATACCTACAATGCTCCTCACGGTTGTAGCGTGGTGGTCTTTCTTGGATAAGGACAATAAAGTACATTAGCCTTGTCTTATGGGGAAGAGTAGCAACACACAAACCAAGCTTCCTCATCTACCTATAGGACATTGTAGTGCCACTTAGGTTGCATTTTCCATGCCTTCCAATTCTTCCTTCTAAGGCATGATCTTCTATCCCCTAGAGATAGTAGGCATTCATGAAAGTCATGGCATCTTGCTACTCAAACCATGGGGATGGGCAGCATTTGTCTAAATCTAGGGTCCTATGCCACATTAAATTCAAAGGCGACTATGATCTTAAATCTACTACACTCCTAGAAACAATAGATTACTGTTCTAGATTTTCATCTTGTACTTTAGGAGCTAACAAATTGTACATTACTTGCATAGTCATCTCATGCTATGAGTGTTAATACAAGTCAAATGAAGACATTAGGATCTTTGATGTTCTATCTGTCCATCATTTCATGTGTTTTGATGGAGGGAGGAAGCTCTTTCTAGAGTTTGCATTAGAGTTGTGTTTCTTTCTCAATCAATTTAGTGTGTTCACACTAGCTAATTTATTTATCCAACCTACTACATTTCATTTTAGTGGTAGTTGTAGGCTACGTTCACACAAGCCAAATGTGATGAGTAGCATTTTTATTGATGATTATGTTATTTCATTATTCTATTGATGATTTAGCAAGTAGACCAATTTTTTGACATCATCTAGTAGTGTTGGCCAAATTTAGCATATTTTTCCTATTTATAGTTGTTTCTCATTGGTTGATCATCATTCTTTTTTGTAGTCTCAACACATTCTAACATTTTAAGATTCTCCTCTACCTCATTGTATTCATCATCATTTGGAGTTCTTTGTAGGTTTGCCACTTCCATTATCTTCTTTCAGGGCACTCTCTCTTCTCTTCCCTCTTTGTGTTCATGTTCTTCTTCTATTGCATACTCTCACATTTCTACATCTAAGCCTAAAGAAATTTGACCATTCACTTATAATATTATTGAGCTCTTGTGGATATATTTGCTTCCTCTTGTGGAACCTAAAATTCCTCATCTAGTTCCCATGGCTCTATATAGTCATCAGCTAAGTGGCATCATAATTTTTGGTAGCTTTGAAGCTTCAATGGCAACTTCTTCTAAGTCCTTTTCCAAGGATAGATACTTGATGAGGATGGTGTTGAGGGATTGTTGACATCTATAAGCCCATTTCTTTTAGGTCTTGATGGTTGTAGCCAACAAGCTGGACTACTCCACCAATCCTTCTTTAGCTTATTAATAAAAAGTAGATTTCTTGAGGTTGCGACCAAAGTCATGTTGCAAACAAGTGGCAATTAACCAAGTTGTTGTCTTAGCTCTTGGATGTCATTTGTGAATGCCATGAATGCAGAGAGGATGGCCTTCACCTTTTCATGTTCTACCAACATGGTGAAATCTACCAAAGATGCATTAACTTCAATATACTTCCCTTGTTGCCTTTCAATTCAATCACCTTGGTTGTCACTTCATCTAGCTCTTTGGTTATTTTCTCTAGTTGTATCTATACGTCTAGGAGTTGTAATGTGGGTTGATATACATATTCCTTGTAGGTTGCTTGTTCTTCGTCCATCTAGACTTGGAGCTTGTGTTGCTCCTTGATTGCTTGTTCATTTAGCTTGATTTTCTCACAAAGGCTCTCCAAGATAGAGCTGCTTCTTGTTGTGTGGATATGCTAGATATGCTCAATGACCTACCCTTATAAGATACCACCAATAATTCATGGTGATCAAAGTTGTAAGGCTTCCATTATGAGGAGAAGCCATGTGCAACACTAGACATTGGAGTCCTAACTTGTATGTCAAATGAGATTTATGTGATCGGATGGCAAAAAGGTGGCCTTTTTGGATCTATCCTTTGGGTTAAATAAAATAAGTTACTCTAATCTCAAGAGCACCGATGGGTCCCTTAGTAGGGGTTCAAAGGAGTACCCTTGCTCTAATATTAAAGAAAATATTCTATGGAATATTTTCAAGCCAACTATTGAAGATTAATAATATGGTATGCTAGTCAGGCCAAGTTGATGACTTTCATGGGCTATGAAAGAGAGACACCCTCAAAATCATAATCATCTACCTTTCACCCAATCCAAGTTTTTGTAGCTAGTCTTAGATTCTTTACTTAAATTCTGTCTAGATTATTGTCTAATCACAATGAAAGTGCATGGATGGACAAATCCATCCTCATAAGTTTGTTTGTAATTAAAGAAATATTAGTTCTCATCTATTTGTCTTGTGCTCTCTATTTCTTATTCAGATTTTGCATGCTACATTGTGTAATTTTTTACCTAGCACTAGAGCCCAAGGGACTATAAGCATTGAACAATATGCAAGGGGCAAGGGCTTTATTAGTGAAAAGAAGAATTATCTGCATTCATAAGCATTTCTAGAGCATCAATAAGTGATGTTGTTGTACCGATAATTCAAACACGGAGGATTTTCCCACTAACCTTCACCAAGTTAGATGGTAGTAATTACACTCTGTAGAAGGCAAGTTAGATGGTAGTAATTACACTTTATGGATGCAAAATGGTACCAACTACACTCTTTGAAAGTTTAAAATTGCATTTATCCTTAATTCTTATGAGTTTCTAAAAGTGACCTCCAACCCATCAAATCAAGTGTAATGATTTCATGAAGTGTTGATTTTCTACCAGCTTGGACATTAAGAAATATGGATGCCTCTATTCCTTAGTTATGACTTGGAATGCATTGCACACATATCCACAAACACCAAAGCTTACATTCTCAATAGCATCCTTGTCCCAATAATAGAATCAAAATGTTGGGTGAAATGCACAATATTCGTGTCATTGGATAGTCTTATATTTTTGCAAAATCCATAACTCGCTTTAGCAGCAATCTCTCATTTTGTCTTCTCAACACTCTACTCTAGCTAACCATACATCTTTCTCTCTATTCTAAGAAAGAAAGAACACAAAACTAGCTTCAAGGTATTGTCAACTCACCTATCTTACCTTCCTATATTGTAGCCCAAAAACTTGAAGACTCAAAGATGGTTCCATGATCCAAGCAATACAATTCAATTCTTTTGCTCCTTCACATCAACCACCAAGTATGCCTACATCAAGGAAGAAGATGGAGGAGAACTTCATCTCATGGAATTCCTCATTCTTGCAATCTCAGAATCTCACACACAACTTCAAACCTAGTCCTCTTACTATGAATGGAAAGAAGAAAAGAAAAGTAAGAAGAAGATATAGAGTTTCTCTATTTGAAGAAGTGAATGAATGCTCAATAGTTGTATTGAGAGAGCTTCCACAACACAGATGCATCAACAAGGATGAATGAAATTAAGACCCCCACCCTTTTTTGATTTGTGTCCCACTTTGTTTAGGAGTTGCACCCTTTCTTAGGTGTCCTATCTACTTTGTGGACTCTTGCCCAATCCTTCCTTTTATTACATGCTTCTACTTTAGCTTAATTAGACCTATCCTATGCTGTTGCATTACATTTTTATGTGCAGTAACCACACAAGAGTTGCAAGTGTGACAAATACAATTTGGGGTGATAGTACAATGTGCACAAGAGTGAGCCCGAATCTCACAAAATAATATAACTATAATAATAATGTGTCCATAAAGTACCACAAATAATACAAATACTTGAAAATAATATACTAAATCTCAAAAAATAATGATCAACTAAAAAATAATACTGGTACTTGCACTTTGACCTTTCATAAATGCATTTGACTATCTTTCACTTCTAGCCTTCTAGACTTGTTGCTATTAGCTCCAAAAAACACTAATCCTTCAAAAATAGATTCTAATACTTATGCTTTGATCTTTCTTTGATCTTCCTTTTGACTTTGCCCTCCAAAGTTTCTATTAATACACACCAAACCCAATTATGTATCCTAACTGTCTAAAGAGAGTACCGTTTTTTATAACATTGAACCTAACACCGCCTATCCAAAAAATAGAGTTAGAATATGCTAATGAGGGATTTTGGATTTTATTGGAGCTTATGTTTAAGCTAGAGTTATAAGCAAACTCATTGCAACTTGCTAGCACATTTTAAAGAAAGTTGAACTCTACTTTGATGATGATGTTAGATGTATCATCAACAAAACATTTGAGCATAAAAATACTTCACTGTTTAACAAAACAAATCTCTAGTCACACAATATTGCATTTGTGTTTCAATTTGAATTAGAAGAGGTTGTTTTATCAGGTCAAACAATAAAAAGAGCTACTAAACATCCTTGCCTCACTAACTTCTTAAGGTCAAAGGGTCTCGTAACATAACCATTTAAATTTGGGAATCACAGCTAAAGCTTTGGAGAAAATAGCTTTAATAATTTTTCAAAAATCAATAGTTTGATTATAAATTACTATTCTATCTTATCATAGACTTTATCAAATCCATCAACATTATAAAAATAAACTCAAGGATGGCTAAAAAAGGCACATCAAATCGATATTTTGGCTCTAAAATTTATTATGGCTAACAATTGACTTGATGAAACCTTGAAACCAACTTTAGTTGAATATTTTCTTTTTAGAAATATAACATAGGATAGAAGCAATGGTATCTTTATGCATGGTATGGTTATAAAGTATTAAAAAGTGAGGTTTTCAAATTGTGGGTTGAGCTATCTTTATATTCTAAATGTGATGGTTATCTTATACTAGAAATTTAGATAGTCAAATAGAACAGGGATTGTGGTGGTCATGCTATTGGAATCTCACACCAACACACCTTAGCATCTTGTAGGATGTTTGAAAAACTTAACTTGCAAGGTGAGGGTCCTACAATCTTGTGGGAGCTAGGTGTTTTTCTTTTTTGATCACTCGAGAACTTGATAGGGCAAAGGGCCAAGCTGTAAGTTCCCCCGTTATGTAGGGCAAATATGGAGGCTTAGGAAAGCCTAACGAGGCTCTTAGCTCATAAATTCCCTATGACTATAGGAGTGTGATCATATATAGCCTGACCTTGCATGGTTGGAGGGTCCTATCCTAGGCAAGACAAGTTTTTACCACTCTTGCAGGAGTGATGGTTTTGTCTAAAAAATTTGAGTTTAATTATTTTTTTGAAATATATGCTTAAAGATTGTATTAACAAAATCTTTTCTAACAAATTAATAAAAGAAAGCTATTTTTCTTTATTAGACAATGTGGTAGAATACCTTGCTTAATTAGGTAACCAAAACACATCCATTGACAAAAATGCAAGGCCTTGGTCCCAATGATCGAGTATCTATGATTGGGTGGACCTGATAAGTCAGGTAACTTTTCTAAACACTAAATAGACCTACTAGAATGTGACTCCCTAATTCAATAAGATAAACAAGCTTAACACTAGTTTAGGAGACTAGAGTATGATTGAGTATTGATCCTAATGGCCATTAAAGTTTAAAAGATAGCTTTACTCTCTTTGAACCAAGTGTGATGCTAGCCCCCTCTCACCTTTGATTGGTTATGAAAGTGACCCTTCTATAAGTGGGAGATGAAGGTAGGCTTATAATTGTGAGACTGTATAGTTCATCTTCCATTATCAATTCTACGTCTTGGATATGTGTATGTGCTTCTTTCACCCATCTTCTGACTTTCTTTTTCTATTTCCATTTGCTACTTTAGGTCAGGGATACTCTTCGGCTTGTGTACTACCATATTCCTTCGTGTTTGGGACAAATGTTTATACTTCTATGTTAAGGACTTGTTTTCCCTTAGTCAATGTTTTGGTGCTAGTCATCTTCTAGGTGAGCTTCACTTCAACTCTCTTCTTTTTCTTCTTCCAATTCTCTTTTTCTATCAATGATGTGTCTAGTTTGATACATCTATGCACTAAGATGCTAGCTTACTTCACTCGGGCTCTAATCATTACCTTCAACAATACTGGGATAGCATCGTTGTCTAGTATTTCCATGCTAAATAGTCCAAGTAATTGATGATTTTGGTCTAGGGTGATTGGTATATAGATATGTGATGACATATTCTTTCGATGATGAGTACTAAGATCCATTGGACTTGATTCAATTTAGCCTCTCTCCTTTATCTATCTATGTGTTGTACATGTATGAATCTAACAACTTACTATAGCAAATATTTTCCTAGTCTCCTTTTCTCTTCAAAGTCTGCTATTGTTTCCTCTGATGTCCTTCCTATGTGCACTATCTTTATTTTTTGATCTTGTTGCGTAATGAAAGGGAAGTGGAACCCAGGAGGAAGAAGCTTGGCGGTGAGAGTTATGGCAGATGGAGAGCAAGAGTAAGAGAGAGAGTGGAACTCAAAGTGGGAGCTCCAATAACCACAATGTGTGGCCGGGCCTTCCTTTATTCAAATTGTCACTAAAAGAATAAAGAATAAGTGATTGTGACGGGCACCCGCCACCTGCAGTGTGTAGTGGCGGATATTGTCAGTGTAGTAATACACGAGCGGCTAGGCAGAGGTGCCTTTACCCCCAACAACCTCCCACTTAAACGCGAATCTACCCCAGTAAGAGAGAAAAAAGAAAAGACAGTACAACATGTACACATGTACAACAGGACGAGGAAAAATACATCATCTCATCCAATGCCTATCAATCTCCTGAGGAAGACAAAGCGCTCTGTAGGGAGGCTATTTGTGAGCAAGTCTGTAGGATTCTGCTCAGTCAGAATCTTGACAAGGTCAACAAACTTGTCCTCAATAACCTCGTGAATGAAGTGATACCTCACCTCAATATGTTTCATCTTCGCATGGAAGATCAGATTCTTGGCCAATTGAATGGCACTCATAGAATCGGAATGCAGTCTAGTCATAGCATCTGTCATACCAAGGTCTGCAATCAAACAGCCTAACCAGATATCTTCTTTAGCTTGCACACTAGGTGTTCTCCACCAGGGTCTACAAAGCCATTAGGTTGCTCTATGTAAATCTCATCATGCAAGTCCCCATGTAAAAAGACTGTCTTGACATCCATATGGTACAAGTCCAAGTCAAGCTGTGCAACTAAGACCAAGACTAAGCATAGGGTAGTCATCTTGACCATAGGAGAAAAGACTTCATCAAAGTCAACACCATGCTCCTGCTTAAAACCCTTAGCAACCAATCGAGCCTTGTATGTTGGCTTGGGGTATCCAGGGGTACTTTTCAGCTTGTACACCCACTTGCATGGCAAAGCCTTCTTACCATGAGGCAAGGAAACCAAATCCCAAGTCTAATTCTTATGCAATGAGTCAAGCTCAGACTACATAGCCCTCTCCCAAGAGTGACAATCACCCCTGTTCATAGCCTCATCATAAGTGAGAGGCTCTCCTGCATTTGTAACCGGTACATAATCCATAGAGGGTGCAAAACGGTCAGGAGGTCGTCTA
This sequence comes from Lygodium microphyllum, assembly GCF_053477565.2. Lineage (NCBI taxonomy): Eukaryota > Viridiplantae > Streptophyta > Polypodiopsida > Schizaeales > Lygodiaceae > Lygodium > Lygodium microphyllum. The sequence continues at coordinate 118,154,212 of NC_141158.1, forward strand.
TCTCTAGTAGAATGCCTCAATCTAGGCTTTACTGTTTGACCGACATCCTGTCTAACATCAACATGTCTAACATTTGGGCCATGAGTATCAGGTGATGCTGCACGCTGTCTAGGTGGCCATGGAGCAGGTGGCTCCTCCTGAAAGATAACTCTGTGTACCTCAACCACTTTCTTAGGCTGCATATGCATTTTGTCCTCATGAAAGATGACATCATGGCTGCGGATCACTTTTCGCACTTGCAGATCCCATAGATGGTAACCCATCTCTCCTACATCTCCATAGCCAATGAAAATGCATTTGACACTTTTAGGATCTAGCTTTTTGCATTTGTCCTTGGGCACATGGCATAATGCCTCATATCCAAAGACACACAAATGATCATAAGAGGGGGGCTTGCCTGCCCATACCTCCTCTACAACATGAAAGTCAATGCCACTGCTAGGCGACCTGTTAATGAGATGCATTGCAGTAGTAACAACCTCAGCCCAAAAGTCTTGCGGTAAGCCAGCCTGGCTAAGCATGCTATGGACCCTTTCCTGAATGGTCATATTCATGTGTTCAACCATACCATTTTCGGGAGGGGTGTAAGGGGTGGTCAACTGATGCTTAATACCCCACTCATCACAAAAATGCTCAAAAGCACGCGATACATACTCACCCCCATTATCCGACCTTAGGCATTTCAGCTTATTCCCAGACTGGTTCTTTCTAATGCAAGCTAACGCTGAAATGTGTCTAAGACATCAGATTTTCTCTTGATGGGATAAGCCCAAACCTTATGTGACTAATCATCTATGAAAGTAACAAAATACTTTGCCCCATCACTTAATGACTAACAAGGCATGGGCCCACATACATCTGAGTGCACAAGAGCCAAGGGCTCACCCATGCATTTCTTACCAGACTTTTTATGCCTACTTCTAGTCTGCTTGCCATACAAACAATGATCATAAGAATCAAAATGCGAAGATTCAAAAGGCGGAAGATACTACAAAGCACAAAGCATTTTCATTCCTTTAAGAGACATATGCCTCAAACGATCATGCCAAAGGGATACATGGGGGATAGAACCCACGGACAAAACATCATCCAAGGTAGCTCCAGATACAAGTAAGGGATAGAGGCTGCCACACTTGGCACCTCTTGCAGCACAAGCCTGCCACGAGTAATCTTCCATGCAGAGTCTCCAAAAGACACAAAATACCCTGCATTATCAAGCTGTTCAGCTGACATAAGGCTGTGAGTCAATGCAGGTACATGGCGTACATCATGCAAAACAAAAGAACTGCTTGAAGGAAATTGCAGCCTAACATCTCCAATGCCCATAATATCAAGAGACATGTCATCACCAAGATGCACAGAACTAGAGATGGTACGATAGGTATGAAACCAATCTCTACAGGGTGTCACATGAAATGATGCACTCGAACCCAAAAGCCAATACTGTGCATACATAGAATGTATCTCAGAAGTCTGTAAGGCATTGCATGAAGAAGCTGCAAGTATGTAATCATCATCTGAATTAGTGGTCTGCATGACATTAACCTATTTTATCTTCACACTGGACTTTGTAGGTACAATACTGCGCTCAGAAGACTTTTCCTACACTTTCTCTTTTCCCTTTTCCTTGCGCTTATCATCACGCATCTTACGGCATTGCAGCCTAATATGTCTTGCTTTTTCACAATAATGATTGGTAAGATCAGATTTCCGTCCATGGGACTTACTACGACCATTTGTCTTGGACTTGGACTTCTGAGAGTCCCTTCCCTTATGATCATTATCATGTGTGCCATGTCTGCCACCTCTAACGGTCAATGCATGTGAAGAGCGGGAAGCATCATTGTTTCTCCTGTTGATTTCCTCAGTCAATAAAGCACTCTTGACATCTTTGATTTTCATCCCATCAAGCTTGTTCATACATATGACAGTATGGAAGACATCCCATGATTTAGGCAAGGTGCCAAGCAGAAACAACGGGTACAAGTTGTCTTTGAATTCAATACCCTGTGACAACAGATTCTTCATGATAGCATGAAACTGACTAAAATGAGATGATAGGGATATCCCCTCCTTCATGCGAAGGTCCATTAACTGCTTCAGCCAATACATCTATGATGCAGGACTCTGCTGTGTATAAAGCTCGTGAATCTTCTCCCATAAATCCCATGCACTCTGATTTTCATCTTCAACAACATTATGATGGACCTCTTCTAAGAGTGACAAGATAATGGTAGTCTTGCATAGCTCATCAACTTCCATCCAACCATCATCATCCATATCCTTGGGTTTAACACCCTTGAAACGCAAGGGTTTAATATGAAAATTTTGCACCAAAACCTACAATATCTAGGACTTCCAATACCTATAGTTGGTACCATCCAACTTGGCAATGTTAAAGAGAGATGTGTCTTTCAGATGACCAGCCATACTGTTCCAAATCAAAGCAAAAAAGCAAAATTGCAGGTTGCTGTAATTAGTAGAAAATACACTAAAACCACTGCTAAAATTGGCTGAAAGAGTAGATATCACCAAGAGAAGCACCTATCCACCAAATATGACCAAGATAACATCAAATAGTAAGCAGTACCCTCATAGAAGTGCTCGAAATCTGCAGATTTCAGCTTGCTAGAATAAATGACAATAGTATGTAAAACTGTCCCAAAGTGAGCAATCACTGATACATATGTCACTGCAACTGCTAGGTAGCAAGATACATCCAACACTGAGTGTCAGGGGTAAGAAGGTACCAAGAACTGTCAAACCAATAACCTATCAGGCAAGAGACATCTCATAGGTCTAGAAGTCATGCATGTAATGGGTCTTGGGGTAAGAAAAGAGACCAAGCACAAGCACAACTGATAGAGCAAGAAGTTCAATGCATAACCATCCAAGATGCATACAAAATTGACAAACCTGTGAGTGACAAAGATAGGTGCCTACCCTAATAGGTGTATCAAATCAACCCACTACAGACTAACTGCATACATAAAGCTCTCAAGAGAGCAAATGCATGTAACTGTCCCACAAGCTCAAGCTCAAGTGTAAGCAAGACTCTGTGTACATCCGAATATAACAACAGGCTTCCACTAGAAGTAAAGTTAGATGCAATAGAGCAAGGAATGCTCTAATACATGGAGTACATAGCATTAGACATGCCAAATCCCAGTAGGGTACATCCGGAGTATAAATCCCAAGCTATCTCAAATCCATAAAGCATAAGCCTAAAAGCATTCAAAGAGCATGTAACTGACAACCAAATGTAATGCCCAGTAAGTCCAAAATGCTTAAATACATCTAAAGACGAAGCTCCAAGTAATTGTCAAGCATGGGCAAACCAAGTGACATCCATATCTGACCAAAGCATAAATGCAAGAAGCCTAAATGTCAAGCAGTGTGACAATAGGCATAAACCGGTCCAAAGCATGCCAACTGAAGCCAAATGCCAGTGAATGATGACCAAGGCAGAGCCTATTCCAAGCTCAAATTTCCGAAACCAAAAAGAAGCATTTGACAATCTCCAAATACATTGGTATGATCATTCAATCCTCCAATAAGCACCCCGAATCCAAGAACCAATGCATACACCAAGTAAATGAGCTTCAACCTACTGTATTACAACAAAATATTTACTGTTAAATGAATCTCAATCGATGCCCAAATCTACTCCAAATCAATCCCAAAGCATAGACATAGCATCCCATAACATTCGGGCATCACCGGGCATCAATAGGCATCAAAGGGGCAATGCCAAGAAGCATTAAACAGTAAATGTCACGTGATGTCCTGTTTTGACAGTCCTGGGACTGTGTATACAGTAATGGCTGAAGGGGGAAGCACTTGAATCGATCATCGGGAGCCAAGAACCAATGCTGGGGAGTCCAACAATGATCGGGAAGGTTGTCAAGAGTGCCAGGAAGCCGGGGAAGAAGCGGGAAATGCCAAGAGTAGGTCAACCCAATCCCCTAAAAATGCACCGCATTTTGCGTCGGCTGTTTCGGGGGACTGGGGGGTCTTCAACCATGCTTGGGAGCACTTAACAATGTCGAGGGGGCTCCGATGTAGCCCTACAAGGTGCTAATGGAAGTCCGGAAGCTCGGGTAGGAGGCGGGAGATCAAAACATACATGCAAGTGAAGGTTCCATGGCTGCCATTGAAGCTCGTGTTGAAGCTCTTCAAATTCGGGCTGAAGAGAATGCCGGGCAAGCTCCAATGCCTTTGCTCTGATACCAGTTGAAAGGGAAGTGGAACCCAGGGAGGAAGAAGCTTGACGGTGAGAGCTATGGTGGATGGAGAGCAAGAGCAAGAGAGAGAGTGAAACTCAAAGTGGGAACTCCAACAACCACAATGTATGGCTAGGCCTTCCTTTATTCAAACTGTCACTAAAAGAACAAAGAATAAGTGACTGTGATAGGCGCCCACCACCTGCAATGTGCAGTGGTAGGTACTGTTAGTGTATTAATACACGGGCGGCTAGGCGGAGGCGCCTTTACCCCCAACACGTAATTAGTTGTTGGTTGGGAACTCAATTGGATCAAAACCCAAGTCATCCATGTTAGAGCTCAAGATGGACATGGCTCCTATCTCCTCTTGCATGACTAAGCTTTGGCTGATTAGTTCAAACAAGGAGACAATGCCTCCCTAAGAAGGTCATTACCTAATTTTCCCTCATCAGCTAGTAAGTCTTGTTAAGCATTGTAGCGTCTTTTGCATATAAGCTCTAATTATGGGTTTAGCTCTTTAACACAGTTTTCCTTTGATGATAGTTTTCTATGTCATGGTAGCTATGTTTCCTTGATTGATAGCATTTGGCCTATGCTTCTCGTTCTCTTTTGATCCTGCTCCTCTCCATAGGTCTCACTTTTGTGGTTTGAGTGCACTATTTGCCCAATAGGTTCCTTGTTCAGATTTATCCTTTTACGTGCTCCATTTTTGTTTTGCAACGAGAATTCTTATCAATTTATACAAAATGTAGGTGATAAGTGCACAATCAAGCTTTTGTTTTTGTTTTTTTTTGCAATCAATGTGTCTCAATGCAACACAATTATCATCATGCTAATGGTGCTCAAATAGGCATTTTACTTTCCAATCCAAGTGTGAAGTCCACAAGCAAGCATTTAATCACAAGTCTTACAATTAATCATTGTACATTCTAGACATTCTCCCTTGTAGTCCAATCACTTTTCAATGGTTTTTGTGGGTTAATTGAGGCATGGGCACAACCTTCGAGCATTGGTTGATTCTACAATATATCCCATATGCCACTAGTATAACCATTCTTAGTGATCCAACTGCACAAGGTCCCAAAAGTGTGACCATTACTACTAGATAGCATATCACTCTGGGTTTTGCAAGGAATGGATCTAAGTGGGCACATGAATGGCTTTCAATTTGGCTGCTCACATTCACTTCTTAAGGTACATAATGGATCATGTCCAAGATCCTTTTGACCCTTTCTCTAGGGAAGAGGGTCACACTTCTAGTATCTCGCCTCACCAATTCTTAGTTTTTCATAGTTTATGCTCCACAAGTGATTGCTAGTTAGGAGCTCTAATAGCCTTGTGCCTCTTGCCATGGATACTTCTATGGTCAACCTTCCTCAAGAGCAAGAGTTTCTAGCTTAGAATCTTCATATTATGGCTATGGATGCCTAGGTTTCAAATCATGCTATGCCTCAGCATGTATTGCCCTCTACTTGCCTACCACCTCCTTTAATATAAGTGTTGGATCTCGTGGAGAAGCTCCTTTTAGTAAGGGAAAATAAATAGCCCTTTTCTAGTGGCTTGTTTAAGAAGCTTAAAGCATATTTTCCTCTTTCATAATGGCTTTCGTAGAGGGTTTCTCAATCCTTGATTACCTATGTAATGGCTTATTGTACCTCAAGTCAGGAGTGAGCCTTCATTTGTTAATTTGTGTATTCACTTCCATATGACATGTGTTGTGAAATTCTAACTCTAGGCCACTTAGAGGTATAACAAGGCACAATAGTTAGGTGTCTATATGCTCCTTAGTTTGGATTATTAATTGAGTGTTCAATATGAAAGGATTTGATTTAGATATGCAATTAAAGGAAAATGGCATAAGATATTGAGGCTCGGTCCATCTTCATTCTTCTCTTCTCACAATGCACACAATGGGTATCTCCCAAAAGTGAATAGATACTTTGACTTTATGAAACTTTACATATAGCCTCCTTTCCATTTTAATACAACCATAGGATATGACTCGACCTATGTTCTATTTCTCAACACTCCCCCTTAAGCTCAAAATGAGCTTAGAGATATAATACTCCAAGTGCACTTCTAAAGCACTCAAACTTATCTTTACATAATGTTTTGGTAAAGATATTTGCGACTTGGTCATTCATTTTAATGTGTACCAAGTCTACCTCTCCATCCATGACTTTCTCTCTAATGCAATAACTCCACCATCTATCTCAATCCCCGTGTCACATAGAAAAGCCATATCTGTTTACATGTTGTTAATGCTATTCCTCTATACTCTACTTTTGTGCTTGTCAAAGCAACTACGGTTGCTTCTTCCTGCTCCAACTCACCATGGTTGAGCCAAATTAGAAAGCATAACCATTGATAGATATCCTATCCATAATACTTCCCACCCATTTTGCATCTATGATCCAAACAATGTAGGCTTGAGCTCTTTCTCGTAGAACAAGCCATAGAAATTGTCTTCTTGACATACCTCAACACTCTTCTTACTACATCCAAGTGTAACTTGCATGGCCTTTGCATGAATTGGCTTATCACTCCCACTGAATAGCTCAAGTTTGATCTTGTTATGATTATGTAGATCAAGCTACCAACCATTTTCATAAACATAGTAGTATCCTAAACATATTGTCTATCATCAACCATCTTTATCTTTTAATCCAATGGTGTACCACCTAGCTTGCACACTATCATCTCATACTTCTCTAACATTTCCAATGAATATTACCTTTGCATCAACCAAATTCCATGTGGAGTGTCAATCACTTCAATGCCAAGAAAATACCTCAATAATCCAAGATCTTTGATGTCAAACTCCTTGTACAAACCATGCTCTACTTCAACAATCTCTCTTTCAAGAGTACTTGTTATGATAAGATCATAAATATAGATGACAACAACAACTATTCCATCCTTTGTTTGTCTAACATAGAGTGAATAATTAGCCATGCTTTGATGAAATCCCATGCTGCATAGAAACCTACTAATCCTCTCACACCAAGCTCTAGGTACTTGCTTTAACCCATACAATGTCTTTCTTAGCTTGCGTACCCTTTAAGCTATTCCATGTACAGTTTCTCTTCCAATGTACCATTTAAGAAAGCATTCGTTGCATGCTTTTGATATAAATTTAATCCATAAATCAAAGCTAAGGCAATCATTAATTTAACTGAGATCATCTTTGCAACTAGACTAAATGTCCCCTCATAGTTGTTGGGGGTAAAGGCACCTCCGCCTAGCCGCCAGTGTATTACTACACTAATAGTGTCCGCCACTGCACATTGCAAGTGGCGGACGCCCATCACAGTCACTTATTCTTTATTCTTTTAGTGATAGTTTGAATAAAGGAAGGCCCGGCCACACATTGTGGTTTTTGGAGTTCCCACTTTTGAGTCTCTCTTTCTCTTGGCTATTGCTCTCCATCCGCCATAGCTCTCACTGCCAAGCTTCTTCCTCCTGGGTTCCACTTCCCTTTCAACTAGTATCAAAGCAAAGGCATTGGAGCTTGCCTGACATTCTCTTCAGCTCAAATTTGAAGAGCTTCAATCCAAGCTTCAATGGCAGCCATGGCACATTCATTTGCAGGTACGTTTTGATCTCCCGCCTCCTCCCTAAGCTTCTGGACCTTCATCGACTTCTTCCCAGGCTGCATTGGAGGCCCCTTGATCTTGCAAAGTGCCCTTGAGGACTATTGTAGATCCCCCAGCATCACGAATAGCCAACGTAATTTTCAACGCATTTTTTGGGGGCTTGGCTGATCTGCTCCCCTGCATTTTCCTGCTCCTTCTCGGCTTCCCGGCACTCTTGGCAACCTTCCTGAGCATTGCTTGACTCTCCGGCATTTTCCTACTCCTCCTCGGCTTCCCGGCACTCTTAGCAACCTTCCCGAGGATTGCTTGACTCCCCAGAATCGGTGCTTACTCCCGGGGATCGATTCGAGTGCTTCCCTCTTTAGCCCTTTGTTGTATACACAGTCCCAGGACTGTCAAAACAAGACATCACTTGACATTTACTATTTAATGCTTCTTGGCATTGCCTGTTTGATGTCTATTGATGCTCCGTGATGCCCGGATGTTATCGGATGCTATGTCTCGCTCTTTCAGCTGGTCATCGACTCTGATGGATTCCTCAAAAACTCTAGCCACCACGTCCCGCTACAAGATTGCTTGCAACCCTCACCTCTGTTGCAAGTCTTTTAGTGTTATGTCAGAAATTATTTACAATCTGCATGGGAGTGATTTGGCTCTCATTTTGTCCTGTATTTGTAAGTTATGGATGAATGTATTACATATTAACCTTGCACATCCTTGAATTCTTGATCAAATCCTTATAAAATTTATGAGGATTCAAAAGGCCAGCTAAGTTGGAGCATGCTACCCTTTTTTTTGTGTACCCGTAAAGTTAATAGAGATGAGATCATCTAAATGTATTTGGTTCTACTATGTTTGGGAGCACCACTAGATGCAAAAGGCACAATGAGAAGATTAAAAACAATAGGGATAAGTTCAAACTACATAGTATAGAAATTGCTTTTAGTGTTAAAAGAAAAAGGTCTGCCTGTTAGCTTTTCATAGCTAATCTCCACCTCCAATGGTTGGAACTACTGGAATTTGTTGAGAAAAAGATGAGAAATGAGTAGAGGATGAGAGAAGTTGCGAGCACCAGTACCACCACTACATTAACCATCAGGACTTATGTGAGGTGAGGCTTTGGGGGTTCTATTGCACTAACAGCTATAGTGGAGAATGCTCCAATTAGAGAGCCTAGGTATCATGATGACAAAAATGTATCAACAATGGTGACTTTGGTGAGTCTTTTGAGGCTACTTCTACGACTACTTGGCATAATCCCATTAATTCTTATAGCGGTTGCTAGTATGTCATTCCTAATTTCCTTGGTTGTACTCAAGATGGTGGAGCATGTAGGTCAAGATTATCACTTATTTTTCAAATGTACCTGGTTGCATGAAGCATGGATCACACTACAAGGATATAGGAGTATAGGGATGGCCATTTCTGACAAAAATTAGCGATGTCGCTATTTGCGTCGCTATTTGTGTCGCAAATAGCGAAGTAAATAGCGATGGTACTCATGCGAAAAATTTGCGACTGATTTAGAGCAGATTTGAGCACCGTTTAAGCTTCATATAACAGTAAATTGCTTGCTGTAATACAGTGGGTTGAAGCTCATTTACTTGGTGTATGCATTGGTTCATGGATATGGGGTGCTTCCTGGAGGTTTGACTGATCATACTGATGTATCTGGAGGTTGTCAAATGCTTATTCTTGGTTCCGGAATGCTTTTGAGCTTATATTAAGCTCCGACTTGGCTGTTCTTCACTGGCATTTGGCTTTAGTTGGCATGCTTTGGACCGGTCTATGCCTATTGTCCACTGCTTGACATTTAGGCTTCTTGCATTGGTCAGATACGGATGCCACTTGGTTTGCCCATGCTTGACAATTACTTAGAGCTTCCTCTTCAAATATATTTGACCATTTTGGATCTACTAGGCATTCCCTTTGGTTGTTAGTTACATGCTCTTTGGATGCTTTCAGGCTTATGCTTTACGGGTCTGAGATAGCTTGGAATTTATGCTCCGGATGTACCCTACTGGGATTCGGCATGTTTGATGCTATGTATTTGATGTATTAGAGCATTGCTTGCTCTCTTTGCATTTGACTTCACTTCCAGTGGGAGCCTCTTGGTATATTCGGATGTACACAGAGTCTTATTTACAAATGAGCTTGAGCTTGTGGGACAGTTACATGCATTTGCTCTCTTGAGAGCTTTATGTCAGTAGTTTGTCTGTAGTGGGCTACTTTGATATGCCTATTGGGACAGGCACCTATCTCTGTCACAGGTTTGTTAGTTTTGTATGCATCTTGGATGGTTATGTATTGAGCTTGTTGCTCTATCATATATGCTTGTGCTTGGTCTCTTCTCTTACCCCGAGACCCATTACATGCATGACGGCTGGACCTATGAGATGTCTCTTCACTGATAGGTTATTGGTTTGATAGTTATTGGTACCTTCTTGCCCCTGGAAACTCACTGTTGGATGTATCTTGCTACCTGGCAGTTGCAGTGACATATGTATCAGTGATTGCTTCATTTTGGGACAATTTTACATATTACTATTATTTATTACAGCAAGCTAAAATCTGCAGATTTTGAGCACTTCTATGACGGTAATGCTTACTATTTGATGTTATCTTGGTCATATTTGGTGGATAGGCGCTTCTCTTGGTGAAATCCACCCTTTCAGCTAGTTTTAGCAGTGATTTTAGTGCATTTTCTGCTAATTACAACAACCTACACTTTTGCTTTTTTGCTTTGATTTGGGACAGTATGGCTGGTCATCTGAAAGATACAGGTCTCTTTAACATTGCCAATTTGGATGGTACCAACTATGGGTATTGGAAGTCCCAAATATGGCAAGTTTTAGTGCAGAAGTTGCAGATTAAACCCTTGAGTTTCAAGGGTGTCAAACCTGAGGATATGGATGATGATGTTTGGATGGAAGTTGATGAGCTATGTAAGTCTACCATTATTTTGTCACTCTCAGAAGAGGTGCATCATAATATTGTTGAAGATGAAAATCAGAGTGCATGGAATTTATGGGAGAAGATTCAGGAGCTCTATGCGCAGTAGAGTCATGCATCACAGATGTATTGGCTGAAGCGGTTAATGGACTTTTGCATGAAGGAAGGGATCCCTTTCATCTCATTTCAGTCAGTTTCATGCTATCATGAAGAGTCTGTTGTCACAAGGTATTGAGTTCAAAGACAACTTGCACCCGTTGTTTCTGCTTGGCACCTTGCTTGAATCATGGGATGTCTTCCATACTACCATATGCACAAAAAAGCTTGATGGACTGAAAATCAAAGATGTTGAGAGTGCTTTATTGACTGAGGAAATCAACAGGAGAAACAATGATGCTTCTCACTCTTCACATGCATTGACCGTTAGAGGTGGTAGAAATGGCACGCATGATAATGATCATAAGGGTAGGGACTGTCAGAAGTCTAGGTCCAAGTCACGTGGTCACAGTAAGTCCTGTGGACGAAAGTCTAATCTTACCTATCATTATTGTGGGAAATCACGACATATTAGGCCGCACTGCCATAAAAGGCACGATGATAAGCGCAAGGAAAAGGGAAAATAAAAATTGCAGGAAAAGTCTTCTAAGCACAATATTGTACCTACAAAGTCCAGTGTGAAGAGAAAAGAGGTTAATGTCATGCAGGCCACTAATTCAGATGATGATTACATACTTGCAGCTTCTTCGTGCGATGCCTTACAAACTTTTGAGATACATTCTATGTATGCGCAGTGTTGGCTCTTGGATTCGAGTGTGTCCTTTCATGTGACACCCTGTAGAGATTGGTTTCATACCTATCGTACCATGTCTGGTTCTGTGCGTCTTGGTGATGACAGGTCTCTTGACATTGTGGGCATTGGAGATGTTAGGCTGCTATTTCCTTCTAGCAGTTCTTTTATTTTGCATGATGTATGCCATGTACCTACGTTGACTCACAACCTTATGTCAGTTGGACAGCTTGATGATGTAGGGTATTTTGTGTCCTTTGGAGACTCTGCATGGAATATTACTCGTGGCAGGCTTATACTTGCAAGAGGTGCCAAGTGTGGCAGCCTCTATCCCTTACTTGTATCTAGAGCTACATTGGATCATGTTTTGTCTGTGGGTTCTATTTCCCTTACTTGTATCTAGAGCCTCTATCCCTTACTTGTATCTAGAGCTACATTTGATCATGTTTTGTCTGTGGGTTCTATTTCCCATGTATCCCTATGGCATGCTCGTTTAGGGCATATGTCTCTTAAAGGAATGAAAATGCTTCGTGCTTTGCAGTATCTTCCGCCTTTTGACTCTTCGCATTTTGATTATTGTGATAATTGTTTCTATGGCAGGCAGACTAGAAATATGCATAAAAAGTTAGGTAAGAAACGCATGGGTGAGCCCTTGGCTCTTGTGCACTCAGATGTATGTGGACCCATGCCATGTCAGTCACTTGGTGGGGCAAAGTACTTTGTTACTTTCATAGATGATTACTCATGTAAGGTTTGGGCTTATCCCATAAAGAGAAAATCCGATGTCTTAGACACATTTCAACATTGGCTTGCATTGGCAAAGAACTAGTCTGGGAAAAGACTCAAATGCCTAAGGTCAAATAATGGGGGTGAGTATGTATCACATGCTTTTGAGCAGTTTTGTGATGAGCGGGGTATTAAGCGTCAATTGACCGCCCCTTACACCCCATCCCAGAATGGTGTGGCTGAATGCATGAATATGACCATTTAGGAAAGGATCCGTAGTAGCATGCTTAGCTAGTCTAGCTTACCGTAACACTTTTGGGCTAAGGCAGTTGCTACTGCAGTGCATCTCATTAATAGGTCGCCTAGCAATGGCATTGACTTTCATGTTGCATAGGAGGTACGGGCAGGCAAGTCCCCCCTCTTATATCATTCACGTGGCTTTGGATGTGAAGCATTTTGCCATGTGCCCAAGGACAAACACAATAAGCTAGATCCTAAAAGTGTCAAATGCATTTTCATTGGCTCTAGAGATGCAGGAGAGATGGGTTACCGTCTATGGGATCTACAGGCGCGGAAAGTGATCTGCAGCCATGGTGCCATCTTTCACGAGGACAAAATACATATGCAGCCTGAGAAAGTGGTTGAGGTACGCAAAGTTATCTTTCAGGAGGAGCCCCTTGCTTCCGTTCAGCCCGCTCCATGGCCAGCTAGACAATGTGCAGCATCACCTGATGCTCATGGCCCAGATGCTAGACATGTTGATGTTAGACAGGATGTTGGTCAGGAAAAAGACCCTGGATTGAGGCATTCTACTAGAGATAGACGACCTCCTGACCGTTTTGTGCCCTCTATGGATTATGTACTGGTTACATATGGAGGAGAGCCTCTCACTTATGATGAGGCTATGCATAGGTGTGTTTATCACTCTTGGGAGAGGGCTATGCAGTCTGAGCTTGACTCATTGCATAATAATTAGACTTGGGATTTGGTTTCCTTGCCTCAGGGTAAGAAGACTTTGCCATGCAAGTGGATGTACAAGCTGAAAAGTACTCGTGGACACCCCAAGCCGGCATACAAGGCTCGATTGGTTGCTAAGGGTTTTAAGCAGGAGCATGGTGTTGACTTTGATGAAGTCTTTTCTCCTGTGGTCAAGATGACCACCCTATGCTTAGTCTTGGCCTTGGTTGCACAGCTTGACCTGGACTTGTACCAGATGGATGTCAAGACAGCTTTTTTACATGGGAACTTGCATGATGAGACTTACATGGAGCAACCTAAGGGCTTTGCAGACCCTGGCAGGGAACACCTAGTGTGCAAGCTAAAGAAGAATCTATATGGATTGAAGCAGACACCTAGGGAATGGTACCATAAGTTTGATGCATTCATGCAATCACAGGGCTACAGCCGAGTGCTATGGATCCGTGCTTGTGCACGAAGAAAGATCGTGATGGTTCTTTACTGATTTTGGTACTCTATGTGGATGACATGCTTTTAGCAGGGAGAGCTCATGAGGAGCTAGATGCTCTTAAGGCTCAGCTCAAGAAGAGCTTTGAGATGAAAGATCTAGGACATGCCTCTCATATACTTGGTATGCGCATTACGCGCGATTGATCTCAAGGACTCCTCTATCTGTCAGAGGGAGTACATTCATAAAGTGCTTGAGCACTTCCGCATGCAAGATGTTAAGCCTATTGGATGGCCCTTACCTTCTCATGTGAAGGTTTCACATGCTGATTGTCCGCAAACAGATGAGTAGAGGGCAGACATGGTCAAGATTCCCTATGCATCAGCTGTGGGCAGTCTTATGTATGCCATGATAGCCACCCGTCCAGATATAGCTTTTGCAGTTGGGGTCGTGGCACGTTATATGGCTACACCTAGCAATAAACATTGGGATGCCGTGAATGGTATCATGAGGTACCTGAAGGGTACATCAAATATGTGCCTTTGCTATGGAAGCCAAGATACAGAAGTCGTGGGGTACACTGACTCTAATTATGTAGGATATGCAGATAGTAGCTATGTGTTCACTTATGCTAGAGGGGTGCTAGAGGGGCTATCTCTTGGGTGTCTAGGGTGCAGAAGTGTATGGCTCTTTCTACTACAGAGGCCGAGTATATTGCAGCCACAGGGGCTTGCAAGGAGGCTATTTGGTTAGGCCTTTTGATTGCAGACCTTGGTATGACAGATGCTATGCCTACACTGCATTCAGATTCTATGAGTGCCATTCAGTTGGCCAAGAATCCGGTCTTCCATGCGAAGACAAAACATATTGAGGTGAGATATCACTTCATTCGCGAGGTCGTTGAGGACATGTCTATTTACCTTGTCAAGATTCTGACTTAGTAGAATCCTGCAGACTTGCTCACGAAAAGTCTCACTACTAAGCGCTTTGCCTTCCTCAGAAGATTGATGGGCATTGGTTGAGATGACGTCTTTTTCCTCATCATCCTATTGTAGATGTGTACATGTTGTATTGTCTTTTCTATTTTCTCTCTCACTATGGCAGATTCACCTTTGAGTGGTAGGTTGTTGGGGGTAAAGGCACCTCCGCCTAGCCGCCCGTGTATTACTACACTGACAGTACCCACCACTGCACACTGTAGGTGGCAGGTGCCCGTCACAATCACTTATTATTTATTCTTTTAGTGACAATTTGAATAAAAGAAGGCCTGGCCACACATTGCAGTTGTTGGAGTTCCCACTTTTGAGTCTCTCTCTCTCTCTTAGCTCTTGCTCTCCATCCGCCATAGCTCTCACCGCCAAGCTTCTTCCTCCTGGGTTCCACTTCCCTTTCAATAGTCCAATCCATATGTTTGTGCATAACCCTTTACAACCAATCTTGCTTTATATCTTTCTAATGAGCCATCTAACTTGTACTTGACTTTATAAATTGATGTGCATCCAATTGCTTTCTTGCCATAAGACAACTCTACTAGATCCCAAGTTTTGTCTTTAGTCAAAGCATCCATTTTCTCATGCATTACATTCTTCCAATCTTTACTACTTCTTCAAAGTACGTAGGCTCTACATGCTGCATCTAAGATACCATGTATAGTGCAACTTTGTAAAGCCATTGTATGTCAAGCTATCAACTAGATGCCTTACTCTTTGCTATCTTCTTAATTGAGGTGCACTAGATAGTATCTCAATCGTTCTTCATATGGTGGTATATAGTTATGCTCTTTATGCTTAGAGTTCTAATATGAGGTATCCCAAAATCATCATCCGTAGAATCATCTTCTAAACTCTCACCCATAGTCTTCTTCCCTTGTGCTATTTCTACCTTCTTTTATGCACTCAACCTGCCACTCTATGGGCTATAACATCCACTGCTCTTTTCATGATCTTGAGGTCCAAACATGTCTTCAACATGTTGATTTCTTTGAGTATTGTTTGCTGTAATTTTTTTCCCATAACCATCATCATCACTACTCTTATAAGCATCCATCTCAACTGCAACTTTAGGTATATACCATGACTCATATTCAATGAACCCTACATCCTTGCTTATGTAGACCTCTCTAATGACATGATCGTAGCATTTATAACCCTTCTTCTTATCTGGATAGCTAAGGAAAATACATTTGATAGCCTTAGGTTCCATTTTTCTCCTCAAATAATTAAGAACATGAACATAGCATACACAACCAAACACCTTGAAGTATGCAACTACAGGTGTTCTTTCATACTTCTTTTCATGTAGTGACATGTCATGAGTCAATGCTATAGGGGTCCTACTTATAATATGAGCTACCGTATGTACTAAGTAAATGGCATGTGTATTTGGTTCATCATAACTCTTACAACTTCAATAATGATCCTATTATTGCTTTCTACGACACCATTCCACTATGGTGTCTATCTGCAAGTAATCTGTCTCTTAATCTCATGATGTCTCAAATAGTTAGAGAACTCATTTGACATGTATTCACCTCCATTATTTGATCTCAATTTATGTACTTCTAAACTACTTTTCTACCATAGCTTTGAATTCTAAAAACTTCTCAAAAGTCTCACTTCTATGTTACATGAAATAAACCCATGTCATCTTGCTAAATTCATTAATGCATGTAATGTAAAACCTACATCTCCCACTCAAAGAAACATTCTGTCAGGGATCCCATATATTGAAATGTACCAAAGGATAAGTGCTAATTCTCCCCAACTTTGGAAATATGAATCTAAGTCGCTTGCCAAATTGACATGCTTCACATACATGATCATGGTTGACATAGCCAAATTGCGGAAGGCCATGAATAGCCTATCTAGACCACATTTGTTTCTGTCTTTGCAAGTTAACATGCCCAATTCTTCTATGCTATAACTCAATATGCTTGTCTAGTCCATGTCCAGTCTCCACATGTATAGAAATTTGTATGACATGAGTACCAATATCCAATGCAAACAAGACGCCTTTCTAACTCTAATCCAAATAGTTTTGTACTATGGATAGCATTTGGGGAGAAGCTAATGAATGCAAAGAAATAGCAAAAAGAGTGCATAAAGGATAACATGGCTAAGATACAAAGTTGGGCACAACATATTTTTGCTCAACACTAAAAGGTTGAGCACAAAGGATGTGATTAAGGCCTTTACTAGCAACATTCCAGATGAGAGGATCTACAAATCCATGGTCAACAACTCAACCTTAGATCAATCAAACATTAACAACATGCTTCATGAGACAATCAAGATAGATGATCTCTACAAGGAGAGGAGTGGAGACAAAAAGGGAATAGGAACTTAAACATCCAAATCGAGTTGTTAAGATGGTACAGAGATCAACGGGACACAAGAACTTAAGAGCCTTCAAGTAGGAATAATTAGAGCTCTCAAAACTCATGGAAGCTATTAAGTAGCCCAACTCTTATCAACCAAGAATTTGTTGCATACATTGTAGCAAAGACTATCTAACTTTGGAGTATCCTATACCAAGTTGAATGTGGACCAATTGCAACTAGTTTGGCCATAATATTGCCTACTTTTGAGCCCCCCAAGAAAGCTTCTATATCTTACTTTACATGTAAATGTTGGATCTCAACACAACCATATAAATACTCTTCCTATCCAAGAGACTTGCAATTGGTCTTGCTAGCCCCACCTAACATAGGACCAATGGCTCCAAGGGAAAAGATCAATCCTTCCAAGATACCAAGACCCCTAAGGCCAATAACATACCCTCGTAAGGATATCCACGTGCACCCCATTGAAGAACCGTTCAAACAAGAGGAGTACATGAGTCCATACATTACATAAGACAAAGCAAGTAATGCAATCCTCATGTACTATTGCTCAATTTCAATTATTTCAATTATGATGTACGACAAGGCAAAGGAAGATCCATGGGTGAACCATCCGGAACGGTTCAATGTTGGGATTGCAATCAACCTTGGCATATGCCAAACAACTATCTAAAGAAGCAAGAACTTTTCCAAGAAGATAAGGCTAACCTAATATGCAATGAGTATAGCATTACTCACATGTATCCAATTTGTCCTAAATGCAAGGCATCCAGTAGTACTACATTTGGGTCCAAAGGGCCTACTATTTTGATACGAAAGGTCAAGGCCATAGGAATTAACCCCAACAATGAAGAGTCGATACCACGTACCTTGCTTAGAGAAACCCATTGTGGAAAGAGATCACATCATGGATGGTCTCATCGATGAGGGTTCAAATTTCAAAATCTTAACTTATGATACTGGGTGAAAAATTGAACAACATGAACTAGTACCCACAAACATAGCTATCAAAATTGTATGGAGGATCCCCGCACTCCTTGTTAAGGAAGTGTAAGATTATCATGGCAATAGAAACTAAAAGCATATTGATAATATTACATGTTTTTGGATCACAAAGACGTGCAAAAGAAAGCTCTCCTTAGAAGTTTTCAAGGACACAACTAAGTGCAACATCAATTACGAGGGAGCACGCATACACCTTATTCACATATTTTATCTAAGGATCCTTGCTTATGCTCAAGGGAAAAGTAAAAAAAAACCCTCAAAATCAAGCATGAACCCTAGTGAGCATGGCAAGAGAGTCCTTAAAGAGTTGCTCAATGCTCAAGAGGATAAATAAAAACCACTCAACAAGGCTCCTCCTAGTAAAGAGAAAGAGAGAGCCAAGGCTACTAATTTCAAAGATGCACAAATTTCAAAGAGGATGTGCACATACCCATGTAATATGAGTTTGCATATGAACATGCTCATAATTGGAAATCTAGGGTTACCTTTTACCTAAAAGTGTGTGTGGTGTGCATGTGCATGCATGTCTATGTCACATTTGTGCAAATGAGTTCATTTTTCATTGCCTAATATTAGGTATTCAAGCTTGACAAATTTGTATCTTAAAATTCTTGGTGTTGGACAAAAAGAAGCAAGAACAACCACACAAAGATCATGGCCAAATTTGAAAATCTCCATTTTTTATGGACCTATATGACATACATAATAGAAGTTAAGCAAGAACAACCATACAAAGATCATTGGCCAATTTTGAAAATCTCCATTTTTCTGTGGACTTATGTGACATACATAATAGAAGTTGCAAAATTCGCCATCCAAGAAATTGTTCCAAGTATCTAAAAAGGACGTAGAGTAGTAAAATGATTTGTCTATTCTATGTATTCACATAAAATCGTGAAAGTGATAAGAACCTCTACTTAAGGCCTCAACCTGAGCCCCCTACTTAGACCCCCTACTTGCAACAAGCAAGCCCTTTCCTTTCATGTGACAAGTTCCCCCTTACTTAAGTAGGACTTCTTCTTGCATATATCAAAACCATGTACTAACATCTCTTCTCGAGCATCCAAAGTCAAGCTATTTTGCTTCAATGCCAACCACTACTAGCTACCCAAATCAATGCCAAAAATGGGCCATTCCTACCCCAAATCAAGCCTCAATGGCTCACGCACCTGCTTAACTTAGATCTAGATCCTAGTGATGAAAGTAGTATCTTTATTAAGGTGGAAGCAACAAGCATCGATGTCGAAGAAGCTCAAATCATTGACCTTCAAGATAAAGCTTCACTTGTCAAGCTCCTTACTCCAAGCACAAGCTCCCACAAACATTAAATGCCATTGCATTGCCAATTAATAGAGAAGCAATGGTGGGATGCAAGGTTAGAGATATGGAGTGCAAGAGGGCTTTGGGAGAGTACACAATAGAGTTTTGTGGGTTTAGTGAATAGCACCCTTATTTTTGTTATCTTCACTTATATAAACCTATACGCCTTTACCCCAACAAGTGGCTCATTAGTTTTATACTCAAGTGGTCAAAGTATATACCTATTTGTATGTAATAAGACCATTTGTGTTCTTAATTCAATGTGAGTCTAAACAATGCACCAACAAATCCTTTCTTTTTTTCACTTGCATAAGCCCAAAACTAGCTATCCCTCCAAGAGTTTTTGAAATTGTTGCACTAATTCCATCTTGGGATTTTTGCTATTTTGAATCTTATGTTCATATTGTGTCACAATATGTTTCGCATCAAATCTTCCCTCCATTCTATTAAAGCATGCCTAGACACTTCCAAGCTGTTATACAACCTAAGAGCCATTGTTTTCATTACCAACAAAGCAAAACAAGTTGGTCGAATTTCTCAAAAGCGAGTCCAAGTTAGAGAATGGATCCTTAAGAGAGACTATTGATCCACAAGTCTAAAGTGTAGTCATAGATCATTCACTTTGTTTAGCCCTTTTATCAAGTGTCTTAGATTCTTGCACAATACCAATGTGAAAGTCATAATACCCCACTTATCTATTCTCCTCCTCCCTCTCAAGTCTCTTTGGTCTTCTTCATCCATGGAGCAAGAAGATTATGGAAAATAAGTACCAAAAAGAAAAGATGCAACATTTGACACGTATCCCCAAAAGGTGAATGATTTTCCTTTTCAAAGGATTCCCCTAAAAGACACCTACCATTGTGAATAACAAGATGTTGAATGCATCATGCTCCCGACAACTAAAACCATGGCAAGTATTTTAACGCTTTCTTTGTAACAATGATAAAACATTTCCACTTCAAAGAATAGTGCAAATCAACATCTCCCACATTTTATAATACTTTTCACACACTATTGAGGTGAACAAATGTTGAGGGCCTAAAACCAAGCTATAAATTAGTCACTTTGTCCTTGTTTATCTTTGTAGGTCACGAGCAATTTAAGCAAGGCCAAAACTAGGTTGTGGATAAGCTTGAAGCACATTATCCTTGTTCCTCTCTATAAGTCACAAAATTGTACACAGTGCACTTGCAAGCCTAGCTAAGGGCTAACAATAGCGAGTGCCAAATTAGGAAGCATAAAGTTTATAGAGGGTTGTGGGCCTAAGCAAGGTAGGTTGTTGTGAGCTTTAAGTAATAGATTAAAAAGAAGGGTGTATAAAACAAAAGTGGAAGGGTCGAGAATTATCATTGCACCATACAGAGAATGGATGGATGTGTTTGGACCCCCCCCCCCCCCCCCCCCCCCAAAAAAAAAGATGGTAAATCGAATATCATGGAGGGAGGGATTGACGGTTGAGAAATTGAGGTTTAAGGGAAAACCCTTGCAGAGATGTGGCAAGAGGGTGAGAAAGGTTTTCTTCATTCACTTGGGCCTCTCAAAAGGCGAGTGGACACATTGTAAAGCATCCTTTGCTTATGAAATACCAAATAAACATCTTCTCTCATATAAATCTGCATATTTTGCAAAGGCAACACATATTCTAACAATTTAAATATGTGGGGGAATGCATATTTTGTAAAGGCATGGCACATATTTGCACACTTCGCATGCACCAAGTTGCATGTCATTATGTTAATTAAAAGCTAGAATTTGCAGCATTTCATCAACTTTCTAACATTTCCTCCAATCTATCTACCATTCTTATACCCACATGAGCTTGACATTGACAACCTCCACATGCCATCAAATATTACCTTAATCTACATCCTATTCCATGATCAGATATTACCTTAATCCACATCCTATGCCATGAACAGGTCAACTCTCCTGGTCCCTACCAGCATCACACATGAGCTCATAGGTTCGAGAACGCTTTATATAATCAAAGATATCTCAACACAACTAAAGCATAAGAGTCATTTAAAAGCACATTTTCATAGCTTGGTTTCTGTTTGGAGGGGAGATTTCTCAAGTTCATTAGTCTTCCATTGTTATACAAGCTTCAGTACACTCTCTGCTTCAGTACACTCTCTTGTCCACATGTGTGCAAGGATAACACACCAGTAAATAGGTGTGATCTCTTCACAAAGAAAGTGACAAAATCAGTGAACACAAGCACCATACAACAGTGAGTTACAGATATAGAATGTAAAACACACATTGAAATTTATTCAGCACCTTTGGGCTTTCAGACTCAATAACCGCAAGTCAGTGACTTTGCAAACAGAGAAAACACAATGTACATGAAACCTAAACCTGGTACAAAAGTGCAGACGTTTGACCACTATCATGCACATCTGCACTCATTCATTAGACAACAGGTTAAGCTCAAATCCCATTTGGCTCAGAGAAGAGGATTTGCATCACTTTACCAGTTACAAGAAAAAGTCTACATTTTACTAGAGGTATCCCACAAGATTTGCCTTCAAAATCAACTCTATAGGAGTATAAATTCTGCGACACCTGCAATTGCACCTTTTGAGCTCGTCAAATGCAGCACAGTACAAAAATTAGCTCACCCACTTCCAGATAAAATCAACTTCCCCTCAACTTTTCTATGTTGCTCATTATTCGGTATGGCATTCTCAGCTAAGTAGAACAGGTGACAAATAGCATGATTACTCTATGGAATAAGCTGAGCATAGCAAAATCAGGACAGACACAATAGTGTCACATGAGGAAGCAGAGCTCTTTGCCAGAACAAGGTCCTCTCAAAGTTCATTGCCTTGGGTCAGTTACTGAGGGAGTTGTGGCATGTACATTTTCGTTTTTGCGCCACACTTCTGAGCGAGTCTGACCTGAAGTTGCATATGATGATCTAGATGTAGCAGTTACTTGCCTTTGACCCATTCCAGTGGAAGATGGAGTACTGGAACTTCCTGCCAGCCTACAAAAGAAATTAGGACCATAACCCACAGTTAAACCGTGATAATGAAATGCTTCCAGGTTAGGTTTCTGAAACTTCCACTGCATTACCTGCTCTCTCCCTTCTTAGTATTCTCGCCCTCTGACCAAATAGGATCATTGAATGGAACAGGCCGAAAGTGACTCATCAAAGAAAGCTCTACTCTCACCCATGGGGGATTCAATGAGGCCGTAATCCATAGCCCTTCCTTCGTGGCTCTGTGCTTAAAATCGGCATACTTCTTATCCCTCTACAGGAATCAGTAAATCACTCCATTAAACATGGACTAAAACTTAAACCTAAAGAGGAGATGGTACACCCATTGCACTTTCCAAATAACTGCAGTGAAGCCACACATCACATCATGTAACAATGAAATGCACAGTTTAGGGCCCCTAGGATGAGATGCATGCTTGACTGCAATCAACATTCGGGTATACCAATATTACTCTTAAGTCTACAAAAGCTCCAATCAGACTCACCCGTCTTAACCTGTTGTCCATCCACATATAAGGGTTTGTAAAAAAATCTCGCCATAACTTCTCAACGTCTGCATTCATTTAAATGCATGGACAGGATTTTAGAAATTACATACACACTAATCACAGAAAGAAGAGCAAATGTATCTTGTTAATTAGAGGGGTCACAACTCGTGCCCATTGTGCACCACTCTATACTAACACATTAAATGTCTCAACAGTCTATGCCACCTGAGCAATCTGCATGTGCAATAGCTATTCTTGTTCCCCAAATTTAAATAGATAACAAAACAGGGAATTGTGGAAGTCTCATGCAAAAAGCATATTATTTCCCTTCCAGTGTAAAACACAATCCAGGTGCAGGTTTTATTAAAGACTATAATGGTTTTTGTTGTAAGTCAATCCAAAAGAAACCATTACTTGCACAGGAAAATATTGAGGTCCAGACACCAACTATTTTTGCTTTGCACATGAGCATGTAACCCACTAAAAGAATATTATTGTTTAAACTTGTTCTTCACTAAAATAAAAGATCATGTTTGGTCTGAAAACTCAGCATATATTTGCACAAACAATATACTGCCCATGTTAGAAGCTGTAGCAATCCTTGTGCATTGCTTGAACCCGAGAGACTTGAAACAAAGAGTTTCAATAGATTTAACAAGACTTCTTCATAGGGGTACCACAGTCAAAGAACCAGCAACAGATTTTTCTCCATCCTCTCATTCTACCTCGGTCAGTGGGATCTTCAAAGGCAGGGGAAAAACATGTATATCAAACTAATGACCCAAAGAGTCCTTGTAGGGATACACCTGGAAAGAGGATGGAGAGGATTCCTCTTTGATCCATGGATAACAATCCAGAAGATTTCTGCCCCACATATCAATGCTTGTAGGAAAACTAGTAATTAGACAATAATCTGTAAATGTTATAGATCCTATTGAGTTTAAAGAATTCTGATTACAATTCTTCTCAGAAACTAAGCAAATTTCCAAAGTGACCTGTACAAGTTCCCACTTTAAATGTCTAGTCAGCTGCATAAACATGCAGAGAACACCTTATTTCTCCTATCATGACAATGAATATTTCCTTTCTCTAAGCCAATGAACAATGTTCGTTCAACCATTTCCAAGAGCTGGATAAAAAACCTTCCACTTGAGTATTCGCAATGTTTTTCCCAACGCTTTGAACCACATCAAACTGATGACTCAAAGAGTCCTCGTAGGGATACACCTGGAAAGAGGATGGAGAGGATTCCACTTTGATCCATGGATAACAATCCAGAAGATTTCTGCTCCACATATCAATGCTCATAGGAAAACTAGTAATTAGAAACAATCTGCAAATGTTATAGTTCCTGTTGAGTTTAAAGAATTCTGATTACAATTCTTCTCAGAAACTAAGCAAATTTCCATAAGTGACCTGTAAAAGTTCCCACTTCAAATGTCTAGTCAGCTGCATAAACATGCAGAGAACACCTTATTTCTCCTATCATGACAATGAATATTTCCTTTCTCTGAGCCAATGAACAATGTTCGTTCAACCATTTCCAAGAGCTGGATAAAAAACCTTCCACTTGAGTATTCGCAGTGTTTTTCCCAACGCTTTGAACCACATTTCACCAAATTATAACTAAGACTGGAGTCGATGGTATCAACTCTTAAACCTTTTATTTGAAGGATTTAAGTTTTCTTTCCAATCTTTGCATTTCACTTGACATTAAACCTCAGTCACACTGATCAATGATCACAGCAAAACCGCTAGGCACATACAATGAGCAGGCACTGCCAATCTGCACATGCTACATTTCCTCCTTAATTTGAAGAAGCCTGGTCTAAGGATCTCATCAGTTGCATAAACATGCAAAGATTCTCTTCTTTCTTCTTAAACTGAACCAGCAATATCAATATGGATACATTACAGTTCCTCGATCTTAAAAAGTCTGGTTCAGATCTATCATCAGCTGCATAAAAGTGCAGAAATTCTCATTTCATCTTAAGCTGACTAAACAGAGGACTGTACTGCAAGCCATCGTGTACAGTTTTTCTTTGAAAATTTCCTCAAAAAAAACACCTAGATGTAAGAAGAAGAAGAAGAAGAAGCCATGAAGAAACAAACAAACAAACAGAGAAGGTAGGCTCTCACATAGTGCAACGGAATCATGCGCGGTTGTCGGCTTGGGCCGGGGCTCGAGCTCGGCCGGCATGCGAGGCCCGATGGTGACAAGCTCTTCACTGCTGCCGGCAGCACCACTGCCGCCGCTGCTACCGCCGCCGCCACTGCTGGAGCTGTAAGACTCTGGAATGCTGGCGAAGAGGCGAGGGTACGGCCTAGGCTTTCGATCATTGAACAGCAAGAAGGCCAGGAGGTGAGGCTGCTGCCGCAGCGAAGGGCTAATGGCAAGAGCACCGCCCCTGCGCGCGAGCAGGAGGCCATGGCTGGCGGCCCATGATCGAGTCGCCGCGGGAACACACTGCATAGTCCTCCTCCTCTACCGAGAGAGAGACAGAGAGCGAGAGATGAGGAAACTCTCCTTAGGTAGAATAGGTTCTAGGCCCAACAAAATATCTTTACGTGAATGGCACTTTTGTTTCAATGGTTTTTTTGCAGTTGTAAGGCGCCACCGGACCCGGTCCGATCAATTGACGCCATTGTCCCTAGGAATCGAACTGAGGCCAGTTGCACACCGGGCTGTGGACGAACGCAGGGTGGAAAAAGAAGCGTCCACTGCCCTACGTGTCAAAAGGCCATTGGGCCCAATTTTTGCGGGTGGCGGACACTTCTGGGCGGGAGATCTTCCCCGTCTCGAAATTTGGGCTGCAAGGTTCGGGAAAAGAAGGATTTGCTTCAACCTAGAACTTGTTCACCTTGACAAAAATTCTTCTCAATTCTTAGGAAGAAGGAAACAAATCCTCTTCAAATTTTTCAAAATATAGTTATATTTGTTAAATATTTATATAAGATATCGTCTCAATGGGGGATACTTCCTTCTGAGATGATAATGAAAAGGATTTGTTTCCTCTTCCTCAAAATTTATTTCTCGAAGCCGTGCTGCACAATAAGATTTTCTAGCATTTTCTCACGTTGGAAAGTGGACATTTTTCCCCGTGTTTTTTTCTTGAGTGTTCTAACATTTTGCCAAGGGAGAGATTGCATACCTAGTTTCGTGTGGTCTGGAGCCATGGGGAAGCCGACCAAAGGGGTTGTTTTTCTTTGTTTCCTCCCCAATAGCCACCCACCTCCAACAACACCTAACTAGGTGTGCATTGCCTCCCAAGCAAAAGCTCATGATATTGTCGTAATCCCCCAATGTAGGAATTATAGTGGAAATATGTCTAAAATATTTTTTGGTAATAAGGTAAGAGACTCCATAGAGTGACATAAAAATTTTGGCTCTTTAAACTCCACACACATCAACAAAAAAATAAGGGTTATATTCAAGGACTAAAAGTAGAGTAGTTTGGAGAGGTGGGTGTTTCAACATAGCAAAGCTACAAAGCTAATGCATTGACAATAACTTGGCCAAAGTAATAAGTTAGAATAAATGGAAAGTTCCATTATCAATGTATAATAAGTGAAATCTAGTAATATTACAACCTGCAGTTTTGAGGAATGTATAAGTCATAACAAGGAAAAATTGTTCACGAAGGAAGGGTACCACCTGTTACCTACAAGCCAAATAAGAAGATTAGTTGTAAGGACTAAATAATCAATCTTACGTTGCAAGTGTCTACAGCAATATCCTGTTGATATCCATGTCACCAACATGAAATAGGTTTATCTTGTTCATGTCCATTGGGATAATCCGAGGGGGGTTAGCCAGAGCTTGAGGAGTTTAGAACAATAACTGTTTATAGAAGCTAAATAATAGTGCAAAAGTGGCACACATCCAAGAATATGGATTAGCAATATAGAAGAATGTATGTGTGTGTGTGTGTGTGTGTGTGTGTGTGTGTGTGTGTGTGTGTGTGTGTGTGTGTGTGTGTGTGTGTGTGTGTGTGTGTGTGTGTGTGTGTGTGTGTGTGTGTGTGTGTGTGTGTGTGTGTGTGTGTGTGTGTGTGTGTGTGTGTGTGTGTGTGTGTGTAGGCCTTAGGCAAAGAACTGAACTAGATGCAGTTCTCATTTTTTAAGAAAAAACCTCTAACTAGAGAGATATCATGGGACTTTTAGTAATGCAAGCAGCCACTCCCTAAGGAGAAATAGTTACTAGAGAAACTGAGTGACCCCCCCCCCCCCCTTCCCCAATTGGGCTTTGAGACCATGGCCCAACACTTTTGCCTTGACTCCATCCGTCGTCGATGTCTATCCTCCACAACAACTTACTCGACAAGCTCTACCATGGAGTGTGTTGTGGCAAGGAAAAGTAACATCCCTGCGTCCTTGAGAACATGATCAGCCAGATACATGGCATCGATAGACTCTGCCTGAGTATAGAAGGTCCATGATGGAATTCCATCCCCCAATCCATGCATGGCACTATCTTCAGGGAGACGAACTACCATGATATTTCATGTTGTGTTTGTGGTTTCTTCATCAGCCTCGACCATCTTGTGTTGGTTGACCTCTTCCAATGCCTCTACCAATTGAGAGAATGCCTCACTTGGCTAATCATTTCACAACGCATTTCTTGTCTCAAATGGAACACACATAATAATACGCCATTCCATCTTTACCATCATAGTGGTATGGGAGACAGTGACTTGTAAGGGGTCTTCCATGGGGCTTATAGTGTGGACCTTTGCACATTGACTCCTCGATTAGTAATATGTTCTTCTCATTGAATGTTACAATAGTTAATATTCTTAATACACGTTTGTTTACCTGTGTGTGTGGTTGGCACATCTTGCACCATTATAGCTTTGTGGGAGATGATGTCTTGCAAGGGAACTTCCATGTGGCTTTCAGTGTGGTCCTCTACACAATGAATTCACAAATAGCAACATATTCTTCCTTCAAAACGTTATTGTAGATAGTATTGTTGAGGCACATCACTAGTGTCTGTGGCTAGCACATCCTCCGACATTATAGGTTGATAATAAAAAATTGTATTCCCCTCTCTAAAAATACAAAACATTCTTATTAGCATTGTATTGTGGGGAAAAAAAAACCACGAGTCACGCTTGTTTACCGATAGCTGCCACGTCCCCTGGCACTGTTTGTCCGTGTTCTTTCATTCTTTCCTTCCCTACATAGGGACACACATCACTATTAACATCATATAATGATAGAATATTTTAACGCTCTGACATCATTCAATCACAACATGTGTGGAATTCACAAGCATCATTTCTTTACCTCTCTGCACACAAGCCACATCTGATGTGACCTTAAATCCAAGACACTCAGTTCTTCCACCCTTTGGATGATTAAAAACAATCTTGTTATTACTTTGGTGATGAACAAGAATTACGTGCCTTCACATCATGAGTTTTGTGCAAAAGTAAGCTTACCATCTTGGTGCTCTATAATACATGTGTCAATTCAATGTGATGCCTCATTGCTTCTCATCATTGTCGTACATCTCTTTGTAGCGGTGTGTAAGGTAACACTCTCCACCATAAAATCTAGATGAACTTGTTGCATCCTTTTGTATCATGCCAATGACACGGACCTCCTCAATGGCACCTTCCATTGCAATCTGCTCTTCAATGGTATCAATTATGTCATTTGATACAATTTCTTAGACTTATGATGCACATAATTTAGACGAACAAGAATAACCTACATTCAAGCATGCCCATCAACATTCAAATTTTCTTGTCAGAATTCTCCATGGCCTTCAATATCCTTATGAGATCTGCCTCTTTTAGCTTTAAGGATACCAATGTGTATACTCTCTCCTCATTCAATACACCTCCCCATCTTGGAGCCCCACTCCAAAGCATGAGGCAATTCTGCATTGACAAAAACATTGTTACTCTAGACCAATGTAGTTTGAGTACATATAAATGGTAGGTACAAAGAGGTAGCAACTTACTAATGCCACTTCTCTCCAAGAGATTGGGGTCTGCAACTCTTAGCAAACATCGAGTTTTATTGATGAGCTTTTCATTCCTACCACAGTACGTCTCACCCCACTTGGTTCTAAACTCAAAGTTGGAGAGCTGTGTGCGTTTCTATTCGATTGGTCACACTACCATATCATACTCGTCCTGCACTTGGAAATTAATGATAACGTCATTGCATTAGAAAAAAATGCACCAGGAAAAACATTGTTAAGTTAGCTTAAAGAACTACCTACCTTTCACATAACATGGGCAAGTGCAATTGGAGCCCCAAAAGGAACACCAAGGAAATAGGGTTTCTACTGCAAGAAAATCTATATTGTAATATCAACAACCATCTTTTTCATCTTTTATATGATCTCAATAAAAGAAAATAACACCAGGAACAGGAAATCTTCACGCAGCTTCATAAAAACAATTCGCATACGGCTTTAACTTTAACAAAATCTATCATTCTCTTCATATTCTTCATAGAATTATTTGATAGACATTGAAAACACAAAAGAATACTCCACTTTGAATGGAAAGATATCACATATGATTCATCTTCAAAGATTTTGTAGTTTTCTCTCACAATCTCTCATAGATATATACATTGTTCGGTATAGAATTAGTTATCTCTCTCTCTCTCTCTCTCTCTCTCTCTCTCTCTCTCTCTCTCTCTCTCTCTCTCTCTCTCTCTCTCTCTCTCTCTCTCTCTCTCTCTCTCTCCATCAATAGTATATCATCTCCTCACTACAATACTAAATAATCACTAACAATAACCATTCTTTGGTCATGGATACCTCTTCCAAGAGGTGTGGCCGATATGAAAGGTCACCAGATCCACTACAGTGACTCTTCACATCTCATCATTGTCACTTCACTCCAGTCTTCTCTTGAGTCTTCAGCAGTTGCTCCTTCCACTTTCTCGAGCTCTTTTGAACTTACATTCACCTCTTTCCAAGGCTAGAAAACTTTCCCAAAGTCACACATACATTTCATAGAACACTTATGGAGGCATACAAAACTGAACAGGAACAGGAACAAAGGCTCTACAGAAGCTCAATAAAGGGCTACATAAGGTCAACAGAAATCATTAGAATCTCATAAATCATACTAAAACCATTCCAAACTATCAAAAACCATTCAATGAGATCTAGCCCAACCTGTTTATGCAGTGATTACAGAGACTCCTCAAAACCCTACTGCTAGTGCCTCAGGAGGAGAAAGCTTGAAGGATTACTTATCCAACTCAGTTGCAAATATCAAAAAGGAGTTGATGGATGTGATTACAGAGCAACTACAGACACTGAAAGTGAATACCTCCAAACTTCATCAATCATTACTCATCCTTCTATATAGAAGAAAAATAGAACAAAACAAAAGCTATCATACCTAATTAGGACCTCATCAGAACATAACAGAACATCACAGAGCCTCATATCTCTACTGAAAAACATAATGAGCTTCCAAAATAAATCAACCTTATCCAAAACACTCTCAAACACTTCTAAATTAACTAAACATCATTCAAAATCCATCAAAAATCAACCATTCAACCCTCAAAAACAACAAAAATATCCCAAAAACCAAGTCATTTCAGCATACAACATATCCCCACACTTAATAAGGGAGCTTCCTCGCGACCTTTAAAAAAAGGGAATACAAGTTCATCAAAGAGCTCAATTTGATCTTCCTTAGCAACTTCAATGAACTAGCCAACCATGAACGCAACTTATAACCTACACCTAATAAAGAATACAACTAAAGGAAAACCCTTTATCAATTAAGATATCTTATAAACAATAGAAAATCTTAACAAATTTGTAAATGATATAAGAGGTTCTTCCGTCCATCAATTAGATAGAATCACGAACCACCATCCATTAGCTTCTCAATCAAGTCCATCTTCATCTTCAACTCCATGTAAGAGGATAAAATACCATGCCACATACATCACAAAACTTATACAAACATAATACTGGGTAGTCTAAATGGCACATGCCCCCCAAAAAATGGAGAGAAAAGAAAGAAAATTTCCATTAAGAAAAGATAATACAACCAAGAAAAGGCTTCATTTCGAAGTAGGATAAATATATTTCTTTTTAAACTGCATGCTAAGCTTGAGACGCTTCATAGCTTTATTCTCATCTACAAAATACTCAGGTACATTCTATAGGAACTGTAAACAACACATCCTTTCTAGTAAGATAAGGAACCTAGTAGGGAAAGCCTGTGCAAAGCAATATAAGACATTCATTTGAGCAACAGTCACATCCACATTTGGATTTATGATCAATTGTGGGATACTCTTCCAAGTATTCAAATGAGACAGTTGATGCATAAAAGCAAGATACTAACAAAAGTGAGCAGCAAGGCGTACAGAAGTATCCTCAGATTGAACATGCACCTGAGCCAAATGAAGATAAGAAGTCAAACATGTAGAAAACATCTCCCAGGACCCAGGAATAAGAGGCCAATTAAACACTGCGGTCCTGTCAAAGACTCATGCAACGTCCATTACCTTCGATGAAGAATGTCACAGTCATATCCAGGTGTATCTAGCACTGATTGGGGAGGAAGGTTAATATAATTATATGGAGATGGTAATGGAATAAGAGGAGAACATTGCAAAGGTGGATAAGACAAATCATAAAATGAAGGTAAGTGAAGGGATAAGGAAGTTGGAAAAGACAGAGAATTCATCAAAAACATTTAAAGGGATTCCGCTGAGAAAACAGAAGGAATAGGAGGAACTATAAGAGGAGGGGTAGGAGACGATGTAGGATCAATAATAAAAGGACAAAGAGTAAAAACATGAATATAAGGGGATCCAAAAGGAGTAAAGGATAAATGAGGAATAGTATCAAAACTAGAAGAAAGAAGAGAAACATATAAAGGAAAGCGATATGACATAAGAGAATAGGAAAGAAGATCAGTAGGATCCAACTGATAAATAGAACAACAAAAATTAAGAGCCTGGAAAAAGAAATCATTAAACAATGGACGATCACCAATATAGCTCAACAATTATTGAGTGTGCAATGGTTGGATATTAGACTTATAAAATATACATCGTAAACGATGAGGTTCTAAAGCATTATCCTTCAAAGGCAGATGACAAGCATGTCCTCTATACCACAACGTCTGTTGATGATAAGTCTTAAAGCTTTCTGCTAACAAGAGTTCCACTGAATGAACATACATGACTGCTTGCAAAATTACATCCCCCACATAAACATTCAGATCCTCCTTATCAGGAATTTACAGATGTCCTGTGAGATACATAAAAGATAATAAATGTGTTTCATGTGAAACTAGCTCATCCACAAATCTATTAAAGACAACTCTCAGCAAATCTGCAATCCATAGATTTGACCACCCATTCTTTGGAGGTTCCAAATCCACATTGCTTAAAGAAATATAGAAATATACAAGGCAAACCTCTGTTGATTATACTTAATCTAGAAGGAGGGGGGAGGTGACACCAATTCAGCATAGCGAGTAAAGTCATCTTGCACACAGTTCATTCGTTTGCTGAAGGCGTTCTACCTTAGTAGAAAACCCATCAACACAACTTAGCCTTCTGCTGCAATTGATCAAGCTCCTCTTTAGAAGATAAGATAGAAGAAACTATAGGAGTTGGAGGAGGAATAGAGAGGATAGCAATTTGCTGGTTAAGCTCTTCAATAAGCTTATTCTGGGATTCAACAGTGTCTTGGAAATGTTGCAATTCACCCTCAAAAGTACCCAACAACTTACGAGTTGACTCTATCATGTCCTCAAGAGTTGCATTCTTTTCTTGAGTTAAAGACACGTTCTCAGCTTCCAAAGTAGCTACTTTAGTTTCTAACTCTTTGATTTGGGCTTGTTGGGAATCCATCAAAGTAGTAGCATCAGACATCTATTTATGAATGTCACTCAAGGTAGCTTTTTCAGATGCCAAGTCCTCCAAAGCTTTGCTCAACTGACTAGTCAAGGAATCGACTGTCTTGCAATGAATTATAAACCCTCGTGTAAATAGACTAAAGACAAGAAGTAAGGGAAGTCTCCAATGTAGACTGGACACCAAAAATCAAGTAGAAAAGCAAAGATCCAACCACAACATCGTTTGTAAAGCTAATTTAGATGTCCATCCCTTTGGGCAACAAATAAGTTAGAACAAGACACGAATGAAGGGAGGGAACTGCTAGAAACAAGAGGGGTAGTGTCTTGCACAGGAGGATTTGCAAATTGAAGCTAAAGAGGGACTAGGCAGTCCTGTGGTACGTTTGCGTTAGTTCGAAAAAACCTGGGAGGGGGCTCATCCTCTATATCTAAATTCAGTTGTAACGGAGGAGGAGATGGAACAGGAAGTGGAGGCTGCTTTAGAAGAGAAGCACGATCAGCCACCCACTGGCACACCACCATGAGGAGGGGCAAAATTAATAATTTTTTGAAGAAAGACACCATAAGAAACATTACTACCTTGACCTTTTCTGACTTTCTGAAAATGTTGATCCATCTTGGCCAACATGAATGCAGCCCAATTAAACTTGGCTCCCTCAAAGATCCGAACAGACACGGTAAAAAGCTCCTTGGATAGACATTTGGAAGCATGCTTTCTGGACATGAATCTGTCTTGTAGGAACTAGCATAGTTGCTTCCACACCGGAGAGGAGATATGAGCAATAGAAACTGGAGATCTAGTAATAACTTTGCTGGACACCAAAGGGGTAGATGTCTCCTTCTAAAGAAGTGAAAGGATCTCCACTCTCTATTCACATCTCACCTCTCTATTGAATATAAAGGGCAAGAACTAGTCACTCACCCCACTCTTTGTTAACCCCAACACAAAGAAAGCAAAAGGAAATAAAAAAGACGCAGGGCAAAGGCGGAAAAAAGGTAGCCCGACTGAAGAAAGAATAGGAGAAAAGGCCAAAAGAGCAAGGGCAACCTTAAAAGTCCAAGGCAAATGCAAAAGGGGAAATGCGCATTTTAAAATATAAACGCACCCTGAAATCTTGTAAAAGAGCGCTGGGCTCTCACCCGTGCAATTTGTAAATGTAGACGGGCGGTGGAAAGGAATCTAGAAAGATAGGACAATGGGAAGAAGAGCCTAGGCTACGGCCGGCCATGTAAAAAAGAGGAAAAGGGGATGATCGCCCAAAAGGGATTTAGGGTTTTGTATATAAAGTTGAAAAGTGAATGAGAAGCTCATTCTTGTGTGTGGCCAAAAGTAGCTATCTTCTTCTTCTTCTTCTTCTCGTTCTTGCTTGCTTGAGCTTGTGCTTGAGAGAGGGAGTGTGAGAGTGTGAGGGAGTGAGTGTGTGAGGGTGAGGGACCGGGGAGGAGAAGCTCTCCATCTTCTCCTCTCTTCTTCTCTTCTCTTCTCTTCTCTTGTCTTGTCTTGCTCGCGGCAATGGAGCTTGGAGCATGGAGCTTGAGGATGGAGCTTGCTTGAAGCTTGCACTTGGATCGTGGAGCTACCGGAGTGCACGAGAGAGGAGGTAACTCGAACGGCATAGAGGTAAGCTCACTACACCTGTAGATATGGATGGCGCGTCGATTATGTGAGAGGTAGCCATTAGTGCTCGGCTTGGAACGCTTGAAACAATAAGTGGTCCGTGGGTCTTGGTGGTTGAGCAAAAGCTCCCACATTTTGGTTCCGTTGCCGGGACCAACGGATTCAAGCCTTGAGCGCTTGCGCGCTTCGAATCGAGCATTGGAGTAGGGTTTTCCCCAAACCGGTGCTTGAGGTAGATAGGTAGGAAGCGAGGGAGTTTGAAGAGGTATTCGATCTCCTTACCAAGTAGATTGTGGTTTTTTGGATTTGGAAAAGCATGTTGGAGTAGCGTAGGTGATTGCTTTGTTATTTGTATGCATTTAGGATAGGGAAAAACAAAGAAAAAGAAGCAAACAGTAGGGGTTTCTGTTGCTGTATAATATGCTAAAACAGGGAAATAGGGGCACAGATCCTTGGAGTTCCGTTTGATTCGAGCACCACAGTGATTCCAGGCATGTCTGGCATTCCCTTGTAGTGTCTTGCACCTATCTAGAAGGCGCTGGACGATTCAGTGTAGTAGACGTCAGCCTAGAGGCATCGCATGCAACTTGCGAGCCGTTGGTCGCATAGTCAGACCAGCTCGCCCGAGTCCCAGAATCGGACCCGTCCAGAATCGGACCAGTCCATAATCGGAGGCTCAGACAACCGTCCGATCGGACCATCCTGTTCGATCGGACCACTCGGACCAACCTATCCGATTTTGGAAATCGGACCACTTGGATGCTCGGACTACCATCCGATCGGACCAACCCCGTCCGATTGGACCAACCCGTCCGACTCAGACACTCAGACACTCGGACCACCCAGAATCGGACCAGTCAAAATCGGATCGTCCAGAATCGGACCACCCAAAATCGGACTAGTCCAAAATTGGACCATCCACGAACCACCCTGTCCTATCCGATTCCCAGAATCGGACCACTTTTTCTATCTGACTCCTAGAATCGGACGTGACCAAAATCGGACCACTAGGCCGATCGGACCAACCCAAAATCGGACGTCCGATTCTGATAATCGGACTCCTGAAAATCGGACATTTGAGAACCGGACAAAAAATTGTCAAAATCGGATAGGTATCTAGAACACAAATTTTGACGCATCTAAACCCCGAAATTGACCCCAAAGGCTACGTAGAGCTAAAGGCACATCACAGATCCGTCTCACTGGACTAAAATTTAGAGCACGTAGTTCAAAATTTGGCTATAAACGGTCCTCCAAATTGCGTATGGCATTTACCGTAACGGCCCTGTGGGTCGGGGGGGACTGCCCCCCCCCCCCCCCCCCCCCCCCCCCCCCCTCGCAGAGGGGCTCTGCCCCCTCCTCACCTCCCCCAAGTAGGTTGGAGAGAAAATGCGCGCCGTGACAGGTCCTCCAAATTGGACCCTAGTGTAGTAATGGCTCTACAAGAGCATGGATTCTCACTTGCAAAAGAGCAACCAAAAGCTCATACCCGAACAGAGAGAAACAAAGACCCTAGAACCTCAATGGGCCCATCTAGACAACAAGGGCAAAAAGGCCACACTGCAAAAGCACATACGTGTTGCATTCGGACTGCATCTAGTCAAAGCGGAAAGCAACAACATCAAGCTACAATAGTGAGAATGACTAGATATGACAATCCTGACAAGAGATGTACCTTGAGCAACATTGCACAGACAACCCAAGACATTGGTGGAGAATCCACGTCTAGTCATGCATGTGGGGACTCAAGGGCATCTATCAGAAGGCTTAAATTTACAAGCTGAGACCCGGAAGATGAAGACATAGTACCACCTGCTTATCTCAGGGTCAAACTCATCGCGAAAAGAGAGCATACTATCGATGCTCTGATTGATGAAGGAGCAGATTTTAATATCTTGACCTATGAATCATGGACCCTACTAGGCCAACCAGAGCTCACACCGACTAGTGCAACTCTTAGCCCTTATGGGGGACACCCACAAGCACTCATAGGGAAGTGCAAAGTCCTTGCGACAATTGAACCAGAAAGCTTGCCTATCCTATTTCATGTTCCTCCAAATAGTGCTAGCTGCGGGAAAGAAACCCTCCTAGGAAGACCCTTCAAAAGGGCGACCAAGTGTGAGGCCGACTATGTAGCACAGAGGATACACCTGACACTACCGGGTGTGAGGATAGTCACAACCTTTAGCAAGGGTGACCTCGTCAAACCTCGAGGGAAAGGCAAGCAAGGTGCTGACGTAATAATCAAGCCTACTAATGAGAGCAAGGACTTGTTGGAAAAACTGATACAAGCACATGTCGAACAACGAGAACCAGTGAGTGAGGCCAGGCCTAGAACAAGAAGGTCAAGAGACAATGCCAAGGACGGGCTTTGGATTTACAAATATTGTAGAAGACCCCAAAAGAATCCCAAGCCTCATAGACGCAGGCATTGATGGCGGGTCAGCACAACGCCGCGATGGATATCCAACGTGTTGCTATGTGCTCAAGGGTACTACGCAGGTAACCGATGGATTTGGGTACCAAAATCCCCTACTAAATTGCCTCTATCAGCTGAAGGCCAGAGTGCATCAAAAGCAATGAAGCACAGGAGGAAATCTAAGAGAAACTCTAGGTTTCGAGGCAAGAAACTAGACATGATTGTTTGAAAGAAAGAGCCTCAGCCTAGCATGCTAAATAGACAGATGTCATATGTAGCCATTGAGCATGCACAAAAATCATTAGTACCCAAAGAGCCTTTGAGTTCCCAAGGGGAGAACAAGCATCATAGGCACAACATTGCTCATGGCAAGGCTACTCTCTCAACAGAGCAAATAGCAAAATCATCTGACAACCACGAGCAGATCATTCAGCCAGTGCCAAGTCCACCTAAGAGTCCTAGACCTCATACATCCTCTTTTTCCAAACGGTCATAGGAAGCACAACAGCGGTCGTCAATGGCGGCTGCTCACTCCCAATCTCTATCTCCATCAAAGCTTCCAAATATCCAAGAGGGGGGACATGACACTAGCCGTAGCTCTCGGCCCAAGGATATGCTTGTCCAATCCAATGTGACTAGATCAACTCATGCTCGATCTACACAGATGAGTGCTCAAAGGGCAACAAAAGGCACGGCCACTTCCGATCGGCCTAAGGACTTGACACCGCAATCCACCAAGGGTAGCCAGCCCACTAAACTAGCTGTTACTACTTCCAATCAGGGATCACAACAGTCACAACCCTTGGCCGTGACAATGCCCCTTGTGGAACGTGTCCTTAGTGGTTTACCTGTGGAGGAGGTGTCGCAACCAAATCCCTCAACAACTCTAGCACATTCAAAGTACCTAAAGCCTAGGTTCGAGGAGTTAAACACAAGGGAGTTGGCTGAAGGGTTAGACTCTCTGAAAAGGGAGGTAGTTGTGCTCTCACAACCTAGCAAGGCTATTCAGCAGGCCACGGCCATGTCTCGTAAGGACACACTAGAGAAGGATAATGCTGAGGCCCAACCAAGCACATCAACGGTTGACCTAGTCCAGGGTCCTAAGTCATTGAGGGATGCACCTTCATTGACAAAGAAAAAGAGGAGAAAACATCAAAAACAACAGCAGCTAACTACAGGTGGTTGTGGACCCCAAGAACGTTGAGACCAAGAGCGCTGGAGAACTGGGGAATAAAGCATCAAGTCCATCCACCAGTGAATCCATTGATGTCTCTCCTAATAGCGGTGAAACCTCAGACACATACGTGTGCTCTGAAAAATCAAAGCAGCTGTTGCCATCAACAGTTGCTTTCAACACTCAATCCATCGACAATAGAACTCACATCGACCAATCAAGAGTGGATACAACACTGTCACAACGGGATGACGAATTCACACCAGTCACACCCAAGGAGAACCATGACACAATAACAAAGCCTCAAGAGAAACATGGAAACCCCAAGAGCATAAGCAATCCTAGCGTTGACCAATCTTACTCATATAGGCCTGAACCCCCA
Source organism: Lygodium microphyllum (assembly GCF_053477565.2). Classification (NCBI taxonomy): domain Eukaryota; kingdom Viridiplantae; phylum Streptophyta; class Polypodiopsida; order Schizaeales; family Lygodiaceae; genus Lygodium; species Lygodium microphyllum. The sequence continues at coordinate 118,192,520 of NC_141158.1, forward strand.
GGTATGCTAAAGCCTAGACAAACTCCTAGAACCTTGCATGGGATGGCAACCGAGCAAGCCCTCGTTGAACATAGAAGTATCACAGAATGCTTAGTTGAGTCGGATGCTAAGCTCAAGGTGTTCGCACAAGTTTACGTCCTTGCGGACGTGGGCACAATCCCCAAGGAGTAGCTTGGAGATTACTTACCCTTTCCTCCATCCTAGGAAGAGCAAGAACATCTTAACGAGCACTATGACAAGCTCCTGCATGAACGCATGTGACTCATCTCTGACGAGGAAGCCGACGAACTGCGCTTAGCTGTCACGTTCAATGATGTGCTCTGCCAACCAAATCTCTTAGAGATAGAGCAACTAAAGCGACTAACAGAGGGCCGAAGTCAATTTGAACAGCGTTGATGTGAAAACCGCATTGCAATGGCTGAACTAGGAGCTCAGATCATGACAGTATCTGAGGAGCGATTGGCCAAATGGCAGTCTCAAAGAGACCCAACCTATGTGGCACCAACTTCCCTTCGTGGGCTGACTGCCATTCAGGGTATGGACTTGGCTAAACCTAGCCAATAAAACTCTTTGTTTGATAATGATCTCATTGAGGAGGAGTTACATGTGGCCAGTAGACTCGGACAAGGGTCCATGCTGCTCGATGTCGCAAAATATCTATCGGTACTAAGTAAGCTGCCACGAGTGCTGGATGCATGTGCTACGCTCCAGTACAACCTCGAGTTCTACAATTGGTTCTTATCCTCGTGAAGTGACACGGATTTATAAATATGTATATAAATAAACACTGATTTGTGTGTCACCGTGTATAAACACTATCAACACACACAAGCAATGATAGTCAAGCGTAGGGCAGGCTAAGCTCCTCAAGTCCTCCTCTCATCACGCATTTAAAAGCCATGTGACCATCCCCACCTCCAAGTGAAGGGCATGCAACCCACATTACCGCCATAGGAAGCCTTGACCAACAACTCTGATGGCGTAGACAGGGTGTAGTCCCTTTCTAGACACCTTCTTCCCTTTCCGGTCTATCCTTCCAAGGAGGAGCCCTACCTAAATCCATGACCGCCAGCCAATGTAACTCGGCGTGAACCAAGATCTGCTAATGGCAGGAGGCTAAATATATATCACGGGGGCCATCCCTCTACAACAACACTGCATGCCCCACCCCTCCCCTTCTCATCCTATGCGCTTGATAACCTACACTATAATCCCTTACATATGAATGGTCTTATCATGTGACAAATCCTAGTCCTTGATTCGCATCTTACAAGCCCCCCGTGAGGAAAACATGGAGAACAAAGGGTAGCTAGCTTGCAAGGACACTCTCTGCAGCCGACGGGAACATGCAGCACACGCCCATCCGCCGGTGCACTACATGCCCACTCTTAAAAGGTACGCCAAGAAACGCGGCCCCAAGCGACACCGCCCCGGACGAAGGCCGAAGAATCTGCGGGCCAGGGGAGCAGACGCTCAAGGAGGCGCACATAATGTGGCAACACCAGTGGCACAAACCCCCAACGTACGCTCGGGCACCAGATGCTCAAGGGCAGAAAAGGCGGCCCGGGACAGGGAAGAATTTAATGAACTATTTAAAGACATTTTGGAAATGGTCGCGGCCCGGGACTACACCATTCATGTCCTAGTCGACATGTTTCCTACCCAACCCCACGAGAGCTCCGCACCAGCAGAGCCCCAAGCGCCCGACCACCCAGACTCGCCCCGCCTCGTACAAATAGAGTAGCCCCATGTTGTATAAAGGCTTATTAAAAGCTACCTGGCCAGGACTCTTTGTCTTCGAATGGTTAAGTGTTGACATGTTCCCCAATTGTATGAACTTTTCATATCTACGTTTAATGTATTTTACGTCTTTAGCAAAAGAAAAAGCTAATCAAGTGCAGGTGATAAATATCTAAGTCAACACCATAGAATCCAGATAAGTGATGTCTCCTTGCGTTGCACTGGTTTATTATAGTTGCGGCATATACCATGCATGTACTCTCATGAAGTGACGAGTGGATGCAGGATGATACAGGTCTTTGTGTGAAAGTGTTCAATGCCCGATCATCACACGACCATCAACCCCACAAAGAGCCGTGGGCAAAGCCACGCTGCCGACATAAAAAATCACCCTTGCCGACCGCCCACATCGCATGCCCCGAAGCATATTCATGGGCTACGCTCTCTTTCTGGGTCAAGCTCTATAGTTGGCTCAGGGCAGTCGTTACCTCAATTGTACCAACATCGCGTGTGTCGCAAGGAGGTTTGCAACATCTCAAGTGTATCTCCCCATCTCAACAACCACTTCTCTAACAACGAGGCTAGGGCACAATCATCACTGTAATATCCATTTCTTGAGGCTTCAAAGCTTGACATTTTCCGACCCATTGAAAGGCTGCTAGCCTCAACATATTGTAATGGTTGTACTTAGGCAAGTCCCAAAAAAAAAAAAAAAGGAGAGAACAAAACGAAAGAAAGAAAGAAAAAAGCACAAGAAAAAGAAACAAAAAGAAAGAAAGAAAAGAAAAAGAAAAAGAAAAAAAGAAACGAACGAAAAGATAAGAAGCACCCACGATCACAGCACAGCACCTAGGGGTCCTCAAATTAGGTACGTCCAGTGACCTTGGTCAACTGGCTCCGTCCCTAGTCCCCTTGCCCTTTAGCATCACCCACAATTGTTCAGGGCACATCAAGGGCAGGACATACCTAGGGAGCTTGTCTCGCCTATGGTTAGACCTGTCACCCTGACCCACTTGCATAATTCTCTCTTGCACTCTGCCTTAGTACCATTGCAATCAGTGGTGGTAAGCACCGCACGATTGGCCATGAAAAGTACACCGTCCTCATCAAGCGAGTCCAATAGCTTCCAGCTACCAAAAGTGTGGTGTCCTTGTATTCACTTATGCTACGTCGTGCAGTCACAACGCAAAGGATGTCTCATATACCTTCACGTGTACTTCTTCTCAACATGGACAACTTTGCTTCATCCATGCATTGTTACGAGAAACTAGCCCGCGGTCTTCTAACTACGTAATATCTAAGTATGCACGAGCACTCACATAATATCTGCACCGAAGTATATACATAGTTTGGGTCCTCAAGTGCAGGACAATACTCCAGGCTTGCTTAGAGTTCAACCTGTCTCCCAAACTAATCATGTATTGTGCACGATAAGAAGACTAGCATTACCCCTTAGGGAGAGACCACATGAGAGGTTTTCCAATTGCAAGTATTGAAGACTCCAATGAAGGTGTCCTTCACTCTTCATCAACACTCAACTCTGAATTTCTATCCTTATCACCCTGTAAGCCTGCCAAGAATCATCATGTACACAATCCCCAACAAACCGCCACTTGTACTCCATCAGTGCAATCCCCCAAAAGAACAGCCCTACCACCAACTCCCATTGCCCTACCACCTACCACTTAACCCATCGACATGCCCCCAACGACCTTCCTCCCCACCACTACCAACACTTCGCCATGGCAACCACAGACGCCCTTGCCACCCACGTCTTTGGTGCATGCTAACGCCTGCTATCTACGACGGTGAGTGCCATGGGACTGGCACTCGTCTAGGAGGGGGTAATGTTAATCCCAACACGAAGAAAGCAAAAGGAAATAAAAAAGACGCAAGGCAAAGGCGGAAAAAAGATAGCTCGACTGAAGAAAGAATAGGAGAAAATGCCAAAAGCTCAAGGGCAACCTTAAAAGTCCAAGGCAAATGCAAAAGGGGAAAGGTGCATTTTAAAATAAAAAAGCGCACCCTGAAATCTTGTAAAAGAGCGTCGGGCTCTCACCTGTGCAATTTGTAAATGTAGACGGGCAGTGGAAAGGAATCTAGGAAGATAGAAGGGCAATGGGAAGAAGAGCCTAGGCTACGGCTGGCCATGTAAAAAAGAGGAAAAGGGGATGACCGCCCAAAAGGGATTTAGGGTTTTGTATATAAAGTTGAAAAGTGAATGAGAAGCTCATTCTTGTGTGTGGCCAAAAGTAGCTCTCTTCTTCTTCTTCTTCTTCTTCTCGTTCTTGCTTGCTTGAGCTTATGCTTGAGAGAGGGAGTGTGAGAGTGTGAGGGTGAGGGACCGGGGAGGAGAAGCTCTTCATCTTCTCCTCTCTTCTTCTCTTCTCTTCTCTTCTCTTCTCTTGCTCGCGGCAATGGAGCTTGGAGCGTGGAGCTTGCTTGAAGCTTGCACTTGGATTGTGGAGCTACCGGAGTGCGCGGGAGAGGAGGTAACTCAAACGGCACGGAGGTAAGCTCACTACACCCATAGATATGGATGGCGCGTCGGTTATGTGAGAGGTAGCCATTAGTGCTCGGCTTGGAACGCTTGAAACAATAAGCGGTTCGTGGGTCTTGGTGGTTGAGCGAAAGCTCCCACACTCTTTGTCTCACACTTTGTTGATGAATATAGAGGGGTAGCCCATACTCACATCCCCATCCAATTAGGATGAAAGCTCACAACACTCTAGGTTTGCTAATGAAGATCAGCTTCGTCTGGTAGATATTGCCAACATGGATTGGTTGATGAAGAGCCATAACTAGGGAGGTAGCCAACAAGTCTGCTGCTTGGATTACATGTTGAAAACTTAATCTATTGTAGGAATTAGAAGCATTGATGAGGTTACAAGATTTAGCACACCAAGGACCACCTTTTCCATAGCCAACTTCCCATCCAAGGGTGTGTGCCATCTTTTCTTGGAACGAGGCATGTTATGACAAGGAATTGCTTCCTTTTCTCCCATAATAGTTTTATTTTTATTTTCTTTTTTCTTTTCTTTTCTTTTCTTTTGCCCTACTCCCGAGGGTGTTTCCACCTTTTCTCGAAAAATAGGTCGGCATGATAAGGATTGGAGTCATTTTCTCCCATGACTGATATATTTTTATTTTTTCTTTCTCTCTCTTTTAGATTGTTTTTGAAGAGTAGAATGGCAAGGACGCTACCTCTGCTACATTAGACAAAAAGGAAGCCAAGGGGGAGGGGAAGATGGTTGTGAGGGGATATCAGAATGGAACCACATCATCAAGATCAACAAGAGATTTATCAGGAGCATTAGGTAAAGGTGTATCGACCGCCGTACAAGGAATGCGGAAGCTATCAAGGCTAATTGTCAAGATTCCTAGGGAGGGTAATACTTCTTAAGGTGATAACCATTAATTAGGAAGGGAACATCCAATGCATCAACTGTTTGGACCGAGCCATTAGGATTGACGACAAGTACCTTATAAGGGCCCATCCAACGTTGTTGAAGCCTTCTTGGAAACTTGCCAAATCAAGAATCATTTGCTAGGACTAAGTTACCTTCCTTGAACTCCTGCTTAATGAAGATGTCATGATAGGCCTTTCTACGAGCTTGTATGGCTTCCATGTACTATAGGGCCATTCTACGAGTCTCATCAAGACACTCCAAGTGCAAGAGGCGGTGTTGCAGAGACTCGTCATTTCCCAAGCGTTCTTTAATAGCGATGTGCAGAGAGGGTAGCTCGAGTTCAATAGGAAAGACGTATTCTGTTCCATACACCAACTAGAAAGGGGTTTGTCCTATAGCAGTCTTATGGGAGGTTTTGTACACTTGGAGGGCCTCTGTAAGCCGATCGTCCCAATCATGGCAATGTGCAGCAATCGTCCTTGTCAGAATTGAGCAGAGGATGCGATTGGTAACTTCGACTTGGACGTTGGCTCTAGGGTAATAGGGTATGGATTATGATGGTGGATCTTGTACAACTCGGTCAATTCTTCCATAATCTTGTTAAGGAAGTGAGTACCTCGGTCACTGACAAGCTCTAGGGGACTGTCAAAACAAGTGATGATGTTCTCATATAGGAACAAGGCCATGCTATTACCATCATCTCACTTTAGAGCTTTTGCTTCACACCACTTGGTTATGTAGTCTATACAAACCAAGATGTATCTATCGTGTATCCTTTTGGTTGGCGGATAAATGGAACCAATGAAGTCAATTCCCCACTTCTCAAAAGACTCAAGGGGAAGCATTGGTTTGCAGGGGCATGGCACTGGATTTGGTAGGCTTTCCCATCTGCTTACAAGCATCACATCGTTTGCAGTAGTCACAAGTATCCTTGTGGAGGGTCAGCCACCAATATCCTGCAAATAAGGCCTTTCTAGCTGTCGCTTCTCCCGTGAAGTGTCCGCCATAGGGCTCGTCATGGCATGCTTTTAGCACGATTCCAACTTCTCCTGCAATACACATTTGCAATACCTCATCTTTTCCTTTTTTGTATAGAGCACCACCTAACAGAGTGTAGGGGGTTGATTCCAATAAAAGCCTCTTCTTCTCATGGCTCGAGATACTTGGGGGGTACTATTGGGTTGCCAGGAGGTTGGCTATATCTACATACCATGGGGTAATTGATTTGACTAGAAACAAGGAAGCATCAGGAAGGTCTAGATCATCTTGCTCTTCTTCATCATTGCTTTGAGGGATTCGTGACAGATGATCAGCTAAGACATGAGAGCGACCGGGTTTGGTAACCACTTCAAAATTGAACTCTTGAAACAGAAGGAGCCATCTCATCATTCTTCCCTTCACATCAACCTTGTTCATCAAGAAGCACAGGGCTTCATGGTCTATGTAGAATTTGAAGTGCATCGACAGCAGATAGTGTTGGAATTTCTCCAAGGCAAACACCATTGCTAGATACTCAAGCTCAGTCATCACTGTGTAGTTTTTGCTCTCTGTCAGTTACTTTCCACTTGCATAATAGATAGATTGATCTAACTTAGAGGGGCCCTTTTGGCATAAGATTGCACCTAGGCCTTCAATTGATGCATCAATATGCACATGGAACTCCTTCATCCAATTAGGAGGTTGTAGGATAGTTGTTTCAATCAAACACTGCTTCAAGGTGTTGAATGTCTCGTCACAATCAGTGGTCCACGTGAACTCTGTATCTTTTCTTAGGAGTTTATGCAAAGGGGCTGCCTTTGTCGCAAAGTGCGCAATGAATCTTCTGAAATAGCCCACATGGCCAAGAAATCCCCTCAATTATTTAAGGTTGATTGGGGTTGTTAAGGCAGCAATCTTCTCAATCTTAGCAAGATTTGTTGATATCCCTTGTGCAGAGACAATGTGGCCTAGAAGAACTCCTAACGAGACGCCAAAGACGCATTTATCGAGGTTGAGAGAAATCCCATACTCTTGACATCTGTCAAAACACTGCTCTAGGTGTCCCCAATGCTCATGGATTAGGCTATAGACACAGAAGTCATTGAGGTACACCTCAATGAAATCATGTAGATGGTTTTGGAAGGCAACCATCATCACTCGTTGGAAAGTAGTAGGAGCATTATAGAGCGCAAATGGCATCACTTTGTAAGCATAGGTTCCCCATTCTATTGTGAAGGTCATTTTGGATTGATCTTCTTCTGTGATTTGGACTTGATTATATCCGTTGAATCCATCCAAGAGGGAATAGAGCTCATGATCTGCCAGTGTGTCTAACAGTTGGTCTGTGAAAGGGATAGGGAAATGATCCTTCTTCATCTTGGAATTTAGCTTTCGTAAGTCCACATATATTCATCAGTGAAAGAGATAGGGAAATGATCCTTCTTTGTCTATGAAAGGGATAGGAAAATGATCCTTCTTCATCTTGGAATTCAGCTTTTGAAAGCCCACACATATTCGCAGTTTTCCGTTCTTCTTGGGTACTACCACAATGGGCAAAACCCATTCATTGTTAGCCACTGGATAGATGAACTCAACTTCAAGGAGCATTAGTAATTCGGCCTTCACCAGGGCAAAATAATTTGGATTCATACGCCTTTGTCTTTGCCTTACATGTTTGGCATCAGGCTCTAGGTCGATGTGATATTGGCATACTGTGGGATCAATCCCCTTTAGATCTTTGTATGACCATGCAAACACGGCTAAGTTCTCCTTTAGTAGGTCTCACAGGACTAGTAGTTCTTCTTCTAGAAGATTTAGACCCATCTTCAGGTGACGTTCAATACCTTCTATATCCACGAACGTCAATTGATTTTCCACCTTCCACTTTGCAAATGAATGTCCCATAGACTGCTTCTGACCTTTTCAAGGGAGTGGTCTTGATAATTCACTGGAACTGATGCCCTCTTTTAATGGAGGCTTAGCTCGCTCTTTGGGAGGATGAAAGGATATCATTATGGTTTCGAGTTTGGGTTGGGGATGAGTTACTTCTTGACTCAAGGATTCATCTTCTAAGGATGCATCCAAGAATGTCACATAAAAGGAACCTTCTGCATTCCGTTTAAACTGCAGGGTCGGGGGTTGTTGGCAAGGTGCATCGTCATCATCTTCTCTTAGGAAGGGTTATTTTGGGTGACAATAGCCAATGCTGAAGGAAAGCCTATTCTTCTTAATCCATTTCTTATAAAGGCTTTGCTTGTGATGTGACTCATTAATCATTCCAAAGGGTACCATAATCATTCTGTCGAACAGAGAGGGCTCTTTTGCTTCTGAGGCTTCAGGAACTTCTTCCTCATCTTTGCCTTCGACGAGTAGAATAGACTCTTCTAGCTCGCTTTCATAATCTTCATTCTGCATTATCATTTTTTTCCTCTTCAAATTCTGTTTTTACCTTTGTGGGGGCTCTGTAAGAAAAGAACAAGCTCTCTGTTATGTCTTATGCTTCTACTTTTGCTTTTGGTTTTGCTTTTGTCCGTGTCTCTATCTCTGCCTACTGCAATGTAACAGGGAGAACAGTACATCCATACTTCTATCTCGCTGACAGAGGTGATTTCAGAAGTTAATTCGAGTTCAGGTAGCAAGAGGTATTCTCCCATGGACAAAGACTTTGCTTCCTTCGGTAGTTAGCTTACAGTGCCCATTGTTGGAAAATGTGCCTCTATTTTCTTGGGAAAGATTTGTTTGACGGCCTCTTTGTCTCCTCATGTATCATCTATTACTTCATTGGAGGAGTTCGTTACGACTTCGATGGATGTGGATCCATTGCCTTTTTGCGATCCATACAACTTTGTTGGGTCCTCGGCCTAGGGTTAGGGTTTCTTTGAACCAATCCGTCCTTGCTCTTGCTTCAAAAAGCCAAGGTTTTCCCAACAACAGAGGATATGAGGTCCCGTAAGAATTTGCTTTGATCACCAAATATGTTAGCCAATAGTATCTTCATGCAAGGGTTGTCTTTACGTACGAGAGAATGCCCAAAGGCTTGATTTTGCTTTGGTCTGCCAATCTGATAAGCCACTACATAGGTTGCATTTCTTGCAAGCCTAGATCCTTCATTGTCACATCTGTCATTATATTTACTGATGAGCCTCCATCAATCAATGTGTTTGCTATAAAACATTCTTCAATCCACACGCCAATCTCTGGGGTTCTCGGATCCAGGAAGGCATTAGCCACATCTACTTCCTTCACAGGTTCTAAGGTTCAGTTGGACTTGGTTGACACGGAGGGAAAAATTTCTTAAGGCTCTTCTTCTTGTCAGTGTGCTTTGGAATTTCTTTCGACAACTAGGCAACAACATCAGCAACTGTCAGAATGCTAAGTTTGGTTTAAAAGTGTCTAGGTCTTTGTCCAAATCATCTTCTTTGATAGGATCCACTGGCTTTTCCAATCGGCTAGGGAATGGGGCCACACCCACTTTTATCTTCCCTTTTTCTTCTATGAACGACAACATCTATGCTTTTTCTCCTTGAGGAGGTACTTCTGCATCCTCTATCTCCTGGACCTTTGGTCCTACCTCTAGAACTGTCTGTGTGGCTCTGTAGTGCTCTATACTACATTATTATGTGTTGCACTATTTTGTTTCTCCCTAGGAAGGTTGAACTTCACGGTCTTGGCCGAAGGAATGTTCTCATTTGGAACTGCGGTTTCTCCTTTCTTTGCACGTGTTATTGCGGGGCCATTTTCAATTCCACCAAATTGGAAGCAGATTCTTGGATCTTCTATTGGGTATCAAAAGTAGCTTTCACAGGAACTGGACTTGGACAATCTTTTGTAGTGAGGCCTTCTCCCTTGGATCGACTGCATAAGGACTTGTAGTCCATAGACCTTCTAGGGTTTGGATAGTTCGGTGAGATATGACCCTTTTCTCCACATTGGTAACACTCCACCTTTGATCTATGGCCACTGCCATACTGTCGTTATCTGTAACTATGAGAGGGAAACCTCCTTGGACTAAAATTAGGACTGAACTCCCTAGGCTTTGGTCCAATGTCCTGCGTTGTCATTTTGGATTCCAACAAGTTGAATCTTGCGTCTTCATCTTTCTTTCTTCTTTCATACATCTCTTTCAAGATATCCTCTGTATGATTCTTTCTCAAACAATATGAATAGAAGGCTCTAGGAATTGTTGGTTTTCAGGTACATTCAGTGGCTAAATGTCTTGCTTGATGGCACTTTCCACACCATGTATTAGAATGCATCACATCTCTCCCACTTCTTGCCGGAGTGGATATATTGGCGGTATTCACCTTCAGTGTCTGTAATCACATCCATAAGCTCTTTCTTGATACTTGCGACAAAATTGGATAGGTAGTCCTTCAAATTTTCCCCTCTTGGAGTACTTGTAGTAGGGTTTTGGGAAGCTTTTGTGATTATTGTATACACTGCCACTGTTGTTGTGGTTAAACCATCATTTGAGACACTGTCATCTGGGCCACTGTGGATTAGGTGCATTGTACTATGCACTATTTGCATCTAGGGGTAGGGGTGAGGAATTGTCCCTGGGACTGCATTTGGTGGGTATACCATTCCTGGCATGGGGGAAGATAGGACTTCTCTTCCTGAGGTCATTAACAACCTTGCTTCAACTTCGTCATATAGTCTTGCACCTTCCATTGCAGCTTGTAGATTGAGTGGTATTCTCAATTCCACGAACTTGCGAACTTCAGATTGTAGGCTTCTAAGGAAAACTCCCTTTTGGATGCCTTCATCCAAATGATGGTTGGTCCATCTCTTCAGTATGGATTCCATTCACGAGACATAAGCTTCTACTCATTCACCAAAGGGCTAATTTAGGTTTATGAACTCCTCTCGTATCCACTCTTCAAAACCTTCACATGTGAATTTAGTGAGGAAAGCCAACTTCAGGTCATCCCATGTGCCAAAAGTTTCTACTACTTATCTTTCATACCATTGAAAAACCGTGCCCTTGAAAGATTCATCAATATTTCTAAGATGGATTTGATTAGAAAGGGGACCTTGAGTCACCATGGGGACTTCTGTAAAGAGTGCTTTTAAAGCGTCAAAAGAGGCTTCTGCAAGCTCGTACTCGACTTTGATTTTTTCATTCTCTCTTCTCACATACCTCTGGACTCGTTCTAGTGCTTGCCTCTTGATTGTGTCATTCATCAAGGGGTTGGCTCCACCTAGTTGGTCTATACTCAATAAAACAAAATCAAAGGGGGCTTCAGTCTTTGGAGGACTCTCTAGCCAACATCTCTACTCCTTCGTGCTTTTCTACATCTCTGAATTCAGCTTTTAGATTGCTATAGAGAGGAAGATATTCCATTTTGAAGGTATCAAAACTCATTCTTTTGAGGATTGTTGTGGTTCCATCATCATAGTAGTGCTAGATTCTCATGGTTTCAATAGTGTATGTTGTGAAGAATACTCTATCCACCAACTTCCAGTGGATTGCTAATTGGACAAACAGGAGATTGTTAGTGCACCATGTGTCGCACGTATCCTCCTGTTGAGCATCCACGAACAAATGCTAACTCTTTTCTTTCTTGTTTTCGTGAACCTTCACTGACCACAACTCTTGAAGCTTCTTCACGATCTCCCACTTGATGATGTGCAGAAACTTCTCAATGAATGCTAGATCTCCCATGAATGATCATTCTCTCGATTTCTACACTTCAGTTTGCTCCCAAACAGTTTGCTACCAAGATGCATATCTCTGTTACTTCAACAGAAAGAGGAAACAATCCACCACATAGAACCTGCATCATGACGGTAATATGTTTCCACCATTATGGGATGAACTTCTTGTAGAAAGTGGCTTTGGTAATGAGAATCTCCAATTCTTCAGTGGTAGAAGAAACTTTGCAAGCATCCATTGAATTCTCCTCTTCTTGGCAATGCCATTTCCTTCATTTTCAACCTCTTCTGATGCTTGTTGATGGCAAATTTCCTCAGATGTGCACCAAAAACATGGAGCCCCAAAAGGAACACCAATGAAATAGGGTTTCTACTGCAAGAAAATCTATCTTGTAATGAGTGGCAATTCACCAAAAATATGAGTGGCAATTCATAAAAAATAGCAGGTTTATGATAATAGTAATTTTTTGGATTTTACTACACAAATTCTAAAGGGTTTAATCACATTGTTTTAGTGACAAGATTGACAAGCATAACTTTCATGCTTGGAAGTTTAGATTGACTAATTTCCTTGTGGGTAAAGGTTATTAGGACTCCTATTGGACTAAACATATAGCAGTTAGGACATTGGATGAACTTCTATTCTTTCAAAAGTTGCAATTCGCTCTCCAGTGACAACCTCTCACCTCATCTCTCAACACTGTACTCTAACTAACCATGCATACTCCTATCTATCCCAAGAAAGTAAGAACATAAGACTAGCTTTGAGGTATAGTGAACTCATCAAATTACCTTCCCATATTATAGTTTGAAAGCTTGAAGGCTCGAAGTTGGTTTCAAGAACCAATCAATATGATCTAATGTCATTGCTCCTTCACATCCACCACCGAGCACACCAATGAGTTGAGAAGCTAGTAGAGAAGAAGAGAAAAGTAAGAAGATGATAAAGAGCTTCACATTCCCTTAGTTCCTCACTCAACACCCAAGTCTCCTCTCCACTCTCATAGCTGCCCTGATCAATGTGTCCAATGTATCATTTTGACCCATCTCCACGTTGGCAATGGGGTTCCTAATCTTACCCCTCAGGCCCTTCATAAAATAGGTAATTTGCATTTCAATTGAAGGTGCATAATCAACATCTAACCTATTCAGCAAGTTCTTAAACTTCTGGGCATAGTCCTCCACCAGCATAGTCTTTTGTTTGATCTTCTTGAGCTTCCTTAAAATATCTCATAGAGTTTTATCTTTATGGAACTTGCCCAAAAATATTATCTTTAAAGCATCATATGTATTGAAAGATGCAATACCATAACTAGCAAACCAATCCATGGCCTTCCCTTGCAAGGTGGCATCAAATTATTGTTTCTTGACCTGATCTCCATATACCTGGTTGAATCCACCGGTTGTCCACCTTGTCTTAAATTGGGCCACATGACAATCAGGGTCTTCCTTCTTTTTGCTCGAAAATTTAGATACTCAAACCTTTGGATTAACCAGTTGATTTGGATTCATTATGTTTTGCTTCTCGGGCTTCCTTTGAGGTGGTAAGGGATTAAAGTGAAGAGACCTCTGATATGGGATTCTAGTACTTTGTAACAGAAATGTCCTCCCTAGCACTGTATGTTGTAACCTCTCAAGTGCCTATCTAAGAGGAGTATCCTGATGCTCAAGAGGCAATATTCCCTAATCATCTGACAAATTAGGAGAATCCGTTGAAGTGTAGGGGAATGAAATATTGTTGAGGTACCTACAAAGGTACCCCTTACTAAAGAAGTCTGCCCTACATCAATAAATTGCACTTCATCCAACCTACCCAAGCCTTCTGCTGCACTCCTATCATTCAACCCTACAACCTGCTGATGTTGCCTTGCAAGGGCTTCCCTGAATTCTCGAGATCGACTCCTGGTAAGAATAGGATTGGATAGATAAAGGTAATTGTCTAACATAAATGCAGCCCATACAAGGCACCTGATACACTATCAATGCCATTAGCTTTCCTACCATCTGATCTTGTAGCCTAATTCCCCAAAAATTAGTTCCAATCTGCACCTAAGGTGGTTCTAGGTTTATGCCTAAATCAAGAAATTATTTCCCTTAACTTGGTAGGATTACCAAAGTGTTATGGCTCCTCAAAAAACCATAGCAATCTAGAATACACTAATCACCTTGAATTTACCTGAATACTACATAAAACTTCTTGAATAGATTTACCACCATCAAGAATAGATAATATTCAGGAAACACACTCAAATTTAAAACACATATCATCTTCAATAACACACGACTACTATTTACAAGAATATCACATAGTTTATGATTATCATAGCCATTCCCGATTGAATAGATTGAAAGAAAACATCAATATTACTTAGGAAACAAACATAGACTAATAGGAGCAAACATCAGCTACTAGCATATCAAAACATTGTCTTGAATTGTCTATTATCTCTGATCACACAACATCTAATCGAATACAACTGCCTAACATATTGGACATGCCCTGACTTTCAGGTGAAACATCATATGACATATAAAGTTGCTTTACATATGTTGATTCAAAAAGCCTGCATATATAAAAGTACAAAGGTATGAAAGAGTACTAAATAGAGGATGAAATTTGAGCCCTAACACTCCCACTTTTCTAGGGAGCATGCTCGACAAGGGGAACGTTTGTTGGATTAAACCTTTTGCAATCCTTTCATCACCCTTGAAAAGAGTGACATGATATTGTCTTTTGAAATCTCATGTGGCATGATAGAGAGGCTTAGGGTTACCTCTTGTTGCAAATATATTGATTCCTTGATTTCCTGCCATCAAGTACCAATTGTGATAGAGAGGGAGAGAGAGAGGGGGGAGGGGAGAGAGGAAGAGATGACATTGGGATAAGAGAGTGAGAGATAGAGAGCAAGAGGGAGAGTGAGTGAGAGGTGGAGAGAGAAAGGGGAAAAGCCTAGGATAGAAAGGTGAGATAAAGTATATGTGACTGTGAGAGAGAGAGAGATGTGCAGAGAGAGAGAGGGAGAGAGAGAGAGAACTATGCCGAGAGTAGGGGATAGAAAATAGGAACTTGAATTGAAAGGGGAGGGGGTCCTTTTAAAGACAAAGGAGAGAGAGTGATGGAGGGATAAAGAGAGAGAGAGAGAGTCGCATATCGAGAGTCATGGGAACAATTCACAATGTGAAAAGGGGGGGATGGTCCTTTATAGGTGAAGGAGAGAGAAAATGGGGGGAGAGGGGGAAGAGAGAGACTATGCAATATGTGTAATTTTTTCTCACCAAAAGGGATTGATGGCATCCCCTTATTGGGCGATTTTTTTTTTCAGTGACCCATTCTTGATGAAAGTAAATTTTTGCCTAACTGAATTTGTGGGTTTTTTTCGCCCAATTAAGGTGTTGCCGGCGAACCCTTTTCGGTGAAAAAACAAGCCACAGTTCTGAGAATAGACAGTATGGGGAGAAGAGAGAGAAACCGAGCGTGGGTTTTTTTTGCCCAAGAAGGGGCTCCTGATGACCCCTTCTCATAAAAAAAAAAGAGTCCATAGGTTTGAGAATAGAGGGCATGGGGGAAAGAGAGAGTAACAAAGTGATGAGAGAGGGGATGAGAGAGGGACAGCATGCAATATTTTTTCATCTAGGAAGGGACTGCTAGCGATGCCTTCTTGGCAAGATACTACGTATTGCATTCTCTCTCTCTCTCTCTCTCTCTCTCTCTCTCTCTCTCTCTCCCCTTTCACTCTGTACTCTTTCTTCCTCCCATGCATTCCTAGGCATGTGGGTGTTTTTTTTCGCCAAGAAGGGGTCACTGGCAGCCCCTTCTTGGGCGAAAAAAACCCACACTCTCTTGCTCTTTCTTCTTCCCATGGTGTTTATTCTCGGAACTATGGCTTTTTTTTTTCGTCGAGAAGGGGTCACCGACATCCCCTTCTTGGGTGAAAAAACCCCACACTTTGTTGCTCTCTTTTCTTCCCATGTTGTCTATTCTTGGAGTCGTGGTTTGTTTTTTTGTTAAGAAGGGGTCATGGTAGCCCCTTCTTGGGTTAAAAAGAAAACCCACACTCTATTGCTCTCTCTTCTACCCATGCTGTCTATTCTCGGAACTGTGGTTTGTTTTTTCGCTAAAAAGGGGTTACCGGTAGCCCCCTTATTGGGGGAAAAAAACCCACAAATCCATTTGGGCAAAAAATTACTCTCGCTAGGAATGGGTCGCTAGAAAAAATTTTCCTTTGATAAGGGGCTACAAGAGACCCCTTTCTAGCGAGAAAAAATTACACATATCGCATGTTCTCTCTCTTCCCCCCTCTCTCGTCACTCTCTCTCTCTCTCTCTCCCCGTTTTCTCAGCTAATTGACTAGTAATTAATTAATTAACTTTACGATATATATATATATATATATATAATCTAAT
Source organism: Lygodium microphyllum (assembly GCF_053477565.2). Lineage (NCBI taxonomy): Eukaryota > Viridiplantae > Streptophyta > Polypodiopsida > Schizaeales > Lygodiaceae > Lygodium > Lygodium microphyllum. Next base: position 118,208,707 of record NC_141158.1, read on the forward strand.
TAAGTTATCAAATAATTAACTACTTCAATAGATATTAGTTACTAATTAAATTTTAATTAATACTTAATAGTTATTAATTATTATTAATAATTATAAATATTTTAAACTAATTATAAAATATTTTCAACAAATTACTAACAAAAATTATAATGAACTATTAATCGACTAATTAAATCAATTAACTAGCTAATTAAATTTTTTCAAACTCACAAAAATATTAATAAGTAAAAAAATTATCTCATTAAATTAATTAACCAATAAAACTATTAGTATTCATATAATTTTGACTAATTAAATTATTAGTAAACTAATTAACTTTCTAATTACTAACTAAAAAATAATTTTAATTAAATGATATAGCAAGGAGTGTTTTTTTTTTTTGGGAGGGGGGTGACCATACTTGAGCTTGCACCTATATCGTCCCACACTACTCTAGTTCGTCACCCACTCGCTCGCCCCATGCCCCTCTCTCTCTCTCTCTCTCTCTCTCTCTCTCTCTCTCTCTCTCTCTCCATATATATATATATAAAGTAAAAAATACTTTTTCTTTTTTAAATTAATTCATTAATTAATAAATTAATTATTTGATCAATGAGCTTACTAATCAACCTATTAATTAATTAAGTAAATAACAAAATTAAGTAAAAACTTCTTGAAATTAACTAGTTAATTAATAACTTTTTAAAATTGATTATTTATTAACTCTTTACGTAACTAATTTACCAATTAATTAATTAAGTAACTAATACATAAATAATTAATTAATAATTGGTTAACTAATTAAGTAATTAGTAATTAATTAACTAATAAATCTATTTATTGGTTAATTTGTTAATCGATCATTTATTTATTAGTTATAAATTACTTAAATTAAAATAATTTGAAATAACTATAAACAACCAAGATCTTTAATTCAAGTAGGAATTAAAAGTATTATTTATTACTCAATTGATTAATATTAATAGATTAATTAAATTATTAATGATTTCTCTTTATTAGTATACAAATTAATTAACACATATATAAATCAATTAATATTTACTAAGATGGTGTCAAATAGTTTATTGATTAGTTACTTAGTTTGTTGGTCACATTATATCAATTAGATTATTAATCAATTTGTTAATTGATATTAGTTAGCTTATTTATCCGTTCATGCATGCCAACTCGTTTATTAATCAATTAGCTATTATAGGGATTAATTAGTACGAAGTAAACTATTGGTATATTAATATTACTTAATTTATCTATAAATTTGTATATTAGTATTAATTATTTTATATAAATCAATGTGTTACTATAGTAATACTAGTTAATCAATTAATATGATAATACATTAACATGTTAGTTATATGGGATTTTTTTTTGAGGGAATGAAGAGAGAGTAATACTAATTAATAAGTTAATATTATAGTACATTAATATGCTAGTTGTATGGGATTTTTTTTGGAGGGAATGAAGAGAGAATGCAAGTGCATGTGGATAAGGATCGTTATGCCCGCCGAGAAAGGGGTCGCCGACGCCCACATCTATGTTAGTTATTTGGGTTTAGGGTCCAAGGTATGCGAGAGAGTGTGTGTGTGGGCTAGGATAGTTGAAGAAAGAGAGAGAGAGAGAGTATGTGGACTGGGATCATTTTGTCGTCAAAGAAGGGGTTGTCGGCACCTAAATATTTGGTGTAGAAAAATATGGCAAGCATCCCTCCCCCCCTCTTGATCTCTCTCTTCTCGTATAGCACATGTCTCCCAATCTCTCTCTCTCTCTCTCTCTCTCTATCATGCATTTAGTGCCCCATTATCTCAAAGTGGTCCTGATGTCACCCCACATCTAGTGTCAAATTTTGTAGCCCCAGATACTTGCGTTCAACACCTGGTGTCAACATTTGGGCTGTTCTCCCTACATTTGACAGCTCCATGTTTCTCCTCGTAAACCCTACTGTCTCTCTAGTCTCTTTGTTATTTTTTGACATGGTATTAGAGCCAGAGGTGCTCAATGGGCCACAAAGATCCTCTTTACTAGAGAAGGCAAAGATGGGTTGTGGATTCGACACCATCTACTTATTTTTCCCTTTCATTTCCGCTGCATCACCAGGAGATAGAGATACCCTTCTCTTTCTTTTCCACCCACCCTCCCTTTTATAGGTTGACACTCTGGTGCGATGCCTTCTTCATAGGTAGATGGAGAGACCATTGGGTGCTCCTCTTCCGGCATCATCAGAACTCCCATCGATGCTTGCCGACATGGATTTTTCCTCCTTACACCACCGAAGTATATGTGTCTTCTCCAAGGCACTTGTTTTGCCACCTCTCCCTTGTAGGCCACAAAGTTTATTCTGCATCGGCTTTCAGATTTTATTGCTCAAGGCAATAAGACGCATCCAATGCTCCCCCCCAAGCCCCTTTGTGCCACATGGGGATTGACTAGTACCACAGCTTCCTTTTGACCACCATAATGTGCTACGGAGGTTGTTGTTGCTTCTTCTAGGATTTTAGAAATGCCACCTTGCCAACCTGCGGTTCTGCAATCCACTCCACCAAGAGACAATGATTGTTGGATACCATTCCCTCGACAATCTTCTCTTTCGCGAGACAGTGGGTGTTCAATACTTTCCATTGCTTCGACTCTGCAGTCCACTCCATTGAGAGACATTGATTGTTGCCCACCCTTGGCTTTCCATGCACCATTCCTTTCCCCACCCTCAACTACTCTGGTTTGAGAGGCCACCTTTGGGAGTTCTTTGACCTCCTTGACCCCCCAGATATCTTTTTCGGCACGATTGGTGGTACTTCCTTCGTCATTAGATGATTCGGAGTCTGTGTTTTATGAGTTTTTATATTCTCTATCTCTCACAAAGGGGATGTACTCTCTTTGCCCTTAAGAGGGGGCTTCTACTTCTTTGGCTTTAGAGGGGCCCCTTGCACATCCACCTCAAAGGAGGGCACCTACTCATTTTCATTTCTTCACCCACCCTTTACTCTTTGGGATGGCTGTCTTCGAGCAGTCATATCTCCTATTGATATTAAGATCTTTAGATATACTGCCTAGATCAGGGCCTTGGAGGTTCAACCACCATGACTTGGTGACAAGGCCTTTGAATTCCTTCATGCATGGAGTTATGGAGCTAGTGGCTTTTCTCTTGAGGTGGAGTCAGGTTCTATAGTTCATCCCATCTATTACTCCTTTACTACAGGTTACCTTTCAGGTGGAAATCTTGGATCTTCGGGATCCTCTACATCTTCATATCTCTCTCTGCGTCTCTTTCTTCATCCCTTTTTGGGCTTGCGAGGGGGGGTTGAGAAACCACTTCTTTAATTTACACACTTCATTCAGGTTTTTGCATTGACAGCCCCAAAAGGGCTAGTGTCCACATTTTGGTCACTTTTTTAGTGGGTGCCCACACAGTGGTATGCCATCCTAGATAGCTTATGTCTATAAATATGCAATCACTTCATTCATTCTATACCACCACAATCATTCTTCACCCCTTTCTCTGGGTCACCCCCACACACTTCCCTTTTCACTCCATTGCTGCCCATATCGCTATTAGAGGGCATTGCAGTTAGTGGTCACCCTTCCTAACAACACTTCTACCTTGGTGTTAGTCCTCTATAGCTGGTGACCTCTTCCACTCCCTTCATGCTTCACCAGATTTGGCTTTGGCTGCTTGGAGACCACCTCCACATCTGGCATCACCTTCCCCAGCCTAGAGTTAGCATCTTCTTGTTTGGCATCACCCCACATCTGGCGTCAATTCCTGCATCCCTAGATACTCGTGTTTTTGGGCTGATAGGTCTTCATAGGCTGCGTTTACCCTCTTCGTGGCTGTCCCTTTATTTGGCATCATCATCCATTCGCTGGCATCAACATTTGGTGAAACCAGCCTTCCTTCTTGGAAAGGGTGGTAATTTCCTAACTAAGCACTTAACTATAGTAATTGACAAACAAACATAAGTTGAAATGCACAATTTATTTTAATAATCTTGGACAAAAGACACTCGGTTGGCCCCAAAATTGTGCCCACTTCAGTATTTCTTTAACTTTAATTGCTAATGGATTGAGTACAAGTTGAAATTCCACAATCTCCTTTGCTGAACCAAAAGCCCCTTGCTGTGCATACAATCAGCAAGCAATTTTGGCCAATTGCCCCTTGATTTTCACCCAAGAATTGCATAAATAGAACCACCACAACTGGCCAAATGTTGCTCCAATTCACAATGGATGGCTTGGCATTTGAAATCCTTGTTAATTTCACAAATAGGAGTGGGTGAAGGAAGCCCAAGAACACCTAAAAGACGTTGAGCCCATATTGGAGGATGAGATTGATGATCTCTCAAGCATGAGGATACCAGTGTCGCCTCCATGATCAAAATCAAGAGATGTGATAGCACCACAAGCAGTGTTACATAGACAAAGCCTAAACGCTATGAGCCAGTGAATCGATCAAGGCCATTGGCCAGGAAACACACAGATAGGAGAGTGGCAAGTAGCTAGCAATCTCCTCACCACACTGGTAACCACCCTTGTGGCGTTAAGCTTGGGAGATCTGCTTAGGCAGCATCTTCCATTGTAGCAAGAGCTGAAACAATTGGTTGAAGAATCAATGAAGCAAGCTTCCACCACTGACTCGCACCAACATGATGCAGATACATAGATATCGAGTTTGACGCTGCACTCAGTGCCTAAATCCTTAAACGTCAATGCTTTTTATTGGGAGGGCACTGAAATGCACACTGTCTTGCCGGTCTTAGCCCTTGGCGATACCACAAGGAAAGGGATTGTAGACATGGGAGCGGGAATTAGTGTGCTGAGCCATGCAATGCTCCAGACATGGGGTAACCCACTAGTTGAGAAGGTTAGGTTTAACGTCACCCTGGCTAACGGGATGAAAGTAAAGCCATTTGTTATATTAAAGAATTGGCTAGTAAAGATCGTAGGAGTCCAATTCTCAGTTGACTTTATAGTCATGAAGGGAGTGGACTATGACATCCTGCTAGGCCGACCCTAGATGTGCAATGCAAGAGTCATAGAAGACTGGGGCAACGGTCTAATCTTCTTGGGCAATCGAACGGAAGCCGTGAGAGTAGAGATGGATGCTTGGAAGACCACATTGGTCGACCTAGATGACATCTCCACTATGTTGAAGGGTGACGACCAGAATAGGAAATCTTACGGGCCACTAACTAAGTATATCCCTTGTCCTGAGGACGAGCGAGACTGGATGCATGTCCTTGCTACAATCGACCTGCCATTTTCAGACGACGAGGAATACAAGCAAGCTGCTAAGGCAGTTGACAAGACCTGAGAAGAGCCCTCAATGCCAGTCTGCATGATGGCTAGGAGCACGCAGAGAAGACCCAATTTGATCATATTTCAAGTTTCGAACAATAAGTGAGAGCTCCATGAGATCTTGAAGCACCTGACCGGCAAGTTAGCTAGTAACCCATCAACAAACCTTAAACCACTCAAAGATCTATTGAATGAACCTAAGTGGCAATGGACCAAAGTGCATGACTTAAACTTAATGTACAATTGGGCCTTAGTCACCTACGAGAAGGACGAGACATATTAAGACTTAGGAGATGACAAATAGGTGGACGAAGATGGATCTGATGATGAATATGAGGACTGCTGTTCATTCAATGACGAGAGTGAAGGGAAAATTGACACGATAGAATACGACACTGAGGGACAGGTGATAGAGCAAATACAAACAGACTCTAAACCATGTAAGGGAAATGCCTTTAGAATTGAAAGAGGAGTCATGCACATGGATTGCGATCGCACTTGGTTGGAGCACATAGGTGCAATAGAATTTGAGCGAGCAGGCTTAGCCCAACCACAAGTGCCACGCCATTGCTTAGGATAGATTCACCATCAGAGCTATGACCACCGGGAGAGACTCCCTCTTCTAGCGAAGATGAAGAGTTTGATTCCAAATTAGAAGTAAGCTTAGATACTGATCCTGAATTACCTCAACCTTCTGAGACTAGAGACACCAAAGGGGACTTATTTGTCCACCTCAGGCGCCAAAGGTTGAAGGAGGAAAGAAGGAAATAGCCTAGGGATGTGCAAGCAAAGGAGCAAAGAACACCGCAAGGCGATAGGGTAGTGATCTTGCTGGGAGACAAATGCCAGGAGCAGGCAAGCAAGCCAATAGAAGGACCCACCAAGGTCAAGGAGGTCAATTTTGCCGAGGAGGGGGAGATAGCTCGTGACCTGTCTTTATAGCTGATGACCTAACTAAGAAAGAGGAAGCAAGTTTTAGTGCCCTCTTGCAAGAGTATATAGACGTCTTTGCTTGGTCCCTGGAGGCACTCAAAGGGGTAGATCCGAGTGTAGTGACTCACAATATGCCCATGACACCCGACACAATGCCGGTCAAGCAGCAACCATATCCCATGAATCCAAAGCATGCTCATGCTATCAAGGAGAAGATTGATAAGCTAATGAGGGTAGGATCCATCTATGAGATTGAACACATGGACTGGGTTTCACCCATAGTCATCGTACTAAAGAAAAACGGGAAGATCTGAGCGTGTGTCAACTACAAAAAGGTAAACACTACTTCTACGAAGAGGGATAATTACCCCTTGCCATATACCAAGCACATGCTTGAGAGAGTGGTTGGTAAAGTGGCCTACAGTTTCCTAGACGGCTTCTCGAGGTACAATCAAGTGCAAGTGCACCCTGCAGATAGGCACAATACCACCTTTGCTACTAAGTGGGGAGTCTTTGTCTACATAGTCATGCCCTTTGGGTTGACTAATGTGCTAGCTACCTTTCAGAGGCTTATGTGTGCTATATTCAAGGATATGCTTAGGAAGGAGTTAGAGGTTTTCGTCAATGATTTGTGTGTTCACTCTACTTGGAAGGAATACTTAGACTGAGCTGTCTTTGAATGGTGTCGATTATATTGTGAACCCCTTAAAATGCCAATTTTGGGTGAAGTAGGGATGCATCCTAGGGCACGTGGTGTCAAAGAACGGCATTGCCACCGACTTCTTGAAAGTCAGAGTCATTGTCTATCTTCCACCACTAACTGATTATAAGGGAGTTTAGTGCTTCCTAGGCCATATAGGGTATTATCGACGGTTTGTGTTGAACTATGCATTGATTGCTAGACCTCTATACAAGCTGTTGATTATATTCGAGTGGACAGAGGAATGCCAACACACATATGAGGAGTTGAAAGAGGCTCTAACCACTATACTAATTCCATGAGCCCCAGACTAGACAATCACTTTCCATGTTCACACTGACGCTTCTAAATTCACTGTAGGTGGTGTTGTGCCAGCCTGGTGAGCACAATTTAGTCTATCCTGTGAGCTTTACTAGCAAACAGCTCACAAATACAGAAATGAATTGTTCGACAACGGAGAGAGAGGGTTTAGCCATGGTGTTTGCTGTAAAGAAGTTTCAGCATTATCTTTTGGCTATGCCCTTTACCTTATTTGTTGACCATCAAGCCCTGCTTTACCTTGTTAATAAACCATGTGCTACAGGATGCATAACTCAATGGCTACTTTTGCTTTTAGAATTCAACTTCTCTGTGGTTTCGGTAAGGGAAAGCAGCGTTATATGGCTAACCATATGTCCTGCATCCCCACGGGAGAAGCCATTGGACAAGGCATTGCAAACAAACTACTTGATGCCCATCCATTCAGCCTATCCAATGAAAGAGATTTGTTTAGAGCTGATCTGACGCCTTATTGGGCTGACATAGTCCAAGTGCTTGAGCACGGACTCCCTGAACGACCAATAGAAAAAGCTCGACTTAGGTGACTCATTCTCAAAGTCCAACCGTATCGTATCAGTTGATAGCAGGCCAACTCTATGGGCTAGGGTAAGATGGATTGCTGTGCACATGTGTGTGCGAGCACGAAATGCTCTACGTGCTTGCAGAGGTACACGATAGAATAGTAGAAGGGCATTTTAGTGGAGACACAACAGCTTCAAGGTGCTGCGGTCTCAGCTATGGTGGTCTACTCTTTTCCGAGATGCAGTACGATTCGTAAAGCACTATGATGAGTGCCAAAGGACCAAGGTGCTAGTTTGCAAGGACAAAACAGAGTTGAGTCTAATCAATTGCAAGGCAACCATTCGAGAAATGGGGAATCGACTTCATTGGTCCAATCAGTTTTGCAGCACAATACTCACAAGAGAAATACATCATTGTTGCCACATACTACCTCACGAAGTGGGTGGAAGCACGAGCTACAAGAAAGAATGACGCTAGGACCACTACCGAATTCCTTTGAGAATAGGTAATCTCAAGATTTGTCTATTCCATAGAACTCGTTAGTGACCAAGGCACGCACTTCATCAATGAAGTGATTGCTAATCTCCTATCCACCTTTCTAATCATCCATTGAAAATCCCCACCGTACTATCCTCAGGCTAATGCTAGGCTAAGTCTACGAATAAAGTTCTAGTAAATGTCCTGGCCAAGGTAGTCTCTGCTTCGTGCAGCAACTGGGATAACAAACTCATGACAGCCTTATGGGCCTACATCACAGCTTATAAAATGGCTGTGGGGTAGACTCCCTTCAGGTTAACCTACGGAATTGAAGAAATTCTACCTGTAGAGTTCTTCATTCCTAGCCCGAGAATCGCTTATCAAGAGAGATGGGATGGAAAGGAGGCATGGATAGAGCACCTAATTGAGCTAGAACGTCTATCGAAAACTTGACTTCTAGCTACCCATGTGCTAATATGTGAGAAGGCAAGATGCAAAAGTTGGTTTAACAAGCATGTCAAGCAGTGCAATTTCGAACAGGGAGACTTGGTATTGTTGTACTTAGTCAAGGGGCATAAGCAGAAAATGAAGTTTAGAGGGCTAGGGCCTCTTTGAGTTTGCACAATTAGTCAAACTGGCAACGTGAAACTTGAAACCCTAGAGGGTGAGGGCATAGGCTTCTTCAATGGCAATTGCATACAGAAGTACTACCCTCCCTTGTACCCACTCCATGAGCTGCCAATGCTGGAATCCCTTGTCAATGTGCTAGTGGCCACTATCATAGAGATTGTCAATGAGGATGAGGAAGCAGTAGAACCAGCCTACCTAAGCATAATGGTCATTGCCAAGCAAACACACACCTTCAATGCGTTGGTCAATGAGGGAGCTGACTTTAATGTCTTAACTCACTATCATTGGACTCACATTGGCAGACTGCAGTTGCAGCCCACTAATGCCAAACTCAGCCCATATGGGGGCCGATCATATACACTCTTGGGAGAGTGCAAGGCTGTAGTCTCTATTGAGTCTAAAAGTATACCAATGATCTTCTATGTGTTGCCAAACACCAAATATGTAGGTACAGAATCGCTGTTAGGACACACATTTAAAAAGTAAGCTCATTGCAATGTCGACTATGAGTCCTAGCGTATCTACCTTACCATAGGCAACATGCGTAAAGTCATCGCTTTTTCAGCAAGGGCTGCGCGAGTCCTTCAAAGTCCGCAATGCCACTGGTAGAGAAACCCACCGCCAAGTCTAAGGAGGAGGGTCGTGACTCGCCACCACCCACCAAACCTAAAGACTTGCAAACTGTTGAAGCCAAAACTAAGACGCTTGAACCAAGGCTTCAATGGATACCTAAACATCAAGGCCCGTCACCTAGGAGCAGACATCCACGGCCCCGCAAGACTAAGGCCCCACACTAGGAACCTAGGAGGCCAAAACGAAACTATAGACATCGACGTACGGTCACGCTATGATGGGTCTCCACAAGACCTTATTTGCAAGCACAAGGCTACTATGTGGGTAACACCATGATCTGGGTACCTAAAGCCAAAATGGCCAAAGGCCCTATTCAAATGCCGCCCTCAAGCTTGATCACACGAAACATTAGGGTAGATCAGGCACTGAGGCCACAAGAGACTCAGGCTGCTAAATCCATAGAACCTCCGAAGCCTAGCCCCATAGAATCTAAAACAATCCATAGGCCAAAACTACAACCCGCTACTAACAAACTGTCTCAACCTGGGCCTACTAGTGCCCCTCAAACCTCAGAAGCGCCACTAGTAGCCGCAACCCAGCCTATCGAATAAGAGGCCAAGCCACAACCGTAGAAGCCACTAGAGCCGCAACAATCAGCTTTGCTGAACCCTCTAGTTCAGTGAGGCCCCTGGCCACCTGTAGGCCTTAGACCCTCTTATGAGCAGAGATCAATTCTAACCTTTACTGCGGACTTCGCTGAGAACACGGAAGATGACTTGGTTGCTTGCCTTAGGTGCTTAGATGCCACCTTCCGGTCGCTTGTTGCTAAAAGCTATGACTACGTAGACTTAGACCTTTTGGAAGAACCTTTAGCAACGGAGGTGCGTACACTACCTTGCTCATGGGAAGAATCGGAATTTGTATTCGTCAAGGTTGCCGAAGCAGCTGAGGAGTTAATCGCCACCAAAATTTTCTATGAGCAAGCATAGAAATGACGCCTCATTACATCATATGACTAGCGCAGAGCATACGCCATCAACCAAGAAATCGAAGAATTGAAGTAGCTTGCTGACAATGACTCTTTCTTCTTGAGGAAATGGTACGCTCTCCGACTTCAATGGGAACTCGAGGGCTGTCAAATCATGACTAATGTTAATCATGACTAATGTTGAACAGAGACGTGCTATCAAAACCTCGGAGTATGATCTTACTTATGTAGCTCCAACCTCCTATAGGGTTTTGATAACAATTCGTAACAAACACCTAGAAGTGCACCTCTTGACCCATCCGTCTTTAGATCATATTCTAATTGAGGAGTTACACAACTCTAGCCGAATCGATTTCGGTGACTTCCTAATAGATGTCCTTACCTACATCACTCATGTAGGCATTCAACCTATCGACGTGGACCACTACGCTAAAATGGAATATAATCCAAACTTCTATGCTTGGCTCATGCAGACGTGAAGCACTGTGCACAGGTGCTGAAAGCACCGTGCACAGGATCCTTTTCATTCTCAAGACGGGGGAGGGGTAAGGTGAACTCAAAAGGTAAGATCAATTAGGTAATGTGAATAAAACATGCAAGGAAAACTAAAAAGCCTCAGTCAATGTCCAAAATAGATGAAAAATTAATTAATGAATTGAGAAAGAATGGCATAAAATCTTGAAATGAAGGGATTGCTTGAAGGAAAAGTCTACTAATGTGCTTAAGTAGCTCAAGGCAGCAAGCATGGTGTCTTTTCTTCTGCGAGTAACTCTTTTGAAAAGCACTAATGGTGAATATAGCTTCATGATAGGCAACCATCATGGCAGGCTAGTGGACGTTTCTCGGAAGAGGAATAGGAAAAATATGGCCTCTCTGTGGAGATGAGGGCTTTCAACTAGTTTAAGTTTCGGCATATCTTCAACCTAGAGGATGTAGCCATCGAAGAACGGGCCATGAGGCAGATCATTGAGTAGTGCAATCTGCAGAAATACATGGAAGTAGTGGGCCAAGGGGTAGACTACATCCATTGTGCGGACTTCTTGCGAACTTTTCACAGGAATCGCGGCACCGTAACCATGCAAGAGGGAGAAGAGACTCGTCAGTTTTTGCAGATTGAATTGACCTTAGAGTTGGTAGAAAGAGCATTGGACCCGGCAAACAAAGTGGAGAGAAAGCCGAAGAGATTTGATATATATGTCATGCTGGGGATGGACAAGGTGATCATCCACACCAATGATGACATCAACTTGGCGGACATTTCAGATCCTGAAATCCAACTCCAGGCCAATATGGTGCATGCATTGTTCTCTAGTCAGAGGTATAACATCATCATGACCCGAATTAATGTTTCTTTGCTAGAGAGCATTGCAGCGCAGCCACTAGAGGAGGTGAACCTCAAAAGCTTTGTGAGGAAGATCATCGAGACCTTAGCAAAGGCTCTGGCCCAACAGGAGGATAGCCCGTCGGAGGAGAGTCCCCGGCCACCAAGGCTAAAAGGAAAGCTTCATCTTCAAAGGCCTCAACCATTGGATTTGTTGGGGTCCTTACCGCCATCATCAAAGAAGTGTTGTGACAACACCTAAAAACATGCCATCTATTGCAACAATTTTTTGGCAAAGTTGTATATAAGTGACACCCTATTACCAACTTTTTATCTTAATTTACTACAGATGCGGTGTTCGTTGTTGCTGCATTTGGGGGCCGTGTCCTTGCAGTTCGGCCAAGAAATGTCGGTACAAAACTCAACTTTTGACCTGTGTACAAACAAGAAAAGCTCTTATATCTCATTTGCAAGGCATAGGCTATGGAGACCAAGAATTAGAGACTGTAGGACTTTGCAAAATGAAGTCCTTTGAGCTTATGCAATCCACATCCTTAGAGCCACTAGAAATCATGTCATCAATGGAAGATTATGCAGTTCCCTTTGAGTTTGATGAGCCTAGGTTACAACCAAGGAGAATTGTGTCAAAGCCCTCAATAGAAAATTGAGATGGCACTAAAGGTACAAGAGCATTATACAAAGATGATCCATCATTGTGGATTCCCACTCATGAGATGTCTGACATCCCCTTAGCTTCTAAGGAAGAACTAGAGAGAACTCACTAAAACTTGAAGTGTGCCAACTGTATGAAGCATAGTACCAGCACTAGCTGGCAATATCGACCAAGCTACCTAGTATTTACAAAGGGCCTTTTTGTCAACTAGGTAGTGTTAAGGATAGCTAGAAAACAACATATGAAGTGAAAAGGATATAGTGACAGGAAATGGACACACCAAGTGGGAACAATTAGTTGGAATAGATTTTACATTGCTTGTTAGGGCAATGCTTAGGTTATGGTCAAGGTCATGGAGGAGATCGAGGTGGTGAATATGGATGTGGTAGTTATGTGTGGAAAAGGGGGGAATGCGAAGTGCCAAGAGGAGGGGAAGAGATGCCATCATCCGCACGAGAGAGAGAGAACGAGCGATTTTTTCATATCTTTCGAACATGAAAAAGCGCAGCACGTAGAAGATGCCGGTTTTGTTGGTATTAGCGATCCTAGCATTTGGTGCAAAAGAGGGCGAAGCAACAGACAACAATGGAATCTTGATCCTTGTGTTAGCCTTGTAAAATTGAAGAAAAAGGATGGTATCACCCTAGGGGTAGGGTTGGCAGGGGACGTGTCTTCATGGTACAATTCGTCAAGTACAAATCTAACTCAGACCATGGTAGGAATGCGGAGAGAGAGAGAGAGAGATTGTGCGAATGGTTCTTTTTTGGTGCAATATGGCCTCCCATCTTGCCCTGTGCGCACAATGTATGACTTAGTTCGGTCGGCGTACATGTTTTTTTCCTTTTTTGATCATGGACGGTTGAGCCCTCTTTGCATTGCTCGCCATATCTTCTCTCACTTGATAGAGAGAGAGGGAGGTTACTCAAGTTAGTTATGGAACCTGGGATCCTTCGTGAGATTGTGAAGGAGGTCATGCATCTCCACAGAGAACAACATTCTGCTTCACAACGCCCTTTCCCCAACGAATTTGCCTGGTTTTTGGCGCAGAGCAGAAGATCGCGATCTCCGAGAGAAGGGCTGAGAGAGAGAGAGAGAGAGATTCGTAAAGGGCTTCAATCCCAATCTCTGTGTTTAATTCGTTCTTCCAAGAATGGCTGGCGCAGCTGCTAGTAACTGAGATTGAATATTATACTTAGAGAGAGAGAGAGAGATAGATTTTGAATCACTATTCATCTACAATCTCTATCTTCTTCTGGATCATCCTCACCACCTTCTTGATCATCATCGCCATGCCTTAATATTCAATTACCATCTTTTACCTCTAAAACATAAATGCCCATGATGAGAAAGATAGAGAGGGAGAAGGAAGATTGCATGGCGCCTAGTAAAGAGGGAAAGAAAGAAAGCATTTCCAACATCAAAACACCATCGCCATCAAATTGAAGATCATTGCCATGCTTTCCCTCTAAACATGGAAATGGAGCATCAATGTAACTACATAATTAGAGATCATAGGATGGTAGAAGAAGTTCTTCTCGTCAAATCGCTCTATCTCGTGAAGGATTTGGTGGGCAGATTAAAAAGATATCGAATTAGCCTCCATCTCCCTCATAAGTCGTCGCTTCCTCAACTTAAAACCATAGCTAAAATTAACTCTTCATTAAGAGTTTAATCCTTCTAAACCCTTTAAGGGTGGTTTACATTGAGCAAAAGAGCAATAGAGCGCAAGAGATCGAAGGAGAAAAAGACTATAGTATAAGCTCACGATTGAGACGATTGGCTGGAGGATACCCTTGGCTAGACTGCAGGAGGACACGGTCTCCAAGGACGTGATGAAGACCCACGGTTTAACACGTAAGCGTTTTAATTCATTTATCTAAAATAAATGATTTAGTATGAGTAAATGTTTAGTTTAATATTTTTAGAAAATGCCTTGAAACTTGTTTTCTTGTGCTGAATGATTGTCTATATTTATGTGCACTTGAAATTATTTTCTAAAAATAAAAAATAGTGAAAAATACTCTAAAATGGTTTAAAATTGACATATATGAATTTTTGCAAAATTTTTGGTTGATCCAATATGATTTATGATATTGTTTTGATAAATATTATATCTTTAAGAATTTACTAAATTTTTTTCATAATATTTAAATGTTATTTAATATATTTAAAAAATAAATAAAAAATGGTTATTTTTAAAGAAAAATCATAGTTTTCATTTAAATAAAATACGTTATTTATTAATGAAAATTATGGATTCCTAGTGAAAGGCTGAAAAGATAGTTTTTGAGTTGTTAGTGAATTTTTGTAAGGATTAAAAGAAAAGAAACAACAATTTAATAATGTTTTCCTTAAAGAAATGCTTGCATAAAGATTGGGTGTTTTGGTTTTGATAAATAGAGATTATCCGTGGTGTGGAAATTTATGAGATATGGGAGGGTAAGAATAAGAAGCTTAATAATACTTTGTAATAATTAATAATGTCATGTTGCAGCTACAATATTTGGTTTAAATTAAAAGCAACATAAAAATTAACAATTTAATGATTAGATGGCATGGGATGAAGTCTCAGCGTCTATATTAAATGTCTACATTTTATTTAAATTTACAGAAATCTGATGATTGTAAGAATTATGAGTGGAGGGCCACTAGGATTAACTGATAAATTAAAGGAAAATATGGGGATTTAAAATAAATTATGTATGTGTTTACGCTGGAGTGTAGAGAGTATATGTTTTTATCTTGATTGGTATTTAGTAAAGAAGAAGAAAGAAAGGACGTTATTCTCGCAAAACGAATTAATTATCTAAACACTAAAAAAGCAACGACGAGTTGCAATACGGAGAGGGGAAACATTATAAGGAATTAAAATTATGGGTTTATGGTACGTTAGGAAATGTATTTTGAATGTTTGCTATCACTTAAATAAATAAAAAGAATTAATTTTAATCAGTTGGAGAAGAGAAATATAAAAAGGAATTTAAATGGAGATATTTGAATAGATCCAAGGGATCTATACCTTGAAACAAATTTCTTAAAGTTAAACATCAAAACTTCCTGGATAAACCGCCACTAGTATGACAGGAGAAATTTATGAGGAGTCGCTCCTGAAAGATGGAGGGAAACTGTAGTTATCCTAGGTTTAGCTTTTTAGTGCTTGATATAAAGACCTAGTTGTAAAAGTTTAAAAGAAACGAAGTGTGAGATTAAGTATGTTTATTGGAGTTTAGATATCTATAGTTGGACTATTATGAACAAACATCGTAAAAATAATGGAAGGCTAAACCAAATTAGTATAGTTAGTAGTAACAATCACCTGTTTAGTGTAACAACTCTTAGGAGTTGGCTTGCTGACCTGGTTAAAAGTGGCTTGGTCTTTGGCCAATCATTTTTTGGTGCGTTTACCGGGAGCCAAGTGCGCTCGAATGGGTGATCAAATTTCCTAGGGTATTTAAATCCTAGGTGTTATTTATGAGTGAATACGCAGTTTCTTTTCTAAGGGACTATTTTCCTAATTTGCCCCAAGAGTGCCAAAGAAGAGTGCTAGATTGGGCGAGAGACACAAAATTAGTAGAGGGAGGCAAATATTTTGGCCCTAAATTAACTGTGGACGTAGAGCAATTATCCTTTTGGAGTTGGGGTTATAACGATTGTGCGCAAACCATAGTTCTACTAGCAACACACTTTGGGCTAATAGATGCAGTACATATAAATACAATTAGTCTATCGTACCACTTCGATTGGTATTATCGCAGCTCTTACCGAACCTTTAGAAGAGTGGTCTGGGATGATGTGCTGCCTTGGATACGTGTATCCAGAGGTCTAAAAATTACTTTTGACACAAAGGACGTTAGAGAGGTTGCTGAAATCTTAGGCTTAATCCCGAGCAAGAAGAAAAGTTGCCATATGGGGAAATAGACCCCGAGTTGCCAACTATTTTGAACCTTCTAAGCGCGCATACAAGCGAAAACCTAATTTTATAGCTTCAAATAAAACGAGCGTAATTTTGGAGTATGACAGTAAGAGCTAGTTTAGTAATCGTGGATGAATTTAGAAGAGAGACGGAGGCAGCAAAACGAAGCTAGAGATCAGCGAGCTAGAGAATGAGCGGCACGACAGGAGGCTTGGTTATTAGAAAGGCTTGAGAGGGTCAATGCATTACTGAACTTGGGGATAGATGCTGTGTCTAACTCAAACGTAGAATCCTTAGAGCCTCATGTATCATTTGATCGAACACCATCAAAGGAAAGTGAAACAGCTTCATACCAGTGGGATCGAGTGGTTTCAAGCACTGATAGTCCTACTGAGGTAAAGAGTACGCAAAGTGAGAGCGTGGAGAGTGAAGCTAATGCCACTATAGGAGTAACGAATCTACATTTAGTTCGAATTTAGAATCTACTTTTGGGTTAAACTACTTATTTAAAGCACCAAAAGAACCCTTGTGGATAGATCGAGTGACAGATTTGGGATTACGTTCTTTGTTTCGTATTCCCCATCAAAGAGAGCAATCAAGAGTCGTATATGACTTTGGATTAAGATCCTTATTCAGAGAATCCAAGGAACCCGTGTGGTTTGACTCTACTTTAGATTTTGGACTAGGAACACTATTTAAGGAAACAATGGCTCGAAACCCAGTCAGATTAGCTGACTTTACGCAATTTGGGGGACTGTGGGACGAAGATCCCGATGCCCATTCGCAACGATTTGAGGTTACTTGTGTCGCCAATGAGATAATAGACGACGACCAAAAGCTTCATATCTTCCCTGCAACATTAAAAGATGAGGCAGCGAGGTGGTACGGGAACCTGGATGCTCAACATAAAGGAACCTATGCTGCCTTATCAAGAGCTTTTCTCGAAAAATTTAGACGACAAGGTTTTCAAGATAGATTAGCTCTCCAATTAGATTATTTATCTCAAGGAGCAACTGAAAGCGTTGAACATTACATTGAGCGTATGGAGACAATCATTCGCAAGATGAATCCCACTCCTGATGATCCCACGCAAAAACATAAGTTTATTGATGGGCTTAATCCTGAAGTTCATCAGCATGTTAGTTTACAGCGACCAGCTACGCTGGCAGATGCTAAAACACATGCTAGATGGTGGGAAGAAGTGCAGCTTAGTCAACAACGACTGAGAGATCTCTTCAAGGAACCTCGGATGGAATACCCTGCCAGCACTTCAGGCGGGGTACCTAAGAATGTGTCTTATGTGACCGTTCCTTTAAATCCCTCGGTAACTGCAAGTTCAAATGTGTCAAGTGTACCTTTAAATCCGTACACTTCAATTCCAGCCTATATGATGTAGACAGGAATGCCTTCTATGCCGCAACCTCAATCTCCTCTTGATGAAGCAAAAGTAGCAGATATTATTGCGAAATCCCTAGGAAAATTGAAGGAGGAAATTATGAGTGCAGTACAAGCACCTTTGAAGGAAATTTATTCGGTAACAACACAAGGTCCAAGTGCACAACAATCGTCGGGAAACTCAACTTTAAACCCACCTAGATCAAATATATGGTGTGGTAAGTGTCATGGTTACAGCCATGTGGCTACAGAGTGCCCGACACCTTCAAGATTAATACCTGATCATCCATCGTTCTGTACTTTTTGCCTTAAAACAAGGCATTTGGATACCAATTGCTGGCATAAGATAGGGCAAGAGCAACAACAAGCTCGTTCAATGCAAACGAATTATAATTATATAGATCGTAATAATACAACTTATGAGATTGGACTGCCCAATCAACCTTTTAGGCCACGAGGATTGCCAACTCAGGGTAGACCTCTAGTACCCCGAAACAATTATAATAGTGATACCGATCGAGGGAGAAATTCTCCTTTTAGAAGAAACAATGGGAATTTTTGTAATCTAATAGGGCAGGGTGGACAACAGCGGCCTAGGGGACCAGTAATTTGTTATTGATGCCAACAAGAAGGTCACATAGCTACGTATTGTCCAAATACACGTAAAAATCAAGACTATACTCCTCTTTGCAGAAGTGTAGTGGTGAAGGACATTATGAGGAGAATTGCCCTAAGAGAGAGGATAACAAAATTACTGACAAAGGTAAACAAGCCTTTAATGAACCTTCAACGTCTGCTGCAAATTTAGTTAAAGTAGAAACAATAAGGAAAGATACCGGAGTTAAGTCAAAATTTATACCTCGTAAAGTGACCTTTAAGGCTGACCCTATGATTGGTGTCATTACTAGGACACAAAAGCAACAACAAAAGGAGCAAGGTTTAGAGGAAGAGAGTCCACAATTAAACGAAGCAGTGAAGGATAAATCTAAGGACATAGATCCTAATGTAGAACTACCTGAATCAGATTCTCCACAGCATTCCTCTGACCACCCATTATTACCTGTGCCCTTAGCAAATCCTAAGATTCAAGTGGGAGTAGCTCCTTTTCCTGAAAGATTGATTCCTCCTAAGGAAGGAAGTAAAGAGCAATCGGAAGTAGGAAATAAGACCTATGATCTTTGGGCTACATTAGAAGAAATATCATTGACCATTAACCTTCGGCAATTGCTAGAAATAGCGCCTGTTTGTCGGAAGCAACTTTATCGCAAATTAGTTCGGCGTCGAAGGAAGAGGATTGAGATTGATGCTTCCAAAGTAAGTGAAAATTCTCCTAAAAGAAAAACAACTAAGGATGTAAAATAGTAGATTTGTTTGTGGATCCAGGAGCTCCAGTCATCGATACTACTATTAATGGCCACTTGCTACATAAAGTGCAGTTGGATGGTGGCTCAGTAGTTAATTTGATGACAGAACATGCAATGCAAGAATTAGGGTTGAAGGATCTAGAACCTACTCATATTGTTTTACGGGTGGCTGATCAGAGAAAAGTAACTCCTTTGGGGTTATTGTGAAATGTGAAATCTGTAGTAGCTGGATTAGAATTTCATGTGAACTATTTGATCGTTCGTTCGCAGACAAACATTTCATCATATTCTGTGTTGTTGGGAAGACCCTGGTTATACCAAGCAAGATGCATTCAAGACTGGTATAAAGGTTCAATTGCGATTGGTCCTAGAAATGATAGGGTTAAAATACAAGTTATTTCAAAAGGGTTTTTGAAAGAGTCAGGAGATGAGGCAGTTACTGAAATGGATGAGAGATCCAACAGTGAGTTTTATGATTCAGAAACGGAGAGGACTAATCATGAAGGGCCTTATGACTGGTTATTTAAAACACCACACCCAGCAGGAGCAGAGAAAGTAGAGGTCAACATAGCACATCGGCCTCACAAGGTAGAACAGATGGGTATTGGTGAATATGCTGTAACGTTTTCATCTGACAATGATTCGGATAGTGATATTACTCACTGGTTGTCTACATCCGAAGATATAACTCTAGACTGGTTAATGCCTTCTGCAGAGGAAGCAGAATACTTTGATGATTCGCTTGAAACACGTTTTCAGTTATCCACGGATCAAGAAGAGAATAATCAAGAAAATGCATTTTTTGCGTATAGCAGGTTAGAAGAGGTTTCTATGGATGAATTAGAGGATGAAGAGATGCCTGAGTTAATGACATCTGATGTGGCTGACATCTCAATAACCTCTTCAGAAAGTATGGACGAAGATGATGTTACTGATAATAATAATAGTATGCCTGAGAGTAGGATTTTAGCAGCTCTTCCTTATGGGGAAAATACTTTACCCTTTGGATTTAGACAACTGCCAGATAGAGTCAAAAGGATTTATTATTACCAACTAGAAAGAAAGGAAAGAGAAAGGAGAAGTAGGCATGGGTGCAAACCCTTACAAAGACCACTATCTCGTGAGGATGAGGATGATTCATCTTCCGCTTTTAATAGGTTTTCACAGACTTCTTGTGAACATCATGGTAATTACGTTAGGATTATTAGAGAATTGAATGAGGCATTGGAAGTAGAGCATGAGGCAGCGTTAACTGCTATAAATGAAGCAATGAAGAAGATTACTGAGTTGCAAAAGGAAAAGGCAGAGTTTCAATATAGAGAAAGGCGATATCTAGATGAAATCTCGCTTTTAGAATTTTATTTAGAAGAATAGAAGTCTAAATTCAGTGGCGGGGAGTTACAGATGGAACAAGCTTTACCTATGGATATGAATTATTGGGAGGAATATGAAAAAACTAATAGGGTTTTGGAAAAAGATAAATCTAAGGATACTTTTGAGCCAAAGACTCAAGAGAAAAACCCTACGAGTGTTCCCAGGTTGTGGCATTCTTTTAAGCTTTCCAATGGAATTACGTAGAAGATCTATCGCCATTGTAGGGGACCACTAGTTGGTTATCAACGAGTCCAATTTGGACCCACCAAGGTCAAATTGCAAAATATGCAAGAGGTGGTGTTGCCTCATCCAAAAGAAAGAGTAATGGATTTTACTATTTATGGGGCTGGCCAAGAGCCACAACTTAGATGGTTTGAACCTGCAATACCTAGGAATTTTGTGGAACTGAAACAAGTCATACATTATTTGGGCTGTCGAATTCAGGGCGAGGAGGATGAGAATCTACATTCGTTAATTCTCACGCTTAAAGATAATCAATGGTCTTGGAGTGTAGATGATCAAGAATGTTTAGAAAAGAATAACAAAATCTTACGTCGATATCGTCATAGGTTACATGCTCAATATCCATGTAATTTACAGCAGATACCTAGCGTAATTGACTCTGTAAAAACCTCATTTATCATGAAATCTCATAAAGACTTAAATGCCAATAATGGCTGTTTAGATAAATATTGGAAGGGATATACTGAAAACTCCTTTCCTGAGATAGCAAATGTCTACGGAATATAAGTGGATGGTGCTACTCAAGATAATCTTGCTATTATTCCTTATAGGGCTTTACCCTTAGTGCATTCTATGAATGTGAGGGAAGAAGCACCAGAATCAAGTACTAGGCATAGTCTGTTTGAAAATGTATCGATGCAGATATCCGAAGATGTGCCTACAATTAAGCCACGAAGAATAACTTCTCTATTTATTGAAGAGCCTAAAATTGAAGTAGTTAAACTTAAAATGGCAGAAGGGAAATATTTAAATTTAGGAGACCAATTGGAATCGCCACATCGTGAAAGATTTGAAGAAGTCTTACGAGCGCATGTTGACGCTTTTGCTTGGTCATATAAGGACCTTAAGGGTATTAAAGCAGAATTATGTCAGCATTATATTGATCTGGAGCCAGGCACGAAACCCGTATGTCAACGTCAACGACGGACAAACCCTGCATATGCAGAGTTAGTGAAGGCTGAAATCACTAAACTTTTAGATGCTGGGTTTGTATATCCTGTTGCATACAGTGAATGGGTGTCTCCTATTGTGGTAGTACCCAAGAAGAATAGCAAGAAAATTCACATTTGTGTTGATTATCGAAAGCTTAATAGTAAGACAAGGAAAGATCATTTTCCTTTGCCATTTACTGATCAGGTTCTTGATAAGGTTGCAGGCCATGAGCTGTATTATTTCATGGATGGGTTTAGTGGTTACAACCAAGTACTAATTCATCTCAAAGATCAATCCAAAACTACATTTACTATTGAATGGGGTACATTTGCTTATAAAGTAATGCCTTTTGGTTTGTGCAATGCACCCGCAACATTTCAAAGGGTTATGATTGCAGCTTATCAAGATTTTTTGCGTCAATGGATGGAAGTATTCCTAGACAATTTTTGTGTCTATGGGACGGCAAAAGAAATGCCTGAGCTACTAATGCAAGTGTTTGAGCGTAGTGACGACGTAGATATCTCCTTGAACCTTGATAAATGTGTTTTTGGAGTGCCAAAAGGAACCTTATTGGGGCATATCGTTTCTAAGGAGGGCATTGCTATGGATCCAGCTAAAATTGCAAAGATTTCAGCACTTCCACCTCCAACAAATCTTAAGCAATTGCGTGGTTTTTTAGGACATCTAACTTATTATCGGAGATTTATTTCAGATTTCGCAAAGGTGGCATCACCTTTGACAAATCTGCTATGAAAGGATACTCCTTTTACTTGGGATGATGTCTGCCATAAAGCATTTGAATTTCTTAAATAGAAGTTAATTGAAGGACCATTATTAGCACCCCCAGATTGGACTAAAGAATTTCATATTCATGCTGATGCATCTATGTATGCTGTAGGGGCTGTTTTGTGCCAAGCAGCTGATAATAAGGTGGATCATCCAATTTATTATGCGAGTCAGAATTTAAGTGATGCAGAAAGGAATTATACCACCATTGAGAAAGAATGCCTATCAATGGTATTTGCGGTGGAAAAATTTTGTCATTATTTATTAGGAAATAAATTTACTATTTATGTTGATCATGAGGCGTTAAAGTATTTGCTTAATAAAGAAAAACTTTCAGGACGTGTGATCCGTTGGATGTTGTTATTCCAAGAATCTGATTTTCAAATAGTTACTCGTCCTGGTAGAGCTCATGTCTTAGTAGATCATCTCTCACGACTATTAACATTAGACAAGGAGGAAGGAGTGGAAGATGATTTGCCGGATGCATCACTTTTTACTGTCGAGACACAAGTTCCATGGTATGCTAATATTGCAAATTTTTTGAGTACTGCTCGATATCCACCTGGTGCTGATAAGCGTCGGAAACATCATATATTAATGCAAGCACACTCCTATGGATTATTAGGGGGTTACCTTTATAAAATTTTTCCACGCAAGGGTATTTATCAACGATGTGTAAGGGAAGACGAAGTCCCAGTGGTTCTTAAGGCATTGCATGATGAGCTGTGTGGTGGTCATTTTGCTGGTGAATTGACTACAAGGAAAGTTCTATTAGCTGGTTATTGGTGGCCTACCCTATTTAAAGATGCTTATTATTATTGCCGAAAATGTGATGTATGTCAAAGGACTGGTCATCCTTCTAAAAGTTTTGCAACGTCTTTGACACCCATATTAGCATTAGCACCTTTTGAGAAGTGGGGAATTGATTTTGTGGGCCCAATTGATCCGCCTACGAGATATCGATCAAATCGTTATATTTTGGTCTGTACTGACTATATTACAAAGTGGGTGGAAGCGAAAGCGCTGAAGACAGATAAAGCCATTGACATGGCTAAGTTTATGTATGAGAATATCATTACACATTTTGGTTGCCCACTAGAATTAGTAATTGATCAAGCTTCCCATTTCTTGAATGGTCTTATCAGCGAGCTAATGGAAGTCTACAAAATTAAGCATCGCAAATCAACGCCTTATTATCCTAGAGCTAACGATCAGGTTGAAGTAACCAATCGCATTATTTGTGGAATTTTAACTAAAACAATTGCTTCTCACAGGCGAGATTGGGATGAATGTTTATATAAGGCGTTATGGGCCTATAGAACTACTTATAAGGTGACAGTGCAAAATACACCCTTCAATTTAGTTTATGGAACCAATGCTATATTCCCTATTGAGCAAGAGTTGCCCACTTTACGAGTAGCTCTATCATTACGACTAGGTGAGGTTGAATCTTTGAAACAACGGGTTTTAGAATTGGTAAAGTTGGATGAGGAGAGATTATTAGCTCTACAAAGTCTAGAAGCAATGCAAAAACATCGTAAAGCATGGCATGACCAGAATATTAAAGTACGGGAGTTTAAGGAAGATGATTTAGTTTTACTTTATGACAGTCGTTATTATAAATTTCATGGGAAGCTTAAAATTCATTGGTTAGGACCTTTTAAGATTGTTTAGGTTTATGATAACGATTCTCTTGATGTGCAGGATATTAATGCTGAAACTGAGATATTTAGGGTCAATGGCCTGCGCCTTAAACATTTTGTGACTTAGGATAGCTAGGTATAGTTATGTTAGTAGTTAAAATAATATTTTGACTAATCTATCTTTGGATTTCTTTTCTTTCTTAGGGGGGTTTTTTTAAATGGTATGCAAGTATGGCTTTTTTTGTGGATGGATGCACTTTACCCTCGTCTTGATGCTGATAGTTTTGATCCTATCATGCTGGGCCTTACGATATTCCATGTTTTCAAACGCATGATAGGTTTTTATATGCACGGAGGGGAGAGGCCTGTTGTGGTTCTTCTTTTGTGATTATTTTTTGTTTACAGTACCATCCACCATTTGGTTGTAGGTCTTGTCAACGGCATTTATTTGTGCATGCTCAGCTCTTGTGTTGGCAGTGTCACACATACTTTCGACGCTATGGTACCACTACCATGTAGGATATGATTGGTTATACCTACCAGCGTCATGATTATACTAGTGTTTTTTCTCCTGAGCGTGGCGTTGGTCAGTCTAGGGTAGGTAGAGAGCAGGCAGAATTTGCGAGATATCGCTACATTGTCTACCACCTTACTCCATCTTACCATGATTTGCAGACTAGAATTCCATGTCCATGTTGGGATTATATTTGTTGGTATATGGATGCGACCGAGGGGCATTCTTTAGATGCTTTACCAGTGGCCCCTATGCCCTACTATGATGATGAAGCTTCGGCTCCGCTCCATGATGTGATGGAGGTTCTTAGGGATGCACCTGATAGTGGATCTGTGACCTCTGATGTGCCTATACTAGAGGTTATTCTTGAGCATCCTGTAGTAGCTGATAGTTTAGTTGATAGGTTTGACTTAGATAGTGATGCTGATTTCGGATTCGGGTTATTATTTGCACTAGAAGATCTTAGGGAGTTTGAAGATTTTAGTTTAGATATTTTGTTTTCTTAGTTTTTTAAGTTTCTACTTTATTTTGCATTTATAAAATAAGAAAAAAACAAATAAATAATAAATAACCTTTTAAAAATTTTCGAGTTCATGTCTTTTTTAGGTTTTAGTGCACTCTAGTATCATTCTTCACATAGTTAAGTAGTTAGCTTGCACGCACAGTTAGGGTATTCCTTTCAGTGCTGGAGTTTGGGATACTTAAGTTAGCGAGATGGACAGTTCTATGTGCAAGAATGGTTATCAATTGGAGAACTATACTACTCTAAACAACTAAGCAGTGGGAGCATTATGATAGCTTAGTTGATCAAAATTGTGATATGAGCATATGACAATTCTTTTGTCTGGGGGAAAGTTTTATTATCTATTTATCTAACCCTTTAACATTGTATTGGCTAGTGTATGTTTCATGTGTAGATTTGACTATGATTTTGAGTTATATACTGCTGCATGCTTCTATTGATGATTCTCGGAGTTGCAATATCCACGTACAAATCAGGTTGTTTCATACCTATACTCTTTATCTATATTCATTCATTTGAAAGGCAAAGTACAACAATAGAAATTGATTGAGCTTACTCAGAGATTTCAATAGCCTAAGTAATTACAGAAGAAATATTTCAAACAAATATGAATGACACATGTCTAATTCCGTATATATGAAGTCCACTCACAAGGGATGGGACTTAGCACTAAGACGAGATTAAAAAGGGGGTGATTGTGTGTGTATAACATAGTGAATTCCATTGTATGGATATCTAATTAGGAATCCTATAGAGTTTTCCCTTATCTTTTAGTCACTTTTCTAGCGATATGTAGGGTAGCTATGCAACAAGGTTCTCTCCACGAACTTTTGACTAGGAGTAGCGTGGAAGAGAGATGCTGAACTGGTGAGTATTCTTTGCTTATCATTTGCCCAAGTAGAGTGACTAGTATTATGCGCTAGATTAGATTCCTTGAGCAAAGTTGCTGAGATGAAATGTTTGACCGTTCAATTAAGTGATGTATTCTTAGCTCTCTAGTTGATCTTTAAAAAAAAAACCTACTTAACACCCAATCCAAATATTAAAAGTTCACAAGAGTCTATATATTTATTCTTAAAAAAAAATGAAATGAAAGAAAGAAAGAAAGAAAGAAAGAAAAAAACGCCCTGAGACTGCAGGGTTTGAAAAAAAAACAAAAAAAAAAACCAAAAGAAGATAACCATCGCCTCTGAGCTCCTGGTAGGCTGTAGGGATTTCCTTGACGGGTGCCCTGCATCCGATGCCATGCATCTCTTTGGGATGGGACCTTTTGGAAGGAGAATAAATGTATATACTCTTTTGACACTGAAAAGAATGCTATTAAAACTTAAAATTAAAAGAAAAACTTTGGACACTTGGAAGCAAGGGATCATTGGCTGGTTGTTCTAGTAGAACATGAAGGGTTAGCAGCTAAACCCTAGGAGTCCTATTTGGTGTTGTAGTATTAGCATGCCTTGTTTGGGTTCTTTGTTAAGTAACGATCTTATTAGTGAGACTATTTCAGAAGCAATATTTCTAGTAGGATAGTAGTGTGGCAATTTATTGCCTAGAGGGATTATTGTTGTTTACCAGCTCTAGATAGCTTCCTAGTTGGTATATTCTATGCAATGGATGAAGCTCGGTTATGCACTTTAGTGGGGAGAGTGAGTAAGGGGAATGTTAGTTTGCAGATGTTTTTACATAATTTCATTGACACATGTGTATTGTTTGCGTTACAATATGACACACACAAGTATTTTTCTGCTTTTCCAGTGTCTACTCGTTGTCTATGTGCGGTTCTGCAGATCTTGTACTTGTGCTCGCGAGGACGCTTCGCAATTAAGTGGGGGAGAGTATATTTTTTCTTTCGAAGTTGCGTAGCAGTGCTCGTGGTAGTTGTGTTCGTGATGTAGCTATGCTCGTAAGGACACTTCGCAATTAAGTGGGGGAGAATGACAACACCTAAAAACATGCCATCTATTGCAACAATTTTTTGGCAAAGTTGTATATAAGTGACACCCTATTACCAACTTTTTATCTTAATTTACTACAGATGCGGTGTTCGTTGTTGCTGTACTTGGAGGCTGTGTCCTTGCAGTTCGGCTAGGAAATGTCGGTACAAAACTCAACTTTTGGCCTGTGTACAAACAAGAAAAGCTCTTATATCTCATTTGCAAGGCATAGGCTATGGAGACCAAGAATTAGAGACTGTAGGACTTTGCAAAATGAAGTCCTTTGAGCTTATGCAATCCACATCCTTAGAGCCACTAGAAATCATGTCATCAATGGAAGATTATGCAGTTCCCTTTGAGTTTGATGAGCCTAGGTTACAACCAAGGAGAATTGTGTCAAAGCCCTCAATAGAAAATTGAGATGGCACTAAAGGTACAAGAGCATTATACAAAGATGATCCATCATTGTGGATTCCCACTCATAAGATGTCTGACCATCCCTTAGCTTCTAAGGAAGAACTAGAGAGAACTCACTAAAACTCGAAGTGTGCCAACTGTATGAAGCATAGTAGCAGCACTTGCTAGCAAT
Organism: Lygodium microphyllum; assembly: GCF_053477565.2. NCBI lineage: Eukaryota > Viridiplantae > Streptophyta > Polypodiopsida > Schizaeales > Lygodiaceae > Lygodium > Lygodium microphyllum. The sequence goes on from NC_141158.1 coordinate 118,236,336, forward strand.
ATCGACCAAGCTACCTAGTATTTACAAAGGGCCTTTTTGTCAACTAGGTAGTGTTAAGAATAGCTAGAAAACAACATATGAAGTGAAAAGGATATAGTGACAGGAAATGGACACACCAAGTGGGAACAATTAGTTGGAATAGATTTTACATTGCTTGTTAGGGCAATGCTTAGGTTATGGTCAAGGTCATGGAGGAGATCGAGGTGGTGAATATGGGTGTGGTAGTTATGCGTGGAAAAGGGGGGAATGCGAAGTGCCAAGAGGAGGGGAAGAGATGCCGTCATCCGCACAAGAGAGAGAGAACGAGCGATTCTTTCATATCTTTCGAACATGAAAAAGCGCAGCACGTAGAAGATGCCAGTTTTGCTAGTATTAGCGATCCTAGCATTTGGTGCAAAAGAGGGCGAAGCAACAGACAATAATGGAATCTTGATCCTTGTGTCAGCCTTGTAAAATTGAAGAAAAAGGATGGTATCACCCTAGAGGTAGGGTTGGCAGGGGACGTGTCTTCATGGTACAATTCGTCAAGTACAAATCTGACTCAGACCATGGCAGGAATGCGGAGAGAGAGAGAGAGATTGTGCGAATGGTTCTTTTTTGGTGCAATACGGCCTCCCATCTTGCCCTGCGCGCACAATGTATGACTTAGTTCGGTCGGCGTACAGGTTTTTTTCCTTTTTTGATCATGGACGGTTGAGCCCTCTTTGCATTGCTCGCCATATCTTCTCTCACTTGTTGACAGAGAGAGAGGGAGGTTACTCAGGTTAGTTATGGAACCTGGGATCCTTCATGAGATTGTGAAGGAGGTCATGCATCTCCACAGAGAACAACATTCTGATTCACAACGCCCTTTTCCCAACGAATTGGCCTGGTTTTTGGCGCAGAGCAGAAGATTGCGATCTCCGAGAGAAGGGCTGAGAGAGAGAGAGAGAGATTCGTAAAGGGCTTAAATTCCAATCTCTGTGTTTAATTCGTTCTTCCAAGAATGGCTGGTGCAGCTGCTAGCTGAGATTGAATATTATACTCAGAGAGAGAGAGAGAGATAGATTTTGAATCACTATTCGTCTACAATCTCTATCTTCTTCTGGATCATCCTCACCACCTTCTTGATCATCATCGCCATGCGTTAATATTCAATTCCTATCTTTTACCTCTAAAACATAAATGCCCATGATGAGAAAGATAGAGAGGGAGAAGGAAGATTGCATGGCACCTAGTAAAGAGGGAAAGAAAGAAAGCATTTCCAACATCAAAACACCATCGCCATAAAATTGAAGATCATTGCCATGCTTTCCCTCTAAACATGGAAATGGAGCATCAATGTAACCACATAATCAGAGATCATAGGCTGGTAGAAGAAGTTCTTCTCGTCAAATCGCTCTATCTCGCGAAGGATTTGGTGGGCAGATTAAAAAGATATTGAATTAGTCTCCATCTCCCTCATAAGTCGTCGCCTCCTCAACTTAAAACCATAGCTAAAATTAACTCTTCATTAAGAGTTTAATCCTTCTAAACCCTTTAAGGGTGGTTTACATTGAGCAAAAGAGCAATAGAGCGCGAGAGATCGAAGGAGAAAAAGACTATAGTATAAGCTCACGATTGAGACGATTGGCTAGAGGATACCCTTGGCTAGATTGCAGGAGGACACGGTCTCCAAGGACGTGATGAAGACCCACGGTTTAACACGTAAGCGTTTTAATTCATTTATCTAAAATAAATGATTTAGTATGAGTAAATGTTTAGTTTAATATTTTTAGAAAATGCCTTGAAACTTGTTTTCTTGTGCTGAATGATTGTCTATATTTATGTGCACCTGAAATTATTTTCTAAAAATAAAAAATAGTGAAAAATACTTTAAAATGGTTTAAAATTGACATATATAAATTTTTACAAAATTTTTGGTTGATCCAATATGATTTATGATATTGTTTTCATAAAGATTATGTCTTTAAGAATTTACTAAATTTTTTTCATAATATTTAAATGCTATTTAATATATTTAAAAATTAAAAAATGGTTATTTTTAAAGAAAAATCATAGTTTTCATTTAAATAAAATGCGTTATTTATTAATGAAAAGTATGGATTCCTAGTGAAAGGCTGAAAAGATAGTTTTTGAGTTGTTAGTGAATTTTTATAAGGATTAAAAGAAAAGAAACAACAATTTAATAAAGTTTTCCTTAAAGAAATGCTTGCATAAAGATATGGTGTTTTGGTTTTGATAAATAGAGATTATCCGTGGTGTGGAAATTTATGAGATATGGGAGGGTAAGAATAAGAAGCTTAATAATACTTTGTAATAATTAATAATGTCATGTCGCAGCTACAATATTTGGTTTAAATTAAAATCAACATAAAAATTAACAATTTAATGATTAGATGGCATGGGATGAAGTCTCAGCGTCTATATTAAATGTCTACATTTTATTTACATTTACAAAAATCTGATGATTGTAAGAATTATGAGTGGAGGGCCACTAGGATTAACTGATAAATTAAAGGAAAATATGGGGATTTAAAATAAATTATGTATGTGTTTACGCTGGAGTGTAGAGAGTATATGTTTTTATCTTGATTGGTATTTAGTAAAGAAGAAGAAAGAAAGGATGTTATTCTTGCAAAACGAATTAATTATCTAAACACTAAAAAAGTAACGACGAATTGCAATACGGAGAGGGGAAACATTATAAGGAATTAAAATTATGGGTTTATGGTACGTTAGGAAATGTATTTTGAATGTTTGCTATCACTTAAATAAATAAAAAGAATTAATTTTAATCAGTTGGAGAAGAGAAATATAAAAAGGAATTTAAATGGAGATATTTGAATAGATCCAAGGAATCTATATCTTGAAACAAATTTCTTAAAGTTAAACATCAAAACTTCCTGGATAAACCGCCACTAGTATGGTAGGAGAAATTTATGAGGAGCCGCTCCTGAAAGATGGAGGGAAACTGTAGTTATCCTAGGTTTAGCGTTTTAGTGCTCAATATAAAGACCTAGTTGTAAAAGTTTAAATGAAACGAAGTGTGAGATTAAGTATGTTTATTGGAGTTTAGATATCTATCGTTGGACTATTATGAACAAACGTCGTAAAAATAATGGAAGGCTAAACCAAATTAGTATAGTTAGTAGTAACAATCACCTGTTTAGTGCAACAACTCTTAGGACTTGACTTGCTAACTTGGTTAAAAGTGGCTTGGTCTTTGGCTAGTCACGTTGGGGCAAGGGCAAGGAGAAGGAGGAGTTGATGAAACGCCGAGCAGGTCACTACCTCACCAGGAACAAGTGGTACAATCCAGTGAAAGGACGATGAGTGAGGATGAAAAGGATAGGGAAGAAGAAGAGCAATCTAGCCGTGGAGAGGCTAAGAAGACAAATAAGAAAATTGCATAGGAAAAGCAAGAAGAGGAGAGGAGGAAAAAAGAAAAAGTGGACTTACAAAAGGCTTGCAGGGATTCCAAGAAGACCGAGGAGGAAAAAAAGAGAAAGGTGGAGGAAGAGGAGGAGGAGTTGATAAGAAAGGAGGAGGAGGAAGATATAGCCCTTGCAATGCGTAGATCCATTGAGCAGTAGTGCAGGTAGGACAAGCTGGAGTCCACGAGCTTAGAGATGAACAACCGAGCTCAAGTGTCCATGTGCTGGAACTCATACCACTCGCAGTGCAACAAAGCAAGGGCAAGGCCCCAATCACCCCCATTTCTACTCTCCTGGTGCCCGCCACTACCACCACCATATCCACACCTAGCTCCAAGACCTAGGTGGACACCAACAATCTAATGGCTTGGGTCCAATACTTTGTGAACAAGGAAATGAGTCAAGGAGCTGGAGAAGGGACCCCTATGGCAGAACCAAAAAACCGGCAGCAGCAAATGTTGAGTCTAGACAGGACTCGAAGAAGCAAAAGGTGGCAACCTCTACAACATCCATCCCCGCAACAGAGGTGCCACCTGTGGAGTACGATGAATACGTCAAGGAGCTTCTCGCTCAACTAGAGAAAGCCAAGGAAGAGAAAAAGGTGGAAGTGGCAGAGCTAGAAGCAGAAAAAGAGTCCATGGGTGCATTTCAGTTGGAGAAAACCCACCAAATAGCCATGGCCCAAAGGGAGATCAGTGAGCTCAACGAATAGCTACAAGCTAAAGAAGAAGAAAAAGCCGAATGGTAGGCAAGATTGGACAAAGAAACTGAAGCCATAGTGCGCCTGCGAAGACATGTCGAAGAGATCGTGGGGCTTTATGAGGACTTTCAAGTAGAGATGGAGAAGATCACTAAAGCCACCAAGGAACTAGAGACACTGAGAGAGGAAAGAGCATGTAGATACGAAAAAGAGGTGGAGAAATTGACACAAGAGTCAGCCTCAGAGCACAAGAAGAGTAGCAGAGACTGGAAAGAGAAATGGAAGATCAAGAACAGAGGCTGGCAATGCTAGCTCAGAGGCAAGGGGAAAGCCTTGAGGAGATGACGAAAAGGGCAGATGAATGGGCAGCGCATAATGAAAGATGAGTCAAAGCCTTTGCGTGCCATCTGGCTCAGGCTGAAAAAGATAAGGTACTAGGTGAAAGCTGAGGCCGCCCAAGTGGGCTTCAAAACCCAGCAATATGCCTTCCTCAATACATTGCTCAATGTCACCCAGATGGAGGAAAAGGAGGTCATTGAAACCCCCAAGAAGAGAGTGCAGATTGCACACAGGGCCTTGAAAGTAGGACTAGCAGATGCCATTGCAACCTGTGGGAGTTAACTTGACCCTCGAAGAACAACGGAGATATCTATTGTTGGTAGGTCCGACCCCACATGAAATAGATGCAATAAGGTTCATGGAAGGGGTCCAACAGGAAACCTAGCAAGGAGATGAGGTTGGCCCAAGCTTCAAAATGGGGCCCCATGAAGAAGAGATAGCCCCACAGTCTCCTTCCCCACCACGGCCGAAAGACCAACACAATAGGAGGACACATCCGAAGAAAGAAGGGATGCACTTAAGGAAAAAAGAAAAAAAATGGTGGAGGAGGCAAGGAGAAGATTGAATGCCAGACTGGTACACGTGCCACCCACGCCTATTCCACCGAGCCAGGATAGTTTCCCAGTGAGTTTCCACGCTGATTTGGTAATCTGGGAACAACAGGAAACTTCCCAAAACCCCTTCAATAAGAGCTTCCAATTCCTCACCAATTTGCGCAGGGTTCTACCCATCAAGGTGGTGGAAGAAGTGATCAACATTGGAAGAAGGCTCGGGAAAAAATGACTGGTGGAGAGGGACCAGAACCCCACCCTCTGGGGCACAAAGGATGAAGAATTTTGGCAAGATAAGGTTTTTGAGGTCGCGAGATCAGTACCAGGCTATTAGTGCCAGCCGTGCCTCTGTGACATTAATATGGATACTTGGGTGGCTTTCTGCAACACCCTCCCATTCAAATGCAACAACCCGACATTCATGCCATACCCCCGAAGAATGGGAGTGGATTTTGACCCCAATGCCCAGGGCCAGTACGACTTCCCCGTAATCTACAATGCGAATTGTACTAAGCTTGAAGAGGCCCTTATCTTCACCCCAGAAAATTTGTGTGACTCTATAGTCTGTTTTGTAGAGGAATTCTCCTCGTGCCCTGACCCTGCATTCATTACTACATGTAATTACCTTAGGCTACTTAGAATACTACTTAGGAAAAATCCCACTTCACAAGAACACAACCTTCCACTCCTCTACTTTGATCCCAATGCCATAGATAGCTGTGCCATGGCTCGGCTGATAATGCGCGGTGCTCTCCTCCCTTCGTTTTGTTTATCCCTTATGGAAGACATGAGTGATAGCTGCTTTAAGCGTTGCAATCATCCATTTCTCTCTACCACCACTCTGCAAGTCTGCCTAAACCTCAAAGGATACTTACAGAGTTGGCAATTCCTAAATAAGTCTCTTAGGCTTCCTTCTCCATCCCACTCAGACGATGAAGCTTAGCTCTCATCCTGCCTATGTAATCAAAAAGAAAAAGAAAAAAAAGGAAATGCAAAAAAAAAGAACGAGAGAAAGAGAACGAAAGAAAGAAAGAAAGAAGAAAGCAAAGAAGAAAAGAGAAGAAATCACAATGAATCGCAATTTATCCCACATAGGTTATAGTCACTATACCTAGGGGTTCTCAAGTTAGGTGTGTCCGATTGGCTTCGATCGGCCGGTTCTGTCCCTAACCCTCTAACCTCATTTTAATTCTCCACTTCACACTCATGGCACATCATGGGGAGGTAACACTCGTCTATCGTTAGACCTGTCACTCTAAGCTACACGCACTGCACCCCTCTTATGCACAAACTGGGTCCTCAAGTATGGGACAACACCCAGACTTTCCTGTGGTTGACCCAACTCCCAACTCCACTAGCACAAGCACAATGCACCACACGGCAACGTAGATACACCCCCATGTAGTGCACCTTGTTTTCTTTTCAGGTATAAACAAAGGCTCCAATCCCCCAACTTCGGAGGCCCCATCATCCATGCAATGCACTCCTGGCCTCCACCACCTTAACTGGTTGATCAATTTCTTCCCAAGACTGATTCCCTCGAGACCCCATCATCATTGACTCACACAACCATCCTTTTAAATCATCAAACCTTCACCAACTCGAAACCGCAAGTGTCCTAGAACTAGCACCCGTCTAGGAGGAAGGTCATCTTATATGACATGTCACCATGCAGACGAAACAAAGCAGAGGTAGACCGAGGCAACCCTAGTTAAAAAGTGAATGAAGAAGCGCATTTGGAAGAGTGTAGGAGAAGGCAAGCTTAGAAAAAGAGGGAGATCCAACTACTTTGGTGAGGCCCTGTCAAGGATGAAGGATGCTCTCTTAAGGATGACGGAAAGCACCAGCGATTCTAGTAACGTGCTTAGAAAGAATGAGATAAGCATTGAATATTCTAGCAAGGCTCTCTCAAGGATGAGGGAAAAACCTATGAATGCTTTCGCAAGGAAAGCGTGAGACACAACGTAATTCATTTTATAAGACACACATGTTTCCTCCAGTGCAAGTGGTGAACTCTACACGGACAGAGGTAAAGGGATAAGGCAACTTGAAGGGAATAGGAAAACGCCATGTTAAGATTGTGTCACTGCAACCTCGGAGGGCAAGAGGGGGATCCTTCCAACACCATCTTAAATTTCGATGACCGATCCGCCCTCTATGATTCTCCCATGGGGATCCGTCCAACACCATCTTAAATTTCAAGGGATAGATCCACCCAAGGTTAGCATCAAGGAGGGACGCTGACCTTCTGCCCAAACTATATCTTCAATTTCAAGGGCCCGTCCATCCAATACCATCCCTCGCAAGGGCTTGTATACAAACTCAAAAAAGCCATGTGGCTATACCCATCCCACCTTCCAACCACTACCCATCAGTGCCATGGGATTGGTACTAGGCTAGGAGGGGGGTAATGTTAATTTCAGTAAAAAAAGAAAGCGAAAAAAGTGGAAAAGTGTAGGTCGGGATCTAAAAGAGGTGGCTTAGGAGGAAATCAGACACAATGAAAGAATAAGAAGGAAAACGACCGACAGTGCTTGCAAGGGCAGCCTCAAAAGCTAAGTCAAAGGCAGAAGCGCATTCTTAAATGCAAGGTGCCCCTAAATTTTTTTGTAAAAGAGCGCTAGGCTCTCTCCTGTGCAAATTGTAAAGGTAGATGGGTGGTAGAAAGGAAGCTAGGAAGATAGGATGACAATGGGAAAGAGAGCCTAGGGCCATGTAAAAAAGGGGATAAGGGGATGACTGCCCAAAAGGGATTTAGGGTTTTGTATATAAAGTTAAAAAGTGAATGAAGAGCTCATTCTTCGGTGTGTGGCAAAAGTGGACTCATCTTCTTCTCTCCTTCTCTTCTCTTTGCTTGTTTGTGAGTGCTTGAGAGAGGGAGTGTGTGAGGGTGAGGGTGAGGGATCTTAGAGATGAAGCTCTCCATCATCTCCTCTCTTCTTCTTCTCATCTCTTCTCTTCTCTCATCTCACGTGTGGCTATGGAGGATGGAGCTTGGAGGAGGAGGCTTGAGGATGCTTGAGGTTGCATCACGAATCATGGAGCTACCAGAGTACTTGAGGGAGGAGGTATAAACCATGGCTAAAACAAGCATAACCAAGCATAAACCATGGCTAAAACATCAATGGCACCATAACATATGCCATTGTCCATGGAACCAGATGTAAACCATTGAAAACTAAGCATAATCTGATCATAAACTGATCACTTGCTGATATGAGAACTGATCACAAATTGCTACAAATGTGACCCCAAATTGATCACAAACTCATTGTAAAAACTGAATAGCAATCAATGCAAAAACTGATCCCAAAAGTGACCATAAAACGGTTCTCAAGCTGATCAAAAACTAATTAGAATTTGTCTCAAAATTGAGGCAAAATTCATGCTAAATTGATCATAAGCTGATGCAAAAGTATAGTTCTAGTGCCCGGGTGAAACTTATACTCGTCTGCATACATCTCACAGTGACTAGTACACTAAGTAGTGGCCATATGGCAAACATACAGAGCTGTCCATAACTGAAGGAGTGGAAGTGCTATCTCCCCCTTGAGCATCAAGCAATACTCCAAACCCTTGCTCTACTAAACCTAACGGAGCCCGAACTAAAGTCAGCTCTAACTGAAAAGCATCTAGGTAAAGCTGCAACAATCGAGGATGGTCTGCCAAGTCATCCTCTTTCATCCATTTGGCATCCATTAGTGGATAATTTTGAAATTTCACTAAGTATCTCTTGGAAACTTTACCTTTGACTTTTTTTCCCTTATGTGCCAAAATCTGCTCAGGTACCAAAATCTCATCCAGCTTCTCAACCTCAGGCTGAATTTCAGTAGACATATCCTCTGGCACATCACCATGAAAATGCCTCAACAAATTGACATGAAAGGCATTGTGTATTTGCCAATGTGGAGGTAATTTCAGTCGATATGCCACATCGTTGATCTTCTCCAACACCTGGAAGGGTCCATAGTATCTCATATTCAACTTCGGATACAAACTCTCTCTTCCTTTCATCTTTTTTAGCCTCGTCTTTTCAAAACATAGCAATACATAATCACCCTCTGCAAATTGGAAAGCACATTTGTGGTGATCAACTGCCCTTTTTTGCTTTTCTTGCGATCTTTGAAGGGCATATTTTATCTTTGCATAGGCTACATCCAAGTTTTCCACATAACGATCAACCTCAAAGATCTTATCATTAGTTTGCAGAATAGGTGGTATCTTCTTGCCATCCTCAACCAGCTCAAATGGAGTTTTTTCCGTAGAACTATGCACTGTGCTGTTGCAAACTCAACCAAGGGAAAATACTACTCCCACTGTGTCTTGTGGTCTGAAACATAGCACCTCAAAAGATCTAACATTGTGGAATTCGCCTCCTCAGACTGACCCCTTCCAAAATAAATTGGTCATCTGGGGGTCTCGATCACTAATGATCGGCTCTAGCATACCATGATACTTAAAGATGTGCTGCAAAAACAATTGTGCCATATGATCAACCTTTGTTTTCTTTTTCATCAGAATGAAATGGGTGTTAGGATTCAGATCCTATCGAAGGGCAGTCGAACTGCCCAGTCGGACTGCCACGTGGCAGTTCAACCTGTTTTGTGGATAGTCGACTGTATTTAATGCAACCGACCTGCATTTACTGGGCGCCTATTTTGTGGCTATTTATAGCTGATATCTAGCAGTCTTCTCTCACTTCTGATCGTAGGTTTTTGACTGGAGATTCGTGCAGATTACGTCTTTGTCTGCAGATTTCAGGTTGGAGATCATGTAGACTGCAGCGGACTTCGAGGTGAACAGCAGGTTGCATCGTGAGGTGGAGACACACAGTCCCGCGCACTACACCCGTGTACATATCTGCATATCTTTGTATACAGCACACTTATACAGCAGATCATCTTCCACTGTCTCTTTCTCTCTCTTCTCTCTGCGTTCTCTCTCTCTCAGTCTTGGTCCCACACTTCCGCATCACTGCACTCTGACATGGTATCAAAGCAGTGTAGAAGGGTTGACTGAGTGAAGAACCAACCTAAAGAGGAGTTTCCATCGCAACACAAGGCTGCGCTTCCAGTGTTTGAGGGCGAACGGGAGGACTGCGCCTTGGAACAAGGCTAAAGCGAGCGTGGGCGCGTGGGAAAGGAGTCCAGTTGGTGGATTTGCTACTGTTTGAAGAGGAGGAAGGCTGAGTTTTCAGCTTTCTAGTGCAGGTTTTGCTTTTTCATCGCCTCCGACAGGTGAAGAAGGTTCGGGACACGGAAGAAAGAGCCCTAGCAGGCTGCGTTTTCACAGTCAGAGGGGGTTGCTTTTGCGTTTGTGAAGGCATTACAGGTGAAGATGTCTATAGAGATTGACTTGGAGTTCCAAACGATCATGGATCAGAAGGTACCTATCTTACCGGCTCTTCCCGCAGATCAAAAGCTCAATGGCGACAATTACCGCATTTGGCACGTGATGATGTTGGCCATCCTTGAGTCCTACGATTTGGCAGAGCTTGTACAGGAGATCGATCGGCCCTCAGTGAGAGATGAGTCCAAACTCTCTTCCGATGCTCGTGCCGAGTTGGCCAAGGCACAGTCTCATTGGGACAAACTGAATGCCCGGATTCGTTCTTTTCTTTTTCTGTCTTGTACTACAGCCGTGATAGCCCACACGGATGGAGCTTGATCAGATGTATAACTGGATGACACTTATGAAGCGGGTTTCTTTGGAGGTGCAGATGCAGACCTTGTCCGTGAACAAGTCTTCTTCGTTACGGGAGCACATCAACAAGCTTAGATAGCTTCAGATGCAGGTTCAGAATGCAGGGAAGCCAATTTCCTCCAAAGACATGGCGATCACACTTTTGTCCCAGTTACCGCCACGAGTTGGTGCTTTCTACTCTGCCCTTATTGCTTCGGGGCGTGAGTCTACTCTTCGGCGGGAAGAGTTGGTTCCTATGGTCTTGGACCAAGAGGAACAACTGAAGGGACAACATGCTTCCAAGTCGGAAGCCTTGACAGGTCAAGCCTCTCAGAAGAAGGGGAAGGACCAAAAGAAGAAGGAGGACAACAAGTCAAAGAAGGACAAGGACAAAGAATCCACATGCCATATTTGTGGAAAGACTAGCCATTAGAAGAAGGATTGCCGTGACAAAGACAAGAAGGATACGAAGGATTCTGGAGCAGTGGCTGCACCCTCATCAGCTGCGTTTCTTCATCTAGCTGTCATTGAGGACTCTACACCGAATGCTTTTGATGCTGTGATGACAGCTCCCCAGGCTCGAGAGTGGATCGCTGACAGTGGTGCCTCCCGGCATATGACTCCTTCACCAGTTTGGTGTTGCCCAGTTGCGACCTTCACGTGGGCAGATTCTCATTGGAGATATCTCTTCGGTGTCTATTACAGGATGGGATGAGATGCAGCTTATTCCAGATGGACGTGGTGGTACTCATACCTCAGAGGTCTTGCATGTGCCGGGTTTAGGGTATCATCTACTTTCGGTTCATAAGATTTGTTCACTTGGACTTTTGGTGGAGTTTGACAGTGATTTGGTGCGAGTCCTTGATCGTGGGTCAAGGAAGGTTCTCTCATCAGGATATGAGGAGAAAGGCATCTACAAATCGACATCTTCTACCGCCCTCCCTACTCTTCTTCTTACCTCTCAGACACAATCAGAGCTATGGCATGCTCAGTTTGGTTATCTCACCTATGATTATCTTTGGAGGGCATCACGTGGACAGCTTGTTTGAGGGTTATCGGACATAGTGGTGAGCCAGTAGCCAATGCGTCTCCTGCATTCGTGGGAAGCAGCATAGGGATGCCATTCCCAACAAAGCTTCGCGGCGTTCTTCTTCACCGATGGAGCTTGTATCTACGGATCTTTGTGGCCCTATGAGGAACGAGTCCTTGAGAGGAAGCTCATACTTCATGTTGATCGTAGATGACTATAGCAGGCTGACTTGGGCCTATTTCTTGGCGTTGAAGTCAGAGGCCTTCTCCCACTTCAAGGATTGGCTTCTCTTTGAGGAGAACCGATCGGGCCGGTGATTGAAGACCTTGCGATCCGACAAGGGTGGTGAATTTGTTTCTAATGAGTTTGCTCGTTTCTATGCAGATAAAGGTATTCATCAAGAGTTTGCTAATACCAACACTCCTCAAGAAAATGGCATTCTTGAACGGAAGAATCGAAGTGTGATCGAGATGGCATGCACCATGATGGAGCACTGAGAGACACCTCAGTTTCTATGGGCCGAGGCTGTGGCTACTGCAGTCCACATCCTTAATCGTTCCCCCACTTCGGCCGTTGATGGGATGACCCCTTTTGAGGCTTACTTTGGGACTAAGCCCGATGTTTCTTATTTTAGGGTTTTTGGGTGTGATGCCTATGTTCACATTCCCAAGGCTCATCGTGATAAATTTGAAGTAGCTTCCCGAAGATAGGCGTTTGTTGGCTACAGCTCTCAGTCCCAAGGCTATCGTTTGTATGATCCCATCAAGCGGGATGTGTACACTAGTCGAGATGTGCGGTTCGTGGAGGTTCCAGCCATAGCAGCGGGTGAGGAGCATCCCGTTCTTGGAGATCTAGGGGAGAGTTGGGCTCTCGAGATAGTTCCTTTGGAGCCCAGGCCTTTTGATTCCGATTCTGTTTCCGATACAGAGTCTACTGTTCCACCGATCACCCCCGAGGAGTTACTACCGGTGGATATCCCAGAGTCTTTAGCTGATGGAGAGAGACGAGGAGAGGTCCGGCCTCCTCCTCGTTGGGCCCGTGACACACTCCGTGATTCAGGGATCGAGGGGGTCCCTGAGGAGTGGGGACTGTAGGATGGTCCCCGGTGATCACGGAGGCACCAGGCACATTCTATGAAGCTTGTTTGCTCTAACTATTGTTTGATGACTCATGTTATGCAGGATCGAGAGCCCACCTTCGTGAAGAAGGCTTTACAGTCCGCACCATGGAAGAAAGCTATGGAAGTCGAGTTGGAGGCTATTGAGAGGAATGGCACTTGGTCTCTCATGCCTTGCCCCCTGAATAAGAAGGTGATTGGCGTCAAATGGGTCTTCAAGACCAAGTACCTTAGCGATGGTTCTTTGGACAAGCACAAGGCTCACCTTATTGCTAAAGGTTTTGCATAGCGCCCAAAGATTGATTGTCATGACACTTTTGCCCCCACTGCTCATATGGTGACTATTCGAGTTGTTCTTGCCTTGGCTGGCCATAGGCGATGGCCTGTCTACCAGTTGGATGTGAAGTCGGCCTTCCTCAATGGTGATTTGAAGGAGGAGATCTATGTAGAGTAGCCTCCTGGCTTTGGATCTTCAGATGGGAAAGTCTACAGGTTGAAGAAGGCTTTATATGGCCTCAAGCAGCCTCTGCGTGCATGGAACGAGAAGATTGATTCGTTTCTTCAGTCACAGTTGGGATATCGGTGCTCAAGGCCGATCCGCAGCTTTATATACACACTTTTGAGGCTGGTTGTGTGCTTTTTGTGTTGTATGTTGATGATTTGATTGTCACAGGTGATCATGCACAGAAGGTCAAAGAGATGAAGGCAGCTTTACATCAGACGTTCGAGATGACGGATTTGGGTCTACTCCATTTCTTCTTGGGCCATGAGATTTATCAGTCTCAGAGGGGGATTTTCATCTCTTAGCAGAGATATGTACAGGAGCTCTTGGTTTCTTTTGCGATGGAGGATTGTCGGACCATTTCTACTCCTATGGATCCGAATTGGAAGGCCGCTTCACATTCAGCTTCTCCCATGGCGGATGCTTCCCGCTATCATCAGTTGATTGGATCATTGATTTGGCTCCTCAACACTCGTGTTGATCTTTGTTTTGCTGTTGGGCTCTTGGCGGGGTTCATGAGTGAACCTCAGACGGTGCATTGGCAGGCTGCCCAGAGGATACTTCGGTATTTGAGGGGGACATCTGACTTAGGGATTCATTATCCAGTAGGCACAAGTGGTTCAGATCTTGTACTTGCAGGTTGGAGCGACTCGGATTGGGCTGGTGATGTGGACCACAGGCGGTCTACCACAGGTTACTATTTTACCTTGGGTGCAGGTGTTATCTCATGGAGTAGCAAGAAGCAGCCCACGGTAGCCCTTTCGTCTACTGAGGCGGAGCATCGGGCTGGATCTTCCACCACATGTGAGGCTGTGTGGCTTCGGAGATTGTTGGAGGAGCTTGGTTGCCCCCAGACTCGTCCTACTTTGCTGCAATGCGATAATGAGAGTTGCATTGCCTTGGCACGGAATCCTATTTTCCATGCCCGGACGAAGCACATAGAGATCCAGTACCACTTCATCAGAGAGAAGCTTCTGGATGCGACCACCATCACTGTGGAGTACTGCAAGATGGAGGACAATCTTGTAGATTTGTTTACGAAGGCACTTCCCCAAGCTCTACTTCGGAGACATGCCAGATCCCTCAGGCTTCTACCCCACCCAGGCTCTAAGAGGGGGTGTTAGGATTCAGATCCTGTCGGAGGGCAGTTGGACTACCCAGTCGGACTGCCACGTGGCAGTCCGACCTATTTTTGGACAGTCGACTGCATTTAATGCAGCCGACTTGCATTTATTGGGGCCTATTTTGTGGCTATTTATAGCCGATATTCAACAGTCTTCTCTCACTTCTAATCGCAGGTTTCTGGCTGGAGATTCGTGCAGATTACGTCTCTGTCTGCAAATTTTAGGTTGGAGATCATGCAGACTGTAGCGGACTTCGAGGTGAACAGTAGGTTGCATCGTCGAGGTGGAGACACGCAGTCCCGCGCACTGCGCCCGTGTACATATCTGCATATCTTTGTATACAGCACACTTATACAACAGATCTTCATCTTCCACTGTCTCTTTCTCTCTCTTCTCTCTGCGTTCTCTCTCTCTCAGTCTTGGTCCCACGCTTTCGCATCGCTGCACTCTGACAATGGGCTTATTTGCTAAACCTGCAAATGATAGGTCATATCCCATCATTCCCTGTAGGTGTCTTAGGAAGCTCAAAAATAAAGTCCATTGCAATGCTCCGCCAAGGCCTATCTGGAATAGGCAAGGGCTGCAACAAACCTGACATCTTTTGCCTATCATGCTTTACCTTCTGGTGTATGATGCATGTCTTAACAAATGATTCTACCTCATGCCTCAAAGCTGGCCAATAAAAGAAATGCTCCATTGCCTTGACCGTGGTATCAATATCTTTGTGTCTTGTATATGGAGGAGCATGACTTTTAGTGATAACTCTGAGCCTTAACTGCTTTATGACACACAGTCGTCTATGCATCATCAGAAATCATCTCTTAGCACAAAGTGTTCATGCATTTGGCCATTGCAAAGCTGATAATAAACATTAGCAAAGTCCGAATTAGCAACATATTCCTCTTTCATGGCATCCAACTCAGTGTGATAAACCATGCTGATGGCTGAAATTTGTGGCTTACGTGACAGTGCATCAACCACAACATTATTTTTACCATCAATATGTACAATTTGAAAATGAAACATAGAGAGAAAATTTGCCCATCTCATATGCTTCTCTAACAACTTTGTTTGCGTAAGAAAGTACCTCAAAGTTGGTCTGTCTACACTGTAAAATCAGCCCCCAACAAATAATGTTTTCACGTAGACAATGCAGGAATTATAGCCAAGAGCTCTTTCTCAAAGACTTGCAAATTCTTTTCTGCACCGTGGAGAGTTCGGCTCTCATAAGCCACAACTCGACCGTCCTGCATAAGAACAGCCCCTATGCTTTCACCATATGCTTCACATTGAACTCTGAATGGCTTCCTTAGATCGGGAAATACAAGCACACGATGTGAAGTCATCTTTTCCTTCAACTTTTCAAATGCTGAAATTTCCACTACTATGCATCTAAATGGCACATCCTTCTTCTGCAAGGCATGCAATGGAGATGCAATTTCAGTAAACCTGCATACATACTTCCTGTAGTAAGAACATAAACCCAAAAACCTGTTTATTCACTTTTCTTGTCATTGATAACCAGCCTATGCTCACACAGTTCATTGAACACAATGTCCAAGTGTTTTCTATGCTCTGGCTTGTTCTTTGAATAGACAATCATGTCATCAAAGAAAGTGCCCATAAATCCTCTATGTGGCCTAAAGATATGATCCATCATCCGATTAAAAGTGACAGGAGCATTCGTAAGTCCAAAAGGCATAACAAGAAACTCATACAATCCAAAAGATGTCCTAAAAGCTGTCTTAGGCACATCTTCCGGTCTAATGCGTATTTGATAATACCCACTTTTCAAATCTATATGGCTAAATATGGCTGCCCCTTGCAATCTATCCATAACATCATGGATTCAAGGAATCAGAAAGCGATTCTTTATTGTGATCTTGTTCATAGCATGATAATTAATGCACATATGCCATGAACCATCGTTTTTTTGCACCAAAAACACTGGAGAACAATATGAGTTGGGCTGAATTAGCCCTTTTTCTAATAGCTCATTTACCTGAGTCATAATCTCCTCTTGTTGGGCTGCAGTCACTCTATAGAGTGGCTTATTAGGTGGGCTACTATCATGGATAAAATCTATGCCATGATCTTTTGGCCTTTTAGGCGGTAGCTGCCTTGGAAGTGACTAAGAGAAGCAATCAGCATAGATTTTCAAAAATGACATGCAATCCTTCTCTAACTTAGACATGTCCCAACATTCTCAATATCATCTTTATCCTTAGTAAATACCAAGTATGCTGAAAGATGATTTTTCATTACTTTAGAAATGGCAGCTGCAAATACAACAGGGATAGATTTACCTTTCAACTTTACATCAAGTGTGAGTACCTTTCCCTTATGCTGAATAGTAATCTTTTTTGCACAAGAATCAATCACTGCATGCATACAATGACACCATGGCATACCAAGCAATACATCACAACCCTCAACTAGAGCAAGGAAGAACTCTTTGTTGTCCATATATCCTTGTATATGTAACCCAAGCTTTCCAATGAGGTGTGTGATGGACTCTGCATGGCCTTTACATGCCATTCCAACTTCCCCCATGGGTCCCATCTCATCCTCTCTGATGCCTAGACGGGCGGCCATGCCAACAGAGATGAAGTTGGCTTGTGCACCATTATCAAAGAAAACCAGTGCATGTTGATTCCTAATTTTACCCCATGCTTTGCACAACTCAGTAGCATCATCATTGGGCTGATCACTAACAATGCCAGGCACCAATCCCACTAATGTTTTGGGCTTCTTTCCTTTAGAATCTCCCTGATATTTTGATTTTCCAGCTTGCTGCTCATTGGGACAGTCCCTTGCAATGTGACCCTCCTGTTCACAAATAAAACATTTATTTGCAGCCATCAATTCCCTACATTGTGCCAATGTTTTTGAGCCCTTTCTTTGTTGTTTTGGCCTTTTTTCAGGTTGATTTTCAGATCTGCCTCTTTTCTTAGCCGTAAATAACTTTTTATTCGGCTTCTCCCTACTCTTTAGGAAGCCTTAATCCTTCCCACGTAGCAAAGTATTGACTGTAGCAGTAGTCTCTATGAGCTGAGACATGCTAGACACAGTAGATTTAATGCAAAAATTCGTGATTCCTTTGGGTAGCCCACGAACATATTTTTCCACTTGCTCATGAAGGGATATGGGGCGATAAGAAGTAATAGGCAGCAATGCATCCCAAAAATTCTTATTATATTGCTTCAAATTCTTACATTCCTTAGCATTCAGCTTATTCCAAGTTGTCATGATGTCCACCTCAAAGGTACTTGTCAACCAATTTGATGCAAACATTTGCTTGAATTGTACCCACGTTGACGGTGCTATACCTTGCATGAAAAGAGTGGACCACCACTGTAATGCATTCCCTTTCAGGAAAGTGGCTGCCTTTCGAATCTTTGAGGACTCCGTGAAGTTTCCCCATGAATAGGTTGCGTCAAATTGTTGAATGAAAGTCAAAGCTTTCAGTCTACCTTGTATACCACTAAAGGACTCAAACTTCACTGCTTTTCCATCCTCATTATAGTCTTTTGCTGCCACTTTGGGTGTCAAGTTATCATACAACATTGGTTGCTGCAAAAAGGGGGCATTTGCTGAATTTACATCAAAACCAAAGCCAAACGGAGCATTTGGATGACCAAGATTCATTCCTTGAGCCCTATAAGCATTCGGGGGTGCAGATATAGTACCAAACATGCTACTTTGTGCCCCAGGCATCAAGCCAATGCTGCCATACATAGGGTTTTGCATATTTCTAGCCATATCTGAATACATTGGGCCTTGCACACCATGCATTGGTTGTTGCATACCATAGGGATTTGTGACATACTTTCCTGTATGCGGTCCTTTTCCAATCATAGCATGAAAAATCGTGCTCCCACCAAAATATCCTCACTGCCCCATCATAGCATGCATGCTCAGCTGTCCAAAATCCATTGGATTGGCACTTGCGTGATGACCTTGCATTTGCATTCCTTGCCCTGTAGGTACCAACTGTTTTATTTTATTAGCATCTTTGGGAGCTTCAAATGAAGTGTTTGGCATTATCTTTGGTGCATCTTGCTGTCTCGAAGGTGTAAAAGACGTATTTTTCTTCTTGCCTTTGCTATTCTTTTTTGGAGCATTCAAAAATCAGATAAATTGAGGATCCTTTGCCAAATTCAGCAAAGAGATTTGCTGATATCCTCATCCGATTCTTGAACTGGTCATTAAATTCCTCTTCACTTTGTTGGTCATTAGCTTCCTTATGCCGCGAAGGCCGTATATCTTACCCAACGCAACATTTTCATCTTGCTATCCATGGTCTGAGCCTTGTCCAAGGTTAAGCATTGCATTTCTTTCATTCCTATGTGAATATTCATACTGAGAGGCATCATCACTGCTTGAGTACATCTCACTGTATGAAGACATATTGCTGTTATTTCTTAGTTGAGAGTAAAAATCAACACTAGCACAAAGCTTTGGCTTGCAATTAGGTGTCTCGGGCCCACCAAATCAAGGGATTGAGTGGTAGTCCCAGCAAAAAAACCATGAAACTAGCCTTTCTTCTTAGAGAGGGTGGTAAATAACTTGATTAAGCACTATTTACAGCAATTCACAAATTCACAAAACTTAAATGCACACTTTACCATATAATCTTGGACATTGGACACCGTGTCTACCCCAAAACTCGTGCCCCTTTTGGTATTTATTCAACTTAATTGAAGAAGAAGTTGATGTACAGTGCGATTCTCCCAATCCCTTTTGGTATTCCAACTTTCCTTGCTATCCAAAGTGACCAGCAAGTCTTCAATCTGATTTGCCCCTTGATTCTTGGGTAATCAATTGGCCTTCACCCGCTTTGATGGAGATTGAAAATGTCCTAAATTCATTGATTTGCCGCTCCCTCCACTTGAATAGGCTAAAAATTGCCTTAGTCCTATTGAATCAAAGTCTTGGATCTTCCAATTTTTAGCACGCTTCCTGAGTGTCTGTGCGCCATGTCTGACCAATAGCTTGGCCACTTCTCTAGTGTCA
Organism: Lygodium microphyllum; assembly: GCF_053477565.2. Lineage (NCBI taxonomy): Eukaryota > Viridiplantae > Streptophyta > Polypodiopsida > Schizaeales > Lygodiaceae > Lygodium > Lygodium microphyllum. The sequence continues at coordinate 118,255,813 of NC_141158.1, forward strand.
CCAACAACTGATATTTATGGCCAAATGAATGACTTAGGCCAACAATTGGCACAAGATACCACCAAGTTGTCAAAAGATGACGTACCAGCAAGATAGTAGGGTTTGTGGGGAGGAACACGGAGTGAACTTGGCAAACATGGAGAAGAGAAGAGAAGAGAGAAGAAACTCTGATGAATGGAAGGATGAAGTTGTGAATCATGGAGTGAATGTGATACAAGGGAACAAGGGTGCCGTAGCACAAGGAAGATGATTAAGACAGCCACAAACCACGAACCGCAATGTCCTCCTGAAGGGGTGTGAGGGTAGTGGAGAGGCTGGAGAGAAGAGGTGATGGACTTAATGAATTAGCCGTGAGGAATGAATGAGAGAGTAGCCTATAAATAGGCACAGTCAGTCTAGAATGGTGCCCCTTTTTGGGGTTGCAAACCCTAAACGCAAAATGCAGAAACGCAAAAACGCAAACTGCGGGTGAAGGGTAAAGGGTTTCTCAACACTCCCTCTCAAGCCCAAAAAGGGGAACAAGAGAAGAGTGATGTGGAGATGCAATGCTATATGTTGAAGAATGCTCATGCAATAGGTGCCACTTGGACAGTGTCCCTCGTGGGGAAATTGTTCACTTGCCCAAGAGCCCTAGTGCAAAGATGATGAAAACATGCAATGCATGTTGAGATATCGAGCTCCACTCGTGATACGCCAGGGTGACCGTTGTGTATTTATGTCACCGACTTGTCAGTTGTTGCAGATGCAGTTGGTACACCGCCCATGAATAATAGCTACATGATAGCTATCCTTATCTACTCTAGTTCGTGGCTCAGTTAGTATGCCACCTTAGTTAGTTGAGTTTGGTTTGAGACCCATATATAGGGTTCTTCTATTTCTTTGTATGAGAGTTCTCTTTTGGCTTACACAACTAAGAAGAGGAAAACTGTTTTCAGCCTCCACCTCTGTGTGTATTCCCCCATTGTACAAGCAAGAAAGCTACAAGTGAGACTCCTTCCTTCTCTCCCACAATCTTGACATGGTATCAGAGCCTTGTTCGTGGTAAGGAGCTCAAGAAAGCAAGCCAAGCTCGCGGTGTTCTGGTAAGAGGAGCAGTGTTGCTTTCATTTTCTGTTTTGGGAGCAGATCTCTGCAGGTAGCATAGCCGGAAATTGCAAGAGTGCATTGTCTCAGCTTGAGACGCCCTTCGCGGTGAAGCAAGAGGGCAGTATATGCTGCGGGCGAGGGCTTTAGCCCTCGGCGACCTAGTTTTTTTGATTTGAGGCCATTTCGGGGCCTATTTTGGAGGCGGAAGTTTTCTGCACGCACTCAGGAAAAGGTCCAGTTTTATGCTGTGCGACCACTGTTCTACAGGTCGGTGAAAAGTTACCACAGAAATTGCATCGTATGCTTGTGTGCAGAGACATTGGGAGTTACAGAATCATCCTTGGTTCCTGTTTATGCAAAATCGTCACTAGGAAGTGACTGTGTGGTCAAATACCACTTTCGCCAGTTTTGCAGATTTGCCCTTGTGAGGGTGAAGCTGTGTTTTTTGCAGTGACAGAATTTTTTGCAGTGTTCTGTAATGGCGTCTGATTTTCTTTCACAGATTGTCACTGAAAAGCTTGACAAGAACAACTTCCAAGCATGGAAGTTTAGAATGACGAATTTCCTTATGGGAAAAGGATATTGGGAATTTGTTGCAGGAAATGAAGAAGAACCAGTTCTTCCTGATGTTCCCAATCAACAGCAAATGCAGGCATTCAAAGCATGGCATGAGAGAGCCAGGAAAGTTATGTACTGGCTGTCTATCAGTATTTCAGACTCTATGATTGTGCATATTTAGGATGCAAGTACGCCAAAGGAGGCATGGGATACTTTGTCAAAATTGTATAGCACAAATACGCAAGCCAGGAAAATGCAGCTCAAGCAAGAGTTGCATAATGTGCAAAGAGAAAGTATGAGCATCAATGACTACCACATGAAGGTGAAGAAGATTGCAGATGCACTTGCTTCCATTGGGTCGCCAGTGGAAGATGATGATTTAGTTTCTGTGACCTTGAATGGTCTAGGAAAGGATTATGCACAGTTTCGGACATCCATTTCAGTTCGTGAAAGATTTCCTGATTTTGAGGAGTTGATTGCTCTTCTAATTTCTGAGGAGCAGAGAAATGGTGGTGCATCTTCTTCAGGAGGAACTTCAAAAGAAACTGTCTTCTACTCAAATGCTGGAAGAGGTAGAGGCAGAGGTAGAGGAGGCCGATTTGGAGGCCGTGGTAGAAATCAGAATATGCAGCAAACTCAAGAAAACCAGTCCTATGGAGGAGGACATGGTAACTCTAGAGGCAAGGGGAGCCAAAGAGGTCGTGGTGGATGGCAAAGAGGCCAAAATGCAAACAGCAATGTTGAATGTTACTACTGTGGTAAAATGGGTCATATGGCTAAAGATTGCTATAAAAAGCAGAATGACATCATGAATGGAAAACTGCAACAAGGAAATTATGCATCTTCTAGTAGACAGGGTGATGACAGAAATGAGCATTTATTTATGGTGCAGCACATGAACAATTCTGTGACAAGTGCAGAAGAAAGAAACGATGTATGGTATGTTGACTTAGGTGCATCAAACCACATGACAGGTCATGCAGAATGGATGGAGGATGCAAGAAAAATGGAAAAACCAGGATTTGTGGAGACTGGTGATAATACTGCACATCCTATTGTGCAGATTGGAAAAATTCCCTTGTCTATGCAGGATGGGAAAAAGAAATACCTGTCCGATGTATTTCATGTCCCGAATATCACCAAGAATCTGGTTTCTGTTGTGGTCAAATGGTTGAGCAGGGCTTGCAGGTCAGATTTAATCCTCATGGATGCTTTGTTGAGGATATGAAAAATAAAGGTCGCTTGATAGCAAAAGGAAAGAAGAAGGGCAGAATGTTTACATTGGATGCAGACATGTCTGAATTGAGTGCAACAATGTTTGCACATGGGACCGGTGTAGTTGCAGATATTGATATCTGGCATAAACGCATTGGTCATGTTAATGTACAGTGACTTAAATCAATGCAGGCCCAAAATATTGTTGCAGGATTGCCTAGATTCAAGGTTGCAGAAATGCATAAGGTATGTGAAGCCTGTCAGTTTGGAAAACAGGCAAGGAAACCATTTCCTAGACATGTTCAAGAGAGTAAGAAGCCATTGGAATTAATCCACTCTGATGTGTGGACTACTAAAGCTGCATCTCTTGGAGGCTGTCATTATTTTGTCACTTTTATTGATGACTATAGCAGAAAAGTTTGGGTGTATTTTATGAAAAAGAAAAGTGAAGTTTTTGGGCATTTCAAAACTCTTAAAGCTATGGTTGAAAAAGAAACAGGCCTGCAAATAAAATGCCTAAGGTCAGATGGAGGGGGAGAGTACCTCTCAAATGAGTTTGCAAGGTTCCTGCAGGAGCATGGCATAAAGCAACAATATTCATGCAGTCATACCCCACAACAAAATGGAATTGCAGAAAGGAAAAATAGGCATATTGGAGAGGTATCTCGTGCCATGCTCAATGAAAAAGACCTACCAGATTTTTATTGGGCTGAAGCAGTTGCTACATCAGTCTATATAATGAACAGGACTCCCACTGCAGCAATGCATGGGATGACTCCAGATTTTGCATTTGAAAATTTTTGGTTGCATTGCCTATGTACATGTGCCAGATGAGTTGAGATCCAAGTTGGATCCAAAAGCTAAGAAGTGCATCTTTATTGGTTACTCTCTGCAGCAAAAAGGGTATAGATGCTATAACCCTTCTACTCGTAAGTTTACAGTGAGCAGAGATGTTGTTTTTGATGAGATGAGTAGCTGGTATAAACCAGTAAATGTGATTGATGATGTAGATGCACAAAATGGTAATGCTGCACAGAATTCACAGTAGCAGTCACAAAATATTAGTGGACCTGGAGCGTCCTCTAGCAGTGGTTCACATTCTTTGCCATGGACAGGCAGATTGAGATCAGGAAAATCGTCTCAAAGCAATGCAGATAGTGGTATGCAGGTATCACGAAAAGGAAAAGAGAAGGTTGATCAGCCCATGTTTGATGTGAATGCAGGTCACTCTTATGTGGATGGTGAATCCAGTGGCTCAGAATAGAGCATTGATGATGAGTTGGGTATCCCCTCTATTGTTACACCTGGAGTAAGGAAGACCAGGGATGTTTTGAGAGCACCTGGGAGTGAACCTACTTTACGCAGGTCAACCAGAGTTAGGTATCCTGTGGATAGGCTGAAATATGATGGATTTACAGCCATTCGCTATGCATATATGGTCAAAGTGATACAGGAACCAGAACCCACTTCTTTTGAGCAAGCCATGGGAAAAGAAAAATGGGAAAAAGCCATGGATGAAGAAATGGATACCTTGGAAGCAAATGCTATATGGGAATTGGTACCTTTGCCTAAAGGTAAGAATGCAATTGGCTGTAAGTGGGTTTATAAGGTGAAGCACAATGCTGATGGTTCTGTGAACAGATACAAGGCAAGATTAGTAGTCAAGGGGTATGCACAAACATATGGCATTGACTATGAAGAAACATTCAGTCCGATTGCAAGGATGGCAACCGTAAGAGCAGTCATTGCTATGGCTGCATCAATGGGATGGTCTTTACATCAGATGGATGTAAAGAATGCCTTCTTGCATGGTGATTTGCAAGAAGAGGTCTATATGGAGCAGCCACCAGGTTATGTGCATGATGTTCATCCTGAGTTTGTTTGCAGGTTGAAGAAAGCCTTATATGGCTTGAAGCAAGCACCTAGAGCATGGTCTGACAAGATAGGACAGTATCTTGTCATTATTGGCTTTCAGATTTCCAAGGCAGATTTCTCACTTTATGTGAGAAAAACAGAGAAAGGTATTATGCTACTTGTCATTTATGTTGATGATTTGATTATGACAGGTGACAGTGATGAAGATATCCTTCATGTGAAAATGCTATTGAAGCAGAAGTTTGAGATGAAGGATTTGGGAGAGCTGCGCTATTTCTTAGGCATTGAGGTGATTAGATCACCAAGTGGTATACAGCTCTTGCAGAGGCAGTATGGATTGGACATGCTGTCCAAATATGGGATGACAGGCTGTAAGCCTATTTCAGTTCCTTTGGAGCAGAATGTGAAGCTGAGCGCAGATGCAGGTGAGCTTTTGGAAGACCCTACTATGTACAGACGCATAGTAGGAAGCTTGATTTATATGACTATTACCAGGCCAGATTTGAGCTATGCTGTTGGATTGGTAAGTCAGTTTATGCAGGCTCCAAGGAAACCACATTTGGATGCGGCTAGACGCATACTCAGGTATGTGAAGTCCACATTGCAGTATGGACTATTTTATGAGACTGGGGTTCAGATACAGTTGCATGGATACACTGATGCTGATTGGGTTGGTAGCATTTCTGATAGACGATCTACCAGTGGATATGTGTTCTCTTTTGGGAGTGCTGCAGTCACTTGGAGCAGCAAGAAACAGGCTACAGTTGCCTTGTCGAGCACAGAGGCTGAGTACAGGGGTGCAGCAATGGCTGCATGTGAGGTAGCTTGGTTGCATAAGCTACTTTATGATATGCATCAGTCTCTACAGATGGGCCAGTTGTCATTTATTGTGACAACATGAGTAGTATACACTTGGCAAATAACCCAGTCTATCATGCTAGAACAAAGCACATTGAGGTGCATTATCACTATGTGCGGGAGAGGGTTTTACTAGGTCTTATTGATCTAGTTTATGTCAGCACAGAGGATCAGGTAGCTGACATATTCACAAAGTCATTGGGCGCAGAGAAGCTGCGCAAGTTCAGAGACCTGCTTGGTGTGCAGGAATTGGGATTGAGCTCGAGGGGGAGTGTTGAGATATCGAGCTCCACTTGTGATACGCCAGGGTGACCGTTGTGTATTTATGTCACCGACTTGTCAGTTGTTGCAGATGCGGTTGGTACACCGCCCATGAATAATAGCTACATGATAGCTATCCTTATCTACTCTAGTTCATGGCTCAGTTAGTATGCCACCTTAGTTAGTTGAGTTTGGTTTGAGACCCATATATAGGGTTCTTCTATTTCTTTGTATGAGAGTTCTCTTTTGGCTTACACAACTAAGAAGAGGAAAACTGTTTTCAGCCTCCACCTCTGTGTGTATTCCCCCATTGTGCAAGCAAGAAAGCTACAAGTGAGACTCCTTCCTTCTCTCCCACAATCTTGACAATGCATAGGAGAAATGTCAGACTTTGTGTGGTGCCGAGAACCATAAGGATATGCCGTACTCGATCTCGGGAGGTGGCTCCATGCTGACCAAGTGACCAAGGCAAGAAGATGTAGAGGACCCCTAAGATCCAAGATTTCCACCACAAAGGAAACGTGCAGTAAAGACCAGTAGACAGAGTGAACTGGAGAACCCGAAACACAACCTCGGGAGAGAAGCCACTAGCTCCGTGCATCCATGCTAGAAGGAATACAAAGGCCTCATCACCAAGTCGCGATTGAACCTCCGAGGTCCCGATCGAGTTGGTACCTGAAGATCTTGGGTATCAATAGAAGAGATGACCGGTTGAAGACAACCACCCCAAGAAAGTAGACGATGGGTGAATAACTTCATGTGGAGTAGGTTCCCCCTCTGAGGTGGGAGTTGGAGGGGCCCTCGTTGAAGTCGAAGAAGAAGATGCCCCCTCTAAGGGTAAAGAAATAACATCCCCCTCTGAATCCCCCTTTGAAGTAGATAGAGAATCCAAAAACTCATGGATAACGGACTTCGAAATGTCTGATGACGAAGGAAGTGCCGACGATTGTACTAAAGAAGGTATCTGGGGTGCCGAAGAGCTCCTAGAGATAGCCTCTCGAAGTCGAGTAGTCGAGGTTGGGGAAGGGTGGGGCTCAGAATGAGCAAGAGGTTGGCAATAGTTGCTGTCTCTCAGTGGAGCAGACTAGGTAGCCAAAGAAGAGGAAGGAGTCGAGCAGCCACTGTCTCTTGATGGAGCGGACTGTAGATCCATAGGTCGGGGAAGCCAATGTACCAAAAAATAATTGGGAGAAGATTGCCGCTAGCTTTGTGACGATCTCCAGGAAGTCATACCGCCAATCGATCCTCCATGTGCTCGAAAGGACTTAGTGCGCATTCGATGCATCTTATTGTCTTGAGCATAGTACTCTGATAGTCGATGCAGAACAATCTCTGTGGCCCAGAAAGGAGAGATGACACAAGGAGTTCTTGGTGGAAGATGCATATACTCTGGGGGGATGCGGAGCAAAGGTCGAAGTTGGGAAGCATCAGTGGTGTGTTCGGTGATGCCACATTAGGAGCACCTTGTAGTCTGGTCATTTGTTGGTAAAGAAGCCATGGATACCAGTGTGCCTTGCTGAAGAAGGAAGAGGTTAGGCACCGTGAACCATGAACCGAAGAGGTCAGGCACCATGAACCATGAACTGCAATGTCCGCCTCCAGGGGTGCAAGGGCAGTGTGAAGCACGAACTGCAATGTCTGCCTCAAGGGGTGGGAGGGCAATGGAAGGGCTGAATGTGAGCTGCCTGTGGGAGGAGGATGCGACCAGCCATAAGAGATTGCAACTAGTAGAAAAACGCAGGTGAGGAGAGAGAAATACTAAAAACGCAGGCAACAGGTGAGAGAAAGACTAAAAATGTAGGCAGGACAGCCTGCAAGAGAGAGAAAGACTAAAAATGTAGGCATGACAGCCTGCAGGAAAGAGAGACAAAAAACGCAGGCAACAGGAGAGAGAAAGACTAAAAACGCAGGCATGACAGCCTATAGGAGAGAGAAAGACTAAAAACGCAGGCAGCAGGACTGTGATGATGTGACAAGCTGTACGGCAGCAGGTCTGCACAGGGACAGCAGTCGCTTGGCTGGAATCAACTCCAAATTGCGTGAAGAGAGCTGGAAATCAGGCGCCAAAACTGATGGAGAAAGCAATGGACAACTTCGGTTGAGATGTCCTTCGCAAATGGGGTATGGGCAACAAGCTGAAACACCTAAAATCTGCAAAAACGAGATTTTGATGCAGCGGAAAAGAAGAGAAGTGGATGCTGAACCCACCACCGGTCCTTGCCTTGACTGGAGTGGAGGATCTTTGCCGCTATTTGAGCAGATCTAGCTCTGATACCATGTCAAAAGATGATGTACCAGCGAGACAGTAGGGTTTGTGGGGAGAAAAACAGAGCGAACTTGGCAAACATGGAGAAGAGAAGAGAAGAGAGAAGAAACTCTGATGAATGGAAGGATGAAGTTCTGAATCATGGAGTGAATGTGATACAAGGGAACAAGGGTGCTGTAGCACAAGGAAGATGATTAAGACAGCCATGAACCACGAACCGCAATGTCCTCCTAAAGGGGTATGAGGGTAGTGGAGAGGTTGGAGAGAAGAGGTGACGGGCTGAATGAATCAGCCGTGAGGAATGAATGATAGAGTGGCCTATAAATAGGCACAGTTAGTCTAGGATGGCACCCCTTTTTGGGGCTGCAAACCCTAAACGCAAAATGCAGAAACACAAAAACGCAAGCTGTGGGTGAAGGATTTCTCAACACAAGTATGTGTGCGGCATAACTTATAGCAACTTTTGCCTTTGATATCCTGTGATTTCCTTGGGTCCCGAGCTCGTAAATTTACTCTAATCCCGATAACACCTCACATATGCAACATTCACTTAACCATGTGGTTAAAAATTAATCCACATGCTAAGTGAGGTTTTAAAAATACATGTCCTCATGACACATGCACCATTATGAAAGAAAATCGATGCATGCTGATTCCTAATTTTGCCCCATGCTATGCGCAACTCAGTAGCATCATCATTGGGCTGATCATTAACAACATCGGGCACAAATCCCAGTGATGTTTTGGGCTTCTTTCCTTTAAAATCTCCCTGATTTTTTGATTTTCCAGCTTGCTGTTTATTGAGGCAGTCCCTTGCAATGTGACCCTCTTGTTCACAAATTAAACATTTATTTGCAGCCATGAATTCCCTACGTTGTGCAAATGTTTTCGAGGCCTTTCTTTGCTATTTTGGCCACTTTTTAGGCTGTTTTTCAGATCTGTCCCTTTTCTCAGCCTTAAAGAACTTTTTATTCGGCTTCTCCCCACTCTCTAGGAAGCCCGAATCCTTTCCACGTAGCAAAGCATTGGCTGTAGCAGTAGCCTCTATGAGCTAAGACATGCTAGACACGATGGATTTAATGCAAAAATCCGTGATTCCTTTGAGTAGCCCACAAATATATTTTTCCACTTGCTCATGAAGGAGTACAGGGCAGTAAGAAATAATAGGCAGCAATGCATCCCAAAACTTCTTATTCTATTTCTCCAAATTCTTACATTCCTTAGTATGCAGCTGAAACCAGCCTTCCTTCTTGGAATGGGTGGTGATAACCTGATTTAAGAGTTAATTACAACAATAAATAAATGCACATAAAATGAAATACACACTTTACCATAACATTCTTGGACAGTAGACACCATGTTGGCCCCAAAATTGGCGCCCCTTGTGGTATTTCTTTAGCTTTCATTCAATTGGAAGGAGTACAACTTGAGATTATTCAATCTCCTCTTGCTAACCAATTGCTTATTGCTGTCATAAATGACCAACAAACCTTTTGGGTCATTTGCCCCTTGATTCACCTAGGACTTCTTCTCCAATTTGACCCTTGGCTGGCCAAATGTTGCCCCAAATCAATTTGAGATGGGCTGGCTCCTGAAATCCCTTGATAATCTTCAATTATCAGCTTTGCTGATTTCAGTCCCTTGAGCCTTTAATCTTTGGCACAGATCCCAAGGTGGCTGCTAAACCCTAATTTCTGCCCTAAATTAGGATTTACTGCAAAAATTATAGATTAGCCCACCAAAAATGGCTGAGATCTCCTCCAAATGGCTGAGAATTGCTGAGAATGGCTGAGCATAGGCTGAAGGAGATGAGAGAATGCTGTAAAGAGAGAAAATTTTGACATTTGTCGCAAAGAACTGATCAAAATCAGCTATGCTGCCTTGTTGTAGCAGCCCCAAACGGATGCACCAACAACAATAGGAGCATCATAGACTGTTATCTTTAGAAGAAAGGGCATCAGCAGCAATTGCCAGCTTTCCAAGGTCAAGAATATGCAATCTCCATCACCAAAATGGTCTCCAATGGTTGGGAAATGGCCCCAAAAGCTGACAGCAACAGTCCGACACCTCTTTCCAACAGCTCCAAAATGAAAAAACGAGATTTCCCTCTCCCTTCAGCCCTATTTAGCCTTTCCCCCACTTGCATGGGAAAGTTTTGCCAAGTGGTAGCTTTCTTAATCCATTATCAGCAATTTCTAGCCATTTAATTAATTTTCAGAATTAATTAATTCTGAAAATTAATTCAGCCCTTAATCCATGCCTAGAAAATTGACCTTACCCATCCAAAAATTAATTGGCTAGGGCATTTGCAACCCAAAGTGGTTCCATGCATTAATTAACCCTTGGACAAGCATTAATCCATTAATTAATGCCTAGTCCCTAGTATCACCACTGACACTTAATGGCCAATTAATGGTCCTAAGGGCAAACTGACACCAAAATTCACCTAGAATCTAAAAAATGTAACTTGTTACAACTTTTGCCTTTGACACCCAACTTTTTCATGGGGTCCTTCAGCCTTCAATTGTGAAAAAGTAGCTTGCATCTCACATGTGCAACACATGTGCATCTTTTAATTGCACATTTGATTAATCCTTTAATCAAATGTCAATTAAACATAAGAAAAACATCAAATTTTCACGTCCTCGTGACATCAGCTTATTCCAAGGTGTCATGATGTCCACCTCAAAGGTACTTGTTAACCAATTTGATGCAACAATTTGCTTGAATTGTACCCACGTTGACGGTGCTCTACCTTGCATTAAAAGAGTGGACCACCACTGTAATGCATTCCCTTTCAAGAAAGTGTCTGCCTTTCGAATCTTCGAGGACTCCGTGAAGTTTCCCCGTGAATAGGTTGTATCAAACTGCTGAATGAAAGTCAAAGCTTTCAGTCTACCTTGTATACCACTAAAGAACTCAAACTTCACTGCTTTTCCATCCTCATTATAGTCTTTTGCTGCCGCTTTGGGTGTCAAGTTGTCATACATTGGTTGCTGCAAAAAGGGTGTCAAGTTGTCATACACTGGTTGCTGCAAAAAGGGGGCATTTGCTGAATTTACATCAAAACCAAAGCCAAACAGAGCATTTGGATGACCAAGATTCATTCCTTGAGCCCTATAAGCATTCGGGGGTGCAGATATAGTACCAAACATGCTACTTTGTGCCCCAGGCATCAAGCCAATGCTGCCATACATAGGGTTTTGCATATTTCTAGCCATACGTGAATACATTGGGCCTTGCACACCATGCATTGGTTGCTGCATACCATAGGGACTTGTGACATACTTTCCTGTATGCGGTCCTTTTCCAACCATAGCATGAAAAATCATGCTTCCACCAAAATATCCTCATTGCCCCATCATAGCATGCATGCCTGGTTATCCAAAATCCATTGGATTGGCACTTGCATGATGACCTTGCATTTGGATTCTTTGCCCTATAGGTACCAACTATTTTATTTCATTAGTATCTTTGGGAGCTTCAAATGAAGTGTTTGGCATTATCTTTGGTGCATCTTGCTGTCTCGAAGGTGTAAAAGACATCTTTTTCTTTTTGCCTTTGCTGTCCTTTTTTCGAGCATTCAAAAATCAGATAAATTGAGGATCCTTTGCCAAATTCAGCAAAGAGATTTGCTGCTATCCTCATCTGTTTTTTGAATTGGTTACCAAATTCCTCTTCACTTTGTTGGTCATTAGCTTCCTTATGCCGTGAAGGCCGTGCATCTTACCCAACGACAACATTTTCAGCTTGCTATCCATGGTCTGAGCCTTGTCCAAGGTCAGGCATTGCATTTCTTTCATTCCTATGTGAATATTCATACTGAGAGGCATCATTACTGCTTGAGTATATCTCACTGTATGAAGACGTATTGCTGCTATTTCTTAGTTGAGAGTAAAAATTAGCACTAGCACAAAGCTTTGGCTAAATAACTTGAGAGCCTTTCTTCTTAGAGAGGGTGGTAAATAACTTGAGTAAGCACTATTTACAGCAATTTACAAATTCACAATGCACACTTTACCATATAATCTTGGACATTGGACACCCTGTCTGCCCCAAAACTTGTGCCCCTTTCGGTATTTATTCAACTTAATTGAAGAAGAAGTTGATGTACAGTGCAATTCTCCCAATCCCTTTCGGTATTCCAACTTTCCTTGCTGTCCAAAGTGACCAACAAGTCTTCAATCTGATTTTCCCCTTGATTCTTGGGTAATCAATTGGCCTTCACCCATTTTGATGGAGATGGAAAATGCCCCAAATTCATTGATTTGCGGGTCCCTCCACTTGAATAGGCTAAAAACTGCCTTAGCCCTATTGAATCCTAGTCTTAGAGCTTTGAATTCCTGGCACACTTTCGGAGGTTGTTGCTAAACCCTAATATCTACTACAGATTAGGATTTACAGCAGAGAAATTTGAAACTTCTCATTCTTTCGTGATCTGAATGCTATAATCTTTGGAGCAAGGTTGGGAGATGAGAGAGAATACTGAGAAGAGAGAAAATTCAGACTTTCTTCATGAAGAACTAAAGAAAATTTGTCATTTAATGTTGCTGGACAGTCTCCATAGCTTGTAGATGCAAAGAGCTGAATCAGTTATTCACTGCTGCTACATTGTCTTTAACAGCCTGTAGATGCTGTTACTTGTTATTGATCGGTCTTCTTTTGCCCCTGGCTACCTTAGAAGGTTCTCCAATGGTTGCAAATCAGACCAACAATATCTCCTCCCTCCCTCTTGCAATTTGGATAAATTAAAATGCCTCTATCCAACCTCTAAAGACGTTTTTCAGTCTTGCATGGGAATTTTTGACAAGTGACATCTTTCCCAAATGGTTTTTCCAACATTATCCATAATTAAAATACTAATTTTGAATATTTAAATATTGAAAATTAATTTAAAAATTATTTCAATACCTAGAGAAATAATGTGATTGGCCAATAATTAAATTGTTTAGGAAACTTCCATTCCCGAGTGTCTTTGTGCCATATTTGACCATCAAATTGGCGTGAGGGACCATTAAACGCCACTTCTCTAGTGTCATCAACTGACACTTATGACCAAATGAATGACTTAGGCTAACAATTGGCACAAGATACCACCAAGTACCTGTGTGGCACAACTTATAGCAACTTTTGCCTTTGATATCCCATGATTTCCTTAGGTCCCGGGCTCGTAAATTTACTCTAACCCTAGTTACTCCTCACATGTGTAACATTTACTTAACCATGTGATTAAAAATTAATCCACATGTTAAGTGAGGTTTCAAAAATAAATGTCCTCTTGACATGGGATCATGTATAGAGAGGGGGTTGGAGTGATTCTGATTAGGTAGGTGATGTGGATTCGTAACGGTCCAGTATAGGTTATGCCTTCTCCCTTGGATCTGGAACTATCTTGTGGAGCAGCAAGAAGCAACCTACTATGGCCCTTTTTTCTACAAAGGCAAAGCGTCATGAATTATGTTCTATCGCTATGGAGGTAGTTTGGCTTCATTGCATGTTAGTGGAGATTGGCTCTCCTAAGCTTGGATCTATGGAGTTGCATGTCGATAGCCATAGTGCTCTAGCTCTAGCGAAGAACCTATGTTTTATTCTCGCATGAAGCACATTGAGATTTAGTATCACTATGTTCGAGAGTGGATTGTGGATTTTGAGTTGGCGGTGGCCTACTGTCCCATGGAGGACTATACAGTCGATCTCTTCACAAAGCCTTTGCCCAAAGCTTCTATGCTTCATCATATGAGGTTGTTAGGTCTTTAGCCACTACTAGGATCTAAGAGGGGTGTTAGCTTGCTTATGTTAGTCATGTCAGTCTGTCATCTCCTGGTTGTGAGCTCTTGTCAAATTTTGACAGAGATATAGGAGCTTTGGTAGTTTAGGTGCATTTTCTTTATTTGTGGGCTTATTGTGTGAATTCCTAGGTTAGTTTCTGCTTTTCATAGTTTGTCTATACTTGCTAGACATTGTCATTGTCATCTCGGATTCTTTCAGGGTCTCCCATATTTTTCTAGCATTTTTGTCTTCAGTGACCAACATTTATTGCTAGTCAGCTAGCATTTATGGCCCCTATAGGAGCAGATCAACCAGCTTTTTGGTATTTTGGCTATTTATAGCCACACCCCCCATTGTACAAGGGTTTATTCTTGTTAGATACCTATGACTGATAGTCTCATGATGGTATGACAGTCACTAGTCTTACTCTTGCTATGCAAAATGTAGAGCTCTGGCATGCCCGTTATGGACATATGAGCTTTGGGAGTTTGATGATCTTTCATAGGTGAGTTGCATTGCCTCCAATGGAGAGTCCACCTCCTCATGAATGCTAGGGATGTATTTTGGGAAAGATGCACAAGTTTGCCTTCAAAAAGGATGGTGCAGTGTGTGTTGTTCGAAAAATGCAGCTTATCCACTCTAATGTTTGTGGTCCCATGGTGGGGGTTATTTTTACTTTGTTACATCTATTTATGACTACTCCAGGTATACATGGGTGTATGGGCTGAAGGGTAAAGCTGATGTATTCATGCATTTTAAACATCTTGTGGCAAAGCTTGAGGCTAAAGCTGGTTTACAAGTGCAAACACTTTGTGCAGATAGAGGGGGGGAGTACATGTCTCGTGCATTTGAGACATATATGTTGGATCATGGCATTATGTATCAAGTCAGTGTTAGAATGACTCCTTAGCAAAATGGAGTTGTTGAACGGAAGAAGCGCACTCTCATGGAAATGACTCATTGCATGTTGAAAGGCAATGGGCTCCAAGGGGCTGCAACATTAATTTTGGCTAGAAGGGCTTTAGTATGCCAATCATGTATTGAATCATGCACCTACAAATGCTTTGAAGATGATCACACCATTTGAAGCTTGGCATGGGAAGAAACCCAAAGTTGACTACTTTTGGGTGTTTGGTTGCATAGCCTACGTGCATGTTCCGAAAGAGCTTTGTGGGAAGCTTGATGACAAGGTTGTAAAATGCATTTTTATTGGCTAGATTTCGGAAAGCAAAGGCTATTGCATGTATGGCCCATGCACGAATGTGTTTGTCAGTAGGGATGTGATATTTGCTGAAAATGCAGAATTTTCACATGACCAATTCCAAATGCCAGCCACACATGACGTTGCTGATGTTTTTGAAGGCCTTTTACCACTTTCTTTGGAGTTTGTGCTTGTTGCAAATGGCAAGATAGGCCTATTACAGCAAGTTGTTGCTGCTCCATATGCTCCCGAACAGCAGGGTATTGATGAGGGTTTGCCACATGCAGTGGAGACAGTAGTTCAACATGAAAGGGCTTTTAAAAATGCAGGAAAAACAGTCCCAAGATGGCTATTACAAACTCTCTAGGAGAGTAAAATGGATGCCCCATTACCTGAGCGTACTAGAAGGGCTGCTAGGTATGCAACACATGATGTAGGGAGGGGCACATTGGGTTGATATAACAGAAGTAGATGATTGTGATGAGCTCACTCTTGGATGATGATGATGTGTTTATGAGCTCACTGTTGAGTGATGATGAGTCTACTTTCTTAGACATAGCTCAACAAGACGTACATTGGATGTAGGCCATGTAGGAGGAGTTAGACTTCATTGTGACTAACTCTACATGGGATCTTGTGGATCTACCACTTGGTAAGAAGGCCATTGCTTCTAAGTGGTTTTTCAAACTCAAATGTAAAATTGACAATACAATTGATAGGTACAAGGCACAATTGGTAGCAAAAGGCTATGTGTTGAAAAAAAGCATAGATTATGAGAAATCTTTTGCTCCTACATCTCGTATGAGTATGGTGAGATGTGTGATTGTGATGGTTGCACATTATGCTTCTACCTTCGATGCCGAGAGTCATATGACACTTAGAGTCGAGGGATTTGTCATTTGATCGTGTATCTTGATTTGAATTGAGCCATGGCTTTTATCTCAATCCATTTTCATATATATTTTTGCATGAGTTGCATATTTGACTCTTATTAATAATAATGTTGGTTTAATTATTCACGAATCATGAGTCATGAGTCATACTATACTTTTGGGACTTGAGTGTTGAGTCTTGTTTCAACCCTCTTTTGCACTTACTTTTGACTTGAATATTTAAGTTTATGTTTTGAGTCCAACATTAAGTATAGACTTTAAATTACATGTATTTTTTTTCATTGGACGTAACATCAGACATAGGTCTAAGATTTATTAATCTGATTAGTACTGTACTAGTATTGGACTACGTTGATCGGTGATTAGACGCCATCGGACGTGATGATCTTGCATTGGAGGGTCCTACATCTATTCTTTCTTATAGCTAGAGTGGTATTTCAGTAGCACATAATCTTGTGTTTCATGCTTGCACAAAAAAATGAGGTTTATTACCATTATCTCAAAGAGTGATGTTATGCAAGAGAGATTAGCTTGATATATGTACCCACACAAGAAGATGTTGTAGACATTTTCACCAAAGCATTACCACATGAGAAGTTTGAGGCTTTTCAAAAGTCCTTAAACTTATTAGCCTTTGGTGATTGATCATCCTTGTACTTCATGACATTGGCATAGCAAGGGAGTGTTATGTTGAGAAACCCTTCACCCCAGACAGACATTGCGGTTTGTGGTTCATGGTGGTTGACCTCTTTCTTCTTCAGCAAGGCACATTGGTATCTATGGCTTCTTTACCAACAGATGACACGACTACTAGGTGCTCCTATTGTGGCATCACTGGACACACCATCGATGCTTTTCGACTTCGGCCTTTGCTCCCCACCCCTCCGGAGTACATGCGTCTTCCACCAAGCACTCCTTTTTGGGCCACAGAGATCGTTCTTCATCGGCTATCAGAGTACTATGCTCAAGGCAATAAGACGCATCCGATGTGCACTAAGTCCTTTCGAGCACATGGAGGATTGATTGGTGCTACGACCTCCTGGAGATCATCGCAATGCCAGTGACAGTCTTCTCCCACTTATTTTTAGGTATAATGGCTTCCACGACCTACGAATTTGCAATCCGCTCTATCGAGAGACAGTGATTGTTTGATACTATCTCCTCGTCAGTCTGCTCCTTCGAGAGACAATGGCTGCTCGACTCCTTTCTCTTCTTTGGCTACCCAGTCCGCTCCACTGAGAGACAACGACTGTTGCCCACCTCTTGCTCATTCTGAGCCTCACCCTTCCCCACCCTTGACTACTCAACTTTGAGAGGCTACCTCAGGGAGCTCTTCAACACCCCAGATACCTTCTTCGGCACGACCGGTAGCACTTCCTTCGTCATTAGACATTTTGGAGTCCGTGATCCATGAGTTTTTGGATTCCCTATCTACTTCAGAGGGAGATGTTATTTCTTTGCCCTCAAAGGGGGCATCTACTTCTTCTTCGACTTCAGCGGGGGCCCCTCCACCTCCTACCTCAGAGGGGGAACCTACTCCACATGAAGTTCTTCACCCATCCTCTACTTTCTTGGGTTGGCTCTCTTCGACTAGTCATCTCTTCTACTAATACCCAGGATCTTCAGGTACCACCTAGATCGGGACCTCGGAGGTTCAACTGCGACTTAGTGACAAGGCTTTCATATTCCTTCCAACATGGATGCACGGAGCTAGTGGCTTCTTTCCCGAGGTTGAGTTTCGGGTTCTCTAGTTCACTCTGTCTACTGTTCTTTCCTGTAGGTTCCCTTTTCGGTGGAAATCTTGGATCTTCAGGATCCTCTACATCTTCTTCCTCCTCTTCTTCTTGCCTTGGTCACTTGGTTAGCATGGAGCCACCTCTCGAGATCGAGTACGGGTATATTCTTATTGTTCTCAGCACCCCACAAAGTCCTACATTCCTCCTATGCATTGCATGATTTCATTATCTATGTACTAGGGCACTTGGGCAAGTGAACAATTTCCCCATGGGACACTGTCCAAGTGGCACCTGCTGCATGAGCATTCTTCAACATGTAGCATTGCATCTCCATCTCACTCTTCTCTTGTTCCCCTTTTTAGGCATGAGAGGGGATGTTAAGAAACCCTTCACCTGCAGTTTACGTTTTTGCGTTTTTGCGTTTTGCGTTTAGGGTTTGCAGCTCCAAAAAGGGGTGCCATCATAGATTGACTATGCCTATTTTTTAGGCCACTCTCTCATTCATTCCTCACGGCTGATTCTTTTAGTCCGTCACCTCTTCTCTCTAGCCTCTCCACTACCCTCATACCCCTTCAAGAGGACATTGCGGTTCGTGGTTCGTGGCTGTCTTCATCATCTTCCTTGTGCTATGGCACCCTTGTTCCCTTGTATCACATTCACTCCATGATTCACATCTTCATCATTCCATTCATCAGAGTTTCTTCTCTCTTCTCTTCTCTTCTCCATGTTTGTTGAGTTCACTCCATGTTCCTCCCCGCAAACCCTACTGTCTCGCTGGTATGTCATCTTTTGACAAGGGAGTGTTAGAATTTGGTAATTTTGGGCAGTGCCCAATGTATTTCATGTGGTGTGGACACTTATTCAAGTGTCAATTGTCAATGTAGTGTGTGTACCTAGTGCCTTTAGGCATTTAGTGACACTAGGACCTAGAGTAAGTTAGCCTAACTCTAGCTAGTGGGTGGAAGGCTAGCTACTAGCTAGGTCAACTCATGACCTAAACTAGGTTGTACTTTCACTGTCTTGTTTCTCTCTCCTCCATTGCTGGTCTTGTTTCCTAACAAAATGCTGGTGCCATAAATTGGGCGGCCAGCCTACACGTGTGGAAATAATTCAAAATTGCCTGCTGTGATGTCTAATTTGCTAACATGCATCACCTCTTTAGACTTTTGCTAGTTTCACAATGGTGCTTGATGCCGCTAGTCACAATCCATGTATTAACAAGTCCTTAGTTTAACTACAATTAGACGAGCAAAGTTGATGATCATATGCAATTCATTTTCTCCAGATTAGTCATGATGGATGGATTTGCCAATATTTTGTCTCTGACATAAGCATTTTAAGGGGTTGCTCTTAATTTTTTCTGTTCCAAACTAAGAAAAAACTAGTAATATTTTGGGCGTTCTATGGATTGAAGGTCTCTGAAACTCTTCTACATTGGCATGGTTGTTCCCAATAAGATTGTGTTTGATTTCTTTTCTTTGGAATACAATGTGTTTATGAATGGACAATTGAAATCACAGTATGTGCACAGTTGTGCCTTGATCTTCACTACAATGGCTGTTATGTGCTTTCTTTGAAGTCTTAGAACTGTAAGTAGACCTCATAAGAAGCTTAAATGCAGGTACTACACAAGGGAAGACACTGAAGATGCTGTAAATATATTAGTGGAACAATGCTTGATGAAAGGCCCATCCATGTGGACTTCGATTGGGGTTTCCAAGTGGTGGGATTGTGCACGGTATGGTAGGTTTCTAATTGCATATGTTGGTTGAGGGTGGGAGTTTATTGGTTTCTGTCCATACAGGTCCGTGATGAATATAGAACCGACTATGATCCAGATATCCTTTTATTCATACTTTCTGTATGGTTGAGAATTATGCATATATTTGGCTTCGACTCATATTTCCTTGACCGGTGGCCCACGAAGAGGTGGCTATGGCAAGCTTGTACAACGTGAATTGGAATCTCACTGGCAGTTAGTTGATTATACAGGCAACTTGGGATCCTACTACATCACAAGTTGCTTTTTTCTCATCCTCAATTGCTGGCTTCCTCTCTCTTTGATCTTTACAAGCAAACCTTTTGAGTATTCTTGATTGAATTGTCCTGATTGCAAATTCAACTCAAAGAAGACTTCCCATGATTTTCTTACATTGTTCTTAATTATCTCATTTTTCAAATCCTTATTTACATATTTTCCTTGAAACATGTGAAGGAAAACACAATTTGTTCTTTGGAAATCAATTTTGAATAGACTTCCATTATTGTTTTTATTCTACTGCTTCCTGACAGTTCACAAATCTAATCATATTCCAGTTCGGTAAGCTGTTTCTTGTAACAAGTTGGGTACATGATTCAGTACATGAATTTTGAAAAGCAAATAGATAATTCGGGTGCAGGGCTTAGTAGTCATCTAGAAAAGCATTGTGTGAAATGTGCAAGTTCACCCACATTAGACTAAGCTAAAAGTGCGCAAAAGGCTTGATGGTGTTAGTTTAGTACGTGCCATCGGCTTTAGGCACTGTGTTTAGCAATCAGTTGGGCACTAGATTCTAGTGTACAGTTTGATAAGCAGTTTGTTCTGCAAATTTTGATGCGTGACTTAGTAGGTACTTAGAAAAGCAACGTGTGAAAGGTAGAAGTCCTGCACATTAATCTTGAAAGTCAATAGATAATGTGGGTTCATGACTTAGTTGCAGTCACCTAGAGAAGCATTGTTTGAAATGTGGAAGTTCATCCACATGAGGCTAAGCTGAAAGTGCACAAAAGGCTTGTTGGTGTTAGTTTTGTATTTATCATGGGCTTTGGACATTGTGTTTAGCCTTTAGTTAGGTTTTAGATACGAGACAACTGAAGAATGTGTAAATTCTTTGTCTTTCATGCTTCTGATCATTTATGCATTCTCACATGGTATTAGATGATCAGTGTTGCTGGTGTGCTGGTTTATTGTGCTGATACTGACAGTTCAGGTCTGAAACCTCTATGTTTCCTGCTGTTGGAGCTTTCTAAACTTGTGTTTCAGCTTTGTCCCCCTTCCTACCTGGCTGCTGACCTGTCTTTATTGGTTGGTTGTGTGAGGCTGGAATTGTGTCATTAGGATGTGAATTTGAAACTTAATGCTCTTTGGACACTTAAGTTGTGCACATCTGAATGCTATATCATGGTGGCCAATAATCCTAGCTTAGGTAGTGGGAGCCATTGCTATAAGTTGTGGACAAGTGCAAAAGGGATATCTAGGTTAGGGACATTTTATATCCCCTTAGAAATGACTTTTGGTGTCATGGGGAACTAGAGATTAAATCACAGTTTCAACACTTTCAGGTTTAAAGAGGTTAGGAGTTCAAAATTGTTGTTGGGCGGCATTTAATGCTATCTAAAAATGAGGGTAGGGTCAAAGGGCTTGTAGCTCGAATTTGCATGTGGAGGTTGCTGTGAAAATGGAAATTTGCCAAATGTCAAGTTAGGGTCAGGTTTTGGCCACATACAAATATGTCTTCCATGTTGGGGCCTCTCTCTCCCATTTCGATGTGGTTTTTGGGCCATGCAAGGGTGAGATATGTGGCCAGGCCAAATGTCCAAAGTTGAGAGCATAGTTGTTAACATATCTTTCATATTTCCATATGTGTACGGGTATGAAAATATGACTGAAGTATGATTCAAAACCCCAGGTTGAATTATATGTTACTCTAAATTTTTCCTTTAAAAACTAGAAAAAATATAAGAACGATAAGTGAACCTTAGTAGGAATTGTGAACATTTCAATAAAGCTCTTAGTTTACACTTTGAAAACCAAGCATGAAAGATAGTGAAAATTGAAAAGGGGACTATGAATTTTGAGAGAGCTCGTTTAGGCTGTAGAGCACTCAGCTCAACAAAGGGAGAGGATGAGGCTGATCACTCAGTAGTGAGCACACTGCATAATGCATGGGCTGAGCACACATTGTCCTGTTTTTGCACAGGCTGAGCATGCTGCCCTAAGTCTGAATTTCTACACATGCTGCCCTGGTTCTGCACAGTGCATAGGCTGATGATTGATCTTGCTGGTTGCACATGAACAGGCTGAGGCACGCAGGCTGTGCATGGAGGTAACCTACAGGAGAAAATATTGAGATTGCAGGAAAAAATGTCACCTTGCAAAAAGCGATAGTTTTGACCAGCTAGGAGCCATTTTAAAAAACCCAAAAAATGGGATAGGTACGAAATGGCTTTTCATACATCTGCATACCGAACGTTTGCTGATATTTGGTATGCTGAATCGTATGTGTTTGAATCCAAGTACATTCCAAACTGGTGCACCATACATCATGGCCGATGTGACCAATGTATCAAATAGCCACCTCCATGTGCGAGGCTCCTAGAAGTGTGCCTGGTGATTGTCACCCCAGGATGGCCAATGGAGTGTATCCTCATGTTAGATGATTCCTAGCTACTTGCATGACACTCCCACTCTCTGTGCTTATGTTGCCATCGTCATCAGCCTAATCTAGTGCCCTCACTGATGCTTTGGGCTGTGTGCGGGGAGTGATCAATCCATCATCATTGTATCGGCACTCTTCTTGAGTTCGTACAACATTCTTCCTTCATCTTTTGCTTCCTCTCTCTCTCTCTGTGCTTCTCTATGTTTGTGTTTCTCTTTTGTTGTGCACTCTCACATGGTATCATCGCCTAAGTGAGGACACAGTTGGAGATTTCTTGCAGAAGGGCAAGTTTTCATTGTGGAGGAGCATCCCATATCTTCAAAATGCAGATTTTCAGCATCATGTGTTTGCTGCATTCAACCTGTACAAGTGTCGACTGCCCATTTCATATTCCTAACAGCTAGGTGACAGTCCCCACAACCCATGCGATTGTGAAGAAAACTGCTAGGGTTTGTACTGAGGAAACACAGAGTGTACGACCATGACAGAGACACAAAGATACAGATAATGATATTGAAATAAAAACTCAAAACCTAAATGCAAAACTCAAAACTCAAATACAGAAACTCAAAAACACAAACAAAAGAAGGGAGAGAAGAACACAACTCTAAAGTGAATGAATACTGTAAATGAATGTTAGAGTGTACAGATACTCAAGGGTAGAGCAAATTATCGGAAAGTGATGTCCACTAGAGATGGATCCCAAGTGTGTGACCACTAGGTGGAGTGTGGAGTGAGGAATTTGCAAAACATTGATGCCAAGAGGCTGAGGAGATTGAGGCGACAGCTGTTGCAGAAGAGAGAGATGATGCTAGGTGGCTCCAGAAGGGTACAAACACAAGCTGAAGGATGTCGCTTGATGGAGAAGGAAGCAGCCACACTGTCGCTAGGCAGAGGGAGCCCAAACGCAGGGACCTAGAGGGTGTGGAGATTAATGCCTGACTGATGTGGGTTAAACGTAGACACTGGGAGATGGTGGAGATGTTGGCGATGCTGGCCATGGTAGGTGGATGCCAAATGTAGCCTAGAAGATGGTGCCAGACAATGGGTGACAGCTTGGAGGAAGGTGCCAAGGCACTGCAAGGGTTGGTGGAGAGATGGCAATAGTCGCAAAGGCTGGACAGCCACGTGGAGGTAGACTGATGGCTGAAATCTGCGCACAAGGATGAGAAACCTGCAAAAAGGGATGAGGCTAAATGGGGGTAGCCTGTCTATTTATAGATGTTGAAGGGTGCTCCATAGAATTAGGGTTTTTGGGGAACCATTGAAACTCTCTTGAACCGCTTCCCTTTTTAGGGTTTTTCATTAATTAAGTGTGTTTTTGGGCTGCTTAAGAATGCTAGTCAGCTGAAAAGCGTGTTTTAGCTCAACAGCGACAGCATTTAGGTATGAGGCAGCATCTATTTTTCTGTTTTGTAGAAAACACAAATTTACATTTTGCAGATGACCACATCTTGGTGTAAGTGACATCATCTTGGTTTTGTAGGCGAGAGCTTTTCCCTGACACATCTATAGTCTCTGTATAGCTAACTGCCTTTTGTCTTTCCCGCTATCTCCATCAAAATGCAGATTTCTAGGTGGTTGCAAGATCAAAGATATCTTACCAGTTCACAAGCTTTGATGACTCAAAGGAGGAGCTTCTTTCCAGAAACTCTTCTGAGTGGAAATGCGATTATCGCAATTATAGTTGACGAGAGGAGTCCCCTGTTCACACTTGTCCTCCTTCTATTCATCTATCACAAAAGGCTTCTTGGGAAGTGAAGATGCTGTCCTTGATTCCCTCAGCATGGGTGCTTGTCGTGATTTCATTATCCAAAGAAGACAAATTGGATGGTTCAAACTATTTGTTGTATTCATGTAAGATGGAGTGTATACTTGACACCTTCGATCTTTGGGCTCTTGTTTCAGATTCCATCTCCCATCCTAGGGAGGACCCAACAAATGGGACTTCTATGGACTGAGCATCCTTGTGGGATTGGCTCAACTCTTGAGCCTAATCCTTTCTCTGCAAGTTTGCAGGATTCTATCCTTGTGCTGCATATTTGCAGGTTGAAGACCACAGTGGAAGTATGGAAGAAGTTGTGTCAGAGTGCAATGGAGTGCGAGACAAAAATGAGCAAGAATGGAGCTGAGAGTGAGAGTGAGGGAATTGAAGATGAGTGTACTAGTGTGTTACGATACACAAAGAATAAAAATGTATTTTTATGCTAGGGTACAAATAAGGGTGTTTTCACACCTATAAGTTTATACACACGAAGATTAATGGGATTTTACACCTAAAGGGACTTTATACCCAACAAGGACTTTACACCCAACAACCTCCCACTTAAAGGCCCGAAGTGGTACCTTTAAGCTAGCCAACTCCCACTAATCGAATGCAATGCTCATGCTGAGCCTTTGCAAGACTTTTAGTGAGAAAATTTGCAGGGTTATCTTGGGTTTTGACCTTAGTGTGACAAGATCATCATCCAAGATGTGTCGAATGAAGTGATACCAAACATCTATGTGTTTGGTACGTGCATGGAACATGGCATTCTTAGCTAGACATACTGCACTCTGGCTATCACAACCAAGCATTCGAGTACGTGAAGAAAGACCAAAATCCTTGACTAAACAGCCAAGCCAAATAGCTTTCTTAGAAGCTTTTGTGTCTGAAATATATTCAACTTCTATAGTACTCAGTGCTACAATTTTCTGCAACCTTGAACACCAAGAAGTAGCCCCACCAGCCAAAGTAAAGATATACCCACTTGTAGATTTTTGAGTGTCAAGATCTCCTGCCATGTCTGAATCGTAGAATTCCTACAACCCTAGCGTATCCTTTTCATAGCATATACACTTGACTTGTGTACATTTTAAGTATCTAAAGATACATTTCACTGCTTTCTAATGTAGTTTGCCAGGGTTAGACATGAATCTACTAACAACTCCCACTACATGAGCAATGTCAGGATGACTTGAAACCATGGTGTCCATCAAAGAATCACAAGCTAATGCATAAGGTATGCCCTTCATAGCAATAGAGCAGTTGCATCATCTTTTGCGCAATCAACTTTACTAACCTTTGTATATGGCAGTAAAGGCACACCAAGAGGCTTAGCATTAGCCATATTAAATTTGTCAAGTACTTTGCTAATATACTTTTCTTGTGAGAGAAACAACGAGTGCTACCCTCTATCTCTTTTAATGGGCATGCCCAAAATGTGTTCAGCTGCTCCCAAATCTTTCATTGAGAAGGCTGAACTCAGCTGCTTTTTAAGAGCATGTAGAGTACTCTTATGCTGTCCAACAACAATCAGCATGTCATCCACATATAAGACTAGCATAATAAGGCTTCCATCATCAGCCTTTTTAGTATATAAGCAGTTATCTGCATGACTGTGTTTGAATCCAGGGTTGAGCATAAAAGTATCAAACTTTTTATACCACTGTCTAGGGGCTTGTTTCAATCCATATAAGCTGCATTTTAGCTTACAAACTAAATGCTCTTTCCTTGGAATAGCAAAACCTTTGGGTTGTTTCATGTACAGCTCTTCATCTTGGTCACCATGAAGAAAAGCAGTCTTCATATTCATCTGATCCAACTCTATATCCAAGGATGCGGTGAGAGCAAACAAAACACGGAGCGTAGTCATCTTCACCACCGGTGAAAAAACCTCTTGGAAGTCTATGCCTTCTATGCATAGCCATTAGGAACCAAACATGCCTTGTATTTGGGCTTCCCATCAATACATTTCACCTTATGAACCCATTTATTAGGGATAGCTTTCCTATCCTTGGGCAAAGGTACAAGCTCCCATGTGTTATTCGCATATAGAGACTTCATCTCTTCTTGCATAGCAAGCTTCCGCTTTTTCTTGTTTTCACATGAATGTGCTGCTTAAATGTCAGAGGCTCACCTTCATCAGTCAGTAAAATGCAATACAAAGATGGTTGAAACCTTTGTGGTTGCCTTCTGACATGTGTAGACCTTCTTACCCAATGATCTGTATTGATAGGCAATGAGTTTGAATCCTCAGGTATGTGCACACCATCACCTAGTGGTTGATTTTCAGCATTTTCTTGTTAATGTAATCTATTTTCAGCATGTTCTTCTTGCTATCCCATTCCATCATGTGCATCTATTTGCTGTTATCTTTTGGCTGTAGCACAATAGGTTGCTGCTCATTTTCAACATCAAAAGGGACAGCATCTTCAGCTAATGGTTGTGAATGGCTGGCTGTGCATGCTGAAATTTGACCTTCTTTTTGTCAAGGTCATCATGTGTAGCATTTTTCAGTGACTTTTCCTCATTAAATACTACGTCTCGACTGTGTACTATCTTCCTATCATGAGGAAGCCAAACTTTATATCCCATCTCTCCCTTATCTTCATATCCCATGAAGATTCCCTTGATGGATTTCATGTCTAGTTATGTCCTCTGATTTACAGGAATATGCACAAAGGCACCACAACCAAAGACTCACAAATGGTCATATGAAGTAGATTTGCTAGACCAAACCTCTTCATCACGAGAATGCCATTTTCCAATGCACGATTGGGAGAGCGATCGCACACATGAATTGCAGTTTTAAGAGCCTCTCCCAGAACTGTTGTGGGAGATTAGCTGTGGACAGTATGCATCTGCCTCTCTCATAAAGTGTGTGATTATATCTTTTAGCCACGCCATTTGATGCAGGATTGTGAGGGGAGGCCAACTCCCTCTTAATGCCATGCATCTCACAAAACTTTTTGAATTTATTTGAAACATACTTGCCCCCATTATCCATTCTTATAGCTTTTAACTTAAACCCTTTGTGTGTGGTAACAAAAGCATGAAACCTTTTAAAAGCATCCAACATTTCCTTTTTGCTCTTTAAGGTTTTGCTTTTCATAAATATACAATATTTGAAAGTTAAATTAAGCTAAATAATTGGTCCATCGAATATGCTTTTCAAAATCTTTGGTTGGTTGAGAAAATGTCTCAAATTGTCATGGTCCGTCTCGATGAGAAATTCTCCACCTAAAAGATAGTGTCTCCAATCTTTTAAAGCTTGAATAATGGCCATTCACTCCTTTTTATAGACAGTAGCATTCTTTTTTGCATTATGCAACCTTCTGCTTGCATAAGCAACTTTATACCTTTCTTGGTTTAAGATTGTATCCATGCAGTCTCTTCTTGAAGCATCACATTCCACAATGAAAGGTTTTGATGAATTAGGTATAATCAAAACAGGTCCTTTACTAATATAGAACTTTAGAGCTTCAAAATATTCATTCTTCAGTTTAATCCATCAGAATGCCATTGCTTTCTTAATTAAATCATGCAATGGTCTAGTAACCATTGCAAACCGATCTCGTGTAATAAGAGCATAATCCGAAGAAACTTCAAACTTCATGAATACTAGTGAATTTTGGCCATTCTACAATAGCCTTTTTTTTTGTCTCCATTTGAATTCCATCTTTGGATACAATATGGCCCAAGTAGTGAATCTCTTTTAAGAAAAAATCACTCTTTTAGCCATTTACATAAAGTTTGTGTTTGTGGAGTTCTTGAAAGGCTATGCTCAAGTGTTTCTTAGGCTCTTCATCATCTTTTGAATGAATCAAAATATCATCAAAGAAAGTATATGTAAACTTCTGATGTGCTCTAGAGATTCTTTCCATCATTCTATTAAAGGTTGTAGAAGCATCGGTGAGACCAAATGGTAGCACAAGAAACATATATAAACCAAAAGTTATCCTAAATGTTGTTTTATGAATATCTTAAGGAGCAATCCTTATCTAATGGTAGCCACTCTTCAAGTCAATCCAATTGAATACTTTGAATTCATCCAATCTATCCAAGATATCATGAATTCTTGGAATGAGAATCCTATTGTCAATTGTAATTTTGTGAGGGCTTTGTAGTCCATACACATGTGCCAAGATCCATCTTTCTTCTGCACTAGGAGGACTGGAGAGCAAAAAGGTGAGGAACTGAGTCTTGTTAGACCCTTCTCCAAGAGTTTATTTATTTGCTTCATAATCTCCTCTAGTTGTGTTGGACTCACATGATAGGTTGGTCTATTTGGAGGTAAGCTCTCAGGAATGAGGTCAATGTGATAACCTTCTAGCCTCTTTAGTGGTAACTTGTTACGTAAAGTGTATGCAAAACAATCTTCATACTCCTTTAAGAAACTCATTTGATCTTCGTTTATATCCAAGATAGACTCTTCAATTCTAGACTCTTTGTTGGAATCTTTGACAAAAATCAAGTGTAAGGAAATAGATTTTTTCATTGCTTTACAAATTTGTACATGAGATAAGATAGGAATAGAGTTTGCTTCAACTTCCATATCAAAAGATACATTTTTACATTTGAAAGGGAATCTAAACTTATTTTGATTCCAATAAAAGATTGGATCTATTCTTTTATACCAATATATTTCTAATACATCATAATGACCAAGATATGCCATGGCAAAACTCTCATGATTGGCATAATCTCCTATCTCAATCTGTAGTTTCCCAAGAATGAGAGTAACTTCAATTGAGCTTTTTGGTCAATCAGACATTTCGACTTAAGTTTTAATTCCCCTTGGGCATCTTGTCAATGACGATCCAGTATAATTATAAGATATTCTAGTCATTGATCACCCTTAAATAGAAAGTTGAACATTTAATCATATTTTGAAACCCTTAAATGATACAAATCGCCTTTCAAAGTACATGAGCATCAAATTAACAATATGTCTTTGTAACAATTGATATACATAAGATTTGTTACACAAAATGTGCTTTCCACATTTTTATTTAAATCATCATCAAACCATCATCATACTAGAAACCATCATAGCCAAAATGGACGAAAGTAAAATAGCACCTCAACAGACACAGATCAAATGAACAGTCTCTGCAGCCACAAAGACCTAAGGCTCATTGATCAAGTCAGCATCACCTTTAAATAATGAACCAGGCAAATTATATATAAGAAGTTAAAAGGCACATCCTCAGAGCCATCAATCACACCTCTAAAAGAAGAACTGCATATGAACCCACCAAATGTCCACCGCCGCCATCAAGACGCACATGTGGCATAGGACAGTAGCAAGAACCACTCCACAAGGCCTAGCACCAAGTCTACACCAGCCCTTGGTGCAAAAAACAAAATTTGTAACAAGTTATATCTGACAGTTACTAGGTGGTACTCGGTGTCAGATTTTGATCTAGAGTAATTTATCGACCACTAATGCCTAGTGTCTAATGTCACCACTAATATCAGTGGTAACATTAGATACTAGGCATTAATTAATTAATTAATATTAGTCTAAGGATCAATAACTACTCAGGTATACTTGGAAGACAAATTGGTCTAGCCAATTTAATTATTGGTTGGTGGAATCAAATTTTTGAGTACTAGAATAATTATAAAATTAATTTAATAAGCTAGATAATGTTGAAAAATGAGATTAAAAGACTTTTACTTAGCAAAACTTGCCCATGCAAGTTGAAAAAACATTTTTAGGGATTGTTGGAAGTTTATTCCAACCATTGTGAGAGAGAAGAAGACTGTTAGAGAGTAAACAGAGACTACTAATGTGATTTGCAGGCACTAGGGATTAGTCCTACAGCACGTTACAATAGTTTGGATCCCTCCAAGGGTAGGTGATAGCAGCCCAAGGTACTTTTGGTGCAAGTGACAACATACAAGAGGGGGCAACAGTCTTTCTTATGGGCCTAAGCTATAGATGACAGCTTCCATGGTTGTTGGAGTAGGGCAGTAGTAGCTTTTCAACATTTCTCATAATGAAACTATGAAATTTCTCTCTCTATAGTACTCTCTCTCATTCCCCAACGATCTCTCAAGTTATATCAGTTTGATAGCCACCTTGGAATGCATGCTCAAATTGAGAGCTTATAACTTGAATCCAATAGCTGAAATTGAGGAATGTCAAGGAGATTCAAAAGGCTAGCCAGCTAATATTAGATTTGGAGTTGAATTTGTCTTTCAAGGAGGAGGGTGAAGGCTAATCCTTGAGTAAACCAAGGGGCAAGCTAGTTTGGAAGCTTGTTGATGATTTATGATAGCAAGGGGTATTTGGTGGTGACACTAGTTTCAATGTAATGGTGGGTTAGGGAGGACCGCATATAGGGATGTATGACACAACTCCTTATCATATACAACAACCAATGCATGGTGTGCAAGGCCCAATGTATCTGGGTATGGTTGATAATATGAATAACCCCATCTATAACAATGTTGGCATGATGTTGTGGGACACAAAGTGGCAAGTTTAGCAATGCATATATGCAGCCCATTGTGTTTGGGACTTATGGTATTAATGTTAGTTATGCAAATGCTGCGTATAGTATTAGTCATGAAAAAAAATGCAGCTAGTAATGCATGCAATGTATGGAAAAATGTATCTCGGTATGATTGGTAGTATGCAAATTCCCATGCATAGTTACATTGCAATGGTCCAAAGTATGCAAAAAAGAATGTTTCCTAATGCATCTTGTGCTCCTAGCATGTCATGCACATATGAGGAGCTAGTCAACTGGATGCAATGTTGCATATTAATTAAGTTGGAATTGCAATAATATGAAAGTATAAAGCATCGCAATGCTTAAGGGAAAGAAAGGCCTACAATCTAATGGAGGTTTGAGGCAAGTGATGTAAAGCTTTCATATGCTTCTTTTTTGTGAAGCTTCAGTATTGTTTTACCAATAGATGCAAAGTGGATGGAAGGGGATGACTTGGTAGACCATTCTTAGTTATTGCAACTTTATCGAGATGCCTTTTAGTTAAAGCCAACTTTAGTTTAGCCTTAGTCAGGTTTAGTAGAGTAGGGGTCTAGAGCATTGCATGATGCTCAACGGGAAGGTAACACTTCCACTTTATGATTTTTGGACAGCTCTCGTATGTAGTGGATCTCAAATGCATTCGGTATGTATCCAAGGTAATATGTTGGTAGTATGTCTGCCATGAGGTCACTACTCAGTGTACTAGTCATTGTAAGATATATATAGATGAGTACGAGTTTCAAACATGGATTGAAACCATACTTTTGCCTCAGTTCATGATCTGGGCATGAGCTTTTGCCTCAATTTTGAGATAAAATTATGATAAGTTTCAACTCAGTTTTTGATCAGTTTGAGAACCATTTATGGGCACTTTTTGGATCAGTTTTTGTCAACTTTTGCATTAGTTTTACTGATCAATTTTTGCAATCAGTTTATGATAAGTAGTCTGGGATCACCTTTGCAGCAAAAGGTGATCAATTCTCAGATTAGCAAGTGATCACTTCATGATCAGATTACACTTAGTTTTCAATGGTTTACAGTTGATTCCAATGACAATAACACGTTAGTAAATACTATTGAGAATTTCAGCCATGGTTTATGTTGAGAATATGCTTTATTATGGTTGTGAAGTCAAAAGATTTGAGAAACATGAGTTATGGATGCATCCAATGGGTTTCTTGCAACAGTTCACAACTAATTTTCAGTTTTATGTTATGTATATGCTAGTCGGAAATTTTCAGTTCTGAACTAATTTTGAGTTTTATGTTATGTATATTGTGGCTAGAAATTTTCTACAGATTTGGGGCGTATGGCATGGTTACACAATAGTGGCTAATATTGTGACTATGATGCCTTATGAAAATTCTAGTGCAATATGCTTTTCCTTTGACACAATGTAGTGCAATTAATGACGATTGTAAAGATTTCAAGGGGTGGTCTGTCACAAGGACATCAAATTGTATT
The DNA here is from genome assembly GCF_053477565.2 of Lygodium microphyllum. Lineage (NCBI taxonomy): Eukaryota > Viridiplantae > Streptophyta > Polypodiopsida > Schizaeales > Lygodiaceae > Lygodium > Lygodium microphyllum. The sequence goes on from NC_141158.1 coordinate 118,287,678, forward strand.
TCTTTACTTAGCATTTGATTAAAAGTTAATCAAATGTGTTAATGTGACTTGTACATGTGAGGTGCAAGTCAATTATTTCACAGTGTGAAACCTATGACCACGATATATCGGTTGGTGTCAAATGCAACAATTGTAATAAGTTATGTCTTACATACACTAGGTGATACTCGGTGTCAAATATTGGCCTGGACTAATTTATTGGCCACTAATGTTAGTGGTGACATTAGAGACTACATATTAATTAATTAATTAATGTGTCTTGTAACAAATCTTTTGTATATCAATTATTACTAAGACATATTGGCTCAATGATTCCAAATCAATTTGATGCTTATGTACTTTGAAAGGCGATTTGTATTGGACATAAGCATCAAATTAATTAATGTGTGTCTTGTAACAAATCTTTCTATTTAAGGTGGCCAATGGCCAGAACACCCTATAATTATACTTTGGTTCTCATTCACAAGATGCCCAAGAGAAATTAAAAGTTTTAGTCGAATGGTCAGACTGACCAAAAAGCTCAAATGACCAAGACTTTTACACTCAGAAAATCACACTGATTAGAAACCTATATGATAAGTGGTTCCAGAAAGTGAAACCAAATGCTCATGATGAAAGAAACAAACCATGAACTCGTGAACCTATATAATGAAGCTCCCCAAAAGCTAAATTTGGCAACTCCCAAAATTTAGGAGATTACTATTTTTGGAAGTTGCTCAAATGGAAATTCTGTTCACGTCAAAGGCTTCGGAATTTTGTAGGACAATTTTATCTTTAGCAACTATCTCAAATTCTTAACCATTTGAGAGATTTTTAGGGTAGAAGGCTTGGAAGCTTCTTTCTCTAGAAAAGTGGCATGTGGCATCTAGAAGAGGGCATGTGTTATCTGAAGAGACAATGTCCCTACACTTGTTATTTTCAGCAAACACTTGTCATTTGTAGCCTCTACTTTTCACTTTTAAGCACTTAAGTCCCACACCTATATATTGGAGCTCTCTCTCTTCATTTGAAACAGACTCTCGTGTTGAAATTTCAATTGCATGCTTTATACTCTCCTATCTATGGAGTTTGCAAAAATTAGGGTTTCAAAATCCTAGTTTTCAGAATTGCTATAAGTAAGTCATTTTGTATATGGTTCAAACACTTGGTGTCTGTGGTTTTATTTCAATAAAATCCTGAAAAGAGGGATGGGCCAGTTTTCCTCTCAACGCGGTATCGACTCTTCTCTCTCTCTCTCTCTATATATATATATATATATATGTATATATATGTATATATGTATATATATGTATATGTATATATATATATATATATATATATATATGTATATATAGATATATATATATATATATATTCCAATTTTTTGTGGTGATAATTGATCAAGTTGGTTAAGTTCAAAGCATTGTCATTCTCACATTCTTCCATGCATTTACATTGGTATCAGAGCAAGGACTTCTTCTTTGCAAGAACTTTTCTAGGTGACAAGATCTTGGGACTAAATTTTCTCACCATATCAATAGGTGAAGAGGAGAATTTTGGTGAATAACCAAAAGGCTCTCGACATTGTATCTATACACTTCTCTGATTATGAGAAGAGACAAAGATACAAGGAGCTGGAAACTAATCTAGAAATTCAAGCTTTGATGGAAAGAAGGGCTAAAGCACGGCCTAAAGTGAAGGTCTTTGAAGATTTCCCTTACTGAGAAGGCTCTTGAGACAGATGATATTACGGATGAGAAGGCCTATCTTAGCATGAAAGGTATCAATGTTATTGATGCGTAACATATCACCTATTGTTGGAAGATCCACCCAAGTAGTGACTTCAAAGTCTCATCATACACAAGTTGCCTCCTCTTGTTTCAAGAATCCCTCCATAGAGAAAAGCATGGAGAAAGTCAAAGAGCGGGCTATTTCCATGGTAGCTGAATCTCCAAAGATACTTTTAGCAAAGGAAAATGGTGCTAAAAGAGACTTCAAGGTTGGAGAGAAGAGCGTCAAGTTTGGCATTTTCTATGGTAAGAGAGATTCTCAGAAAGGTGCATCTTTTACTAGATAGTTTGATGTTGCTTTTGGTGGTGAAGATTATACAGAAAAATAAACAATTAGAATGGTTAAAATGCATCTAAAAGATACCACTTTGAATTGGTGGCTTAAAGTTAATCAAGAGGAAAAGGAACCCAAGTCTTGGAAAGAACTTAAGAAGATGTTCAACAAGAAGTTTTAGCATTTATCCTTTGAAGCTGATGTGCAAAAAGAATGGGATGAGCTAAAGCAAAGCCATGGAGACAATATTGAAACATATATCAATAGGTTTACGACCGTTTCTCTTAAGTTTATATCTCTTAATGAAGTTTCTTTCAATATGGAGATGAGAAAGTTGATCCATGGATTTATATTCGACGGTATGATGAGTTGTGAAGATGACAAATCCTGATACTTTGAAAGTAGCCCAAGATGGAGCCTTAGAAGTTGAAGGACTACAAATGCCATCGATGCTTAGCAAAGCCCCAAAGGGAGAACCACAAAGGAAGAGGATTAAGATGCTTGACCAAAAGAAGGTAGATAAACAAGAACCAAAGCATAAGGATGGAGGTAGATCACCTTTGCCATCCAAATAGGAGCTAACATATCAATAGTTAGCAGAATATACTAGAGAATGACGATGTTTCTCTCATAGAGAAAAAGAACACATGATTGGTCAATGCCCTAATAAGGCAAAGAAGGAAAACCAGCCCCAAAAGACACATCAAACAAATGTTGTACCTAAGGAATCCTTGCAATAGGATGGAACTCCGTTAGAGAAAAAAAAAGCTTTTTATGGCTTGGGGTAAGATTGCTGATCAACTTGTTCTCATTCATTTTGATATAAGGGCTACATATCATTATATCCCATGTACAAATTTGTAAAGCAATGAAAAAATGTATTTCCTCGTACTTGATTTTTATTAAAGATTCTAACAAAGAGTCTAGAATTGAAGAATCCATCGCAGATATAAATGAGGACCGAATGAGTTTCTTAAAGGAGTATGAAGATTATTTTGCAGATACTTTGCTTGGCGAGTTATCACCAGAGAGGTCAAAAGATCATGACATTGATCTCATTCTTATGGGCTCACCTCCAAATAGGCCACCCTATCGTGTGAGTCCAACACTACAAGAGGAGATCATAAAGCAAATGAATGAGCTCTTGGAGAAGGGTCTAATAAGACCCAGTTCCTCACCTTTTTGCTCTCTAGTTCTCTTAGTGTAAAAGAAAGATGGATCTTGACGCATATATGTGGACTACAAGGTTCTCAATAAAATTACAATTTAGAATAGATTTCCCATTCCAAAAATTGATGATATCTTGGATAGATTGGATGGATCCAAAGTATTGAGCTGGATTGACTTGAAGAGCGGCTAACATTAGATAAAGATTGCTTCTCAAGATATTCATAAAACAGCATTTAAGACATTTTTTGGTTTGTACGAGTTTCTTGTGCTACCATTTGGTCTCACCAATGCTCTTGCAACCTTTGATAGAAATTAGAATGATGAAAATAATCTTTAGTGCATATCGAGAGTTTATAGGTATTTTCTTTGATGATGTATTGGTTCATTTAAAAGATGAAGAAGAGCATAAGTAACACTTGAAAATAGTGTTTCAAGAACTCCGCAAACACAAACTTTATATCAATGGCAGTTTTTCTTGGAAGACATTCACTACTTGGGCTATATTGTATCCAAATATGAAATTTGGATGGATCTAGAAAAAGTCAAGGCTATTGTAGAATGACTTGAATTGACTAGTGTTCTTGAAATTCAAAGTTTCTTGGGATTATACTCTTACCAAAGGAGATTCATTAAATGGTTTGCACTGATTACTAGACCATTGCATGATTTAACCAAAAAAAGAGTGGCAATCTAATGGACCAAACTAGAGAAGGAAGCTTTTGAAGCTATAAAGTTCTATATTAACAAAGGGCCTATTTTGATTATACCTAATTTGTCGAGACATTTATTTGTGAAATGTGATGCTTCAAGAGATTGCATTGGTGCAGTCTTAAACTAGGAAGAACATGCAGTTGCTTATGTAAGCAGAACATTACAAAATGTAGAAAGAAATGCTACTATATATGAAAGGGAGTTAATGGCTATCATTCAAGCTTTAAAATATTGGAGATACTATCTTTTAGGTGGAGAATTTCTCATCAAGATAGATCATGACAGTTTGAGACATTTTCTCAACCAAATAAAGACTTTTGAAAAAGCATATTCAATGGGCTAATTATTTAGCTCAATTTAACTTTTAAATAATGCATATTCCTGGAAAGCAAAACAAGGTAGCTAATGCCTTATCAAGAAGATCTCAGATTCATGCAATATCTATGATTCATTATACAGATTTCACTAGTATGAGGGACATGCATGCTTCTAATGAAGATTTTAAAATCATATGGAAGAATTTACAACTTGGTAAAATGGTAGACTCTTATGTTATTAAAGATGGGTTTTTAATGATGAAGAACAAGTTATGTGTTACTAAAGATTTTAGGCCTAAAGTAATGGAAGAATGTCATGCAGCACCTTACATGGCTCATCATGGTATTCTGGCCACAACCAAGGTACTTGAAATATATTTCTTTTGGCCAAGTCTTCGATGAGACATTAAGCAATTTATCAAAGAGTGTCTTGTGTGCCAAAAGATTTAAGTTTGATCGCTAAAAGCCTACATGGCTTTTGCAACCATGACCAATTCCAAGGCAACCTTGGGAAAGCATTGCTATAGATTTTATTTTTAGCTTGTCAAAATCAGCAAACAACAATGATGACATATGGACTATTATTGACAGGTTTAGCAAATATGCTCATTTTATTCTAGTCAAGAAGACTGTCAAGTATGAATATATAGCTAGAATATTTATTCAACAAATCTTTAAGTATCATGGGTTGCCACAATCCATTGTGGGTCATAGAGATCCACAAACCACTAGTTTCTTTTGGTGGCAAGTTCTTTTTAAAAGTTTGGATACAAAGCTTACAAACAGATGGTCAAAGTGAGATAGCAAATCTCACAATATTTGATATATTAAAGTGTTATTACCATAAAGCCAACCAACAATGAAAAAAGTATTTACCTTTGGTAGAATATGCCTATAACAACACAGTTCATACTTCTATAGGTAAAGTATCATTTGAGATTATATATGAAAAATGACTATTTTTATCTATTCTCAAAAAAGTCAAAGAGGAGATATTTCATGCCGATGAGTTTATGTGTGATATGGATACAACATTATCCCAAGTTAGAGAAGCTTTTCAAATATCTCAAGAAAAATAAAAGAAAATATTACATAAGTATATAAGGCAATTGATTTTACAAAAAGAAGATTGGGTGTGGCTGAAATTTGACAAAGCTCATCTAAAAACTCTAATAAGCCTTTATTCCAAGTCACTAAGCTTGCAACAAGAGATTCTGGGCCATTTTAAGTCACTAAAAAGATTAATGATGTTTGTTATATGTTACAACTTCTAGAGTATTGGAGAATTCACAATGCTTTTCATATCCATATTTTCTGAAGGCTTATGAAGAGCCTCGACTATTGCAACATGTAGTAGATGATCCATCTAAAGTAGATGAACAATATGAGATACTTCAATCAGAGCAAATAATCTTTCATATGATCAAAAAATAAAAAAGAAATGTTTGTAGAAATTTTCTTTTAAAATTTAAGAATTACTCTCATTTAGATGCTAGAAGTGTATTTTAAAGACTATCCAAAAATACTTACATCTTATTAAGAAGTTATAAGATCAGAAATACTTCAACCAATCTCTTGAGGATAAGACAGATTTCGAGAGCGAGGGATATAACTAACATTTTGTATATAAGTTATTACTAAGATACATTGGCTCAATAATTCCAAATCAATTTGATGCTCATGTATTTTAAAAGGCGATTTGTATTATTTAAGTATTTTAAGATATGATTAAATATTCATCTTTCTATTTAAGGGTGGCCAATGGCTAGAATGCCCTATAATTATACTTCAGTTCTCATTGACGAGATGCCTGAGAGAAACTAAAAGTTTTAGTTGGGTGCTTAGATTGACCAGAAAGCTCAGATGACTAAGACTTTTACACTCAGATAGTCATATTGACTAGAAGCCTATATAATGAGTGGTTTTGGAAAGTGAAACCAAATGCTCATGATCAAAGAAACAAACCATGAACTGGTGAATCTCTTCTAAAGCTAAATTTGACAACTCTCAAAATTTAGGATGTTACTATTTTTAAAAGTTGCTAAAATGGGACTCCAAAATTTCGCAAGAAACAATTTTGTTTTTAGCAGCTATCTCAAATTTTTGACCATTTGAGAGATTTTTAGAGTAGAAGGTTTGAAAACTTTTTTCTCTTGAAAAGTGACATGTGACATCTAGAAGAGGACATTTGTCATTTTGAAGAGATAAGTGTTCCTACACTTGTCATTTTCAACAAACACTTGTCATTTGTAACCTCTACTTTTCACTTTTAAGCAAGTAAGTCTCACAGCTATATATTGGAGCTCTCTCTCTTCATTTGAAATACACTCTTGTGCTGAAATTTCAGCCGCATGCTTTGTACTCTCCTATTTATCTCTCATCTAAGAAACAATTTTTACTTAGCTTGATCTAATTCAAGTACTAAAGAAGAGAATCAACTATTTGTACGGAGTTTGCAGAAATTAGGGTTTCAAAACCCTAGTTTTCAGAATTGTTATATAAATTATCATTTTGTATATAGTTCAGACATTTGGTATTCGTGGTTTTGTTTCAATAAAATCTGGAAAAGGGAAAGGGGTCGGTTTCCCTCTCAACATGGTGTCGACTCTCTCTCTTTCTATCTTCTAATTTTTCATGGTGATAATTGATCAAGTTGGTTAAGTTCAAAGCGTTGTCATTCTCATGTTCTTCCCCGCTTACAGTTTAATGGTGAGTACATAACTGCTCAGGTATACTTAAAAGATAAATTGGCCTAGCCAATTTAATTATTGGAGAGCGGAATTAAAATTTTAAGTACTAGAAAAATACTAAATTAAATTTTAAAATTAATATAATGAAAATTAATTTAATAAGCTGCATAGTATTGAAAAATGGGATTAGAAGGTTGCCACTTGGCCAAACTTACCCATGCAAGTGAAAACAACAATTTTAGGACTGGTGGAAGTCTATTCCATCCATTGTAATAGAAAAAAAGATATTAGAGAGCAAGAAAAGGTTGCCAATGTGATTTACAACCACTAGGGATCAGTCTTATAACATGTAACAACAGTTTGGAGGGCTCCAAAAACATGTGACAAGATTCCAAGGTCCTTTTGGTGCAATTGACAACATAGAGGAAGGGGCAACAGTCTTTTTGGTGGCCCTAACCCCTAAGTGACAGCTTCCATGGTGGCTGTTTGAGCAAGACAACGTTAACGTTCTCACAATGAAACTCTGCAATTTCTCTCTCTATAGCATTCTCTCTCATCCCCATCCATATCTCAAGTTATCTTAGCATTTTTCAGCAATTTAAGCCATCGAAGGAAGAGATTTTTGTCAATCTCTACTATAAATCCTAATTTACATTAGAAATTAGGGTTTGATAGCCATCTCGGGAGGCATACTTAGAATTGAGAGCCTAGGACTTGAATTTCAGCAACTGAAATTGAGGAATCATAATAAGGAGATTTAAGAGGCTAGTCATCAACCAATATTAGATTTGGGGTTGAATTAATCTTTCAAGGATTAGGTGAAGGTCAATCCTTGAGCAAACCAAGGGGCAAGTTGGTTTGGAGAATTGCTGGTCATTTATAACAACAAGTGGCATTTGGATTAGTGGAGAAGGTCAGAGGATCTACATTGTAGTCGATGGGTTGTCCGTTGTGTAAGGGTGGGAGAAAATGTGAGAATGACAATACTTTGAACTTAACCAACTCGATCAATTATCACTATGAGAGAGAGAGAGAGAGAGAGAGAGAGAGAGAGAGAGAGAGAGAGAGAGAGAGAGAGAGAGAGAGAGAGAGAGAGAGAGAGAGAGAGAGAGGAGTCGAGACCATGTTGAGAGGGGAACTGGCCCCTCCCCCTTTACAGGCATTTATTGAAACAAACCATGAGCACTGTGTGCCTAAATTATATACAAAATAGCTGATTTTCTACAATTCTAAAAATTGGGATTTTGAAACCGTAATTTTTGCAAACTCCAAGAAACAATATGATTTTCTTCTTTAATACTTGGATTTAGATCAAACTAAGTAGAACTTGCTTCTTTGAGTAATGAGTGAGAGATAAGAAAGTACAAAGCATATTGCTGAAATTTCAGCATGAGAGTTTATTCCAAATGAAGAGAGAGATCCCTAACATATAGGTGTGGGGCTTGGATGCTCAAAAGTGAAAAGTAGAGACTACAAATGATAAGTATTTACTGAAAATAATAAGTGTATGGACACTTATCTCTTCAAAATGACACATGTCCTCTTCTAGATGCCACATGTCACTTTTCTAGAGAAAAAAATATTCCAAAGCTTATACTCTGTAAAATCTTTCAAATGCTATTTGAGATAGTTGCTAAAGACAAAATTCTTACTTGTGAAATTCTGAAGCCTTTAATACAAGCAAAATTTTCATTTTAGCAACTTTCAAAAATATTGACTTCCTAAATTTTAGGATTCGCTAAATTTAGCTTCTAGAGAGCTTCATTATATAGGTTCACTGGTTCATGGTTTGTTTCTTTGATCATGAGCATTTGGTTTCTCTTTCTGAAGCCACTCATTATATGGGCTTCTAGTCAATGTAACTATATGAGTGTAAAAATCTTAATCATTTGAGCTTTTTGGTCAATCTGACTGCTCGACTAAACTTTTAATTTCTCTTGGATATATATCTCTTCAATGAAGACCCAAGTATAAATATAGGGTGTTTTGATAATTGGTTGTCCTTAAATAGAAAGATGAACATTTAGTCATATTTTGAAACACTTCAATAATATAAACCGCCTTCCAAAGTATGAGTATCAAATTAATTTGGAATCATTGAGCCAATATGTCTTGTTAACAATTGATATACAAAAGGTTTGTTACACATTGTCTACGATTATAGTGGTAATATTTGTATTTTCAGTAGATATGAATTTTATGTGTAAGGTTGAGAGGGGGTTCTATCCTTTCTTAGTATTCTACAGGACTCGGTACTTGTCCTTGATATCAACATCCCTTCATTGTTGTATCTTCCCTTTGCATTGCATGATCCTCATCATCTTCGAACTTATGGACTTGGGCAAGTGAACAATTTGTTCAAAGAGGAACTCTCTCCAAGTAGCACGTATTGTATGTGCATTCTCATAATGTAGCATACTCTTTGTATCTCATTGTGCAAGTACCATTGAGCAGATCCTGAGCTATCTTCATCAATGGTTCTCCCACCACCACACCACCCCTCTTCACCACATTACTACTTTCCCTTTCCCTTATCATTGGCACCCTCGAGTGGTTTGAATAACTTCTTTATTTTGTGATGTGTTGGATCTAACCATTCCTCTCATTCTCCCCTTATGGGATAATTACTTGATAAGTTGCAAACTATATCTTTTCCACACAAAAAAAAGGTTTGATCAATGTCTTGGCCTCTAGGGTGACCACTTGGACTCCCTTGGTAAGATAACCATCGCCTTTGTAGTCTTGGCAGGCCATTGGGAAACGAACATGCACCCTTTGTTTAATGTCTTGATTGCTTAAGGGTCAATGCCTTGGGGTACAAAAATGGACTCGAGTTTTTCTTGTATCTCCTTCTTGATACCAATTCTGGGCCTGAGAGGAGGTGTTGAGCTAAAAATCCATTACAAACTTATTAGCTCTTTAAAACAACCCCAAAATATGTAAATTACCAAAAGTTTCATTAAATGGTGCACAACCCTAGATAGTTTCTATGGCCCATAAGAAAAACCCTTACTTGGGAGGGTCCATTTGTATCTATAAATAGATAGGCTACCCACCATTTGGCCCATCCTTGTGTGCAGGTTTCTCACTCTACAGCCACCATCGATAAGCTACTCAGCCTTTGGCAACTACAACCCTTCGCCTTGTAGTACCTAGCGACTTTTCTACAGACGCTACCTTGCTGCCTAGAGCCATCAGCTTGCTATATTTACAGTTTTTGAGTTGTCTTCAGCTGCTTCCTCATTGATTGCACCTCTTCAGCCTGCATTCATAGCCCCTGGAGCCAGGCGATAGGTTGTTGTCTCTTTTGATGTTTACTGCAGCCGGTATTTTGCTATCCACCAGGCTGCTTTACATCAATACACTCCATTTCAATTGTTGCCTATTTGTCCTTAGCTGTGATTAACAGTTCTTAGCTTGTTTGGGTGGTACACTATTGTGTTTACCAAATTTCAACCTCTTAACTGCGACGACATTTTGGTGAGTAGCCTACTGCCCTTCCACATTCAGCACTCTTTCAGCTCCAACTGGCGGTTACAGCACTCGGAATCCGTCCTCGGCGAACGTCACTCTGATATCATTCACTGCTCTGCCTTTGAGCATTTTGTACACCATTCATTTGCCACATTGCTTTATTCACTCAGAGTTATCTTCTTTCTCTATTTGTGTTTGTGTTTTTGCATTTTGTGTTTAGGGTTTTTATTTATTCCATTACTATTTGAGTTATTGTGTTTCAGTTGTGTTCATACATTCTGTGTTCTCTCTGTGCAAACCCTAGCATATCTTCACATTAGGGAGGTGTCTCCTCCAAATAGCAAGGGGTATCTAGGTGGAACTGTGCTATAGGCTCTACAAAGAGAGAGAGAGAGAGAGAGAGAGAGAGAGAGAGAGAGAGAGAGAGAGAGAGAGAGAGAGAGAGAGAGAGAGAGAGAGAGAGAGAGAGAGAGAGAGAGAGAGAGAGAGAGAGAGAGAGAGAGAGAGAGAGAGAGAGAGAGAGAGAGAGAGAGAGAGAGAGAGAGAGAGATTATTTTCTTAGCGGTAATTATTCCTCTAGGTGGATTTCATGGACATGGAAGCTCCCACAGAAGTGGTATAAATTTTCCCATTTTGATTAATGGGAACTAGATGAGTTTAGTGTTATTTTGCACCTTATGTTGTTTCATTATTGTATGGAACAGACTGATTTTTTGGTTCATTGATTCACAAAATCAAGATATAAGCGGCACTGCGGAGATGATGACTATAGATCTTCTGAGCGATATTGCAGAGATAGGGAATCAAGATATGTATGTCATGTTTTGGAATGCCATGCTTTATTTCTTATCTTTATTTTTATCTTTTAGGAAAAGAATCCTCGATTTAGGGAGAGACATGATTCAGATGATGAAGACTCTTCGAGAAATTGAAGGCATTCCATTAAAAGTATGTGCAAGCATCTTTACACTGGATGGCTGAGCTTGATATGATTCTCCATAAAGTATCTATACAAGTACATAGGCACGAGTTTTGCAAATGGAATTGGAGATTAAAGTAGTTGTTTTGAAACAATGTGTCCCTGCTTTTGTTGTTATGTCATTTTTTTGTTCTCGCAAAATGTCAAGCTACTAAGTTACAATTTGGTGAGAGTCTAAACAATTGTGAGGCAGTGAAGCTTAATCGCACCCTTTTTTGAATACCTCTCTCTACCCTGTTAATGTGCAAGGTTTTGAATCTTCTGAGCTGAATCACATTCTCAATTTCTGATTCCAAATCCATGGGGATGTTGAATGATTTTAAATGCTTTGGGCTATCAATAGGGAGTGTCCACCTACATGGCATGTTATATGGATACTTTCCACACATACATGCTTCTTGGTCCAAAGAAAAATACTTGCAAAATCAGTGCGGGCCTTGTGTAATAGAATTACTACTTAGGCAAGTTTGTAGACTTTGACCGATCAACTTGGATTCTCAATCATGATCTAGCCATGGCTTCTTCATATGCTTAATGATTACCTTGTCACCATCACTTCTTGACTTGAGAATTAGAAACGAACTAAATGTCTAATTTATTGCAAAATTTTGTGTTAGCAATGAATTTAGAATTTTCACATGTTTTTCAAACCCATAAAATCTTGCAAATCCTTTCTGAATCTAAACAAAAGATAAACATGATACCTCATATCCTTGGGAATAAAACCTTGCTGTGCCTTTTGATTTTCACTAACCAATTGGCGAGCAAATGACAAATGACTTATCTTCTTATGTGGTAACTCACTCGTATTTTGTTGTGCACACCTTCTATTGTACATTATAACAATGGCAAGCCACTCTAGTTTAATGTATGGCATGTGTGATCATCCACTAAGAACTTCTAGGTTTGGTTAAACAATTGATGTGATATGAAACATCATGCCTTGGTTAGATCTCACTTTTTTGCAATGTGTGGATGTGAGCTTTGTAGAGTGGTTTTGATCACTCACATTAGTTGAATTATCTCCTTAATGAACTCACATGAAAGGTGATGAAAGGTCGATTTCACATGAGCCAATGGCAAGCATTTGCATATTGTCCATTGCAAAGTGTTAGAGATCACTTGAATGAGTAAGATAAGTTCCCCAGACCATCCCTTTTGACATTAATTTGAATTTTTCCAACTCTTTTGGATTGAACTTCCTTTTGTTTAGTAGATGTAGAGCAAAATATTACTATCATTTATGCATCCAGAAAGGTATTGCTGCCTTCTTTGTTGTATGTAAGAACTAATTCAAGAAGCTAGCTTTGACAATTGGTAGGGCCCTTTATCAACCAATTTTGCATTGTGAAATCACTACTACTACTAGTTTTGATTATCAAAGTATTTTTAAATGTGTCAATGAATGAAAGGTTTGACAAGCATGGATACTCTTACTTTTAGAGGGTTTGCTAAACTGAAGCATATAATGGTTGATGAATGAGTGAGATTCTCAGGAATCCATATATCAAGGCTTGATGTTTGCCTCTTGTGGAGAGAGCTTGGTTGAAGTACAAATTTCCTATGGGATGTAGGAAAAAGTGTTATGTATTGATTTGTTAGAGTAATGATGTGTGGCATCTATACCTTTTGTTAAAAAGAGTTAACATATTTCGTGTGGAGGTTGCTTATGAGAAGTTTTAGTTTTATAAATGTATATGCTATCAAACAAGAGAATTGGTTTATTATTTGATGTAGATGTAAATTGGACCTTGGATTGTTGGCTCATGTCATTTTGAAATTTAGGCTTAATTTTCCTTTTGTGGTAGTTCTTTTCAAGTGTTTGGGTACAAATTTTGTGGTGTTCTACGTGAGCCCTTTTGGTTGTAACAAATCCATCTCCAAGCTACTTAGCTTTGGAGAGGTCCTTTAAGTTAGAATCTTTGGATTAATAAAAAGTTGCACTCAATTAAGATGCCATAATGTTGTAATTGACAAAATAACAAAGCATTGATTATGATAACTCATGGATCAACTTGTAGCTCTTTCATTGATTATAAAAGGACTACTAGTTTACTAAAGGCTCTTATGGAGCCTTAAGTTGTAACATTTATTATGGATTACTAAAATGTAACTTCCAGTAATTATCCCCTCTAGTGGTATGAAAGATGGACTCCGCAACTTTAGATCCTACCCCAAAAGCTTGTTCTTATGTGATGATGTTTTAAAGCTTATTTAATGTTTACGAGCTTTTTCTTTTTTGGGTGGATTAACATAGAAGTTGCACTTTGTGAGTATGGTGCAAATTGTAGCTCCTAATTGAAAACAAGTGAATCACGTTGGCTTGTGGATCAACTTCTCATCTTGGATGATTGGGTTTTTTTGTGTAAGAGGAAATTGCAATCTTTTGTGTAAGGAGTAAGTTGGCCACCTCATGAAAGGTTTTCATGAAATTCACGATCTCTTTGAAGTAGAATAGAAGTCATATGTTTTCAAATCTTCTACTTGGTCAATCAAGATACGTAAGTATTCCTTATGTTCTTGAGAAATCGAACCATAAAGAATAATTATGAACTTAGTTACAATGCCTAAATCTCTTGTGTAATGGCAAGATTTATTTCTTCCATAGTTCTGGCTCAAAATATTCCTCTCTACTCACACGAGGAGAATGCTTAGAGGTGAATTATTTGGATTACAAAAAAATTATCCCTAGTAGTGAAGGTTTTTGTTCTTTATTTTTTCCACACTATAGTACTCTTCAGATTATTTCATCTATGTTGGGTTGAGCATTTGGCTAGAAGTGTAACTCTCTTTAAGCCTCATTTTCACATGTTTCACACTTACCCAAACCAAAGTGTTCACAAGTTCTCTCTTAGGTCCATGTCCCATGATTCTAACCAAAATGTAAAAATTTGTTTTACTCACTTGTTATGGTGAAGAGCACAAACATAACAAGTAAGAGTTTCAATCTCTCGCCTTTAGCTAGCCATAAGAGCCGATGTTTGTTGCAAAACAAAGCTTCCTAATTTCATATGGTTGAGATTTCTCTTATAACTTAGTAGGTTGCAAGAAATAAGGAAAGACAAAGGACAAGAGACCTCACATCCACAATAACTCAATCTTAAGCCTAACTCGTTCATGTATAATATAATGAGCCTTCACTTGGTTGGTTGAAGAGAAAAGCAATTAATATCCTCTACGTTAACTACTTTACCTAGCAAGGGTAACATTTTGTGCTAGTTAACTAGAGAAGGATGCATAAGCATTGAAGATAAGCTTACTTACATTCATAGATGAAAGTTGAGCATATTTTTCATAGACATAAATGATGCCAATAAAGTTTAACAACTTTTCCTTAGACTATGTCTACAATTTTGCAATAATATATGTGGAAATTCTTTTTACACAAAGACGTCAAACTTTTCTTACTTGAGAAGATCCATTACACCCCACAACAAAATGGGGTTGTAGAAAGAAAAAATAGGTATATTGCAGAAGTTGCACATGCATTAATGGCTGAAAAGAATATGTCAAAATTTTTTTGGTCTAAAGCTGTCCATACTACTGTCTATATTATGAATAGAACTCCCACAGCTGCAGTTCATACGGGATAACTCCGAAAGAATGCTTTATTGGCAAGAAGCCTGATGTATCACACTCGAAGGTATTTGGCTGTGTTGCATATGTTTGTGTGCCAGATGAGCTATGGAAGAAACTTGATCCAAAGGCTGAAAAATGTATTTTTATTGGATACTCTTTAGAGCAGAAAGAATATCGTTGTTATGACCTATCACATGTGAGTTCAGAGTGAGCAGGGATGTTATTTTTTATAAGATGAGCAGTTGGTATGCACCTACTGGTGATGTATTAGATTATGATAATGATCATGATAGCTATGTACAGAAAGAAAAGCAAGAATTATGGAGTCTTAGTGGACTAGAAACATCATCTAGTACTACACCTACAGTGAGCCCTTGGTTTGGAAAACTAAGGAGTAGCCCCACATCTTCAAGTGGATCTATAAGTGTTGTATGCAAAGACAAAGGAAATAAGAAAGTGCTGGATGGTAATGATACATCTACTAGTCATTTGGGATTTGATGGAGATTCTAGTGGTTCATAGAGTTTGGATAATGAGCTTGGTACTCCTTTAGTTAGGACACCAAGTGTACAGAGAGCTCATAGTAATGTAAAGGCTCCATTGAGTGATCCAGTGGTACTATGTTCGACTATTTTCAGTAGATTATTTTCAATATGCTCCATTGAAGATTATGCTCAATATTTTCATAGTAATGTAAAGGCTCCATTGAAGATTATGCAACTCACCATTATGCTTATATGGTGAAAATAGTCGAGCATATTGAGTCCAGTAGATCCATAGTTGACGTTGGGGATGAGATAGAAGATCCTACTATGTTCAGGAGGATAGTAGGGAGTTTGATTTACATGACTATCACAAGGCTAGACTTGAGCTATGTTGTTGGCCTTGTCAGTCAATTTATACAGATGCTTAGAAAGCCTCATTTGGATGCAGTTAGACACATATTGAGATATGTGAAGTCCATTTTACATTATGGACTTTTTTATGAGGCAGGTAAGGATGTACAGGTCTTTGGATACACAGATGCAAATTGGGTTGGTAGCATGTCAGACAGAAGATCTACTCGTGGATTCATGTTTTCCCTTGGTAGGGCAACAGTTACATGGAGCAGCAAAAAGCAACCTACAGTTGCTTTATCAAGTACGGAGACTGAGTATAGAGGTGCTGCTATGGGAGTGTGTGAGGTGGTATGACTGCAAAAGTTATTAGGTGATTTGAATGTGCAGGGAGATGGTCCAGTTGTCATTCATTGTGACAACATGAGAAGCATACAGTTAGCTAGAAATCAAGTGTTCTATGCTAGGACAAAACACATTGAGGTGCACTACCACTTTGTGAAAGAGAAGGTACTTGCAAGAGAGATTGACTTGGTATATTTCAACACACATGATCAGCTAGCTAACATTTTCACAAAGGCATTGGGTGCAGACAAGCTTCGAAAGTTTTGAAGCTTACTTGGAGTTGTAGAGATAGAGTTGACCTTGAGGGGGAGTGTTGAGATGGCAAGCTCAACACGTGCATACATTGATGATGGACCACCTTGCTAGATGGGTCCGCACGTCTACACTTAGCACGTTGGTGGTCATTATGATACTCACATGGCCACTGACTTATCACTTATTATATTTAGTTTGTTACACCTACCTATATTTCACAAAGATATAGCACTAGTCAATTAGTGTAGTCTGTTATGCACTGTTTGACTTAATAGGCCACTTTTCTTTATGTTGTATTTTATCTATTCTTTGTGTACATTGTATAGCGTGTGGAAGAAGAAGAAGAAATAAGCAAGAAAACATTTTGGCCTCCATCTCTCTTCTTGTGTTATTGAGCAAGCTTCCTTTTGTGTATATAGTGTATTTGGCGCAGTAGCTCAAGCAAGTCCCCCCACCACACGATTCTTGACAATGGCTTCACTTTAGAGCCACACTATTACCTCCTTATTGTATTGAGCTACTAGAAGATATGGTGGATAGTCTATTTGCACTATGTGTACCCATCCCTTCTACCTTGAGTCACACTTTATAGCTACACAATTCGCAAAAAGAATACATGGTCAGTATGGGATGCCTTTAGCATGCACTTTGTTAAGTTTCTAAGTAGTGTGCTTGCTCGTCAAATTACTCATAATGAAGAAGAAGAAGAAGAAGAAGAAGAAGAAGAAGAAGAAGAAGAAGAAGAAGAAGAAGAAGAAGAAGAAGAAGAAGAAGAAGAAGAATAATAGAAGCAATTAACATGCTCACATCACCTAGGGATCAATCCCATAGCCCATACCACCACACCATAGTCCCAATGCACATTAAGGAAAGGACAATTCAAGCATGCACGATAGACCTATCACCCTGGGCATTGCACCACTCCACCCAACACTACACCAATTGGGTTCTCAAGAGTGGGACAACATTTTGAGTATACTAAAAACTTGACCCATCTTCCTGTTGCACAACACATGCACTCCACATGACATTGAACAGGTAGACACACCCCTCAAGGAGCGCACAACAATATGACATTTACATGGAGTGCTTGAAGACCCATCAACAATCGGTGGCCTCCTGTAATTTCCTCTTTCTACGAACTCCCCTACCTATGATAATAGCTGGCCTCCTTGTCTCCATCCTACCCAACCCTCACCCTCACCCTCACCATCCAAGTACCCCCTCCTCTAGGCTTGTTGCATCAATTATCCCAATGCACTCTACAAGCCTCATTCTGCTGTGATTGGAGTGAGTGCCATGGAACTGGCACTTGAATAGGAGAGGGACAAATGTTAACTGAGTGAAAATACAAATATTTGAAGTGAAAGGAGAACATAAGAGCCACAAATTTTTTTCAAAATCGCTAGGCCGAAAAAAATTTGACTATTGTAAACAAGTCAACGAGGCTCCCTCTTGTGCAATTCCGAAAAAAATTTGACTATTGTAAACAAGTCAACGAGGCTCCCTCTTGTGCAATTTGTAATTAAATCTAGTAGTAGCATTTGGCAAAGGAATATAGCGTTGAGTGCATGCTTAGAGGGAAGACTGGCCTTTGGCCCAAAAAGTGAGTTGAATGCCCAAGGGGGATAGAGAAACCCTAACCCTAAAAAGTATCATAAAAAGGATGAAAGAGTATGGAAAAGACTATTCATGTGTGTGCTCATTTCGTGTTCTCACTTTCTTGTTTTCCATTGAGAGAGAGAGAGTGTGTGTGTGTGTGTGTGTGAGTGTGTGTGTGTGTGTGTGTGTGAGTGAGTGAGTGAGTGAGTGTGTGTGTGTGTGTGTGTGTGTGTGTGTGTGTGTGTGTGTGTGTGTGTGTGTGTGTGTGTGTGTGTGTGTGTGTGTGTGTGTGTGTGTGTGTGTGTGTGTGTGTGTGTGTGTGTGTGTGTGTGTGTGTGTGTGTGAGCTTCAGAGAGGGAGAGTGAGGGACCAAGGTTGAAGCTCATGTCTCTTCTCTTGAGTGCTCCCTCTTGCATGTGAAGGCCGTAGAGGGCAAGAAAAGAGAATGGGTGCTTGCATGAGTAGTGGAGCTTTCCAAGTGCTACCTTCATCCTTGAAGGAGATAAAAAGAGCTCACTACAATGGTTTCGAATTTCTTGCAGTGTGTGAGAAGCTAGGTGGGAGCTAGCCATCGAATTTCGTGCGTTAAAATGCTTGAATTAATAAGAGCGTCTCCAATGGTCCCAAGACATTGAGTATGTGCTGCTCAATAAGTATTAATGTGCAATTAGAGGGAAATAGCTTCTATGAAGATGGTGTGATGCACATTGAAAGCACAAATTTGCCTCATAAATTAGAGTTGAAAACTAGTATGTTCTACTAATGCTTTGTAGATAGTTATGCTTTATGAGGCTTGGCATGGTAAAAAGCCTCTCCTTGCAAATTATTATGTGTTTGGATACGTTGCTAAAGCTTTTATGCCTTCAAAATAATGCATAAAATTGATGATAAACTTGTGAAATGCATTGTTAATGGGCACACCAATGAAAATAAAGACTTGATAATCCTTGTTTAAAGAAAATGATCGTTAGTGGCTTTGATGGAAGTGATTGCTACTAGGGATGTCATCCATGGTTTAAATTCCATCCAACCATTTCTCTCATGCAAAAGGTAGAAAAATTTATCTACTCAAGTTATCTTCCACACACACTTTCTTTTGTTTGGTATTTTCATAGCCTAATGGGTAGCACTTGCATTCTTTTTATAATTATTATTTATCATATATGTAATCTTGTGTAGCCATAAATGTTGCCCATTTGTTGACAAATGGACTTGGATAAGGTAGTGCTTAAAAGAGAGAGAAACAATCAATGAGCCAAAACAATAATGTAAACAAGCTTTACATCAAGGATAGTAATTTGGGTTCTCCTTTGCCTAGCACTACATATGCTCTATTGCATACTTCATACATTACTAACTATGCTTTTTACTTTGATACTAGTCTTGTTTGAGGAAGCCAAAGAGAGTATTGATTGATTGTATGCCATGCATGCCTGATATCTTAATGGCTATGCATTGTTACTTCTATATTTGATGAAAGGGAAGAATCGCACTTGAAGAAGCTAAAGAGAGTGTTCACTGGATTTAAGCTATGCAGTATTGAGTTGGTTTTTCATTATTCAAGAATGATATATGGGACTTTTTTGAATTGCTTAAAGTCAACAAGGCCATTATTAGGTGAGTTTACAAGTTAAAGATGAAAGCAGATGGAAACATTGATCTCTAGAATACTCCATTTATTGGAAAGGTATGCTTAGAAAGAGGCATTGATTATTATGAGAACTTTAGATCAACTTTACCTATGATCCTTGATACACGTACCTTACAAGTTTCTGCTTTCCATAGTTGCAATTGATAGCCCTCCCCCCCCTCTCCCCCCAAAAAAGTTGAAATGTTATCAAGGCCATAAAAGCACAAGTAGACTCCAAGCTCCATTAACCCTAAGCATGTGGAGTAAGTTTTCAAACTCGTTGATATCAACTCCCCTATAGGGGAGAAAAACACATTTATACCTAAAACTCTTTCTAGCTTATGTATATTCAAACATGTGCAATTGCAAGGAACCTTACATTGCAAAATGACAAAGAGAAGCTAATAGTTTTGCTAGAGGAATCTAAACATGGACACAAAAATACATGAAAGGAGACAATGGAAGTGTGTAAAATACTATTAACACCACATAAATGCACAACAAATTGCTTAGATATAGTACAAGGAACATGTAATTCGTGCAATATGGCTATTTATTCATTTGCTAAGAAGTTTTCTATTGTTCCCACTAATTATCAATGCTTTTAAATTATTCATTAGGAGTGCATTTCTCCTCCTTAGCCTCCTAAACCTTCTCCCATTGACCAGTACCCCTTACTATTTAGGACATTGTGTGGCAAAACATATCGATTCCTAAAAAATGTGACATGCATTTGAAGATGAAAAGAATTTAACCCACAAATTATTTAAATACTACCCTTATCCACAAGAAATTCAAGAGGTTCCAGCCCCCTGTCTCAAAGCACATAGGCTTTCCTATCACTCTTAGAACTGAGGGAATATATGGGACCTTACCAAGAGTTGTAGCCAAAGTTCTAACTCCTTCAAAGATGTAATGTAGATCAAAGAATGATGCCGATATAGCAAATTCACATCGCAATACTTCAATGAGGAATAACCTATTGTCCAAGGAAGGACATTGACAAAGTTAGCATTGTAGCCCACTAAATAAGAAAGAATTCAATCTCTCTCTACTATAGAGCCAACAAGAGATTGTTAAAACTCTTTACAATGAACTAGAAATCACCCAAGTTGAAATGGCCCTCATAAGTGCCCAAAAACCACTTGGAAAATTTTTCACCAAATGGAATTCTCCCCAAAAAGTAAGAGAAACACTAGAAGTTGCAAAGACATAGTATCGACAACATGATGATGGCTATATGCATTCTCCCATTATCCATTAAAACTCTCTTGACAATCAAGAGTATTGCCTTAAATATTGTCTATAGGTTAGCAATTATTGCCTTAAATGTTGTCTCTAGGTCAGGCATTCCTCGCTTTGGTATGTAAGTTTTAGTGGGGTCCATGTCACCATTATGTCTTCCTTCCTAACTCTACCCCTTAGCAAATTATATGATTGAACTTCCTAACTATGTCAACTTTACCATTTATTTTTTTCAAGGCACCCGTAAGCTCATAGATTTATTGGGTTTGTGGCTATCATTGTAGTCTTATCATGAAGGATTACACATGTCCTCTCTTCTTTTACTGTTTTGCAATGGGTTTTCCTCTAGCCCCATAGACTCATCAAAGACTTGGGTGAGTTGTTCATTTTCCAAGGAAGAAAGTGGGTGAAAAGCTCATAAAGAATCGTAGCTTTCCTCTCTATTGATGGATGTGCCTAGCTCTAAGCACATAGTCACACACTAACCCTCTTCTTTTGATTCATATCCACACTATTGTTGTGCATAAGGGGTGTGAATCTCTTGATCAACAAGGTCTTGAGAGAATGGAAGCATTGCCTAATGATGGTATCCATAGCATTTTACTAAGTCTATGCAATATAAGATATGCATAGATTTGAGACCTTACCCACATTTATGGTATATAAGAATCCATTTGTTAACCCCAACACAAAGAAAGAAAAAGGAAATAAAAAAGATGCAGGGCA
Organism: Lygodium microphyllum; assembly: GCF_053477565.2. NCBI lineage: Eukaryota > Viridiplantae > Streptophyta > Polypodiopsida > Schizaeales > Lygodiaceae > Lygodium > Lygodium microphyllum. The sequence continues at coordinate 118,309,280 of NC_141158.1, forward strand.
AAGGCGGAAAAAAGGTAGCTCAGCTAAAGAAGGAAGAGGAGAAAATACCAAAAGCGCAAGGGCAACCTTAAAAATCCAAGGCAGCTGCAAAAGGGAAAAGGTGCATTTTAAAATACAAAGGCGCACCCTAAAACCTTGTAAAAGAGTACCAGGCAGTGGAAAATCCGGAAAGCTAAAATAAAAGACAAAGACAAAGGCCAAGGCAAGAGAAAGGGAGGGCAAAGGCACACCAGGAAAAGCGCAAGACAAAACTTGTGTAAAAGAGTGCAAGCACCCCGCGGTTTAACTCAAGGAGCGCCGAGCTCTCACCCATGCAATTTGTAAATATAGATGGGTGGTGGAAAGGAAGCTAGGAAGATAGAAGGACAATGGGAAAAAGGGCCTAGGCTATGGCCGGCTATGTAAAAAAGGGGAAAGGGGATGACCGCCCAAAAGGGATTTAGGGTTTTGTATATAAAGTTGAAAAGTGAATGAGAAGCTCATTCTTGTGTGTGGCAAAAAGTGGCTCTCCTCTTCTTCTTCTTCTTCTTCTTCTTTGTTCTTGCTTGCTTGAGCTTGTGCTTGAGAGAGGGAGTGTGAGAGTGTGAGGGAGTGAGTGTGTGAGGGTGAGGGACCGTGAGGTGGAGAAGCTCTCCATCTTCTCCTCTCTTCTTCTTTTCTCTTCTCTTCTCTTCTCTTGCTCACGGTGATGGAGCTTGGAGCGTGGAGCTTGAGGATGGAGCTTGCTTGAAGCTTGCACTTGGATCATGGAGCTACCGGAGTGCGCGGGAGAGAAGGTAACTCGAATGGCATGGAGGTAAGCTCACTACACCCGTAGATATGGATGGCGCGTCGGCTATGTGAGAGGTAGCCATTAGTGCTCAGCTTGGAACTCTTGAAACAATAAGCGGTCCGTGGGTCTTGGTGGTTGAGTGAAAGCTCCCACACCATTTGCATCATCTAGTTGCTCAAATTGACTAACAAATTCATATTGATATACCATCCTATGAAACTTTTCAATTTCCTTAGCAAACTGAGAAATGTGATTTGGTGCTTTCTTCACTAGGATGGCATCACATTTTGGGATTCAAGTACAAGGAGAACCTTAGATCAATTATTCTAATTAGTATACAATTGATTTTTAATGCACATTTGGTATTAATTAGTATACATGCGATTGCTAATTAGCATACATGTGGTTGTTAAGTTGCATTTTGACATTCATAAGACTATTACCACGAATTAAAGCAAGGCACAAATGGTTGCACAATGGAGAGAGAGAGAGAGAGAGAGAGAGAGAGAGAGAGAGAGAGAGAGAGAGAGAGAGAGAGAGAGAGAGAGAGAGAGAGAGAGAGAGAGAGAGCACATGGGCATGTGTGTGCATTTCTATGTGAGTATTTGCAACAAAAAAACATGTACTTATATGCATACTTATATGTGTGATTATGTCTATGTATTGGATAGCCTCACTATAGGGAGGATCCATGCCATCAAAACAACTTAGATTTGCACTAATTCTACTCACAAAATCATCTAGTCCTATGAGTGGGACTCAAATCATCTCGTCCTATTAGGATCATGTGTTTGAATGAGTTGACTACTTTTAGCTACTAGTTTCTTGATTAAAAGGTCCTTGGCTATATTTGGATTTGATCCTAACACTCTCTCTATCTCATGAGTCCTCAAGAAGCCACTAAACTCATTAGAGAGGTACTCTCCCCCTCCATCTGATCTCAAGCACTTCACTTTCAAGCCTGTTTTTGTTTCAACAGCTACCTCATCACTCTTTTCCTTCATGAAATATACCCATAGCTTCCTTGAACAGTCATCAATAAGTGTGATAAAGTATTTACTACCATCAAGAGATACATTCTGTGTAGGCTCCCAAACATCTGTATGCACTATATCAAGTATATTTTCTGCTCACTTCTCTATCATGCGAGAAGGGTTGTCTTGCATGCTTAGCAAACTGGTATGCTTCACAAACTTTATGAAATTTTGCAACTCTAAAGAAAGGCAAACCTATAACCAATTCTCTGGACTGCATTAATTTGAGCCTTTGCACATTTGCATGTCCAATACGTTTATGCCATATTTCAATGTTTGCAATGACCACTCCTTTTCCTTTAGCATACATAGAAGCATCCATTACAGGAATTCCAACATCTAAAGTGAACATGCGGCCAACTCTACTTTCTTTTGTGACCAACCTACACTTATCATTAAAGTCTTCTACAAAACAACCTTTTGCATTGAATCAGACATGCAACCCTTGCTCTACCATTTGGCAAACAGACACTAGGTTCTTTGTGATTGAAGGCACATGTAATACATCTGTCAGACTCTTTGTCTAGCCATCATGCAACGACAAGGGAACCTTTCCAATGTGTGAAATTGGGTGGCATGAATCATCACCTATTTGCACATAACCTGGATTTTGTAAGTCCTACATCTCTCCAAACCATTTAACATGACTGGTCATATAATTAGATACACCTGAATCGACATACCATACATCATCATGTGTCCCCTTTTTTGTAACTGCATTCATCATATGCTATATAACAAACAAATGCTCATTTTTGTCATCATTTTGTCGTGAAGACAATGCATAGTTTCCTTGTTGCAATTTACAAGTGTGTATATCATCCTTCTTAGCATAACAATGGGTTGCAATATGACCTGTTTTGCCACAATAATGACAAATAATAGAAGAATTTTCAGAACCTCTGTTTGCCATCCACCTCTTCCTCTAGAGCTCCCCTTGCCTCTAAAGTTTCCTGCCTTTCTTCAAGGTATTCAACTCTTGCTTGAGTTGAATCTTTCGTGCCTTTGTATTTACTGAAAACATGTTCTAAAAATTTGTCCAAGCTACATGTGAAGTTTTTGCATTCCTAATATGTCCCAACATAATATTATCAATGACTGCAGATAGCCAATACATCACCTTTTTTACTTTTGCATTCCATTCTTTCCATGCCTTTAATTCATCTACAGTCGGAGGGATAGCCAACTCTGGCTCCTTTTCTTCACATGAATCAAGCTCATAAAGGCCCTTTCCAATGAGAAAGTTTGTCACAACAGAACTTCCATGAAGGGTAGTTGTTATTGTCGAGCTTTTTAATAATGGGATCTCCACTATTCTCTGCTATTATCACAAAAAAGGATACAACACGACAAGCTAGTCTTTTGCAACCTTTCACAACAAGTGCACAACAATACACCAAGCAACCTTTTTCAGTGATTGCTCAATAGTACATGTAATCTGCAACCTGTTTGCAAATAAACCTCATGTTTGCTTCCTAAAACACCTAAAAAAAGTACAGATTTGAAATATGTAACTTGAAACTGTTGTCCGCAACCTAGCGGCTCTAAAACGGAGTTTGAAACAGCCCCAAATGCCCAAAACAACTGCGACAAAGCCCTAAAGTGTAAATTTACAGAATATACAGTGCTCTGCTCGCACACCAAATCTCATAGCAATCTGAGATTTTCACTCTACCTTGCTTTCGGTGCCTCCACAAGCACTATCCAAGAGAAAGAGTGGAAGAATGGGATAGCTTCTTACCCGTTGCTTGCTTGCTCGAACCTTGCTTCTTTTCCTTCACTTCAACCTTCAAAATCAGCCTCTCTCAGTGGTGAGACTTTGATACCATGTCAAGAATTGCATGGTGAGGGGACTTTGCTTGAGTTGCTGCACCAAACACACATTGTATACACAAGAGGAAGCTCACTCAAGAACACAAGAAGAGAGATGGAGGCCAAAACATTTTTTTGCTAATTTATTCTTCTTCTTCCACACACTATACAATTTACACAAAGTATAGATAAGATACAACATAAAGGAAAGTGGCCTACTAAGTCAAACAATACATAATAGACTACACTAATCGACTGGTGCTATATCTTTGCCAACTGTAGGTAGGTGTAACAAACTAAATATAATAAGTGATAACTCAGTGGCCATGTGAGTATCATAATGACCACAAACGTGATAAGTGTAGACGTGCGGACCCATCCTAGCTAGTAGGTGGTCCATCATCAATGTCCGCACGTGTTGAGCTTACCATCTCAACATCCATATCATCGCCACTCGATCAATCCCTATGTTCTCTTTAGAAAACAATGGTGGAAGTTACTGCTCACATGGCATGACAACTAGCTGTGCTGGAGTAATGTAATAGAAGGTGAAGATATTTGCAAGTGGTGATGAAAGAAGAATTAGGGTAGTTTACTGAATCGTCTCACAAAGATGGTAAAGATGGGATGAGGTCAGATGAGGTCAAGGGTTTGGAAGAGGTAGGTATTTTTCGGATCATTGGCTCTTACATTGGGAATTTTGGGAAAGTGTTACCTACCATGTTCACCTTCCTTGTATTTTTTTCCATGTCAAAAAGGGTAGGAGCAGTGGAGTGGGTTCACCTTTGCGATGTCAACTGAGTAGACAAAGGCCTGCCAAGCTATCTTGTCATTTTCTAGGATGGGGTATCTCCATTCGAATTGTCCTAGCGCAGGCTTCCCACGGTTTCACTATAAGGTATTTTATTTTTCCTCCTTTGGACTAACAAGATTCCTGAAAGGCTTCTATATCAAGTTGCCCTCCCATTTTTATGCTATGCTTTTAGTTGCTCATATGATTAGTTGCATTGTGCATGGAAGTAGTGGCTCCTTGAACTTGTTTCCTTCATCCATCTTGAAGTAAAAAATTAGTGCATTGTTGGACTCTTCATGTACCTAATATTTTTATACTACCTCTTCAGGGCTTACTTTCTCTGCATCAACTAGGAGTTTAGATGGGAGGGATAAATCTACAACCTTCTACTGTTATGCCCTCAATTCCTCAATCATGCCTTCATAGGATTCTTTTTGTTTTGGGATTTCCTCCATTGGTTGCTCCATGAATTCTCCAAATTCAAAGTTTAGATGGTCAAGTAGATTCGTGGGTGGAGTCATGGTAGTTGGTGGCTCAAGGACAAGGGGAGACTCTAAGGGACTTGTTTCTAGTTGTAGGAGGTCTATTGCTTATAACTCTCTCCCTCCATGTACCCTTTTTGGTTCAGATGATAGATCAAATCTTCTTTGGTGTGTTCTATAGCTAACAAATTGATCCCATGTACCAGCCACCACCAAGCCTAATTGGGCTTTGAGTTCTTTGATGTCCTTTGATTGTGGAATGCAAGCCAATAAGGTAGCTTCTTTGAGTACTTCTTGTTACTTTGCCATAGCATGCATATATGCTTCCATTTTCACTTTATGTTGGCTCTCACTATACATTGTGATGCCCAAGTTTGTGGACATCTTCATAATGGTTTCTTCATAAAGCTTGTGAGTATGATTTTCCACTGAATTCACAACTTCAGTTGGTCGGGTGGCTATAGTTTATTGGAGCCTTGCAAATGCAAGCTTCCATTGTCTTTGCTTCTATTGATGTTCTTCAATTTCTCTTTCTTGTAGAGCTATTTTTGCTATCTCTTGTGATAGCTGGAGTGTGGTATTATTAAGTTGGAGAATCATCTCCTATAAATGCTATCACAATTACATCATTTATGTGTTTTTACCTTAAAGCATGGAATTACTCTATTGGAGTTTATTTTGGAGGTCTTGTGCCCATTTCTCTGACTAGATGATGAACTTTATATAAGTTTCATGTGTCACATTTAGGTGCTCCTGAAGTTCTTACTTGCTTTGAGAGCTTCTAGCTTCTACTTATTGAGCTCTTTGCATAGTTTCTGCAAGGTTTCTAGTCCTCCTTTTGTGCTTATTGCTGCAATCTGATCCTGACCTTTGGTGAGCTCATCTTTGTGATCTTGCTCCTATTTGGTATTTTCAAGAATCCCTTCCATGTTTTTTGCCTTAGCCAAGCCTGTGACCTTAGCTTGTAGTCCTTATATGGTTGCTATGAGGTTCTATAATGTGGTTGCTTCGACAGTTTGTGAGCCTTCACCAATCTTTTCTTCATCCTTTTTTGTCCCTACTCCTTCTTGTTCTTTTCTAATTAGGAGCTCTTTGATAGATTGTACTATTCTCTCCTCCATCTTCTTCATATCCTTTCTAGATTGTCTACGAATTGTCTAACCTAATCACAAATACCTGCCCACTTGTCTTCTCATCATCAAATGTTTTAGAGCATGAGCTAGATTCAGCTTCTTCTCTTTCCATCCTTTTCTTGCTTTCTTCAGTGTAATTTTTAGATTCTCCCTAGTACTTCCTTGGGGCACCAGTGTGGTTGATCAACATATCTTGGGGGTAGGACATGCTTGAGAGGGACTCATAAACTATTATTTAGAATTTTTGTAAGGACCCCTCCGTAGTTGACAAGGCCATGATTTCCCTTTTACCAAGTGAGCTTTTCACCGGGGTTCTTCTAGAGGATTTTGTGGGCTTTAGCTAAAGATTCTGTGATGCACTCTAGACATAGCACATTCAAGTCCTAATTGACTAGATTATTTGAGAGAATATCCTCAATCAACTATTTTGAGTACTTGGATGGGTAGAGGATTTGGTTTTATGATAAGTGAACATATAATGGAGCACTTGTCTTGTGACTCTTTGACTTGGATTACCATTGTGTAAGCTAAAACCACAAGCAATTCTTGGACTTTGAGTACCACTAAGGTCAAACTTGTTTAAATATGAGTACACTTGAAATATTTCCTCTCTATAAGATTTTTTTTCTCAATGATTTGATGTTGACATTCATATTTAACCAAAAAAATGTGAAATAAGAGAATTTGATCTACAAACCTTTTTTAAAATTTGTTGTCAGTATTTTGCTTTATATAATCCTTTAATCCAGGATACACTTGTGTAATGTTTTTACGTATTACGTAATTTTTTAGTTTATATATTACGTAAGCTTTTTTTTCGTCAAAAAAGAAAAAAAACGGTTGATGAATGTCAACGTATTCAGCACGGCCTTATCATTGCAAATGTCAACATCCTCATGAACGTAAGCATCCTCCTCACCGCAAACGTCAACATGATGACGATTACAGACTGAGAGGGATAACAATCCTCTCCCCCCCCCCCCCCCCCCCCCCCCCAAACCCAAAAAAAAAAACTACCCGTAAAAATTAACGTGCTTTTGATCAGCAACCCCCCTGTAAAAACTATAAATTGAGGGCATGGGGATAACCGGACAAATTGATAAGAGCAATCTTGATGAGGACAAGACGTTGATAAAGACTCTACTCCATCAACTCAAGAGGAGGAGACTTTGCTCACGAGAGGAGGAGACACTACTCTATTCAACCCAAGGAGGGGATACGCCGAAGGCCTCTCATCCTCTTCTACTCTTATCTGAGAAGACAAGATGTTGAGTACCCTATCCGATAGAAGCCATACCTATACTCTCGTCCCTACTCCGTCCACGAGAGAGAGAGAAAGAGAGAGAGAGAGAGAGAGAGAGAGAGAGAGAGAGAGAGAGAGAGAGAGAGAGAGAGAGAGAGAGAGAGAGAGGGAGGGAGGGAGGGAGGGAGGGAGGGAGGGAGGGAGGGAGGGAGAGATCATACATATTCTCTTACCCTTGCTCTATACTAGAGAAAGAGCTATTCTTGTTCTTAACCTTACTTGCCAAGGTGAGAGAGAGAGAAGTATTGCTCTCCACAAAGCACAATCCACAAGGCCGTCATCATCTAATCCCGCAATAACCATCATCATCATCAAAAGTCTTACACCTTTGCTAGCTCATATTACTGCCATGTTCTTCTCCTTCTACGAATCATATTTCTGTTATGTCCCCGAAGAAAAATAATTAAAAAGTGGGAATTGCGAGTAACCCTACTAACATGCAAGCAATGGTTGGAGTTGCGAGCACGGGAGTCACTAATGGAGTCGTGAGCATTGATAACAACCCTTTACCAATCGTGATACCACAGGTTTTTCTAAAAATTCCTATCCGAATTCAATAAGAATAAGATAAGTCTCTTAAGAAATATCGCAATCTTAGAGCATTCACTTGGTAAATTATTAGAACATCTTGTAGGCTAAAAACTGTTATGGAAATTATGAAAATCTAGAACTCAAGAGAAATCATGAGAAATTTTGAATTCAAGACGAATTTATTAGGAACGAAACCTTGAAGAAATTAGACAAGGATATAGTTTCAATTTAGAAGCTTGATAGAAGGCTTTAAAGACTGGAAATATCTCTAAGTTGAAGAAATTGACATAAGGCCGAGAAACTTGGGTTACAAGAATGTCATCATAAACCTTAAATTGAGAAGTTAGAGACCCCAAAAATCTAGATACCCTAGTTAAATTCAAAGGTCGATTGCTACGAGATTAATCATCACTTGAAAGTTGCATGATTGTTGAAGTCATAATTGCTTGAAGACATCAATCTTGTTTGTGATTTTCTAGATTAGATCTTGATTGAATCAAATACTGGAACAGATATAAATTGAGGAGCTCTATACCTCCCCCAAGGATAGGTGTTGAATCCCCATACCAAGAGGGGATGTTTTTACCACTGCAGAAGCATGGACTAACTCCGATGGCGAGAGGTCTCCCAATAGGGATCCCATTAAGTAGAAGGTGGACAGGGTACCAGGGAGGGGGCTCTAGCTAGTAAATCCATTATGCACCTAGGAACTACTTGGTCCCCTGTATGGCCCGAGTTCTACTTGGGACACCTAAAAATGCTAGGTATAGGTGGATTTGATCTTGGTGACGTGCAGATGCGCCGGATGAGGTAGTACTTGAAATTGCAATTTTTCTCCTGTATGGGTAGGAGAACACATATTATGGAATATAATCAATGAATTGGTTTTATTTTGATTGTGTGTCTGTGAGTAAATTATGCAAATGAACAGTTGTACATAAAAGGGATTTTTAATTAATGAAGTTGTTTTTTTACGTTTCACGTAATGTGGTAGTTAATTAGATAACTAAGAAACTTCATTAAGGGAAGTGGGTGGATGGATTCCTAACGAATCCAGTCCTATGGTAGGGTGGTCTCGGTTAGCTAAGAGGTTTTTCTGAAAACAAACGCTAGGAAGAAACTCTAGGTAGGGCAGATTCATCGACTTACTTAGGGTTTGGTCTTAGATCCAAACTGTAAATTATCTTAGGAAAAAGGTACAGCAGCTGTGACAGAGCACTACTAGGGATTTCATAAATCCTTAGTCTGCTATTGGAAAAAAGCGTTGTACTCCATGAACCAAGGGTAATGGCAGTCGCTCCTTCCGAACATGAAGCCTCTCAAAGGACACCTTTGGATGTGAGTTAGTTGGTGATAAGTGATTGTTAGGTTAATTAGGAACCTTCAGGTCAGTTCTACGTGGGAAAGTGCAGGATGCTTCCCCTACGGGGTAGACTTAGGGTTAACTAGCACAAAATCCGATCATTCTGGTTAGAGTATGGATGGTGACGATTGGAAGGTAAACTCTAGGCAACTACTAAAACATTACTCATCATGTAATAAAAGAGGGTACGTTACAACTTGGGAAGTTATGAGCACTCTTTTGAGGGTGGGAAAACTTGGCAATCATATCGAAGTTTCATACCTTCTAAAAGGTAACTTCATGAGTGAAATTTGGGTCTCCTAAAAAATTTGTTTGCAACTCCTAAAAGGTATCCTTGATTGAAAATAAAAAATGCTCCCTATATGCTCTATCTAGTGATAGCATAATATGAGAGATATAACAAAAAACATTACTAGTATATAAAAGATTAAGAAACTATAGCTATTAGTGAAAAAAGTAAAGGTAAGGTCCAAGGATCATAGGAAATTAGGTGACTATGATAGAAAGGGAAAATGCTTTTACGGTGATGCTGTTGATATAAATGGTGCACCATATTCTTAAAGTTTTTAGGAAGGTAGGCTTAGATAACTTCTCACAAGGGGAAGAGGATATGAGCTACTATATACAAAAGATGCAAGAAGGGTGATAAGCTTATTCCCCACTTTATCTCACAAGAGCATATGCTAAGTTTCTAAAACTTACTTATACAAAGGCAAAGGTAACCTTCTCCTATAAAAAGGAAGTTCTATTTCTTCTAAGAAGATTTCTTAGGATGGATAAATTATGCCTTAATACGATATCAAACCATTGTTTCCATTTATGGACTTGAGAGTAGATATTTGTTTTCTTAATGTGAACATAATTGATATTCCTATCAAAAAAATAATATTTACATTTGCATCTCCAAGATGCTTCAAGTTTTAACAAAAATATTTTTTACCCCAACTTTACATGAATTTTTCTTTCCTCAGCAATTTCAGGTTCACTTTGAATACATGGGCTCTTTTTTTCAGTTTCTCTAAGAGAGCTAAGACCTCCCACTACTTGGGAAAGTACATCCTACTAGCTTTGGACATTGCTACCCTATTCATGTTAGCCCAAATTCCTTTCAAGGTTAATGCCTAACTATGTTCCATATCTTCAATGTCTCCTCATTTCATTTTCATTTTTCTTCAAACAATGTTATTTTCAGTCTTACATACGTACTCAAGCCTGCTTGGCTTGTCTAACTCCTTTCGAAAAAGCCTTTGTTGTTGTGCAATGCCAAAGTACATGTAACGAGGACTCCTTTTTCTTAGCACACATCATGCAAATATCTCTTATTTTCATAAACTTGCCTAGTCTATCCTAGTTGGTAGCTTTTAGTGCATCCTTTCCAAAAAAATCCGTTGAGTTTTTTAATGGGTTTCCCTCCCTCCTAAGTTTGCACCTCCAAATCTTCCAATGATGGTTGGGAATTACCTTTTCCATTCCTCCTTGTTGAGGACTAGGAAAGCTTCCACCTTATGAGCCTCAAAGTCCTTCCTTTCTCTCCCTTGCATGGCTTTCATCCAATGATGATTTGGGAATTGGCTTTTCCATTCCTCCTTGACGACTAAGAAAGCTTCCACCTCATGCGCCTCAAAGTCCTTCCTTCCTCTCACTTGCATGGCTTTCTTTCATCTCTTGGTTATCATAGATTTGAGAACTTGTCCCTTACATACTTGTGAGGTGGACCATTCTTTAGCCTTCCTCTCGAATGCCTTCTTTACCTACTTCTTCTCTAGTTGGGTCAGCCTATATGCCATTGTGAGTTCTTCAATATCCTTGAATTCCCCCCACTCCGGGTTCCATATGTCTTTCCATCTTGTTAGACCTTTTTTATCTAGTGCCATTGATATTTTCCAGTCCGTTTAAGTAGGAGCTATGCTATCTTGATAGAAAAATGGGCTTAGCCATATGTGTTGCGTGAGCACCATATGTTTGGCCCTTGCAAAGCTCTTGTCCCATTCGAGATACTTCATGGTACATTTTTAGCTCTGTGGAAGTGCATTGGCTGATGCTAATTGGGTGATTCTAAATTTCACATCATCATCGATCACATCGTGCCAATCAAGACTACTCCACTTGCCTCTCTCAACCTTGGCATGTGCCATCCTATAGTTCATGATAGTGGCCCATGGCCACTCCTTATTCATTATTTTGAGCATATCAAAGGAAAATTTGTTTGCCTTGTCCCTCTTAACATGCTTAGTTATTTCGAGGGATGGAATGTCTGACTTTCTTATCCCCATAGCTCCATATGAAGTCTCTTGCTAACTTTTGTATTTTATCCCAACATGCTCTATTGAAGGGGTTAGTTTTGCAACTACAAATGCTACCATTAGCAAAAATGATGATTCGATCATGCTGTAATGACCAATCCACAAAGAATGCCAAATTGAATATGGCATAATATATGCATTTTCTTGAGGGAGTACCTCCTAGCTCCCTCACCCCGCAATGTTGAGTCGTGCTTGGAAGCGTGTTGATAGTGCCAGCCCTCACCTACAAAACATGATATTGTGTACCTTCGATTTGTGATGTACATAGTCCCCCTTCATGAAGATGAGATTTTCCCTCAAGATGGTGGGCCATTCTGTGAACTTTTGTGTCGTGTCATGTTGATGTTGCATGTTGAGTACGTGACAAGTGTGTGTCGAGCTGGGAAATGGTGTTGAGATGTGACACATTGCAGTCTTGCAAGATGCCTCCTAGGGCTCGCATGCATGCCATGCAGGGGATTCCAAGGGCTCGACCATCACACTTGATATCAGTGATCCTCAATGCTATTGCTTTGGCCACGATCTTGTAAACAAACATTGAATATGGTGAGTGGCCAAAATTGGTTAATCATTACCCTATCTAGAGATTTAGGTATCAACTTGATCATCCCAAGGTTTGTACATAGCGGCATAGCATGTGTTAGATGAACGTGATTAGCAAAATCACATACGTGTTGCTCTATAGAGTTCCATTAGGAGCCCATTTGGCCCTTGACTTCATCTTCTTTATGGTGAATTCCAATTCATCCATAGTAAAGGGGCAAGCCATGAGGTTGGCTACTTCTAGGATCATTCTCTCAGCAGAGGGGGAGAGAAGTTCTTACACTTCCTTCTCATACTTTGGCATAATTGGAGCTTCCTGGCCTATAATTGTAGACAAGTGTGGCATAAAGGCTTTAGCTTTTGGAAAGTCATCTCAATGTAGGGCCCCGTCAGCATCATGGATGTAGAGTATTGTTTCCTTTTTATATTTGATTGGGACTGCTTGGAAAAAGGCAAGGTAGTTAGCTTCTCCCTCAATCTCATATCTAGCCTTTAGTTCCACCTTACAACCTTGAATTTGGTATATTTCCCTAGCCTTAATGAAATCCTAAAATACTGAATATTCAACACAAGAATAGGATCATTAGGCTAAACAACAGGAGCACTAAGGAGAGAAGAATGAACATCAATGGTAGTATCCATGTTACACCTAGACTCCTGAGCTTGATGGTGACCTTGTTATTTGGCATAATTCATTATCACTTTGATGCATTCATCTAGCCTAAGGAAGGGATCCTTGCAATTCATACTTACATTCTTCCAATTCTCCTACACACACCTTTTAAAGTTCTTGTCCTCCAAGAAGGAGACATTTAGCTTGAAGGGTGGTGGGCCATAGTCCATGTGGTGGTTACCAATCACCTTGAATATCATTTCCAGTGATATGTGGTCAGAGTTGCAAAATTGTGGGAGCACCCTCACTTGGGATGTAGGCACCATCCACCATGCCAAGTGATCGGCATATATTCAATCTAATCTAGCAACTCTCCAATTTGAGCCCTTCCATTGATTATGCCATGTGAAAGATTTGCTTGTAACATCATTGCATGATGCACGGCACATATCAACTAACTCATGAGCCATACACAATGCTTCCTAGGCACAACATTCCTCTGTTGATAATGATGTAGAGTGATGGGATTGGTCCCCCTTCACCAATAGTCGTATTGAAATCTCTAACTAGAAGTATGGGAAGTCCAATCATCTCAACTTCCAGTTCCTTCCACTTGGCAACTTGTCTATTAGACTTGTTAGGTGCATATATCAAGATCACGCAAACCTCCTCCTTATCAATCGACATTGAACCTATTGCACCATATTGTCCTTCTCTTGTTTAGGCTCATTATGAAATACTTCCCCTTTTCCTTTCCTTTATTCTCCTTTCTACTTTGCCCTCCCAATCATTGTTGATGATGATTTAGGGATACTTGCCACTGTTGGAACTTCTAATTTCTTCTTTAGTTCCTTTTACTTCTCCTTTCCTTCCTCCTCCCGATCTTTAAGTTGGGCTAGAATTTTAGCTTCTCACTTTGCTTGCTTCTTAGGACACTCCTTTGCAAAGTGTCCATTGCAAAGTGTCTTGGTTCATGATAGTAATAGCATAAGTCAAGGAAGAATGCAAACTTGACCTCCAATTTAATTTACAGGCCATTGGCATCAAAGACCTTCAACATCTCTAAAGTCTCCTTCCTTTGATCCCAGAGGATGCAAGGGGCCTAGTTCAAGAGGCTATACATTTGTGTACAAGTGCACGCATGCAATGACCTATGTGCGCACGTCCATGTGCATGTGCATGGGTACAAGGGACCTAGTGCGAGAGGTTGTGCAGATGTGCACGTGTGTGTGCAAGTGCGCATGTGCATGTGTGCATGTGTGCATGCATCTATGTGCAATGGCCTATGTGTTCGTGCACTAGTGCGTATACACGTGTGCAAGTGTAAGGGTGTGTGTGCAAGTGCATGTGTGCACTTGCCAATGTGCATGTGTTTACGTGCATGTGTCCATGTGTGCACATGTCCACATGTACATGTGTAAAGGTATATGTACAAGTGCATATGTGCACTTGCCTATGTGCAATAACTATGTGCAAGGGTTTAATGCAAGGGATTGTATGCATATGCACCTGTGCACCTATAAGGGTGTGTGTGTGTGCAAGTACACTTGCCTATGTGCAATGACTATACGCACATGTGTGGGACTATGTGTAAGGGTCCAATTCAAGGGATTGTGTGAGTATGCATGTGCACACATATCCACATGTAAGCTTGTGTTTGCAAGTGCACATGTACACTTGCCTATGTGCACATGTCTATGTGCACGTACATGGGACTATGTGCAAGGCTACTAGTGTGAGAGGTTGTGTGCATGTGCACATGGAAGGGACTATGTGCAAGGGTCTAGTGTGAGAGATTGTGTATGCATGCACGTGTATACATGAAAGGGACTATGTTCAAGGGTCTAATGCAAGGGCTTGTGTACATGTGTATGTGTGCATGTATATATGTACATGTGTGTCACACAAGTGCACCCAAGGCACCTTCTGCCTCTACCAGTTCCTATAGTCTTTCCTGCCAAGTATGTGTGTGTTGGGTGTCATAGTATGTCTACCAATTTGTGTGTGCCAATATGTGAATTAATGTGTGTAGGGTGGAGGTGCCCAAGGGTATGCAGGACTGAGAATACACTAAAGTTTAATGAAAATTTGAAAGAACCCTCTTAAACAAAAAGAAACATATGTATTGAAGGGGTCAAACTTCCCCCTATGCTCCTCTCTCTCTTCCACATTGCTTAGGTGGAGTTATAAGGAGACAAGTTGGAAGAGGGCCCCTCCACCACTGAACAACTAAGAAATTTGACTAATCCCAACCAACACATTTAATGGGGTACACACAACTTGAAATAAAGCCTTACCTCCTCTAACCATTCATTGGTTGTAGCCTTTCCTTGCTCGCAACCTTTCCTTGCCTCCTCTCATGGGGCAGCTTTGGTCTCTACCTCAGGTTTCTCTTCCTCTCTTTTAGTGGCTCCATTGACTCTTCTCAATGGATCCTCCCTTCTTCTTGGTAGTTCCTCCTCCCTTGTGGTGGTGTTATGGGTATGGCCAATGAAGAATAGGAAAGATAGAGATAGAAAGAAGGAGAAATATATCAAAGACGATGGATGAGGGCGATTATGTGGTCGGGATGGTGGTGGGGGCTAGAAGGGAGGGAGGGGGTTGGTGTAAGTTAGGGGGTAGAGAAAGGGCAAAGAAGACGAGGGGGAGAGAGTGGTCGAGGGGGAAAAGAGAAATGGAGAAGACACAGGAGGGAAGGGGTGAAGAGGACAAAAGTGGAGGGAGAGGATGGAGAAGACAAAGGAGGAGGGAGGGGTTGGAGAAGATGAAGGAGGAGGAAGAGGATGGAGAAGACGAAGGAGGAGGAGAGAGGTGGTGGAGACCCTAGTGGAGAGGAGGGGGCAAGGAGAGAACTAGGTGGTGTGGTAGAGACTCCAATGGGGCACTAGGTGGCACAATAGCAACTCCAACAAGGCGACAATGGCTCCTTTGACATCAGTGAATGGAAATATTGGTGCCTATGCGACAAATGGCGAGAACATAGTTGAGGTGAGGGCAGCAAGGATTCCACTATGGGGCAGTCCAACAGGGGCAGCATGCCTATGGAGCAAGAGTCAACAATGCACCAAGTGGGGATGACATTGGGTGAGGTTGACCACAGGGCACTAGGTAGCTGGTGGGATGGCAACGATGGTGGGGTCGAGGGGAGGAGGTTTGGGACAAGTAGGAAGGGAAACTCTAGGGTTTCCCCATTTTTCATTCTATTTTTTTCCTTTTTTTGTGCCTTTTTTTCATCGGGGGGAAAGAAGAAGAAGAAGAAGATGGATGGTGAAGTTAGTGAGTGCATGGGCAGAATTATTTGGGAAAGTATCATACACAATAGTGGCATCACATGACATCATTCAAGCAGAGAAGAAAGCATCCACGCATGTGCACATAGACATGTGCATATAGGTCATTGTACATGTCCACTTATATGTACACCCTTACATGTGCACATGTGCATTTGCACATATACGCTCGCATGTGCACTTGCACATAAGCCCTTGTACAAATACACACACACTAGTGCATGTGCACATAAGTCATTGCACATAGGCACTAGCACACGTGCACACACACACAACCCTACACTCTAGGACTCTTGCACATAGTCCCTCCCGTATGTGCACACACAATTGCATGAACACATAGGACATTGCACTTAGGTACACTTAGGATGTTGTACAACATCTTCACACATGTAGACATGCACAAACCCTTGCATGCGCACAAAGACATGTGCATTGTTAACCTCATCACAAGATAAAGCGGAAAAAGTGGAAAAGCGGAAGACGGGAGCCAAAAGAGGCGGCTCAGAAGGAAATCAGACACAACAGAAAAAGCAAGAAGGGAAACGATCAAAAGTGCAATAGCGGCCTCAAAAGCTAAGGCAAAGGAAAAAGAGCATTTTTAAATGCAAGGCACCCCCAAAAATTTTTGTAAAAGAGCACATGCCCCTTCCTGTGCAAATTGTAAAAGTAGATGGGTGGTAGGAAGGAAGCTAGGAAGTTAGGAGGACAATGGAAAAGAGGTCCTAGGCCACAGTCGGCCATGCAAAAAAAAGGGGATAAGGGGATGACCTCCCAAAAGGAATTATGGTTTTGTATATAAACTCAGTGAATGAGGAGCTCATTCTTTGGTGTGTGGCAAAGTGGACTTATCTTCTTCTCTTCTCTTCTCTTCTCTTCTTACTTGCTTGTGTGTGCTTGAGAGAGGGAGTGTGAGAGTGTGAGGGAGTGAGTGTGTGAGGGTTAGGGATCTTGGAGGTGTAGGTCTCCATCATCTCCTCTCTTCTTGTCTTGTCTTGTCTTGTCTTGTCTCACACATGGCTATGGAAGATGGAGCTTGGAGATAGAGTCTTGAGGATGCTTGAGCTCGCATCTCAATTGTGGAGCTACCGGTGTACTTGAGGGAGGAGGCAACTCGTTTGGGCATCAAGGTAAGCTCACTACACCCTGGTAGGATTGAAGGTGTGTTGGCTAGGTGAGAGATATCCATAGATATTCGCTTAAAATTCTTGAAACAATAAGAAGTCCATGGGTCTTGGTAGTCGGGCATGAGCTCCCACTACATTTTGGTTCTGTTTGCCGAGACCAATGGATTCAAGCTTGAGTACTTGCGCACCTCAAATCGAGCAACAAAGTAAGGGTTTCATCCCTGAATCGGAGCAGATAGGTAGGAGGTTTCATTTCTATATTTTTCTTTTGATTTTTGTTGCATTTAGAGTAGGATAGGACCAATAAATCAAAGGAAAAAACTTTAGGGTTTCTACTGTGAAGCAAGCGCAAACAAGGAGAAAAATGGGGAAAAAGAGTGCTTAGAGGTGTTAGAATTACATGGAGAGTGACTAGATAGATTAAGGTTGAGTCCAACAAGGGTTTAAGACCCTGGGAAGAAAAGGGAGACCTCATTTTTAGTTTCTAGTAGAGAAAGAGAGAGAGCTTGAGAGCTTGTGAGAGACTTGGTGCTTCCGGGAAATCGATCGGTAGCCACAAGAGTTTTTTGCTTGGATTAGTTGTGTAGAAACCTTTCTATGTATCTGCCCTTCGATTCTAGAGAATATTGCTTGTGGGTGTGGCAAAAAATCATTGGCGCGAAGCGATTTTTGTTGCCATTGTTTTGCATGCCGACAGCAAAATCGGGCACCATCCGTAGGTGTTCGATTCCCAAAATCGAACGCTTAGACACCTTATACACGTCTAATCCCGAGAATCACATGGTCCAACCTGACATGTCTGATCGGACTCAGTTAAATTAGACTCAAGCACTTGAACATGCAGAAAATAGAACACCCCAACAATCAAACCACTACCATGTATCCGATCTTGAGGATCGGATACTCGAACTTGTGACCTCGTTTAATTTTGAAAATCAGAATCTTGGACCACTCTGTCCAATTTTGAGAATCAGACACACTCAAATTGGACCAACTTGACCAGTTCGATCAAACATACCTTGTCCAATTTTGAGAATGGGGCATCTCAAAATTGGACACCTATCAAATCGGACATTGCAGAATCGGACTCTACATATTCATATCAAATTTCGACACATCAACTTGACAAATTTAACATGTCCAGGACGATAGAGAGTACAACCCACAACAGGAGAATTCATCGAAAGCCTTCTAGGCAAACCTAGAAATTGTAGCTGAACAGCCAGGCACAGTGCTAATACTCATATCAGCATATTCAACACCCCATTTGACCCTGAGCAAGCCTAACGACGTAGCACAAACCCTAGAGACCAAAGGAAGTGGCTAGAAATCAATACTAGCGTCCCATTAGACCGAGTACATGGAGGAGAATGCGAGAGTTACAATTGTCACTTTGTGTTTGCACCCACATTGTTTTCCAGCACTTGAAGTGCACTTAAGTAAAGCTAAAAGCCTGAATTTGCACGGTGCACGAAAGAGAGCATGCACACACACACTCAAGGAGTGTAAGTGAGGACTGTCTGTAAATAATAAGGAACTCACTCAAAACTAACAATCAGAACAAACCACTAGTAGGAGAAGACCCTAAAACATAGTCAAGTGATCAAGAACCCAAAGCATAGGACCAAGTGCAGATGCGACACAGAAGTCAGACACTACAAGGACCGACACCATTGGAAGACTGGATCTGTCTAACTTGATCAATCTCATTGACAAATTGGTGGAGCACATGAGAGTGCAAGCCTAGCACAGCCAAGCACTAACCACGGATGTGGCAAAGAGCTTGACCTAGGTGATTTCCCAACGGAAATCCAGCAACAGCTAGTCTACAAACCCGGATAGACCACCATAGTAGGACATCCGAGGATATCATAGTGTACCTTGAAAAGGAGAGGAGACTAGCATGGGAAGCTTTGCAAGGCATAGTGGCCTACAATTATGAACAACAAGCTAGAAGCTTGCAACAGAACATAGAAATGCACGGGATTCAATGAGTGCTAGCCTAGCAAGCAGAAATAGAACAGGACCTGACAATGCAGAGAGGGAAAGAGTGCTAAAAGAGGTGATCTCAGATTGAGCGAGCTTCTTACGAAGCGACTGCTAGAAACTCGTCAGTAGAATAGAGCTCAAGTCCAATGGCATCCTCATTGCTTACAGGATTAGGAGTTAACTAGGGCTCTAAGAGCCAATCAATAATCCTTGTCATGGCTAAGCAATTAGACAAGTACTAGCCAAACAATGACCCATACAACTTCATAGAGCAATTCGAGCAAGTCTGAGAGGCCAATGGCCTCACCGATCTTACTTAGTGCTCACAAGCTTTTGGTCTATGCTTAGGAGATAAGGGTAGGACCTTGTACACGAGTCTGGATGCTACTGAGTGAACCGACTTCAATAGTCTCAAGAGTCTCTTTATTAAGAGATTCTCTGAGCCTCGGTACTCCAATAACCTTCTAGTGCAACCAATGAACATCAAGCAGAAAGACAGGGAGGACATCAGAGACTACATCACCCACATGCGAAGTCTCTTGAAAAAAATCCCAACTAGTGAGTGACCCACTGAAAGAGCGGTCTGCACCATCTTCATCAATGGGATACGAAAAGAGGAACTGTACAAGGCCTTGGTAGGCAATTCAAGCTTGTAGCGAGACACGCTAGCTAGGGTCTTCGATGAGGCAATTAGAGTGGATGACGAGCTCAAAGAGAGAAGCTCCAAGAGCTCCCACCCGAGAGCTAGCTAATGCTAGAGAGAGAGTTTCAACATCAAGAAAAAAATCAGGCCCAAGTACTCAAGATAAAGGAAAGGGCACTAACACAAGTCAAGAGCTAGCGGAGATGAAGATGGAGCTAGCCAAATTACAAGAGATGATGAGATGACCAGCATGCTCTTACTTTCAATGCATGCATTGTGATGGAAACCACCTGCCAACCGAGTGTCAAGCATGAGGTCGCGGTAGGTTTGTTGACCATAATACCCTACATTGCAGGCTACCAAGGAGACTTCCGTACTCGCAACCATACAAACAGCCTTATCTAGTGAATAGGCCACAAAACTTTTTCAGGAGGGGAGCCCCATTGGCTCTCCTAGCACCTAATGACGCCAAACCGGCCATTCCTAGGATGAAGATAAACCCCATAAGTATACCTAGACAACCTTGACCCTATGTAACCCATCCACCGAGCGACATGCCAGTCCACTATGTGGAGGAGCCAAACAACGAAGAGCCTTACGTGCACCCCTACATATCGTATGACAAAGAGGGCAATGCAGTCCTTATGGATTACCGACCTATACCGGTGATGGTGTTAGGAAGGGGTAGAGGTAGGAGCTTAGGGGGGCAAACCCAAGTACCAATTTCTTGTTGGAATTGCGGTCACCCAGGACACATCTCCTCACACTGGCCCGAACAGGAGTAGGCTAATCAGAAAAAGGCTGACCTTAGATGCCGAGAGTGTGGAATCACTCACATGTTTATCGAATGCCCCAAACAAAGGCCACCCTTTAGTGCTACGAACGAGCCATATGTACTGTTGGGGTTGTTTGGAGTTGATACATTTAACGGAGAGGACACACCCATCCCATTACATCTCATGATCTGCACATAGAAAAAGCAAGCCGGCATATCACTGCCTGGATCCAACAACTTAGATGCAGCCTCAATCAGAACAAAGAGCTATAAGTGAAGGAGAAAGAAAGTTAAGGCAAAGGTCACACTAAAAACCAAGAGTGCCACAACACTACCTGTGCTACCAGAAAAAAGGTGACAGACACAAAAGCAAAAACATCTTCTCTAAGGATGGTCGAGAAGGGGAGTGCAAAGGTTGCGGAGTACCCCAACCCAAAGGGCCAACTTGAGGCTATCGAAAAGGTCAAGGAGTGGGTAAAAGAAGCCCAGGAGCACTTGAAGGATGTTGACCTATATTGAAAGATGAGATCGATGATCTCTCAATCATAAGCACACCAGCATCGCCTCCACAACTAAAGTCAAGGGATTTGGCCGTACCACAAGTAGTGTTGCTTAAATAGAACCTACACGCTATAGGCCAACAAACCAATTGGGACCATTGACCAAGAAACGCAAAGTAAGGAGAGAGGAAAATAGCTACTTAACAACCTCCTCATCACATTAGTGACCACCCCATTGACTATAAGCCTAGGAGACCTACTTAGGCAGCATCTGACACTATGGCAAGAATTGAAGCAATAGGTTGAAGGACTAATGGAGCAAGGGGTAGCTTATCTATATGATCATGATGCAGTAACTCAGATGCCCAATCTGATGCTGCACTCAGTTCCCAAGTCCTTGCACGTCAATGCTTTTTGGGTAGGCACCAAAATGCATACAGTCTTACCGGTCCTAGCTCTAGGAGACATCCTAAGAAAGGGAATTGTGGATATAGGAGCAAGAGTTAGTGTGTTGAGCCACACAGTACTCTAGGATTGGGATAACCCGCCTGTTGAGAATGCTCCGTTCAATATCACCCTAGCCAATGGAATGAAATTGCGGCCATTTGGAGTATTAAAGAATTGACCATTGAAGATCATAGGAATCCAATTCTTTGGACTTTATAGTCATGAAGGGAGTGGACTATGACATCCTATTAGGCTGGCCCTGGATGTACAATGCACGAGTCATAGAAGATAAGGGTAAGGGTCTAATCTTCTTAGGCAATTGAACAGAGGCAGTAAAATTAGAGATGGATACATGGAAGACCACACCAGTTGACATGGATGCCATCTCCACCATGCTGAACGGTGATGCGCAAATTAGGAAATACTATGGGCAACTCACCAAGTACATCCCTTGTCCTGAGGATAAGTGATATTGGATGCATGTGCTAGCCACAATCGATCTATCATTCTTGGATAGTGAGAAGTATGAACAAGCCGCTAAGGCAATTGGTGAGCCTAGTGGCATGCCGCTAGCACCAATCTGCATGATAGCGAGGAGCTCTCATAGGCATTCCAAACTTGTCAAGGTACGAGTGGCCACCATCACGAAAATTGAAGATGAAGATGAGGAAGTAGTGGCACCTGCCTACCTACGCTTGTTAGTAACTACCCAAAAGACACACATCTTTGACATACTCATTGACAAGGGAGCTGACTATAACATCCTTATGCATAATCATTGGACCCTCATTAGTCAACCAAAACTGCAATCCACCAACACCAAACTCAATCCATTTGGAGGATGGTCCTACGCACTGCTCAAGAAGTGTAGAATGACGGTCTCTATCAAGACTGAAAGCCTACCTGTGACCTTTTTTGTGATGCCTAACACTAAGACCGATGGTAAGGAATCGCTGCTAGGCTATACATTCAAGAAACAAGTACACTGCAACGTCAACTATTACTCGCAACTCATTCACCTTGCCATGGGCAATGTTAGGATAGTTACGACTTTTAGCAAGGGCTACGCGACTCCATCATAGTCCATAAAGCCATCGGTAGAGAAACCCACCATCGAGACTAAGGAGGGGGGTTGTGATTCGTCATCACCTGCCAAAACTCAGTACTAGTGAAAAGTCGACCACAAAGCTAAAACCCTTGAACACCATCTCAAATGGGTGCCAAAATATCCACGAACGCCGCCTATCTAGGAGCACCCAAACACAAACCCGCAAGGCTAGGAAATCCTCCTCGAAACCTAGGAAGCCTAGAAGAAACTATAGGCATCGACGAAGGTTCAAGTGGTGATGGGTTCCCAAGACCTTATTGCAAGCACAACACTACTACGAGGGTAACACCTGGATTTGGATACGTAAAGCCAAGATGGCCAAGGACACTACTCCAACAATGCCCCCAAACTTACCCACACCAAGCCATGTGACAGAAAAGGCAGCAATGCCACAAACGACTCAAGCTGCGAAAAGCATGGAGCCTCAAATCCAGAAGCTGGTAGAGACTACCTCACTAGCGCCTAGTAGCACGGCACCCCTGACTCTAATCAACAAGCCTATCACACAAGAAGCCCAACCACGCTCTCAGGAGCAACCAAAGCCATAGCCATCAGCTACCAAATTATCTAGTTCAGTCAAACCTTACTTGCTAGCAAGTCTTAAGCCATCCTTCGAATGATGATCGATTCTCACATTGGCTAAAGACCTAGCTAATAACACGGAAGACGACCTAATCACCTGCATCAAGTACTTTGATGCCACGTTCACCCTACTCGCTAAGATCTATGAGCATTTGGACCTAGGTATGCTTGATTCATCCTTAGCGTCGATGTCCGCTCCATGATGTGCACTTGGGAGGAATACAAATTCATGACGGTAAAAACCCCCACAACGGAATAAGAAGGCTTCCAAATCATGATTAATGCTGAGCAACAACGTGTTGTTAAGACCTCTGAGTATGATCCCACTTATGTAGCTCCAACCTCCTATAGGGTATTGACCACCATTTGTAACCGACCCTAGAAGAGCACATCGTGACCCACCCACATTTAGACCGAATTCTGACCGAGGAAGAGTTATACATTACTAGCAGGATCAACTCCGGTGATTTTATCATGGATGTTCTCACCTACATCACTCAAGTTGGCATCTGTCCTTTCGATATGGATCGCTGTGTCAATCTAGAATATAATCTAAACTTCTATGCTTGGCTCATGAGAAAGTAAAACACCGCAAGTCAGTGCCGAATGCCCTTGACCTCTCAAACCTTAATGCTAGGA
Organism: Lygodium microphyllum; assembly: GCF_053477565.2. NCBI lineage: Eukaryota > Viridiplantae > Streptophyta > Polypodiopsida > Schizaeales > Lygodiaceae > Lygodium > Lygodium microphyllum. The sequence continues at coordinate 118,333,062 of NC_141158.1, forward strand.
AGGATTCTGGGATGAGGTGAAATCAAACATATAAACAATAAAGGTGAATGAAATGCACCGATCAAACATCCATGAATGTCCAAGGGCGGAAGAGAGCAGATAAAAATCAACTTGTGATTGAGGAACAAGTCATAAAATTTTTGGAATGAATGGATTGTCTGAAGGAAAAATGCTCTTTTTGTATTTTAACATGTTATTCTTCCTAAGAAAGCATAATCAAATCCTGATTACCTTTCAACAAGAAGTTACCTTAAGGGCACTAATGGTGAACTATGGCATCATGACAGGTACCCACAATGGCAATCAAGAGAAAAGCAACAAACTTCCATTTTCAGAGGAGGAGGCAAAGTACAGCCTCTTGTTGGAAACAAGGGCTTACAATCAATTCAAATTCAGGCATATCCTGAATCTAGAAGACCTAGTCATGGAGGATCCATCCATCACACAATTGGTGAAGCAATGCAAGCTGCAAAAGTATGTGGAGAAGGTGGGCCAAGCCATCGACTATGAGAAGTGCGTCAAATTCCTTCAGACCTTCAATAGAAACCAAGGCACCGTCAAAGTGCACCTAGAGAATGAGACACACCAAGTAGAAATCGAAGTAAAAATCAAGCTAAGCCCTGAGCTGGTATAGAAAGCACTAGGCCTACCAAACAAAGCGGAGAGACGACCAAAAAGGGATGTATAAGACATATTGGGAATGGACAAAATGATTGTCCACACCAACAATGGCATCAACCTAGCTAACATCCCCAACCTTGAGGTCCAAATCCAAGCCAAAATGGTGCACACCCTATTCTCCAATCAACGATATAACGCATTGATGAACGGTATCAACGTGCCAATGCTGGAGAGCATTGCTACATTAGTATGTTGATGAACAGAATCAATGTCCTTTGAGGAGGTAAATCTAAAAGGCTTCGTAAGAAAGACAATAGAGTCGTCGGCAAAAGCATTAGCCATTGGGTGGAAGGCCCGCAGAGGGGGAGAGTCCTCGGCCTCCAAAGCCAAGAAATCGTCATCCTCAAATGCCTCCACCATTGGCTTTGGAGGAATCTTGACAACCATCGTAAGAGAGGCACTTGGGAAAGCACAACACAACGAGGCAGTCTATGAGATACGAATAGGTCCCCCTCCACACCAAGGAAAGGAGCAGCCCAACAACGCACCTTCCTCCGCACTTTCTTGGACACCATGCGATCTAAGGAAGAGGAGGCCATTGAGTCCTTAAGGAAAAAGCTAGAGATCTCCTGCAAGGCTATAAAACACAGGCTACATGCCCAAATGCAAATTGTGGAGCCCACAGACGCAAAGCAAGAGAGGAAAAAGATGACTAAAGACACATGGCCAAGTTTTGAAAGGGGGCAGCAAGCCGCGGCTCCTTAGTGGGAGGTTTTTATGACAAGAATGTTGCCCTGCACCACTCTTTTTGACCTCAAACGTCGGCCAAGATATCTGTGCAATGTATAGATCAATGTGTGGCTTTTTTTTTAATACATGTAGGTCACCGTCACTACACCTACGGGTTCTCAAGTTAGGCACATTTGGTGTCCTCGGTCGGCCAGCTCTACCCCTAACCCCCTAGCCCATTTTCATTCTCTACTTTATGCTTATGGCACCTCAAGGGCAGGAATTTCAAACATGTCTCCCTAAGTCACACATAGCACCCATAACGGTGCACGAACTGGGTCCTCAAGTGTGGGACAACAACCAGGCTTGCTTGTGGTTTCGACCCAGCTCCCAATTCCACTAGCACAAGCACAATGCACCACATGGTAAGGTAGACATGCCCCCAGATAGTGCACCTTCTTTTATTTCCAAGTAAATACAAATGATGCAACCTGTCAACTTCGGTGGCCCCATCATCCACTCAATTCACTCTTGGCCCCCAAGACCGATCCCCATGAAACCCTATCATCATCAACTTCCACAACCGTTTTCGCACAACGTGTCACCATGCAGCTGAGACAAAGCAAAGGAAAACCAAGGTAGCCCAAGTCAATAAGTGAACAAAAAAGCTCATTCTGCTCAAGCAGGAAAAGTGTAGGAGATGGCAACCTCAGAAAAAACATGGGGGAGCTTCGAATATTTTGGAGAGGTCTTCTCAAGGATGATGGAGGTCCTATCAAGGATGAAGGATGAAGGAAAGAACCGAAGATTCTAGTAAGGTGCTCTAAAAGGAGGGAGGAAAGCACCGAATATTCTAGCAAGGCTTTCTCAAGGATGAGGGAGCACCCTCGAATGCTCTCACAAGAAAAGCGTGAGGCGCAATATAATTCATTTTATCAGAAGTGTTGGGTTCCCTCTTGTATAAGTGGCAAAGTCTAAACATACATATGTAAAGAGATAAGGACATTTGGAGGGAATAGGGAACAACCATGTTAAGCTCGCGGTGCCGCAACCTCGGAGGGCAAGAGGGGGATCCGTCCAACACCATCTGCAATTTCAAAGGAATGATCCATCCAGCACCGTTCCTCGCAAGGGCTTGTATACAAACTCAAAAAATCCATTTGGCTACACCCATCCCAGGTTCCAACTACTACCTATCAGTTCCATGTTAAGATAGAGAGAGAGGTAGAGATGGAGTGAGGAGCAAGCATGCTCTCATCTTCTTCATTCATTCTCACATAACCACACACAAAAGGTAAGTGTATACAATAGTACTAAGGTCCATAGGACCATTCACACTGGGTCTAAGACCACGGACTTATTTAATGTCCCACACTTGCTGATACATCTGGACAAGACTAATGTCAGTTATACATACTAGCAGGAGAATAGTATGAGCTTGATATTCTAACTCTCCCCCTCAAGCTCAAATCATCTGATGAACTCCAAGTAGCTGTCTAAAACTACTAAACTTATCTTTACCCAAAGACTTGGTAAAGATATCTGTAACATGTTCATCAGTCTTCACATGCATAAGATCTACTCTCCCTGCAAGAACCATCTCTCTGATAAAATGGTAGTGTATCTCTATGTGTTTTGTCCTGGCATGGTATACTGGATTCGTTGCTAGGAGTACACTACTGAGATTGTCACATAATAAGGTCACTGGAGCATCCACCTGAATATCCAAATCAGCCATAAGCTTGAACAACCATGAAATCTCACATGTTGCCAATGCAGCACCCCTGTACTCTGCCTCAGTGCTAGACAATGCAACCGTTGATTGCTTCTTGCTGCTCCAGCTGATCATGCCACTTCCAAGGCCAAAAGCATAGCCACTCATAGATCTGCGATCATATGAGCATCCTGCCCAATCCGCATCTGTGTATCCAACTAGTTTCAAGGGCTTATCTCTCATATAGAACAGCCCATAATCTACAATGGACTTAACATATCTCATAATCCGCCTAACAGCATCCAAATGTCGCTTCCTGGGCTTCTGCATAAACTGACTTATGAGCCCAACTGCATAACTCAAATCCGGCCTAGTGATGGTCAAGTAGATCAGACTTCCAACCATCTGTCTGTACATAGTCACATCCTAAATTTCAGCTCCAGTGCTAATGTCCAGCTTGACATTCTGATCAAGGGGTGTATCCAATGGTTTGCATTCAGCCATGCCATACTTCTTCAGCATTTCCATGGCATAATGTTTCTGCATCATCCATAAACCATTTTCAGCCTTGATTACCTCAATACCCAAAAAGTATTTCAATTCACCTAGATCTTTCATGTCAAATTCAGATTTCGGCATCTTCATTACATGATGTATGTCCAAGTCATCATCACCAGTGATTATCAAATCATCAACATATATGACCAGCACTACCAAGCCACTATCGGTCTTCTTTGTAAATAGGCTGTGATCAGCCCTACCAACAGTAAAACCCAACCTCTGCAAGTAGTTATTGATCCTAGCATGCCAAGCTCTCGGAGCCTGCTTCAGCCCATACAGTGCCTTTTTTAGCTTGCATACATAATACTGAAAATCAGGGTGAACATACCCTTCTGGCTGAACCATATAGACATCCTCTGCTAAGTCACCATTAAGAAATGCATTCTTAACGTCCATTTGCTGTAATTTTCATCCTCTAGCAGCAGCCAAAGCAATCACAGTGCGTATGGTTGCCATTTTGACAACAGGGCTGAATGTTTCCTCATAATCAAGTCCATACTATTGGGTATACCCCTTAGCAACCAGCCTAGCTTTGTACCTTTCCACACTGCAATCTGACTTGCATTTGATTTTGTAGACCCATTTGCAGTCAATGGTCTTTTTTCGTTCAGGTAGTGGCACAAGATCCCATGTCTTATTTTCAGCCAAGGCATTCATTTCTTCATCCATACACTACAAGATATATAACTTATAGTGACGTTCAAAGCGACGAAAATACAAACAACAAAATCTACCCCCGTCGTCGCAAAAAGCGTCGTTATTGACGACGCCATAGAATCGTCGCTATATGCGTCGCTATTTGCGACGTATATAGCGACGCATATAGCGACGGTTACAGAGAATTTGCGACGCTTATAGCGACGACAATAGCGACACGTGCAGTAAATTTGCGACGCAAATAGCGATGGTAACAGAGAAAAAAAAATTGTGGCAAGGCAGCAAGCTGCCCTGCCACATATAGCACTGTGTGCTGTATGAGAGCCATACAAAATAGTTTCTGCACTGCTGCATACAAAGCGTTTGCAAACAAAAAGAATGTGTACTGAAATCATAAAACTGATAGATGAAATAAATACATGATATCGCATAAAATGCGATTGGTACAATCATAAAACAATATCACTAATACATAGAAAATGTCTACATAGATCGGGCAACTAAAAACTAAAGGTATGTGAGCTCTAAGGATCCAAGGGCGAGCTACAAATCCTCGTCCCCCGAAAGCTCTTCCGGCTGCAAAGGAGCATCAAACGGATTCTGCAGAAAAAGAAACAACATATCAATCCACCATACAATAATGCATTCAAATATCTCATGGTAACTACGGACAAGAAAGATGAGTGACTTACTGGGCCGCCGCGTCTATACAATCGGTCGATCAATGATCTGAGACCATGCCTCTCTACATATCGAGTCTCAAGGCCTTGCGGATCGCAATTTGTAATGGAGTGCTGCAAAGAAAACAAAATGCTAACTGTTAGAAACACGATTGTCAGTACAAAGAATATCTCAAAAAAAAAAATAAGCAAAACAAAAGAGAAACTTACAAAGTCCTCCAAATATGTCCTGTGGCCGCCACTCCCAAGATGATGTACCGATCCGACCTCGATTCGTGCCCTCGCCGCCTCCCGCTGCTGACTCCAACGTCCTGGCGAATTTGTAGCCTCCTCCCTCAGTCGGCGCCAGTCGTCTGCATCTAACCACTCGGGCTTTGGAGCCCCACTCTTGATTGCCTTGCATGCGTCGGATCGTCTATGTGACATGTATGCACGCATGCAATCCATCATCCAGCCCGTAGAGAATCTATCCACTGCGGCTGGCACCGGGAACTCCTCGTGCAAGGATGCTACTACGTACTCCTTGCTCCCCTCCGGTATGTTCCTCCAATGATCCAGGACATTGTGCCGAAAAACTTGTTGGCACAACTCCCTCATGCGAGCCATCACCCTCCTCCCCTCATCATTCATGATGATGGCTCCTGACCTGCCATCCACTAGGTATCCATAACCCCTAGGAGTATGCCTTGTATGGGCCCTCTCCCATCTCCGTCCACGCTCCTGGGCATATCCAGGAGACCCCTGTACATCCGGTGTACCGACGGGGGTACCCTCTCCCGGAGTGCCACTCAAAGGGGTGCCACCAAAGGGGGTGCCACCAAAAGGAGTGCCACCAAAAGGCGTGCCATCTGCCGACGACTGCTCAAAAGGCGGAGTAACTGGAGTGGACGTCCCCACAGGTGTGACAAATCCTGGAGGTGACCGAGCTCCAACTGAACGAGGAGACGGAGACACCGCATCTGTGTCTCCACAGCAGCACCCCCCTGATCCTCCTGCAGTCGCAATCCCTCCCTCTGGCCCAAGTCGCGAGTATCGAGGTCGTCTGCTCGAAGCTGAAGCATCTGATCGCGCTGAAGCTGATCTAGCAGAGCGCCCTGACAAAGAACGAGCCAGCTCCTGATCTGCCATCTCTCTGAATCTCGCGAGCTGATCTGGAGATATGCGTGCCATCATCTCCTGAAACTCCTCATCGCTCATCCCTCGACTCATCCTGAAAATGTCGATACCTGCATAGATAAAAAATGATGTTAGAATAATCAATTTAAACTATACAAAGCACATTAATATAAATCATTTTTGAAAAATCCCTCTTAAAATGCATATCTTATCTACCTTTATGGAAGATCTAAACAACGAATTGAGTAATACAATTCTCCAAGAATGAAGTATTCTATGGTCCCATGTTAATCTCCTGACACAACTCTGCATACACTGGAAGGTCGATAGACATGTCACCACAAAAGAACGAGTCTGCCTCATTCTCAAAAAATTCTACGACTTCTATATTTCCATAATTGTTAGCCGATGCGGGCTCCAAGCTTGCGGTGGCCTCCACCCCTTGTAATTTCGATCCCTCTATTTGCATATTTTCTTCATCTATGCCTGGAACATCGCTTTGATCGTATACTCTCGCACCTCGAGGAGTTGAAGGTATAACATACCACCATCGAGGTTGTCGGGGATTTGGATAGAAGATTACCTATTCACAAACACTTACAAAGCGGCTTCAAACCATTGTGACATAAACCATGTCGTATTACAATTAGCAAGCAAATGACTATTTGTACCTGTTCACAATGGGCCGGCAACGCAAAGGTGTCGCGCAAATCCATCCATTTTTTTTCGGAATCTATTTCAAGAAATCCAGATGGACCTCGTCGAACTGTTGCGCCAAGTCCTCCAAGTACCACTTTGAACCACTGCACATCGAATACTATCATGGAGAAGCTACGGTAATCCACCGTAATAATACGTTGCAAGTTCCCAAAATACTCCATCTCATCCACAACCGTGTTCGGATCCGTTGCTCGTCGCCGGCTCTCTTGCTCAAACCTTGCCATGACACCACAGTCCATTGTGGAGCGCATTTGGTCAATACGCTCCACCCGAAAATGCCATCCGCGCGACCACGCTGCACTATATATTTTGTACTGCACATTGAAACACTCAAATTAGATGTAGCAAGCAAATTTAGATACGACACATGTACAACCCCTCATTACCTTTGGACTACATCCCCTCGAGAACTCCCACTCCTCCATTGAGACCTCTGTCCCTTCACTGGATGCTGCGGTCAAGGCTCCATGCAACCATCGTGTTGACATAAACCGCGGCATCTCCTCCATGCCTTCGGGATATCGAATCAGTCGGTGATGCGTACTGCATCGAAATTCAGCTCGCGCTTCCTCTCGATCTTGCCTTGCAATCTGGTACTTGGCGAGCCACGTCTCCATGGAGGCATGGTGCAACATACAAAAGCGATTCACCTTCTCTTCCATTGAGGCATCCATTCTTTTTTCTACCCCATTTTCAACCACCACATCTCCAATCAGCCTGTCATCGTCCTTCAGCGTCCATAGCATTTTATTGTCTGGTTCCACCGTTGGTAGCCATTGTGAGATATGCACTAACGCCTCTGACACCAACCAACCTTCCGCCATGCTACCTTCCGGACGAGCTCGTTGTCGCACAAAGCCTTTCAGGGTTTTCATGAAGCGCTCCAAGAAGAACATCCATCGCGTATGGACAGGTCCAGCAATCTCCACTTCGTCCACAAGATGCACAAGAAGGTGAACTTGTATCGTGAGCATGCTAGTGGGCAGGTATTTCTCAAAGAGACAGACCGTCTCAACTGCTCCCCGCCTTGCGGATTCAATAGAGGACGTCTTAATCTCTTTCTGTGAGATCCATTGCACCAAAATCGACAACTTGTAAATGGCCCCACAAATTTCTGGAGTTAGGTATCCCGCGATCGCGATCGGTAGGACAAACTGCCACAAATGAGAAAGCATTAAGAATAATGGTCACTTTTCAAATTTCAAAATGTCCATGCTAATTAAAATCCATTCTATTCACAAACCTAACATATCTTATGCCAATCATGGGACTTTAGCCCAGACATTTGGTCATCTTTAGAAAATGCGGACCTGAGAGAACGCATCATACCCGTCGGAGTGCGGATAGACTTGATTACTTGCTTCACAATGCGCTCTTCTTTGGTAGACAAAACCCAGGGAGCGCGAGGAAGCTGCACTCCCCCTTCAGCACTCGACTGCGGCCAAAGCGCCTCCATCTTACCTACCTCCTTTAAATCCATTCATGACCCTATAGTGTCTCTCTTTCCTGTGATGTGGTCCCATAGCAAGCTGCCCACATTTTTGAAAATATGCATGGGATCCAACAAGTGGTTGACATGTAAGTGGGTCCAATATGGCAACTCATAGAAAACTGAGAACCGTCGCATTCCATTTGGATGTGATTCCGGGTTTACCATTTTCAGCTCGTACCAGCTTGCAGCGTTCATACGTGCTGGAGGTCGTCCAAGAAAACCTTCCCTGAGTTCATGATCCTCCGGCAAGAAAGCGGCGTGTCCTTGATATACCATCTTCTTCATGGTTCGTGACCTTCGGGAGTCTAACTGTGGCCCACACAATGGACATGCATGATAACCTGAGGTAACGAGACCTGCAAGGCGATCCACGACCTAGTGAATACTTGATTAAATGAAATAAAATATAGATATTACCAGCGAGAACAAAGGTCTGCTCACCTGAGCACTCTCCCAATCCCGGAAAGTCACGCATCGTCCACATGAGAATGGCTCGAATGTTGGCTGACCGCCGACCATCGCGCCTGCTCATATCTTGCACCGTGACCCCCTCCTCCCACAAAATCTTAAGCTCATAGACTAATGGACGAAGATACACGTCCATATTTTTTACTTTGTAGCGGCCCGGGACGAGCAAGCTAAGGATGAGATGTCCTTTCTTCGTAGAAAGCCATGGAGGAATGTTGTAGTTGACAAGCACTATAGGCCACACACTGTAAGAAGTCGAGCGCAGACCGAAAGGGTTCACACCATCCATGGCAAGACCCAGCCGAAGATTCCTTGGCTCTCGCGCAAAGCCTAGGAAGGTAGAGTCAATGTGGCTCCATGCGCGCGAATCTGCTGATATTCGTTGCACTCCATCCGTGGACCTATTCTGCACATGCCACGTTGTCAAGCTTGCCATGGCAAACGTGCAAAACATGTGGTTTATGCGGGGGATGAGCGGAAAGTGTTTGAGGACTTTTTGAGGGATGGTCTGCCCTTGCAAGTCCTGTCGATACCTGTGAGCACCACACTTTGGACATGTCTCCATAGTCTCGTATTCATCTCGAAACAATATGTAGTCGTTGATACATGCATGGATGTTATTGTAGTCCATGCCAAGCTTCCGTAAAACATGTCGTGCATCATCACGAGACTCGGGCATGGTGTTTGTAGGTGGCAATATATGATATTTCAATAACCTGAAAAAATCATAAAACACCTTGAAAAATCCATCCATGTTTGCAATAATACTGTTTTTAAAAAAAACAATGAAGTCTGTGTGCAAGGTACCTGAATAACTCAGTCACACTCGTGTCGCTCCAACCGTATTTTACTTGCACACTTAAGAGTGCAAGCAATGTCTTCAACCGAGATACTCGGCACCCATCATATAATGGTATGGATGCTTCCTCTCTAAGCGGGTCAGATGTCTCAACATCCATGGGAATCAATGCATCGATCATTGCCTCCATCTCAGGCTCCAAGATTGTAGGCAAGTCAGGAAGGTTGTCTGTCTCCTCTGGCATTGACGGTATAGATGGGCCTTGCGAGTGGTCGATTGGCTCCTGCAATCCATCCATCGCACGTCCACGAACTCTTCTAATTGGCCGCAAAGTGTGCACTCCCCCTTGGGTCGAGACATCACCCCCCTGGATACAAAATTTGCCAACAAGACCCAATCTTATTTTGTATGGTTTTCAATTAGCTTGAGAGTACAATGCATGAAAAATGCTAACTTCAAATTACCGTTTGCTGAATATCTACAATCGCCTGATCAATGATCTCAGATTGAAACTTGCCAAATCGTCGTACGTGTTCTATAGACAATCAACGTTTTTGTCTAATTGCCAACTTGCATTGAGAGCAAGGACACGGGACACGCTGATTAAGATACGACTCGCGGTCTTGAACAATAAGACCTTCTTCGTTTGCCATCTTATCTACATTACAGCAAACGAGGCTTAAATGGATAGCTTTATGGAGATATACATCAAGCTACAAGTTGACCATAAACCTTACATTGTATATAGTAGTCGAGAGATTTTCCGATGTTATATCTCGGCCTTGTATCATGCTCAACGATTTGTTTGTCCCGGTAGATAATTTTTTGTTATATCTCGGCTTTGAGTATAAGTAATCCATTTTAAAATTAATGCGCGCCATCTTTGAAATTTTATAACTATAGTAATAAAATTTATTTCAATCAATTCTACTCATAGTCATAAGACCTGAGAGAAATTATCCTATACTCAATTTAAGGGTTTCTTCTTCTATAACAATAATTTTGGATCCATTTTGATGAAGTACGTGGCCGTATGCAAAGCACATTGCATACCATTATCAATAAGTATATTATCTTAAATTTCCTTCCCCTCCCTCTCCCTCTCTTTCTCTCCCTCTCCCTCTCTTCCTCTCACCCTCTCCCTCTCCCTCTCGTTCTCTTTCTTTCCCTCTCTCATTTCCTCCCTCCCCCTCCCTCTCCCTCTCCCTCTCCCTCCCTCCCTCTCCCTCCCCCTCCCTCTTTCTCTCCCTCTCTCATTTCCTCCCTCTCTCTCTCCCTCTCTTTTTCTCCCTCTCCCTCTCTATCTCTCTTTCTCTCTCATTTCCTAAACAAGCAAAAAATAAAGTGATTTAAACATCCTCCAAGCAAAAGGGAGAGGGAGAGATACAATGCACTCTCCCTCTCTTTCTCTTTCTATCCCTCTCATTTCCTTCCCCTTCCTCTCCCTCTCACTCTCTTTCTCTCTCATTTCCTCTCCTAAACAAGCAAAAAATAAAGTGATTCAAACATTAAACAAGCAAAAGGGAGAGGGAGGGAGAGAGAGAATGCACTCTCCCTCCTTCTCCCTCTCTTTCTCTTTCTCTCCCTCTCCTATTTCCTCCCCCTCCCTCTCCCTCTATTTCTCTTTCTCTTTCTTTCTCTTTCTCTTTCCTTCCCTCTCCCTCTCCCTATCCCTCTCTTTCTCTCTTACTCTCTCGTTTCCTCTCCTAAACAAGCAAAAAAGAAAGTAATTCAAACATTAAACAAGCAAAAGGGAGAGAGAGAGAGAGAGAATGCACTCTCCCTCTCTTTCGCTCCCTCTCCCTCTCCCTCTCCCTCTCTTTCTCTCTCTCTCTCTCCCTCTCCCTCTCCCTCTCCTTCTCTTTCATTTCCTCTCCTAAACAAACAAAAGAGAACGATTTAAACCTTCAACAAGTAAAAGAAAGAGAGAGGGAGACTCACCAATGAGATATGGCGAGCGTGGGCGGCTTCTCTTTGCAACGAGGGCTCCTCCTCTCCTTCGCGAACAACGGCGGTGGTGGTGGCGGTGGCGGCGGCGGCAAGTCTCTTCCTCTTCTTCTCTCACAAAGCCTTGGCTCTCTCCCTCGCTCTCTCCCTCACTCTCGCTCTCGCTCTCAAAAGGCGAAGAAAAGAAAATGAAAACGGCGCTCTGGTTTCGGCCGCACTTTTTTTCCCTGCGGCGTCGCTATTTGCGTCGCATTTATTTGCGTCGCTATTTGCATCGCAAATGCGACGCAAATAGCGACGCCAATAGCGACGCCTATAGCGACGCCGATATCCACCGTCGCTAATCGGCGTCGCTAATTGCCCAATTCCTTGTAGTGATAGCTACACACCAGTTCTCATTTTCCACTGCTTCAGCATATGTACCTTGTTCTTTGATCTCCATCACTTTTGTCATGTAAGCATAATGCTTTGCAGTGTAGCCACTATATGTCAACCTGTCAACAGGGTATCTAACCCTCTGTGAGTGTCTAAGCTGTGGTGCACTGCTCGATTCCCCTCTCTCATGAGGCGGAATGTACCTGCTCTGCCTTGTGCCAGGCGTATAGACAGTCGAAATACCAAGTTCACTGTCTAAAGTGTTAGTAGACTCATATCCAGAAGTCATCCTACCAGGTGTCATCATCCCAGATACATCCTCAGTAACTTTCTCTTTTCCTTTGTCCACGACATCATATCTCCCCCTCACTGACATACTGGTGTCAGTGGACGGTGAGTTCCTCAATCTCCCTGTCCATGGAGATATTGTCTGACTACTAGGTCCTGTCATAGTAGTGCTCTGCTGCATATCAACTGTAGATACATGAGTGGAAGGCATATCCAATGGCACTGTTGCCGGTGATACATACCAAGAACCCATCTCATCAAAAATAACATCCCTGCTCACCAAGGTCTCCCTGGTAGAGGGATCATAGCATTTGTATGCCTTCTTCTCTTGTGAATATCCAATGAAGACACACTTATGCGCTTTTGGATCCAGCTTCTTCCTTTTTTTATCTGGAATATGCACATAAGCAAGACAGCCAAAAACTTTCATGTGACTTACATCTGGCTTATAGCCATGCAGCTTCTCAAACGGTGTCATCTCATGAATACCTGCAGTGGGAGTCCGATTCAAGATATATATGGCTGTCATAACAGCCTCAGCCCAATAATAGAGTGGCATCTTCTCCTCATTCATCATGGCATGAGCAGCTTCCATCAAGACCCTGTTTTTCCTTTCAGCTACCCCATTTTGCTAAGGAGTGTAGCTGCAGGTAAGCTACCTATGTATGCCATTTTCAGCCAGCCAGAAAGTTGTCAAACTCATTTAACACATACTCCCCACCGCTATCTGACCTCAAGCAAGAGATATAACAGTCAAATTCCTTTTCAACCTGCTTTTTAAGCTGCTAAAAAACAGCAAACACCTCATCTTTTGTCTTCAGAATGTAAACCCAAGTATAGCGACTGTAATCATCAATGAATGTAACATAATACTTCGAGCCTCCCATGGATGCATTATGGACTGGCCCCCAAACATCAGAGTGTACTAACTGCAATGGACGTGTACTCTGCCTTACATGCCTGACAAATAGCAACCTCGACTGCTTACCAAACTGGCAAGCATCACATACATGACCAATATCTGAATATTGGAACTTGGGTAAACCTGTAACAAGCTGTTTTTTTTGCATAATTTGCAGCCTTTGTAAATTTACATGCCCCACTCTCTTGTGCCAAATTTCCAAGTCTCTGGTAGTGCCAGAACCATGGGCAAACATGGCTGAATTCAGCTTTGGCAAGGTAGCATCAAGAGTAAACATTTTGCCATTCCTGTGACCATGAGCTATTAACTTGCACCTATTACCAAACTCTTCAATAAAGCAACCATGCTTGTTGAATCTAACTTGCAGGTTCTGCTCCCGGGCAACAGACAGTAGGTTCTTCGTAATCAAAGGAACATGCAATACATCATGCAAATTTTTCTTTTTTCCATCATGAACCACAAGAGGCACTTTGCCTTTATGCTCAATGCTATGCTGCATGTCATCACCTATACAGACATAGCCATTTTTTCAGCCACCATATCAGTGAACCAATCACCATGAGGAGTCATATGGTTCGATGCCCCTGAATCAATATACCAAACTGCATCATCAGTGGATTTTTCAGCAACTCTGTCTTTTACATACTGCATGGCAAACAATCTATCTCCTGAAGTATCATCTGCCTGACTAGATGTAGCAAAATGCCCATGTTGTTTGCCTTTCTGATTGCCCTGCTTCTTCCAGTAGTCCTTGGCAATATTCCCATACTTTCTGCAATAATGACAATCCTTATCCTTGTTCGGATTGTCAGATGGATGCTACTGTTGCCAGGAGCCTCTACCTCTAGGGCTAGATCTCTCCCTACCTCTAAAGTTTCCACCACCTCTTGCATTCGATATCTGTCGATTGTTATTGCCATAGGATGCATTTTGCTGGCCTCCTCTGCCAAATCCATAGCCTCTACCACGGTTTCCACGGCCACGTTGATTGGAATAGAAAACTGCATCCTTATTTTTAGAACTGCTAGATCCTGTAGCCAAACCAAGCTTAACCTCTTCATGGATAAGCAATGCAACCAGCTCATTAAAATCAGGCATTTTAGCCCGCACAGACACAGAAGTGTCAAAAGACTTATACTCAGGCCCCAAGTCGTTCAAGGTCACAGCAACCATGTCTTCATCTTCAACCTATGAACCAACAGATGCCAACTGATCCGCAATGGTCTTAACCTCCGTGACATAATCCTGTATAGATCTGCTCTTCCTCTCCATGTTGTTGAACTTCTGCTTCAACTGTATCTTCCTGGCACTTGTGGTTGTGCCATAATACTTGACCAAAATGTCCCATGCATCCTTAGGAGAGCTGCAGTTCATTATCTGCATTACCATGGCATCTGAGATACATAAAGAGAGCTAGTGCAAGACTCTACGAGCTCTTTTTGTCCAAGCTCGGTGTAATCATCTCTGATCAGTCGTAGGTCGATCTGGGAGCTCAGGTTCAGCTTCCGCTCTAGTCATCAACTCCCAATAGCCTTTCCCTATTAAGAAGTTCTCCATGCGGAACTTCCATATGGCATAATTGTTACTGTCAAGCTTTTCCCCCACTATCCGGGTTATGTTGTCAGTCCTTTCTGCATTTGCCATGTTGTACTAGACACTATTTAGTCATTGCCTAACTTCCTGCAAGCCAACAAGTCACTCTGACCAACCTCAGTCCTTGACTATTTATGACAGTTTTCTGCAACTATTCTCTGCAGAAAACCAGGGTATTTCAGCCCTTTACAACCTCAAAAACATCCACAAACATGTGGTATAACCCGTAGGTACATCAGTCAGTACATAGACTTTGCAGGTATTGTAACTCTGTGTCATGCAAGCTTATTGCAGTAAAGAGAATACACAGTCTGAAACCTGTAATTTTTCAGTAACCAACAGTGAATTTACTGTCAAAAACCACTTTAAAACATGTCATACATGCTCCAAACTTTCCCAGACATTTGCTAGTATATATAGGCAACTAGACATAGTCATACGAGCACAAAACAGTGCATATCCAGCAAGTACAAGTAACATAAATCTGCTCACAAATTGTATATAGCCAATAAACTGTCAAACCAAGATGTATTTCAGCCCAAGATATCCTCAAGCCACTTCATACATATGCCACTGTGTGTAGGGATCAATACATAGCCATACGGGCATTCGCAGACTCTCTGTCTTCAATAAGTAATGTCAAAAAGTACATGGACTGTTTATGACCAGCCAATACACTGTCAAAGCATTTGTTCTCTGATTCATATTTTAGTTTTTAAGAGCCTTCAATGCTCATCTCAATGCTCATAGCATTCAACAATCATATCCCGTACCATACAACTCCTTGTAGGTAACAAAAGGCATGTATTTCTTCAAGTCAATGAGTGTATGATGATGACAATTTTCAGCCTGTCATAAAATTTTAGATCTGAATATTTTATCAGTAAAATGCAATCCAAATGCATCAAACTCAGTACATATGCTTCCTAAATGAACCCTCACTTCAGTAGAGCTCAAAATGCTCATCAAATGGCTTCAATGCTTCAAAGAGTGATCAGTGTATGCTGCCTTGTTTCAGTTTGCAGCAGCCTATCTTCAATTTTAGATCTGTACTTCAGTATTCCAGCTCATTTATCAACTCCAAACCAAGCATTGACATGTCAGATCATTAATATGTCTTCCCAAGCAAGCATACAAGCTCAGGATCACTCAAGTAGTGATTTATGTCTTCAGTAGCAGTAGGACAGCCTTCATTTACAGCAGGCACAAACCCGCCATCAGCATGACAGTTTACAGCAGCAGGTCGTCTCCTTCTACATGCTCAACCAAGTCTCCTGAAGGCTCTAATCAAGCCTCAAGCACTGCCATGAACCATAGAACCCAAAATGGAAAAATGCATACCTTCACAGATACAATGACAGCATGTACAATGATAGCGTGCTTCTCTTCAACCACTGCCCTGAGTCTTCAAGCTGTAGGTCTTTCTCACAGCTTCATGCCTTCAAGAGCCCATCCATGATGGCTCTGATACCATGTTAAGATAGAGAGAGAGGCAGAGACGGAGTGAGGAGCAAGCATGCTCTCATCTTCTTCATTCATTCTCACATAACCACACACAAAAGGTAAGTGTATACAATAGTACTAAGGTCCGTAGGACCATTCACACTGGGTCTAAGACCACTGACTTATTTAATGTCCCACACTTGCTGATACAGCTGGACAAGACTAATGTCTGTTATACATACTAGCAGGAGAATAGTATGAGCTTGATATTCTAACATTCCATGGGACTGGCACTAGGTTAGGAGGGGGTTAATGTTAACCTCAACACAAGAAAATGCAGAAAATGTGGAAAAGTGTAAGACATGAGCCAAAAGAGGCAGCTCAAAAGGAAATCAGACACAACAAAAGAAGCAGGAAGGGTAATAGCCAAAAGCGCAAGAGCAGTCTCAAAAGCTAAGCCAAAGGCAAAAGCACATTTTTAAATGCAAGGCGCCCCCAAAACTTTTTGTAAAAGAACGCCAAGCACCTTCCTGTGCAAATTGTAAAAGTAGATAGGTGGTAAGAAGGAAGCTAGGAAGTTAGGAGGACAATGGGAAAGAGGGCCTAGACTTGCCATGTTTAAAAAAAAGGGATAATGGGAAGACTGCCCAAAAGGAATTAGGGTTTTGTATATAAACTCAAAAAGTGAATGAGGAGCTCATTCTTAGGTGTGTGGAAAAGTGGACTCGTCTTCTTCTCTTCTCTTCTTGCTTGCTTGTGTGTGCTTTAAAGAGGAAGTGTGAGAGTGTGAGGAAGTGAGTGTATGAGGGTGAGGGATCTTAGAGGTGAAGTTCTCCATCATCTCCTCTCTTCTTCTCTTGTCTTCTTTTCTCTTGTCTCATGTGCGGCTATGGAAGATGGAGCTTGGAGGTGGAGGCTTGAGAATGCTTGAGCTTGCATCTCAAATCATGGAGCTACTAGTGTGCTTGAGGGAGGAGGCAACTCGTTTGGGCATCAAGGTAAGCTCACTACACCTTGTAGGATCGAAGGTGCATCGACTAGGTGAGAGATAGCCATAGGTGTTCACTTGAAATGCTTGAAACAATAAGCGGTCTGTAGGTCTTGGCGGTCGATCATAAGCTCCCACTACATGCACATGCATACATCCACACACATAAACCCGTGCACGCATGCACACAAACCATTGCTCCATAGACACATCACACACCTCATTTCCACGTACTTACACCAGGCACACATGACTACAAGTTAGCCTCGCATGCATACATGCGCATTGCAATTAGGAAGCACTACAATGTGCATCATGCATACACACATCCACCCAATACTCCTACATGCACCCACACACCTTAATTATGCATACCATTATATTTACATCGTCTTAGCACCCGCAAGACCTAGCACTCTCTCATTACCTATCACACTTTAGATGCATTCATACACACACTAAAAATACTTGTGTGCATTCCAATGCGCACACATGCACATGTGTTGCACTAGTGCACATTGCACACTTACATGTCTCCTTGCATTCAGGACCCGTTCACATGCATTGAAATATTGTATGACTTGGTACTCTTACACATTATGCATTAAGGTTTTGAAATAAAGCTCTATTTAAATCCCATTCCAAACAAACAAAACTAGAAAAAAAACATAAAAACCAACAAACAAAGTAACAAAACATATTTACACCATCACAACCCATGGACTAGGATCTATCCAAGGGTGCGTGTGCTTGAGAAGTAGTCCTGAGCTTCACACTCCACCTATCAACAAGACCCAAGCCCTACTCATAGTCTCCATCTAGAAAACACACCTATGCATGACATCATTAATCACATCATCAACCTAGTTGATTTGGAGACCATGGGGACCACTACAAGCATTATGGATAACTCAACAGGAAGTTTTGATGACTTCCACGCCACAATCAATAGCTTCCAACAAGCTACAATCTTTGATGTTTCTAGCATGACTCTCAAAGCATTACAACGAAAACTCATAAAAGTGAGGTGACAATGCACGCTTGCCCTTAATCGTCTGGTTGATCTCAACAATGAAACCAAGCTACAACTTGCCACTATGCAAGCGAAAATGGATAGCATCTATATGATGTTATTCAATGCAGGAGCAATTGGCTTATCATAAGACTCTCTCTTTGATTTAGTACAAGGAAGAGTATTTGACCCATCAGATATGCTCCAAGTCAGAATACAAGAAAATTCAAAGGGATTGGGCTCCTAATATCAATGTTTAACTTTGATTATTTGAAACAAGATAATTAAAAGCATGATGGTTGGACCATACTTTGGGATATTTTCCTTATTTTTCAAGATACGAATAAAATACATAACATTGAAGGTCACTTTTATTCATAAATTTTATGGTCTTGCTTTAGCCTCAAAGATTCAACTCATGAGGAAAGAGATTACAAGGAAATAGTATATTATGGCTATTTTCATTTCATATGCTACTACTATGTCAAATGTGACTTGTTGCTAACATGAAAGTTTGATATAAGGCTCATTTTATTGTTTTTAATTTGTAAAAATTCTATTGAGATATCTTGAATGGCTTCAATAGTAATTTGTGCATGTGAACTCTTTTAGAATGCATATTAATGACTATGATGCTACTAGATAATTTTATTAGAATGTGTAGAAGGTGTGATTTGTTTTTCAAACCATTAAAGACCCTTGAATATTGCATCTTTCCTCCTTGGAAAAAGTAATCAGTATCAAGTTGAACCTATATCTTTAACATAGAAGTTGACTAGAGCATGCTTGTAGAAGTGGATTTTCTAATAGCTTATTGTGGAAAAGCACATAAACAAATGTTGATCTCATAAATATCGTACGTCACTACATTGAATACTAAGAAAGAAGCATGCACGAGACCTCATGCACTAGATCATTTCCCTTTAAAGGCTCTTGAATGTTAAGTCTTTTATTGTTTGGAAGAGATAATTGATCTCAAGTTGGATCAATATCTTTAATAGAGAATTTTGACCATAGCAAGCTTCTAGTAGTGGATTTTTAGTATCTTATTGTGGAAAAAGCACATAAACACATTTTGATTGTAAATCTCCCAAGTAGGAACATTGAACAATAAGGAACAAGTTTGCACAAGGCCTTAAGCACTAATGCATTGCCCGAACTCTGTGCGTGTGCATGTGTGTGCACGTGC
This sequence comes from Lygodium microphyllum, assembly GCF_053477565.2. Classification (NCBI taxonomy): domain Eukaryota; kingdom Viridiplantae; phylum Streptophyta; class Polypodiopsida; order Schizaeales; family Lygodiaceae; genus Lygodium; species Lygodium microphyllum. The sequence goes on from NC_141158.1 coordinate 118,352,376, forward strand.
GCGTGCGCATGCACAGTCATGTATACATGCTAACAAATTGCAAAAATAATTCATTAATAAAAGATGAATTTGGCTATAAAGAACCTAAACACATCCTTTGCATCATTTGTAAATATGTTGTGATAATCAAAATGCATAATTGGTGACTATACACAAAAAAAATACCTTGATGTAGTCATTTCAAACATAATAGTATTATACAAGGGTATAAGCATTATAGAGAAGAGATAATCTACTCCAAATGTTATCCAATGATCATGTACAATAACTTTGGTCTTTGCACATCTTCAAACACCACTAACCAAGTTGAAGAGTACAAATTATGACAAGGGTGTGTGTAATACCTAGGTGTGTGTGCGTGTGCGCGTGCGCATGTGTATGTGCACTTCTTTAAAGATTCTACAAGATTGGTGGCAAGAGGGAGGAACATGTTGCCACATTAAGAAATCTACCAAATTGAAAGAGTACAAATTATGACAAGAGGGTGTGTGTGATACGTGGGGAGTGTGTGTGTGCATGCGCATGTGTGTGTGCCCTTCTTTAAAGATTCTACGAGATTGGTGGCAAGAGGGAGGAACGTGTTGCCACATTAAAGAAATCTATAACATTAGTTTTGCCAAATGTCTAGTTGAATCTTGTTAACTTGGGACATACTTTATAGCTTGAAAAGGAAAGGAAAAACCATCACCTAAGCATGCCCTTATTTGCAATGCTAAAAGGAGTACAGAATGCATTATGAAATGATATGCATTTATTCAACAACCTATCCAAAGGTTAGATGAAGGTATATGTTAATTGCAAAATTAAGCAATTTAAACTTCACAATGTTGCCTTTCTACAACATTTCAACTCAAGGGATTAAATTGACATGCTTTGATTTGTTTTGATCAAAATTCTATTCAAGCATTTCTTAGGTTTTAGTAACCTTCAATTATGACAAAGTTTCTTTGTCTCAACATAAGTCGCTCTAAATTGTAATGGGATGAAATGCTCCATCTTACTACTATACTATTTTGGTTGTAGGTTCGAAAAGCCCCGAACCTCTAGAGGGCTTCCCGAACCTACAACCTTTTCCAAACCTCCCTTTTTTAATTACCCCCCCCCCCCCCCCCTTCTCTCAAGTGTAATCTCTCATTTTCTCTTCTCCCTCTCCTTTTTAATTAAAAGTCCCTCCCCCCCTCTCTCTCTCCCTCTCATTGTACGGGCCTAGACTCTCTCTCTCTCTCTCTCTCTCTCTCTCTCTCTCTCTCTCTCTCTCTCTCATTAAAACCCCCTCCCCTCTCTCACTTATAATCACACTCTTTCTTTTTTCCCTCCTCTTTTTAATTAAATTCCTCCCCCCTCCCTTCCTCCCTCCCTCTCTCTCTCTCATGTGTAGGACTTAGGTTCTCTCTCTCTCTCTCTCTCTCTCTCTCTCTCTCTCTCTCTCTCTCTCTCTCTCTCTCTCTCTCTCTCTCTCTCTCTCTCTCTCTCTCTCTCTCTCTCTCTTTGTGATTAAACTTTTTAATTTAAACTTTTCTTTTAATTAAATATTTTAAAAAGCTTTTTTTAATTTAAAAGAGAGAGAGGAGAAGAAAAAGAAGAAAGAGAAAAAGACCGAGAGGGGAGGAAAGAGGAAAGAGGAAAGAGAATAGTCTTTTTTTAATTAAATATTTTTTTCCTCCCCCCTCCCCCTCTCTCTCTCTCATGTGTAGGGAGGCCTAGGCTCTCTCTCTCTCTCTCTCTCTCTCTCTCTCTCTCTCTCTCTCTCTCTCTCTCTCTCAATTAAATCAAACTGCTTTTTAAATCAAAAATGTGTGTGTGTGTGTGTGTGTGTGTGTGTGTGTGTGTGTGTGTGTGTGTGTGTGAGATTAAACTTTTCTTTTAAATAAAACATTTTTGGACATAGTTTTTCACACACTTTGAGAGGGAGATAAAATAAGAAGAAGAAGGATTAGAAAAAAAGAAAAAGATGGAGAGAGGGAGGGAAAGAGAAAAGAGAATAATCTTTTTAAATTAAATCTTTTTTTATATAGTTTTTGACTTAGAGAAAGAAACATGGAGGAAATATATAATTTGAAAGAGAGAGAAAATAGGGGGAGAGAAAGGGAAAGAGAGGAAATAGAAAAATAGAGAGCGAGAGAAAAAAAGTTGAAAGAGAAAGAGAGATTAAAAGAAAAATAAGAGAGAGAGAGAGAGAGAGAGAGGCCGAGAGAAAGATACAAAGAGAGCAAAACAGAAAGAAGGGGAGAGAGAGGGGGAACGGAGAGAAAGAAAATTATAGAGAGAGAGAGAGAGAGAGAGGAAAAGAAAAAAAAAAGATGGAGAAGAAGAAAAGGGAGGGAGAGACTGAGAGAAGAAAAGCAAGGAGAGAAGAAAAGGAGAGAGAGAGAAAAGAAGAAGAAGAAGAAGAGAGAGAATTTAAACACAGAAAGAAAGAGAGAGAGAGAATTAAAGAGAGAGGAAATATAAATTTTAAAATAAAGAGAAAAGAAAAAAATTTAAAGAGAGAAAGAAGAGAGAGATGAAGAGAAAAAATGAAAAAGAGGAGAGGGAGAGAAGGAAAACAAAGGAGAGAGGGACAAGAGAGAAGAAAAGCAAGGAGAGAGAGAAAGCAAGAGAAGAAGAAGAAGAAAGAGGAAAAGAGGAAAAAGAGATGGGGGAAAAGAGAAAGGAGAAAAGTCTTTTTTTAATTTAAATATTTTTTGAGAGAGAGGGGAAGGGAGAGAGAGAGAGAGAGGGAGAGAGAGAGAGAGAGAGAAGATCAAATTTAAACGAGAGAGAGGGAGAGAAGAAAAAAAGAAAAATTAGAAGAAAGGGGAGGAGAAGAAAAGGGGGTAGAGAGAGAGAGGACAAGAAGAGAGAGAATATGAACATAAAGAGAGAGAATTATAAATAGAAAAAAGATAAAATTTACATACTTTAAGAGAGATTGAGGGGGGAAAGAAAGTGAAAGAAGAAGAAGAGTGTAAGAAGCTGGAAATAAGGATTTAGTGTAAAAATAATATTGATGTTATGCCATGTCACACTGACATTGGTATAAAAGGAGAGAACATGTAATTTTTCATATCTTTTGACACATTAATACAATTACTGTCCTTCTCTCCCATCTTGCTCACAGCTTCTATGGCTTCTCTCTCTTTCATATCTTTCTCTCTCCAATTCTAGTCTTTCTCTCTCCTCCTCACTCTCTTTCTCTCTCATCCTGCAGTCTTTCTTTCTCTTCTAAAATATTCTCTCTCCTCTTTCTCTCTCTCTAGTTCTCTCTCTAACAAGTGGTATCAAAGCATTGGTCTTTGATCCTTTTTTTTTCCTTCTATTTTCAGTCCTATTTTCTCCATCAAAAATCAATTTCAGACAAGTACTTGGTAAAGACAGTGACTAGTGGAGTGTTGTAGACCATCTATAGTTAGTAAGAGACTACATCTAGAGATCTCCAAGGTCAGATATGGTGGAGGATGGTTAAAGTAGCATACCGTCATCAAAATTCATGCAAAACTAGAGGTAATTAGGGTAAAGAAGAGTTAATCGGGCTCAGTTTGGGGTTAAACTGTGGTTACTTTTCAAAAGAAGTCTTCCTTTCCTCTTTCTCCAAGCTTTAGCCAAGCTTCCTTGGAGTTCTTTAGCTGAGATCTTCTCTTTATTCACAGATCCTTGCTCACCTTCAACAATGGCTTGCATAATGGCCTTCTAAGCATCAAATGCTATAGGTTGCATACCATTTTCTTGACTGGAGGATCAGCCACGTGTACAGGACAGTAGCCCAAAATTTGCATTGATTTTTTTCAGCCTGTTTCTCACTGATCTTCAGCCAATCTCCAGCACTGATGCTTCTCAATGGTCTTTGGCATTGATTACTTCAACTCTCTAATGTGTAAACTCCAAAATGGGGCTATATTCTTCATCATTTCTCTCTCTTGAAACCCTACATGAGCAATCCATGGGCAGCCATGAAAGCTTCAACCCAAGTTCTCATTCTTCAACAATTTCTTGAGGATTCTTCATCAATTCATCCCGTGGCATCATCTCAGTGAGGATTCTTCAACAAACTGCAAAGATTTTAGCTCGTGGAGGACATTGGAGCTCATATTGAAGGTTTATTTTGGGGCTTTTCTTCAAGAGGCTTGAATCTTTGGTATTCAAGTATTCAAGCAAGCTCGGGGCATTGATTCTTCACGGATTTGAGCATATTGGAGCTCATATGGACTAATTTAGTGGATATTTCAAACTTCATGGTGGATTCATGGTGGATTTATGGTGGATTTTGAAGAATTCATCCATCAATGGGATTGGTGGTGACATTTATCATCTTCTTCAAGCTTAATCAAGGTATTTCTCTTGCTTAATCTCTGAAATCTCTCAATAATCCACTTGCTAATGCTTTTCCACTTGTTGATGAGAGATTATTGATCAATTAATTTTCTGAATTGATCAATGGATCATAGATTAGTGTTATTTCCCATTAATTTCAGTCTATTCCATTGAATTTCAGCATTGATTCAATCATAAACTCATCATAGATATCATTTGCCAAGTTTGATGCGTAACCTTGACTTGTTTAGTTGAATTCTTTTGCCCAAGCTGAAATATTGTAAAAGGGTAAGTACTAAAGCAATCAGTGAGTCACTGAATTGCATTGGTAAGACCCTTTCCTTATCCAAATTTTCCAAATTTCATTCAATTGCATCTCATGAAAAGGGCTGAATGAATATTTCAACAATGCATTTCATACTAGTTGATTAGAATAGAATGCCATTACCATGTTGATATACCCACCAAGGAAAAATATGGATGTCGGGAGAGATAGTGGGACATTCCTATGGATCTTTACAAAGAAAGAAAGAAGAAAGACTTATGTTTCAAGTGTAAGAAAAAGTATACACATGATCATGCCTCAAAGTGTGTATATAAAAATGCCAAACCCAAGCTTCAGAGTATGTTAGTCTTTGAGGATCTTGAAGATGAGATGGATGAAGCTAATGCAATTGCACTCAATGCTAAAAATGAAGATCTTGAGGAAGAATTTGGGCAAGAGTATTTCTATGATCCAGCTGACTCTTTTCCTTTTGATCCAGGTGGGACTTGTCATGAACCACTTGCTGCCACAAGTTGTTCTATTTCCATGGATGCTTGGACAGATTCTAAGAGCCCTAATACACTCCGTATGAAGGGTAATGTTCATGGAAAGGATGTGTTCATTTTGATAGATAGTGGGAGTACCCATAGTTTTGTGAATAAGTCCATTATGGACAAACTAAATTGTATTCCCACATATTTATAACAGCCCATTAAAGTTCAAGTGGCCAATGGTGAAGAAAAAATCAGCACACAAATATGCCCACAAGTTTCTTTACAGCTGGCTGAAAATTTTGAAGTAAAAGTAAACGTGATTATTTTGGAAGTGGGGCCTATAGACATTGTACTCGGTTGTGATTGGTTGATGACATTAGGCAAGATCACTATGGATTTCTCTCAATTGTATATGGAGTTTATTTTCAATGGACAGCTCATCCATTTATAGGGAGTTCCTAGTAGATCATATTTTCAGCTTATTACCATTCAACAACTCAAAAGGGAGTACAAGAGGCGTTCACAAATATTTGTTTTGCATTTGACTAAAGAGATGCAAGATCAACCCAATAATTTGACAAACCATCCAGCCTTGAGAGCTCTTCTTGAGGAGTATAGGGATTTGTTTGAGGTGCCTACTTCATTGCCTCCCAAGAGAGTAGTAGATCACCCTATTGATTTGGAGCCCAACTCAAAGACAATCAATAAGCCACCTTACAGATTATCTAAGTGTGAACAAGAGGAAGTAGCCAAGCAAATCAAGGAACTTCTTGAGATGGGATTCATTGAACCAAGTTCTTCACCTTATGCATCTCTAGTTCTGTTAGTTAAAAAGAAAGATGGATATTTCAGAATGTGTATTGACTACAGGGATCTTAATAAGATCACAGTGAAGAATAGGTATCCGATACCTAGGATTGATGATTTTCTTGATGAGCTCAAGGGGGCTCGATTATTTACGAAGATTGATTTGACGTCACGATATCATCAGATTCACATGCAAGAGGGTGATGAATTCAAGACTACTTTTAGGACTGATCAAGGGCTCTATCATTTCTTAGTGATGCCATTTGGGCTTACAAATGCTCCAGCTACTTTCCAGAGCAAGAGGGATAAGATTTTGCAGCCTTTTCTCTTTCAGTTTGTCTTGGTGTTCTTTGATGACATTCTGATCTTCCGTAAGACTTTACAAGATCACTTAGCACATATGAGAAGGGTTTTTGATGTATTAAGACATCACAAGCTTTTTGCTAAGGAGAAGAAATTTTCTTTCATGCAGAATGAAGTGGAATACTTGGGACATATTGTCAGTGAAAAAGGGATATAGGATTGATCCCAAGAAGATGCAATGTATAAAAGATTGGCCAACACCCACTACTACTACCTCTCTTAGACGATTCCTTGGTTTATCTTCATTCTATCGTCGATTCATCAAGCATTATGCGGCTATTGCAGCTCCTTTGACTAACAGGTTAAAGAAGGAGACTTTCTTTTGGGATGCTCTTGCATATAGTAGCTTCAACTAGTTAAAGGAACTCCTTACCTCTGCTTCTATCTTAGTATGCCTGGACTTCTCCAAAGAATTTACCATATAGTGTGATGCTAGTGGCCATGGCATTAGGGCTGTTTTGTTATAGGAGCATGGAGTAATTACCTTTGAGAGTCGTAAGCTTACAGATAAAGAAATAGCCATGAATGTTTATGACCAAGAGATATTGGCTATCTTGCGTGCAATTAAGAAATGGCACCATTACTTGTATGGCAACCGATTCAGAGGCTAGAGTGATCACAGGGTTCTTAAGTATTTCCTTACTCGGTCCAATCTTACTCCTAAGCAACGTCAATGGGTAGCTACACTACAGAATTATGATTTTGACATCACTCATATGAGGGGCAAAGACTATAGTGGCTGATTCTCTTTCTCATATGTGGGCTTGCAAAGTTTCAGCTATAATTGAATTGCATAATGATTGGATTGAAGAACTACAGGAGGCTTATCTTTTGGATGAAGAATTCAGCCATATTTTTCAAAAATTACAGCAATGTCTTATGGAAGAAATCTCGCATTATCAATTTGAAAATGGTCTTATTTGGTTGAAAGGCAAGATTGTTATTCCTTCTACCTCTTCTTTTACACAGAAAATTATGGAGGAACTATATTCTTTGCCTTTAGCTGGACATCTAGGAGTTTTCAAGACCTATGACAGGATTAGTAAAAGTTTCTATTCGAAAGGACTGTGGAAAGATGTCAAGGACTTTGTCATGAAGTGTATGCCTTGTCAGCAGAATAAGGACAACACCCAATAAGCCAGGAGGTTTGTTACAACCATTACCTATTCCTACATGTAAATGGACTCACATTACTATGGATTTCATTACTAGCTTGCCTACTACTAAGAAGGGATGGAATAGTATATATGTGGTGGTAGATAGACTCACCAAGGCATCCCATTTTATTCCAACCAAGATCCAGTTTACTGCCTCTCAAGTGGCCAGTCAGTTTATGGAGCAAATTTTTAGACTACAAGTGATTGTTCATGATAGAGACTCAAAGTTTATGAGTAACTTTTGACAGGCGGTATTTACATCTATGGACACTAAATTGTTTCCATCTATGGCCTATCATCCACAAACTAATGGACAGACAGAAAGAGTTAATAAATGGTTGGAGACTTATCTTCGCCATTTCTGCTATGATATCCAAACTTCATGGGATTCTTGGTTACACTTGGCTGAGTTTTCTTACAACAACTCTACCCATGCTAGTATTGGAGTTTCACCCTTTGAGGCTCTGTATGGCTACAAGGTGCCCTTACCCACAGTCATCTTTAATGAAACGAACAACCCTCATGTGAAGGAAGAGTTGGAAAGAATGCAAACCCTTCTTCAGCAATGTAAGATGAATCTTAGGAAAGCTCAATATCAAATGAAGATGTATGCTGATGAAAAGAGGTGGCCTTTGGAGTTCCAAGAAGGAGAGCTTGTCTTACTGAAAGTGCCCAAGTCTAGGTACTCCACATTAAAAGATGGATCTAGTAATAAGCTTGCTCACAGGTTTTATGGCCCCTACCGGATCCTTAAGCGCATTGGAGACTTGGCATGTAGATTAGAGCTCCCTTCTTCCACAAAGATTCACAATGTTTTTCATGTTAGTTAGCTCAAGCCTTTCTATGGTGATCCAGTGGATATGATTGATGAGCTGCCACCTATTGATGAAGAAGGTCTTATTCAGTACATCCCAGAGGCTGTTATAGGTCAACGTGAGAAGAAGCTTTGATCTCATTCTATCATGGAATATTTGATTAAATGGAGAGGTTTACCACCTGAGGAAGCTTCTTGGAGGCCTGATTCTATCTTGGATGAGTTTCCTTTCTTAAGGGATGCATTAGTGACTGAAGCCTATTGATTATGGAGCTAGTTTTAGTACAGACAGGATCAGGACAACACACTGTTTTAGAATAGTTTTTTATTGTGCCTAATTTTCAAAATTAAGCTATCTACATGGGCTTAAATTACTCTTCAAGAGCTACATTTTGATATATGGCACGTCTCATTTGGACACTTCTACTAGAAGTTATGGCAAATTTGGTTCAATAGGGTCTGTTTACACAGCAAGCTGTCTACTTCATTTTGAGATTATCTATTACGGCTCCATATACTTTTGAAGTATTCCAGATCATGTATATAGCTGAGGTCTACTCTTGTTCTTCAATTTTAGTCCATATGTTGGTCATTTTTCATTCATTTTTCCATTTGTAAAGTTGTAAAAACAGAGTAGTACTCTGTTCTATCCATCCTTTTCTAGTCTTTCAAGTTTGTTTTTTAGGGCAAAAACTTTTGGGAAGGGCTGGATTGTAAGAAGCTAGGAATAAGGATTTAGTGTAAAAATAATATTGATGTTATGCCATGTCACATTGACATTGGTATAAAAGGAGAGGACATGTAATTTTTCATATCTTTTGACACATTAATACAATTATTGTCCTTCTCTCCCATCTTGCTCACAGCTTCTATGGCTTCTCTCTCTTTCTTGTCTTTTTCTCTCCAATTTTAGTCTTTCTCTCTCCTTGTCACTGTTTCTCTCTCTTCCTGTAATATTTCTCTCTCTTCTGCAATATTCTCTCTCCTCTTTCTCTCTCTCCAGTTCTATCTCTAACAGAGAGAGAGAAAGAAGAAGAAGTAGTAGTAGTAGTAGTAGTAGAAGAGAGAATATAAACATACAAAGAGAGAATATAAACACACAAAGAGAGAGGAAAGATAAATTTATAATAGAACTAGAGAGAGAGAGAGAGAGAGAAGAAGAAGAAGAAAATTTCAAAAAGAGAACAAAGAGAGAGAGAGAAAGAGAGAAGAAAAAGAGGAAGAAAAAGGAAAAAAGAGGAGAGGAAGAGAGAAGGAAAAGAGAGGAGAGAAGGGGGAGAATAAAAGGTGGGAGAGAGAGAGAGAGAGAAGAAAAGCAAGGAGAAAAAAAAGGAGAGAGAGAGAGAGAGAGAGAGAATTAGACATACGGAATTGGGGGGAGAAGAGAGAAAGAGAGAGAGAGGGTGAAGAAAAAAATTAGAAACAAAGAGGGAAAAGAGGAGACAGAAAGATAACAAATGGATTGTTGAGCAAAGTTGTCATGCTATAGCATAGCTTCGCTTGCCGCTTTAGGGAAGCGAAACTATCACAAAGCGACCTAGCATTCCACGCACACGAAAGCTTGAGGTATTGATTGGCATGCTTCCTCTTGAGCTAATACCCAATTGTTTGCAATAGGTTGATCTAAATCATATGCTTATTAAAATGGTAAAAGAATAAAGTTATGGATAGACAATTTCAATATGTGATGGGAAAGTAATCCGCCTTTAGAAAGTCTAACAACGTTCTCCTTGTTAAAGCCTTTGTAGTATTGTAATGGTAATTCATTAGTGGTCTTTGATTGTTTCTCTAGATTTAGTATTTAAGTTACTTGTTGGTTTTCTCATAAAGTGCAAAATCATGATTCAAATAGTGAGTTCAAATCAAGAAAGATGGACCATTAATATTATTCTTATGATATTTTTACATATTCAAGTGTCTCTTGTGGTATTTTTTCATACTTAGTAAAACACATGTTGCTCATGGACAATCAAACATAGATAGATGGAACGTACCATCCAAAGTTCTCAAGGTGTATGATGACATATTTGTTGAATTAGCCATCAAGGTTTAATTTATGTTTTCCTTGAGAAATGTTTTGTCATTTTCTAAAGACCATTCCTCCAAAAATGGTTCAAGCAAAGTTGTCAAAGAAAGAACTTTATATTATACAAGCTTGTTGCAATTTCCATAAGGAAAACACATTATAAGCTCTCAAAATATCTAGGCACAATTCTTATGTCCTTGTTAATGAGCTTATCAAGTGGAAATAGCTCCCTTTGAAAGATCATCTAGGCTTCAAAGACTTTGTGACTATCCTAGACCTTTTTCAATTCACAAGAGGTCCATTAACATGATGTTTACTACTTGAATGTATGTGGCCTATATGCTTAGACAAAAATAGTGGCCTTTCTATGAGTCTATTTATGAGGAAGGTTGTGCTAAAGAACATAATAAAATAAGGATCTCTTATTGTATAAAGCCATGTTATGTACTACCATTTCCTCATGTCATTAATACTTGAAAGCCACTAGAGAAATCCTAATGTAGAAGCAGTGTCAAGAAAGACTTGTTTTGTACAACTCTTGTATGACAATTGATGAATTATAAATTCCACTTCTATTTGGGAGAAAATCTCTAGTTGATAGCATGTTGCATTTAAATGTATACCACTATCTACTCACCATAGAGGGCCCAAAATTTTATGAGGCATGGGAATTTAATTTATTTGAAAAGCAATGTCACACTATCTACATTTTCTTTACTAGGGTCCTGCTAGAGGCTAGATGCTTGTAAAATGTTTTTAGAAATTTCAACATACATGCACATGGAACCATGCTCCCTACATTCGCACTAGTTCCACTTCAAATGAAATTTATGCTTCAAGAAATAGATATATCATTTAGCAACTCCAATTCTAGTCTATGCACACATACCCCTCCATGGCAATAATCTCCTACCCCTTATGGTAATAACTATATGTATTGCCTTACTTTTTATGCATTGTGTATAGGATAAACTCAATGAAAAGAGGCATAGGGTGAATTCCCATCTTTAAGAGAGGTGAAAATGATTTGAGTTGTGCCATGTAGAACGCCAATGAAATTGGAGCCTATTTAACAACACATAGTTATTGTAATTGTGGTAAGTGTTCTTTGACCATGTCTTTTTTTTCCCAATCTCATGGCTTTCTATCACATAGAACTTGACTAGTTCGTCATATGGTATCAGATCCTTTTCTCACTCTTATCTCTTCTAATCTCGCCCTCTCAAAATTTTGGTTTCTACCTTCATCCACCATAGCTAGTCTACTATAGACACAATTACTTGATTCTTCAAGGTTTCTTAGCTAATTTCAAATCAAGCAATAGTAGCATTCATCTTAAAATCTAAGCTTAAATTACAAATACCCTAATGGTTGCTTGTGATTAGATCAATAGGAGTATCTCAACTAAAAGTGAATTGTTTAACAAGCCATAGCCTACATTAACATCTATGCTAGAATAGGGTTATGTTGCTCTATAGCTAATCACTATAACTCAAAGTGAAGAGTAGACCATGGTGCTCAAAGGCCTTCTTTGATAGACCAATATTGCTTGATGTCTAGAGAACATATTTTCTAAAACAATGGCATACTTAAATAAAGGTACTTATATTGGCAGTTCTAGGGTCATGATCAAAATTTCTCAAAACCCTCCTAGCCACCCAATAATTGCTAGTAAAGTAACCTTCTCCCAAAATAATGGGCTCTAAAAATCATTGTAGAAGCTACAACCTATCCTCCATTTAAGTCAAGTTTGAAATTTTTTAAGCCATCATAGACAAAGTTGTCAAATTTTGCAGTGCTTTAGTAGGTTTCATACTTAGCCTCAATTATCAAATTACAATAGTTGAAGTGTATTCCATCACTAAGATATCCCACCATCATTTCCACTTATCTTTTTCAAACTCCTCAAGAAACTTGGAGATTGATAACATAACCATACCAACTAAAGACTCCACCAAGAATTAGAAGAATAAGGAGGAAGTTGAGTTGATATAAAGGCCCAACCTAAAGGTGCTAAAGAAAACCTATCAATGAACAGAAGAAGAAGATTCTAAGTTATGTGGATGTTCTTCATCTACATGCTCAACCATTTAGCTAGATTTCTAATTGCAGTCAATCCCTTGCAACCAAATCTATCCATATGAATCTTCTTTCAAAATAGAAGTAGTGTCTTGTTTTTGGTCCCCTAGAAATTATTTTGAATCAATTAACATGCCTTATCATGGATGGACATTATCAGTTCCATACACAACTAGTAAGACCTCTTTATTCAATGTAGCAAGTTCTAGTTTGAATGTGCAAATTGATAAGTGTATGGCAAAATTTATAATACTTTGTTTACTTGAATGACTTCCTTGCTTATGCATAAGGATTGTGGGATGTTGTTATAGAAGGTATATATGAAAACAAGTGCTTCAAATGGAAGGAAAGAAATTAAAAAATATTATATTTGATAATTCTATAGTTAATGCCAATCCTAATTCATCGTGTCAATGTTAAGAGCACAAAAAAGAGGCTTGGATTGATCTCAAGAAGGATTTTGGAACCTAAAGCTAAGAATAAAGAGCTTCCTTTAAAAATACAATTCTATGGTCTTGAATCTTGATTTGAAAGACTCACTTGTTGGACACATCAACAAAATGAGATGAGTTATGACAAGCTAGATAGAATTTATGCTAATTTTTTCCAAAAATGGATGTGGTTGCAAATTTTTATAGTCTCACTTTCTAAAAGATATGATTTAATAAAAGACACTCTAAGGAATATGGAAAGAGTTACCTTTGAGCATTGTCTCTTTGCAAAAAGGGAGATGAGGCATTTGTCCAACAAAACATGGGATTTATACTTTGCAAAACCACCAACAAATGGTGAAAGCAACAAGCTCACTTGTGCCCATCTCAAAAGGATAGAACATGAAGTTCTAGCTTGTTGTCACAAGAATAAGCCCAAATAATGAATTGCAAGAATATTCCCATAGTGAAAAGGAGTTTGGATCAAGCAAAGCCAACCTAAAGGAGCACAATGATAAAACATGAACATTCCGTGTAGGTTTATATACCCTCTTCTAAATATTGTGTCCATCAAAATACAAATTCATGTATAATTCTATTGCACACAAGACTCTAAGAAGCAAATGTGCCAAGGTTAGTTTTGAGGTTATGGATTTGAATTCATGGGGGATTTCAATCCAATGTAAATGAAAAAACATAACCTATCCTTTAAGGGGGTGTTGAGAAACAAGGGTGGATAAGGGATTTTTAATTAACTAGGTCTCATTATAACCTTAGTCCAACATCATGATAGCATTCTCTCAATGCTATAATCAACGGTTTTATTTTCTTAATAGTTTTAGTGAGAAAATGACTCTATGAGTCAAAGAAGGTGGAGTGAATTATAGGGGTGCATCCCCATTTGAGAGGGATGGAGATAATTTGGGGATGCTTCATGTCTTTCTTCTAATCGCATGTCTCTCTACTATACAAACCTTGGCTAATTTCTAAGATTATTGGCCTTATGGCCAACAAGGTTATGAAATTTAGCATAAAAGGAATACAAGAAAGTGTCTGTTTCTTAAACATGACTATTAATCCTCATCTTGAAAGCATCTATATATGCATACATGTTGAATGTCAAATGCACATTGTGCTCTAGCCTACTTTAGTAGTTATTACAATCAAGATTATTATTGGGGGTTAAAGGCTACCTATACCTAGCCACTTGCATTTACCTTGTACTCAATGCCCACACACCTATACACTACAAGTGATGGCCACCCATCACTATCATTTATCCATTCTTCTTGACTATGATAGAATAATAAAGGGAAGGTAGGTCACACATTGTGACTATTGGAGTTCGCACACACCAGTCTTGTTGTCTTGAGTTTAAACCTCCATAGCTCTTGCTCTTGCTTTTGCTTGCACTCTACTCTCTCTCACTCCTACTCATACTTTCAATTTGTATGAGAGTGGTCATTTGAGGAGCTTCAGCCATTCCACTTCATCCTAGGAAAGAGACCTTCAAGTCCAACTTTGGCAGCCATATCTTCAATCATCTAAGGTAAATCTTTACTCCCCATCTTTCCAACTTCTTCCTCAGCTTTTAGGAAAAACCTTTGGTCTAGACCCTGGAGGGTCAAGATCTTCCTCAGCTTTCAGGACAAACCTTTGGTCTTGATCCTGGAGGGTCAAGAGCAATAGGAGAAGCCCCATGACAATAGAATCACAATTTTTAGTGCATTTTTCAGGGGGTTATCATACTCAATTGGCATCATGTATTTGACGTCAGCATCCTCCTAGCGCTTGCTCAGTTATTGGGCACTTCCCTTTGCACTTTAGGCTCCATCTTGGGCATCATTTGAGGAAGAGATCATTATCTATTGACTATCATTTGTGGATAGGCCTATTGTCCATAGTTTGGGATAGCAAGCATTTGAATATTCATGCTTCACTACTATTTATTCATTGAGATTTTAATGCTAGGATGATGTGTTGACGCTTGGGGATGCTTTATGGATTGATTAGACCTCATTTTGCTCAACCATTGGAAGGATTTTTTCTTTCATAAATAGTGGAAAGCAAGCATATTCTTTGAATATTAGTGCAATCTATGCTTTCATGCCATGCAGGAATGCTCATTGAAGAGGCAATCAAACTACCCAGTATGATTGTTGTAGATTCCAAAGACATTAAAAATGCATATGAAAGGGAGAGACTATAACATTTATAATTTGAATAAGGACATGAAAAGAAGAGGTTGTGGAATATGTATTTGCAACATACGTACATGCATTTAACTATAATTCCATGAAGTTGGAATTCCATGGTTATTTATCGAGCATGCATGCAAAATCATGTGAAAGGCACTTTGTCATATGCAAGCACAAAAAACAACAAATAATAGAAAATATTGAGATTTTTTAGGGTGATGGGCAATGTCTAAGACCTTAAAACCTTAAAATCCTAGCCAAATAACTCAAGTTTTAGAGTACTTACAAAAATGCAACATTACACTTAGCAAGATTTATAGTTTGTGATTATAGAGCAAACTCCTTTTGGTATCGAATTACATTTATGCATTGCTAATCATCATCTCCACATTTATTGAGGAGCTTCTCATTCAAAAATTTCCCTTTTAACAAGATTTTCCGTTGATACAAAGTTTGTATTTATGTTAGGTTGAATCTGTCACGTTAAACATTTGGAGGATACCTTTATGTACTTACTTTTTGAAACTTATTAGGCACAATGTGCTCAATGATGGGACTTTGGACACCCTCTTATCGATTTAAGATGTTCAACCACTATGTCAATGACTACCTCTCACATAGTCTCTTGCATATGAATCCACATTTAATTGCAATGAATGCATGAGGCAAGTCACCATGCATGAAGAATGCTCTCACACATCCACAATCCAAGGTGCACTCTTTAGGCTCCTAAACCCTCTATGTCCATCATGCAAGAGGAGAGCATAGATAAGGCATGAGAGAGTACATGAGAAGAGAAGGGGGCTTGACCCTTTATCCCTTACCACACACTCTCACTTTCTTTCCCTCAATCTCAATCTCTCTTCACCAATCTCTCTCCTACAAGACAAAAGCAAGAAAGCAAGAGCCAAAAGTTAGTACACACAAGAATAGCTTGTTCGATTCTTTCTCATCCCTTTTATACGAGTTTCTTAGGGTTAGTATTTCCCCATCCCGCTTGGGCATTCCAACCCTCTTTTTGGTCAAGTGACTGATCACTCCTCCTTGCATGCACCTAGAGCTATTGATTTACATGTCTTTAACTCATCTGTCAATACAATTTTTACTCTTTTCTTCATGTCTTCACATATTTAACATTTTATCCCCTCCTATTCAAGTGATAGTCTCATGGCACTCATGTCAAAGGAACATAGTGTAGATAGTAGCGGTTGGTGGTGTTCTATCGGTGGCGATAAAGAAGGGAATGATTGCTCTTGGAGGTGCAAGAGATTGTAGAAAGTGGAATATGCTAGCCACCAATCATGATGGTTGTAGATGCACTTAGTGTATGTGTCATGTAGCCATGCTCTCCCTAAAAAAGGGGTGTATTTACCTATCTTGTGCAATGTGGGGTACACATGCTATATGTAACTAAGAGTTGGGTTGAGTTCTAAGTATACTCAGTACATTGTTCCACACTTGGGAACCCAATTGGTGTAAGATCGGGTGTGGTACTATGCCGAGGGTGATAGGTCTATCAAGAAAGCTTGAGCTACCTTGCCCTTGATGTGCCCCAAGGTTATGGTGTGGGGGCTTGGGCTATGGGATAGATCCCTAGGTGCAATGATGTGTCATTGTGCTTCTCTTTTTTTTTAATAAATTTGACATGCATTTCCACTACTCAGGGACTTGCCTGAGCACGAGGTACCCTTTACTAAGAATATACCCTTTTAATGAGCTACATAGCTATAGACATGACTCTAGGTAGAAGGGGTGGGTGGTGCAAAATGTGAATGTGATGTCCACCATATCTTGTAAAAGCTCCACACAGTAACGAGGAAGAAGGACTACCTTGAGGTGTAGTCATATCATCACCATTCGATCTATACCTACATTTACATCAAAGAATAGTGGTAGTAGTCTCTCCTCATATGGTGTGGCAAGTTGTTAGAGTAGTGTGATGAGGAGGCAAAGGTAGTTGCATGTGGTTATGAAGGAATTTGTAAATTGCATCACAATACAAACAAAGAATGGAATGAGGTCGAATTGCTAGAATATCTAGATAGAGTCTTTTCTTCTCATTAAGTTTGACATTAAGAATCTTCAAAAAGTTGCATCTATTGTGTTCTCATTCCTTATATTCCTTACCATGTCGATGAGGATAGGGGCAATGATGGAGTGGGTCTATCTTTACACTAACACTGGAATAAACAAAGGCCTACCACACTGCCTTGGGATGGATATCTTCATTATGGCTATCATGGCTAGGCTTCCCATGGTTTCATGGTGAGGTATCATCTACTTCTAGCACCTATGTCTTGAAAACATCTCTTGAAGGCCTTAGCATCTGTAGTAGCCATGCCCACTTCTCTAATATGCTTTTTACCATTTGAATGAGTACTTGCACTATTCTAGGAAGTATGGGTTCATTGAATCTATTTCCTTCATCCATCTTAGAATCAAAGAACACTACATTAGTGGATTCTTCCTGTGTCTAAAATTTTTGTGCCTCCTCCTCAAGTTTTCCTTGCTCTTCTTTTACTAGAAGCTCTAGTGAAAGGGGAAAGTCCACTACCTTTTATGATTATGCCTTTAGCTCCTCAATCATGGCATTATAGGCTTCCTTTTGTTGTTGAGGGCTTTCTACAGTTGCCTACTCCATTGACTCTCTGAAGTCAAATCCTGGAAAATCAAGTAGATTTGTAGGTAGTGTTATGATGATGGGTGACTTTAAGGTAAGAGGAGATTTCGATGGAGGAAGGCTTGGCTTGCAGGAGTCCAAAGGCATGTAGCTCTTAGTTCCTGTACCCCTTTTGCTACAAGTGATATATGAGGTATTATCTAGCTGGTTCTAGTCATTATATTGACCTCCTTAACATGTTCCATGCCTTTAAGCATGCTTGTCGCCTTGAGTTTGGTAGGATCTTTAGTTTGTAGAATGTAGGCTATGAGTGTTGCTTCCTTGTAGATCTCCTGCTACTTAGTGAGGATGAACCTATAAAGATCCAATTTGACCTTATTTTGGAATTCCCAATATAAGGCAGCTTCTAGGTTAGTGGATAGCTTCATCAATGTTGATCCTCACAATCTTTGCACTTCCCCTTCAGATTGAGTCTACTTCTTGGGTCAAGTTGGTGGCCATCATCCTTTGTATTTACTCATAGGTGACCTTCCATTGTTCTTTCTCCTACAAGAGATGCTTCTACTCCCTTTCCCTATGTTATACTTTTGCCTTTTCTCGAGATAGGTTGACTTGGAGTGTCATCAATTGGTGGTGATTCATATCAACGATTTGTTTGCTCATCTTTCCCATTTTTACCAAGTTTTCCTTCAGTGTCGTCTTACTTTCCTAAATCTCTATGGCCTACTTTTGTAGAATAGCCTATTTTTCACGCAATTTCTTTCGAAGCTCATACTTTAAGGCCAAATCCTTTTTATTGAGTTTCTCAACCCATTCTTGTAACAAGTTCTCCTTCTCTAGCAAGTGTTTCTAGAATTCTTCTCTTAATAATGCCTCTTTATTAGTGAGCTCCTCAATTTTCTCCTACACAAGGCATTGTCCTTCTCTTGCAGATGCTTTTGGAATTCTAACTTTTGCTTCTCCATGTGAATGATGAGAGTTTTATAGTTCTCTTGAGTCAGCTCCACTTTTCCTTGGGCTTCCGGCTTCTCTTTAAGTGTTGCTACCCTACTCTCCTTGAGCTCTTCACAAGTTTTTTCTAGGGCCTCCAAACCACCCACTATACCTTGTTACTTGGGGTGGTTTTGAGTGCTCTCAACTTATTAACTACTTTTGCAAATGTGTTGCAATGATGATAAGTTGAGCAAGAGAGTTGGGTCAAAGAAGCTCTTCTACTTTCTCTTTTCCTTTCCCAGAGCTGCCCTCTCTTTTTTCTATTTGGATTTTGCCCAATTTCTTGTGCAGGACTCTTCAAAGGAAAGCCTTATAACCTACTGATTCTCTTCCCACTCCTTCTCATTTCATCTTTTTTTTCCTTGTTCCCTTTTTCTATACCCTTCTTTGGATTATTAAGGGCTTTTTCTAGAAAATTTCTATATTCTCCGATCTCATCATCTTCCCTTTGTCTTTTGTGTTGCTTCGGCTACCCTCTTGATTCCTTTTGCTATTGAACTCTTCTAGGCTAAGTGGTGGGAGATGGAAAATGTTGGGTCCTAAAAATATGCCCATGTGAGCTCCTCTATTAAGTGGGATATAGCACTATTGTAATTAATTATAGTATTAGCTTCCATGTGTTCAACTTGCTAGTTGTCTCCCATGAGTAGACCTTGTGGGCCTTAGTCTTAGGGATTCCATGATGCATTCAATCCATAATGCATTTGGATATTGGGTTCCCTCTCAGGATGTCCTTCATAAGCCACCACCTTAGTATCCCGATTTGGCTGATCTAGGGCTTATTATAGGTCAATAAATGATGGAATACATATGCGGTGACCCTTAGCTCCTCATCCCCAAGTGGTAGCACTCCCTTCTAGCCAAGAATGGGATATTTCCATTGCTAAGGCACTTCCACCAATTTCTAAGCTTTCACATACCTTCTTGACTTTACTTTTATCCCCAAGGTTTTCTCTACCCTCTCTAGAGTGAGATCAATTATAGACTCTCGGGTCACCCATTGTTATGTGCTTTTGATGTTGAACCTACATTTAAAGGCTTTTCTTTCTAGGTAGTAGTAGAAGATGGTAGCTTTACATGCTAGAAAGTGGATGGGACTGGCCGTCACTTTAAAGTAGGTTCCTAATTCACATTTTGATATTAGTCCTTGGAGTGACTGATTAATGATTCACTAGTTTCTTGATGTTGCTTGTGGTTCAAAAGTGAATGTAGCTCATTCATACATGTTGACTGCTATTCCAAAATTGGCTGATGTTATGCAGTGAAGATGGTCTTAGCCTCAATATGGGTTTTTTTGACAACGATGAACTTGTTCCCTATTTGTGGTCGTTCAACATCCTGCAAGGTCAAAGAAATTCTCATGAGTTCTTCAAAAATGCTTGAAAGCTCAATTCTTATTCAAATTCCTTCAAAAATTCAACTTCCCAATTATATTGATACATGGATACCATTGTATGATGAATTCCATAAGTCTTACCCATCATCTTACCATCGTTACAAGAAATTGTTACTTGGTTGGGAGTCTTGGTTGTTGGTCTTGGCAAGTTTCTTCTTTGGTTAGAAACTTGATCTTTGGAGGTTACAAAGATCTTGAGATCTTAGTATCTTTGGTCTCCCTCTGACTTGCAAAATAGAAGCAAGCTTCCCAGCTTGGAAGAGAAGGTCACAATAAGTACTAAGTTTTTTTATTTTGAAAGTATAGATTTATTGTTATGTATAATTGAAGAAGCAATTTATTTGCATATAATGGGAGAAGGGTCTAGAATCCACCGATCATAAATTTTGGGATTGTACTCCAAGTTAGCGAGACATCCAAATCATCTAGGCAGAGAAGTAACGCACAAATAAAGATATGATGTGAGATTGTCCACATGAGTGGAGATCCATTGAATCGATTGGCAATGTGGAGCTCTTCCATGGTTAGCAACTTGTCAAAATGTGGATATGCATAGCTACTTTGGAGGCTTTAGCGTACAAAATTGGATGATTTCTTGTAATAAAAATGTCTCACTATATGTTCGGTCATATTTCAAGAGGCTAACCATCTTTCTATGTTCAACATTGGTGACCACTTTGTTTCCTAATATGTGGCAACCTCATGGTGAAGTGTGTACCAGTTATTCAAGAAGCGAGTGGTTGAGTTGCAAAGTTTTTGCAAGTTGTCAAGGATGCATGAATCTTTGAGTATCATCGTCAATGGATAATAAAGAAGAATTTGCATGCTTCAAACTAAATTTGAGGTATTTCTTGAGCTAGTTGGTCTAAGACTATGAGACTTTTGCAAAAGAGATACTTGTTAGGACCAAAAATGGGCCGACACTGGCTCTAGGGCTCTAGCCGGGCAATTGCGCTCACCAAACCACCCTCATGACCTCATGGCCAAGAGCATCTAGAGGCTATACATTGATCTAGCTAAATTGTGCCTTTGTATCAATTTGTACTCCAATGATTTTGCCCATCCCAACCCCAACAAAGGGAGTATACCACACATGTGGGTGACTAACACCTTGTTGCATACACATACAAAGCACCCCCTAGCTGATTGTTGTGGCTCCTACAGCTCTCCTACACCCTAGGGATTAGCCCTAAAGATGCGCCGTGTCAACATAAAACACAAGCGTAACATTGTCCACTCTCTTTCCAAGTTGCACGTTCCAAGAGATATTTTTGTTTCCTCACTTGATCAATCCCCAAAGAAAACTGTACTATCCTATAGCTTAGGGATCCTCACACTCTCATCATTAGTCAATAGTTTAAAAAACCAATTGCAATGCATCCAAGAGACTTCCCCTTTTTTGATAGCATGTATGAGAATGCAAATGCAAGGTGTAATGCCATGTAGTACTCAAAAAATTAACCACAAATCAATCAACATGTTGTGTGAATACAATCTTTTCATGATTTCCTTTCTAACATATTGCTATGTTGCTTAGAAACAATACTAGATTAATCCGTACTATTACCTCTTTTAACTTAAATGAAGTGAGTCCTATATATCATGATATGCATGGAAATCAGGATTTAATTGATACTTAACTTTTGACAATCCCTTTTCCCCTACCGTTTAGGTTTTGCAATCATGCACTAATTTAGGAGGGTGTTTCATGTCATTTTTCTCATGTAGAAAAGCCATAAATACACAGCTTCACATAAAGATGGAGATAGGCTAAGGAAAATCCCCATGCCCTACCTTCACCATACATCCACACACATATACTTATCTATTGTAATTTTTTACACATGAAAACTATTTTTTTCTATCAAAATATCTATTTTTTTATTTTTATAATTTATTTTAATATTAATTATTGTTTTTTATTTTCAAATTTATAAATCTTATATGTATTGTGATTCAATATTACATTCAATATAACTTCATAGAAACACCATTTGAACCATAAAAGACCCATGAAAATATCATTTTTCTATTAAATTTTGCATTACAAATTTTACGATTTTGATTTCCGTTACGTGAGTTGCTAGAAATTACTGATTATTCTATAATTTCAGACATTCAAGCATATTCAAACACTTCCCATCATTCTTTATAATAAGAATGAGATATTCATCATAAAATTCAATAAAAAATCGCATACGTTGTAATTCACATACACATGCATCCTATTTTGAAAACGAGAAGCCATCAATACTTTTTTACAACTGCTACCTACTTTGCATTTCATTGATCCATTCCTCACATCTCATCACATGAATTGGCACCCATTTCCCCTCATCCTCTCAGCCCATATGAACAAGATTTATGGCGAGAGAGAAAGACTGAAATCTAAGCTTTTCATTTACTGCGACAAATCTTGCACGGTCTAGAGAGTGATTGGGGGGCAAAGAATTATAGCATCTCAGCCCTAGGATGAGGAAGGGTGATTCCAACAATTGCCAAATCAATTTTTTAATGGATTGAAGGGGTGCCAAAAAAACCCCCCTCCCCCATTCATGATGTTTCATGAATAATAAGCTTCTTTTAATCAAGCTTAAGGTTTAACTTGCAAAAAAACATGTTCACTCTAGTGCATTCACACTAATTGAAAGTGGTTTTGGTTCAGATAGAGGGGCAAATGACCTCAGATTTGCAATTCAACTAGATGGGTGGCTTTCTAGCATCGAAATCTATTAGCCTAGCCTCCATCACTTACTTTTTGGCTTCCAGATCAGGTAGCTACTTCATAACCTCAAACCTTGCAGTCATTAAATGGGGGATTAAACGGACTCCGATTGATGAATGAGCACTTGCATTGGATTTCAGCTTCAAAATGCATCTAGGTAAACTCTAGCTCCTTGATCCATGATTGTTCCATTTTTCATCAAAATTCCTCTTATAGATCTCGAGTCACTTTTGCACTCTAAAAATGGCTCTAAAATTTGCTCTCATTGGCAATCACAGGATAGAGTGACTTAGTCTCTCGAATCCACAAACTAATCTATATAAACATAATCATAAAGAGCATGAAGCTACTACAAAAAAATACACAACAAAACACAAACACAACTCTCACCCCACCCCCTAACAAAACCAAAGTATGAAGTCCACGAGGAATAGACCTAGCATAGTCTGATAGAGTTCTGAAGCTAGTCACTAACCAATTGCTCCAACACAAATCGATTAAAAAGAGCTATCAAAGAACTCATCCTAAGTGGTGGTTTGACCAACCTACCTAATCTAGGACAACTAGTCTAGGAACTCCTACTAGGCGGGCGAGGACTCCCATATCGATTGCAAAGTCACATAATTTTTCTTTTTACCATACTTTTTTCCTCAATATTTTATAGTCAAGCATGTAAAAAAAAGAGAGCTAAGCATATTGTGACCCAAGGAGAATAGGCCATCGGTCTCAAGTCATGGCTCGATACCCAAGAACCTACCAAGCTCTTGTGAGGCAACATGATTTTCCTTTTTGTTCTGCTCACTTTTTTTTTCACTCTAACTATCCATATTTATATTTCGGCTAAATACCACCCCCAGGAAGACAAGGCATTGACCTCACGTCCTAACTCTTCCTCAAGAATCTATCAAGCCTTCACAAGGCAATGAACATCTACTCCTAGAATTTTTCTTTCTTTATTTTCTTATTTCAAGGGTTAGAAACCCTTTTTACACACCTCTATATTTTATACATACATATATATTCATTGTTTTTTCTCTCTTTTATTTGGCATGCTTCTTGGCTATCTCACAACTAACAAGAATTTCTAGAAACAATTACCTAGTAGGCTAGTAGAGCAGGGTCACTAGGACTGCCGTCACGAATCTATTTAGTAGAGCACTAAAACAAAACCCATTAACCGCACCCGCACCAAATAAACAAAGGGCCCTCTTGGCCTAATGAGATAAACCATTTCAGTGTAAAATAAATAGCACTCTTGGACTAATGAAATATAACCATGAAGAACATCATTCAACATCCTAATATTGAAAGCAAACCCTTGGTCCCCACATAAACCTTATTGAAGCACAAAACTAGAGCAAGGAGATGGCTATTTAGGCCTTGCACTAGATGTATCAAATTACTAGCTAACCCCAGGCTAGCCCCTATATAAATAGCAAGGGGTATCTAATGAATACGATGTTGAACTATCCGATACATCCATGTCAAAATAGGAATATGTTCAATCGCTACTTGGCTCATAACTTATACTAACCATTAGTGTCCAAAACAGGACATGTTAGCAAAGTAGTCCCCATAGTAGCCCTAGACTAACATCAAGAGACAATTGTAAAAGCCCCTCATGACCACAATTAAGAAAGACATCTTTAAGAAAGGCATAATTAGCCAGGGAGTCTACAAAGTGATTCCACTATCAGGGAATCAATTGGTAAGTCACTGTCTCAAAGATCTCAAGGGTGTCTAAGGTTGCACGATGATACATCCTTAGAATGGGATCTCTCACACTATATGTCCCATTTAATTTGTTGATCACTTACTGTGAGTCGCCTTTCACTGATTACCGACAAATATCACCACGTCTAGCTAGATTTAACCCCATAAGCAAGGCCTTGTACTCCACCATGTTATTCATAAAAGTAGTGCCTAAATACACTCCCATATTTAAAACCACTCAATGATAGGGGTCTTTTATAACAATGCCTACACTCGTAGGCTTAGCAGGTCCTCAAAAAGCTCCATCAATATATAATTTATAAAGCAAGGCTTCATTGATGTAGCCTATCACGACAATCAACCTATTCATACTTATGATAATCAAAGTCTAATTAAGAGAGGGGATGTAAGACAGGTGGCAATAGACCTTAATATCCCACATGAAAGATCTAATCCTGCCACTTAGTAATGTGATAACCCTTACTCCACCAAATCACTTTGCCTTGGTGGTAACTCTACTCTAAATATGGATGCTCAAGATAAGGAATGACTTTTTCCATCCAATAATCTTTGTATTCTACAAGTTTAAGGTGGATCTTGAAGGACCAACAAAGGCACCAAGTCTGACATCAGCCCTTATATATAATAAGGCTTCAATTTATTAAAGTTTACTTTAGTTTTTTAACTCCATCTCTTACAAATCTGCTAAAAGGACTATAGAACCCTTTGTTCCTATACGGACAATCTTAAGAGCCGTCCCATTTGGGTTCCAACTCACCTAGGAAGAGCTCACGATCTGCATCATAATACAGGACCAATTGACCCTTAACAAATTAATACATCTTAGCCCAAAGTTTGTGAAGCTCTTTCATTCACTTCTTCCCTACTTACTAATGTAATAAGGCTTACAACCAAATCTCATCAAGATGTGAAAGGGAAGTTAGCCTTTCTTGCACTGCTATCTCTTCATCCAAACAATGGTTTAAAGCAAACCTTATTATAGGTAGCTCAATCTCCAAAGGTAAAACACACTCTTTCCCATATAATAATAAAAAAGAGGTGTGGCTTGTAACCCTTTTGAATGTCATATTATAAGCCCAAACAACCACATACAACTTCTTATCCTAGTCACACTTACCTTCTAATACAATGTTGGATAAAATCCCCACAAGATGCTTATTAGTACTCTCTACTTGCACATTAGCTTAAGGGTTGTAAGGCATGGCCTTATTATGTTTAATCTTTGGAGCTTCTATCAAATCCTCAATCACTTTATTCAAAAAATATGTCCCATGGTCAGACACAAGCTCCTTGGTGGACCAAAACAGTAAACAATCTGCTTCAAAACAAAACTAGCCATCTCTTTGGCATTATTCTTCATTGTAGGATGGGCTTTAGACCACTTCTCGTGAAATAGTTTTTCGCCATAATGATGTAACGCTTTTGTGTAGTTGACGATGGATGTACATGTACAACAAAATCAATGCCCCACTTCTCAAATGGTAGTACATCCCATGACAGGAGTCAATGAGCACTCCTTATTCTCCCTATTATCATGTATTTGACATTTATCACATCTCTTGACATATGGAAATGCATCTTGAAAAATGGATGGCCACCAATATCTAACTCTCAAATCTTTTTGTGTATTCAACGGTCCAGCAAAGTTCTCTCCACAAGCGGAGTTATGACACTCTTCAAATATAAATGGAACCTCATCAAGCATGACACATCGACGATAAACATCATCAACTTGCTGATGTAAGCTTCTTGCAATCAAGGAAAATTTCAAGGCTTGATGCCTAATTTTCCTCTTTTCAGTTTTTGACAAAGTAGCTCCAACCTCTCTTAAGGATAGATAGTGCATTATGGCTACATAGTAGGATGGAATAGAGGCCATATCAATTTTGAGTAGACCCTCGAGGTCACTACCTTCGGCCAAGACTTTCTTTGGCTTTTGGAAATCCACAATACATTTAACATCCCTGCAACTTTGATGGCTTACTCCTAATTATATAGTCAAACTCTTGCAAAGTGATCAACCACTTTGCTAGGCAATCAGGCAGCTACAACTTATTCATCAATAGCCTCAGTCCCTCTACCTTCATATAAAATACTGCATTTTCATACAGGATGCCTGACTTTGCAAAGACCATCCCGAGGCATAATTTCTCCGTGTACGTATAAAGTGATTGAGGATTTTATAGAAGCTCCAAAGATTAAACATAATAAGGCCATGCCTTACAACCCTTAAGCTAATGTGCAAGTAGAGAGTACTAATAAGCATCTTGTGAGGATTTTATCCAACATTGTATTAGAAGGTAAGTGTGACTAGGATAAGAAGTTGTATGTGGTTGTTTGGGCTTATAATATGACATTCAAAAGGGTTACAAGCCACACCTCTTTTTTATTATTATATGGGAAAGAGTGTGTTTTACCTTTGGAGATTGAGCTACCTATAATAAGGTTTGCTTTAAACCATTGTTTGGATGAAGAGATAGCAGTGCAAGAAAGGCTAACTTCCCTTTCACATCTTGATGAGATTTGGTTGTAAGCCTTATTACATTAGTAAGTAGGGAAGAAGTGAATGAAAGAGCTTCACAAACTTCGGGCTAAGATGTATTAATTTGTTAAGGGTCAATTGGTCCTGTATTATGATGCAGATCGTGAGCTCTTCCTAGGTGAGTTGGAACCCAAATGGGACGGCTCTTAAGATTGTCCGTATAGGAACAAAGGGTTCTATAGTCCTTTTAGCGGATTTGTAAGAGATGGAGTTAAAAAACTAAAGTAAACTTTAATAAATTGAAGCCTTATTATATATAAGGGCTGATGTCAGACTTGGTGCCTTTGTTGGTCCTTCAAGATCCACCTTAAACTTGTAGAATACAAAGATTATTGGATGGAAAAAGTCATTCCTTATCTTGAGCATCCATATTTAGAGTAGAGTAGAGTCTTGGTCCTTCATACACGACACCCCTGATTTATGGCTGGTAAACATACTTGGATGGTACAACTTCTCCCAAATCTAGGACATATAGTAATTGATAATATACATTGTAATTGCTAAAAATATATTGAATATCTCACCCCTTTTAAAAATGCTTTCAGGAGTGGCACTTTTGCCAATTCTTGCTTCACATCCTCGAAGGATACTTGACATGGATCACTCCAAGCAAATACACAAGACAATAGATTTGTCAATGGTAACATCCTTTCAGCAGAGCTCGTGAATTAATAAACCATCAATAATATCCAATTGAAATTTATGTACTTCTTTAGGAGTACATGGCGGACTCATAGCGATGATAACCTTTATCTTTTCACCATTGATCGCAATACTAGCCGAGAGCTAACCATGTGGCCCAATAGCAATCCATAGGGCACTCCAAAGATGTAATTTCTTAGATTGGGAGCAATGTAGAACTGCCTACAATGCTCAAAACATTTTCTTAGAATGATCACATGTCTCTCCCTTTCAGCTCCTCGAGGAAAATATGCCAAATATAGCTATAAATGTCTTTTTTAATTTATCTTCCTTTGCGATAGCCATTTGATTATAACCAACGAAGCAATCCATAAATGAATAGATATTTCTACCTACTAATCGATCTAGAATTTGATCAATAAATCGCAATAGATAGTAATCTTTAACCGTATGTTTATTAAGCTCCCTAAAATCTACACAAAGCTAGATTTTCTTACTTTTCTTTTTTCTCATAACTACCAATGAACACCACTCTATGTGTTGTATAGGAAATATTAGCCCAGCCTTATGCAATTTTTATAGCTCCTCATATAGTCCATCCCTTTACTCAAAAGGCATACACCTCACTTTTTGTCGAATAGGACAACTACCTTCCAACTACCTTCCTTCAAGGGAACAGTATACACAACTAGATGAGGAGGAATACCCCTCAACTCATCATAGCCTCAAGCAAAAATATCACGAAATTATTGGATCAAGGACACGTAGTCCTTCATCTCTACCAAACTAAGCATAGATCCTAATTTAATTGGTCATGGCTCATTCAATGTACCGAGATCTAGCTCAATCACATCCATGTCTTTGATTCTATCTTAAGCTTCTATCGGCTCATTCAGAGTCACCTAGTAGACATCTTCTATAGTGGACCCCTTTCTTGATTCATCACTTGATAAAGTCTAACTGCAAGAAGGATCCTCTAATTCATCTAATTCTATCAAAGATAAGGGTACTCTCTCACTTTGAGGATATTCAAGATATGCATTCACAATTATGCATCTGGCACCTCTGTCAAAAATCAGATGACTACTAGGTATATCAACTTGATAGTTGAATTGCAAGATCCATGGCCTTCCTAATAATACTTGATATCTTGGTCACAACCTTCCCATTGTCTTAAACTATCATTAGCCATCTGGAGAACTATGGAGGCATCCTTTTGGATTTCCAATCCCGGCCTTTACATCAATTCTAAACTTATAATGTTGATGGAGGATCCAATATCCACAATGGCATGATCCACTAATATGCCATCAACATATGATGCCACCCTTTGGGCAATGCTTTTCAAAATGTTCAAACAAGTCATCTCCCAAACGGGCTATTCCCAAGGATTCGATGATACACCCAGTGTGAAGGATCTTCTTAAACTCTTTACGCACTCATGAAGATAACTTGATCAGCTACAAGAGATTCACATTAGGCTTTGCCTTGCAAAGAGAATTGTCTAAGTCGAATTCATGATAATTAGCAAATGTTCTCTTCTCCCGCTAGACCATTCTTTCTCTTGGTCATTGAATAGACTTAGATGTCTCTTTCTTGGTTTTTACCTTCTTCTTTGGCAACTCCTTTTATTGGAGTCAACTTTGCCATTAGAATCTTTTAGACGATCAGCTTTCACACATTAGGGTTAAGGACTTGCCTCCCCTTATCATCCTATTTAGGGTTTGTCTCAACAGGTTTTGCATTATCCCTGTCGCCTTCTTTAACCTTCTATCCTCTTCTAATGGCTAGTAAATTGGAAGCTTCAATGGTGTTGACATGCACAGCTTTGATAAGGTTGACACCACTATCACTAGGCAGCTCTTCCACGATAGCTTTTCCTCTTTGCAATATTTTCTTTGGTCTCTCATCCTCCTGAAGATTATTCCCTTGTGCTCAATGATTAATTGGACATGCCCTTACCGAAAAGAAAGTCGGTCTTACTCTAGCAAGTACTAGCTAGATGGCCGGACTTTCCACATATGTCACATCTGACATTAGGGCAATTTCTCAAAAAGTGCTAACCACCACATCACTTACAACTAAATCTTGATGGATCGCCTTCTTAAAGACATCGACTTCTTATCAAGTTTTGCTGCTTCTTTAGGAATTAACATCTACGACTATTTGCCTATACTATTGCATTATCATATCGGTATAATGATTTGTCATGTCCTTAACTTTGCTAAGAAGATTTGATGTAGTAGACTCATAGACTGTCATCATCCGTGCCATTCAACTGGCCTAACCACCTGATTAGGGATCAACCATTGATTTGTTGGCATGAATTGCAAAAATTTCTAATCTACAAATAGATTTTCATAATTAAAAGGTGTCTTTTGCTGAACTCCTTAAGCAATTTTGACACATTTAGAGACCAATCGTCCAGTTACATGTAAAATCCCCGAAATGTCACTACAATTTCTACTCCAAAGGCATTCCCAAGCACAAATTTGACAATTTTGAGAGTGGTCTAACATAGCACTTAGTTTAAAGAAAGTAGAGCTATCTTTAAACTTCCATGACCATTAGGATAAAGTTCAATCACACTCTAGTATCCTAAAATAGTTGTAGATTGGTTCTATCCTACTGAGCTAGGGTGTCACATCCTAAGAACTCTATCTTTTGAGATGACAAGCTCAACACATGCAGACATTAATGATGGACCGCCTGGTTAGATGGGTCCACACGTCTACACTTAGCACGTTGGTGGTCATTATGACTCTCACATGGCCACTAACTCATGACTTATTATATTCAGGTTGTTACACCTATTTACAGCTGGCATAGTTATAGCCCCAGTCGACTAGTGTAGACGGTTATGCATTGTTTGACTTAGTAGGCCACTTTCCTTTATATTGTATCTTATCTATACTTTGTGTATATTGTAAAGTATGTGGAAGAAGAAGAAGAAACTAGCCAGAAAACGTTTTGGCCTCCATCTCTCTTCTTGTCTCTTGAGTGAGCTTCTCCTTGTGCGTTCTGTGTGTGTTCGGCGCAACATCTTGAGCAAATCCCCTTACGACGCGATTCTTGATATGGTATCAGAGCTACACCATTGATTGAGGCTATTTTTGAAGCTAAAGCAAAGGAGCGGAGCCAAGGATTCGAGCAAGCAAGCAAGGAACGAGTAAGAAGCTCTTCCATTCTCTACTTTTTCTCTTGGACAGTGCTTGTGGAGGCACCGAAAGCAGGGCAGAGCAAAAATCTCAAATTGCTGTGAGATTTGGTGTGCGCGAAGAGCACTGTGTATTCTGCAAACTAGCCCTTTAGGACTTTACCGCTGCTATTTTGGCCATCCGCGATCATTTCAGGCCCCGTTTTAGACTCGCAAGGTTGGGGACATCAGTTCGAGATATCCTGCAATTTCAGCTGTGTCTGCCGTATACAGGTGCACAAGTTACAGATTTTAGATCTGTAAGTTCAAAGGTATTTACAGTGAATAAACACAAGGTTTATCTACAAACTGGTTGCAGATTGCATGTATTGTTGAGTAGACAGTAAAAAAGGTTGTCTGATGTATTACTGTGCACTACAGGTCGAGGCTTGCAGAAGATTTGCTTGCTGTTTGGTATTAGTTTTGTGATAATGGCAGAGAACAGTGGAAACCCCATTATTGAGAAGCTCGACAAGAACAACTACCCTTCATGAAAGTTCCGTGTCACGAGCTTCCTTATTGGAAAGGGCCTCTACGAGTTTGTTTCACGTGAAGAAAAGGAGCCGGAGGTGATTGATCCTCCAACTGCTGCAGAAGAGACAAAGGCACAGAAGGAATGGAATGCAAAAGACAAAAAGGTCATGTATTGGTTGTCTATAGTAATTGACAATAATATGCTGGGACATATTAGAAATGCAGAGAATTCATATGCAGCTTGGACCATACTTGAAAGTATGTTTTCTATAAATACAAAGGCACAAAAGATTCAACTCAAGTAAGAGTTGAATACATTGAAGAAAGGGAAGATGTCTATCAATGAGTATGCACTGAAGGTAAGGAGCATTGCAGATGCCTTGGCAGCGATTGATACAATGCCCGATGATGATGATTTGGTGTCGTCTACCTTGGGTGGACTTAACAATGAAAAGGCTTGAAAGTCTTTTGTAACTTCCGTATATGTCAGAAAACCATTTTCAGATTTCGATGAGTTGGTCTCCCTTATGATCACTGAAGAGATCAACATGCAGAGTGAGACATCTGAAAAAAGTGGTGAACAAGTCCAAGCTTTCTACTCCAGTTCAGGAAGGGGATGTGGCAGGTCCTCTTCAAGAGGCCGTTGTACAGGACGTGGTAGTGACAACCAGCAAAACAGATTGAATCAGCAATTTGGCGATATGCAGGTTTCAGGAGGTCGTGGTAACTTTAGAGGCAGGGGAAGCTTTAGAGGAAGAGGTGGATGGCAGAACAAAGGTTCTAACAACTCTGGTATTGTGTGTCACTACTGTGGCAAAACAGGTCATATTGCAACCCAATGCTATGCTAAGAAAGATTATATTCGCAGTGGTAAGTTGCAGCAAGGAAACTATGCATCGTCTTCACGATAGAATGAAGACAAAAATGAACATCTGTTTGTTATGCAGCATATGCTGAATGCTATTACAGGAAAGGGAACACATGATGATGTTTGGTATGTTGATTCAAGTACATCCAATCATATGACCAGCCATGCAGAATGGTTTGGAGAGATGCAGGATTTGCAAAATACAGGTTATGTGCAGACAGGTGATGATTCATGCCACCCAATTTCACATATTGGAAAAGTTCCCTTATCCTTGCATGATGGTAAGACAAAGAGTCTTTCAGATGTATTACATGTGCCATCTATTACAAAGAACTTGGTGTCAGTCGGTCAGATGGTAGAGCAAGGGCTACAAGTCAGATTTAATGCAAAGGGCTGCTTTGTAAAAGACTTCAATGACAAGTGCAGGTTGGTTACAAAGGGAAGTAGAGTTGGACGTATGTTTACTCTGGATGCTGGAATTCCTACTATGAATGCTGCTATATATGCTAAAGGAAAATGTGTTGTTGCAGATATTAAAATTTGACACAAACGCATTGGACATGCAAATGTACAAAGGCTGAAATTAATGCAGTCCAAAGGGTTGGTTACAAGTTTGCCTACATTTAGAATTGCAGAGTTTCATAAGGTATGCGAAGCATGTTAGTTTGGTAAGAAGGCAAGACAACCCTTTTCACATGACAGAGATGTAAGCAGAAATATCCTTGATGTTGTGCACACAGATATTTGGGGGCCTACACAAAATGTATCTCTTGGAGGCAGTTCATACTTTGTCACATTCATTGATGATTGTTCTAGAAAGCTGTGGGTATATTTTATGAAGAAAAAGAGTGAAGCATTTGAGCACTTTAGAACTTTCAAGGCTGCAGTTGAAAGAGAAACAGGCTTGAAAGTAAAGTGCTTGAGGTCAGATGGAGGGGGAGAGTACCTCTCGAATGAGTTCAGTGATTTTTTGAGGTCTCATGGAATAAAGAGACAGTTCACATGCAGGTATACCCCACAGCAAAATGGGGTTGCAAAAAGGAAAAACAGGCATATTGCAGAAGTTGCACATGCCTTGATGGCTGAAAAGAATATGCCTAAGCATTTTTGGTCTAAGGCTGTTCATACTGCTGTTTATATTA
Source organism: Lygodium microphyllum (assembly GCF_053477565.2). Lineage (NCBI taxonomy): Eukaryota > Viridiplantae > Streptophyta > Polypodiopsida > Schizaeales > Lygodiaceae > Lygodium > Lygodium microphyllum. Next base: position 118,385,632 of record NC_141158.1, read on the forward strand.
TGAACAGAATTCCCACAGGTACAATTCATGGGATGACTCCTGAAGAATACTTTACTGGCAAGAAGCCTAATGTATCGCACTTGAAGGTGTTTGGTTGTGTTGCATATGTTCATGTCCCAGATGAGCTACGAAAGAAGCTTGATCCAAAGGCAAAAAAATGTGTCTTTATTGGATACTCTTTAGAGCAGAAAGGGTATCGCTATTATAACCCTGTCACATGTAAGTTCAGAGTGAGCAGGGATGTCATCTTTGATGAAATGAGCAGTTGGTATGCATCTAGTGGTGATGCTTTGGATGATGATGATGATCATGACACTCATGTGCAGGCTGAAAAGCAAGAATCACGGACTCTTAGTGGACCAGAGATATCATCTGGTAGTCCTTGGTCTGGGAGACTAAGGAGTAGCTCTACATCTTCAGGTGCATCTAGTAGCACTATAGGTAAAGACAAAGGAAAGAATAAAGTGTTAGATGGCATTGATGCACTTCTTGATGGAGACTCCAGTGGCTCAGAGAGCTTGGATGATGAGCTTGGCATTCCTTCAGTGAGGACTCCAGGTGTGCAGAGAGCTCATAATAATGTAAAGGCTCCATTGAGTGATCCGATAGTACACAGATCTAGCAGGGTCAAATACCCTGTTAAAAGATTTGGTTTTGAAGGTTATGCAGCTCACCATGATACTTATATGGTGAAACTAGTTGAGGATGTTGAACCCACTTGTTTTGAGGATGCTGTTGGTCATACTCATTGGGATGCAGCGGCTGCATTAGAGGCCAATAAGACTTGGGATCTAGTATCATTACCGAAGGGCAAGAAAGCTATTGGATGTAAGTGGGTTTATAAGATTAATCACAATGCAGATGGTTCTATTAGTAGGTACAAAGCTAGGCTGGTTGCAAAAGGCTATGCCCAGACATATGGCATAGATTATGAAGAAACCTTCAGTCCAGTTGCTAGGATGGCAACTATTAGATGTGTGATTTCTTTGGCAGCAGTCAAAGGTTGGAGTTTGTAGCAAATGGATGTTAAGAATGCCTTCTTGCATGGTGAATTGCAAGAAGAAATGTTTATGGAGCAGCCAGCAGGTTATGAGGATTTAGAGCATCCCACATATGTGTGCAGGTTAAAGAAGGCGCTCTATGGGCTGAAGCAAGCACCTAGAGCATGGTCTAACAAGATTAGAGAGTATCTTGTCAATATTGGCTTTTATGTTTCTGATGCTGATCACTCACTTTATGTGAGAAAGGGAGATGTAGGTTTGGTCATCATAGTCATCTATGTGGATGACTTGATTATTACAGGTGATAGTGATAGTGGGATTGTTGAAGTCAATGACTTTTTGAAGAAGAAGTTTGAGATGAAGGATTTAGGTGAGCTAAGGTACTTCCTTGGCATTGAGGTGATCAGATGTGACGATGGTATATGGCTGTCCCAAAGACAATATGGCTTGGATATGTTGTCCAAGTATGGTATGACAGCATGCAAACCACTTTCAGTACCATTGGAGCAGAATGTAAAGTTGAGTACTGATGTTGGGGATGAGATAGAAGACCCTACTATGTTCAGGAGGATAGTGGGGAGTTTGATCTACATGACCATTACAAGGCCAGACTTGAGCTACGCTATTCGTCTTGTGAGTCAGTTTATGCAAGTACCTAGAAAGCCACATTTGGATGCAGTCAGACGCATATTGAGATATGTGAAGTCCACATTACATTATGGACTTTTCTATGAGGCAGGTACAAATGTACATGTGTTTGGATACACAAATGCAGATTGGGCTAGTAGTATGTCTGATAGAAGATCTACCAATGGATACATGTTCTCTCTTGGTAGTGCAGCAGTTACTTGGAGCAGCAAAAAGCAATCTACAGTTGCTTTGTCGAGTACAGAGGCTGAGTATAGAGGTGATGCTCTTGCAACATGTGAGGTAGTATGGATCTGGCTGATTTATGTGTGCAGGTGGAAGGTCCAATTATCATTTATTGTGACAACATGAGCAGTATACAGTTGGCTAGGAACCCTGTGTTCCATGCCAGGACAAAACATGTTGAGGTACACTACCACTTTGTGAGAGAGAAGGTACTAGCAGGTGAGATTGAAATGGTGTATGTCAACAAACAGGATTAGATAGCTAGCAACTTCATGAAGGCATTGGGTACAGAGAAGCTTCAAAAGTTTCGAAGCTTACTTGGAGTTGCAGAGATACAGTTGAGCTTGAGGGGGAGTGTTGAGATGACAAGCTCAACACATGCGGACATTAATGATGGACCGCCTGGTTAGATGGGTCCACACGTCTACACTTAGCACATCGATGGTCATTATGACTCTCACATGGCCACTAACTCATTACTTATTATATTCAGGTTGTTACACCTATTTACAGCTGGCATAGTTATAGCGCCAGTCAACTAGTGTAGTCAGTTATGCATTGTTTGACTTAGTAGGCCACTTTCCTTTATATTGTATATTATCTATATTTTGTGTGCATTGTAAAGTGTGTGGAAGGAGAAGAAGAAACCAGCAAGAAAACGTTTTGGCCTCCATCTCTCTTCTTGTCTCTTGAGTGAGCTTCTCCTTGTACATTCTGTGTGTGTTCGGCGGAGCATCTTGAGCAAATCCCCCCACCACGCGATTCTTGACACTATCTAGTGTTTGGAAAAGGCTTATAAAGTCCAACTAACCATAGAACCTTAGTCATTGTTGGGCTAATGCCTCCTGCTTTCCTAGATGGATTAGTTTTAGGTGTCACATTAAGCAAAGTATACCACCACACTGTGTGATATTGCAAGTTGTATGCAATTTTCTATCCTGTGCAGCTCTCCAAGCACTGCCTAGTGAGCCTAGTATCTTATCCACCTTCAACAAGATGGAGGCATCAAGCCTGAACCAAAGATCAGAGTCACTACCAAGCGATAAAGGCTATAGACTTACACTTACAAACTACACACTGCTTGGTGTTGACTCTCAAGGATAATAATATGGGACTAGGGCCACCACCAAGTGATATAGGATTCCCGTCACAATGGATAGCCATGCACCACTTCATGCAATTGTCAATATAATTGACATTACAATTGGTCTGGAATTTGAAACTATGTCCCAAAAGAATTTCAATACCGACTCCTTCAACATTCGAGAGAACATAGAATAGGAGCGGGATGCTCTCAATCTCAATGGTGATTATCGATTAACAAGGAATGAGCCCATCCACCATAAGGGTTTAACTTTGCTTCCATGGGCTGCAGTTGTGGCTACCCTATATTATACCAATAGCAATAAGGAAGGGTGATGTAGTCCAAAACTTTGTCGTGATAAGAGTGTCTACTAGCACTAACCTAGCAGCGGTGAGACGAATGTGGAGGTACATGGTTGGGATCATGGGCTCATCATCTAGTTCTATGTTACTAATGGGTTAATCTCTAACAGGGATGATTGCCTAATGATGTCTAAAGTGTGGTAGCATGGGATATTAATGATGTTGCTTAAACTTTTTGTAGAAGGTTTGCAGGCTATCCATTTTTACCATGGAAGGTCATGCAATGGATGTCCATGTGGATAGTACTTCTTAATCCTACTACCATTCAAGTGGCTAATGGGTTGGCCATCTAAGGTCTCCAACTCCACATTCTATGTCCTACTGATTACAAGGACACAAAAATTCCAAGGCCTCAAAGTTTCAACTTTTGTTTGTGGCCTTTATGGTAGGTCATAAGTGGCTAGTAATTGAGTTTCTATTAGGCATTTGAGCTTGTTAGGCAAAGTTGGCATGCCTTAGAGCCTTCCAAACATTTTTCCATAGTGATGCGTAGCCTTGGAATCAAAAATTCAACCGGCATAACGGCATTTGTGCTATATGTAAGTGTAAAAGGGGTTTGGCCCATGGCAATTTTTGTTAGAATATTATAGTAGTAGCATGGGAAAGTGTGCACAAGAGGGAGAAGAGAGCTTAAAGTACAAGAACAAAATCTTGCTTAGTAAGTTTCTCACAAGTACCACTGTGCTACTCTCTCACACATTGAGAGTGCCCCTTATGGCTATTTAAATAGCCTTTGGATGGCTAGGATTAGGGATTTCCCTACCCTCCAGTACATTTACATTCATCTACCCTTATCCACCCTTGGAGATAGTGGTTCACATGCCTATCTCTCAACAAATTTGTAGGTTATATGATAGGCCTAGAGCGCTATCATGAGTTTATGTTCCCAATCAGATCATGATGATAATACAATCTTTGTCAAGGCATTAATGAGAATCTTGTTAGTATATTCAACTTAGCCATTTGGTTGGGGGTAGTAAGGGATAGACTTCCTATAGATGGCCAAGAATGTGAGTAGTATATGCTCAATCACTTCATTCAAGAAGTGTATTCCTTGAGTGCTGGGAATTTCAATGGGATAGTCAAAGCATGAGGTGACTTGCTCCTAGAGGAATCAAGCAGTGGTCCACGCATCATTTTTGCAGGTTTCCCTAGTCTCTACTCATTTAGTCATGGAGTCTATGGTGGTGACAATTATGTACTGAGCCTATGAGTATTGAGTAGCTAGACTAATGGGTCCCATAAAGTCAATACCCCACTTTTTAAAGAACTAATGGGTGATCACTAGCATGAGTTCTATTTCTTCTTCCCTAATGAGTGGGTAGTTTTGTCCTTTGGTACTCATCATAGTACTTGACAAAATGGGTTGTATCCTTGTGAAGAGTGTGGACCGCCCCAATAATTGACATTGGAGTATCTTACGTGCTATGGTAGTTGCATCAAAGTGTATGCTAGCAATGCCACCATACACTTCTTGCAACACATCTTCAATTGCACGCTCCACAAACACATCCCCTAAGTAGATCATCCTACCCTATGTAGTATAATTGACTGGTGATCAATTGTTAAGGTCTGGTCTTAAATCAAGAGATGTGTGAGCAAGCATTCTCAAGTGGTCATTCTAATAGGCCTTGCTCCAAGACATAAACGATGTCATCAACCTAGTGAGGTGTGAGATCAGCTTTGAAGGTTTGAGCTTCATGTATCATGTGGAATAGATGAGTGTCGGGGAGTTGGTCACCAATTACTATGGCCTTTTCACCACTGGCCACTTTGGACAAGTGATCAACACGGTGTTATTTCCCTTGTGAATTACAATTGAGAAGTCAAATTCAAGCAACAATAGAAGCCATCAAGTGATGCATCATGTGATGCGAGGCTTATTTATGAGGTATAAGAGCACCTAATACTCTACAAAAAATGTGAAATATGTGGCAAGGAGATAGAATTTAAACTTTCTAGACAGCATAAACCATTGCTAGTCCTTCTCTTTCCATACTCAAGTAATTCGTCTCAGTCCCAATGAGTTATCAACTTGTGAAACTTACTAGGAAATCCATATAATGTTCATCGGGTTGGCATAATACAACTCCAATTGCAATCTTAGAGGCGTGGGTGTACATGGAATGTGATTGTCTAGTTCAAGGCTCTTAAGATAGGCACAATCATTAGAGCCTTTTTCAAAGCTTCATAGGAGGTTTGGCATTCCTCGATCCATGCCCAGTGATTAGTAGCTTGTAAAGTGGTCAAGAAATACCTGCATAGTCTAGCATAAAGTGATGATAATACCCAATATGGCCAAGGATGCAATGCACCCCCTTCGGGTTGGTGGATGGAGAGAGATTCATTATAACTTTGATCTTAGCCATATCAGTCACAATTCCATTCTTGGATACAATATGTCCAAAGATGATGCCATGCTTTACCCAAAATTGGCATTGCATGGAATTTAGGGACAAGTTATACTACTACCAACATCTCTCGAAGATAAGTCGAAGTTTCTCAAGATGCTCTTCCCAACTTGCCTAGAGCGCTATCATGAGTTTATGTTCCCAATCAGATCATGATGATAATACAATCTTTGTCAGGGCATTAATGAGAATCTTGTTAGTATATTCAACTTAGCCATTTGGTTGGGGGTAGTAAGGGATAGACTTCCTATAGATGGCCAAGAATGTGAGTAGTATATGCTCAATCACTTCATTCAAGAAGTGTATTCCTTGAGTGCCGGGAATTTCAATGGGATAGTCAAAGCATGAGGTGACTTGCTCCTAGAGGAATCAAGCAGTGGTCCACGCATCATTTTTGCAGGTTTCCCTAGTCTCTACTCATTTAGTCATGGAGTCCATGGTGGTGACAATTATGTACTGAGCCTATGAGTATTGAGTAGCTAGACTAATGGGTCCCATAAAGTCAATACCCCACTTTTTAAAGAACTAATGGGTGATCACTAGCATGAGTTCTATTTCTTCTTCCCTAATGAGTGGGTAGTTTTGTCCTTTGGTACTCATCATAGTACTTGACAAAATGGGTTGTATCCTTGTGAAGAGTGTGGACCGCCCCAATAATTGACATTGGAGTATCTTACGTGCTATGGTAGTTGCATCAAAGTGTATGCTAGCAATGCCACCATACACTTCTTGCAACACATCTTCAATTGCACGCTCCACAAACACATCCCCTAAGTAGATCATCCTACCCTATGTAGTATAATTGACTGGTGATCAATTGTTAAGGTCTGGTCTTAAATCAAGAGATGTGTGAGCAAGCATTCTCAAGTGGTCATTCTAATAGGCCTTGCTCCAAGACATAAACGATGTCATCAACCTAGTGAGGTGTGAGATCAGCTTTGAAGGTTTGAGCTTCATGTATCATGTGGAATAGATGAGTGTCGGGGAGTTGGTCACCAATTACTATGGCCTTTTCACCACTGGCCACTTTGGACAAGTGATCAACACGGTGTTATTTCCCTTGTGAATTACAATTGAGAAGTCAAATTCAAGCAACAATAGAAGCCATCAAGTGATGCATCATGTGATGCGAGGCTTATTTATGAGGTATAAGAGCACCTAATACTCTACAAAAAATGTGAAATATGTGGCAAGGAGATAGAATTTAAACTTTCTAGACAGCATAAACCATTGCTAGTCCTTCTCTTTCCATACTCAAGTAATTCGTCTCAGTCCCAATGAGTTATCAACTTGTGAAACTTACTAGGAAATCCATATAATGTTCATCGGGTTGGCATAATACAACTCCAATTGCAATCTTAGAGGCGTGGGTGTACATGGAATGTGATTGTCTAGTTCAAGGCTCTTAAGATAGGCACAATCATTAGAGCCTTTTTCAAAGCTTCATAGGAGGTTTGGCATTCCTCGATCCATGCCCAGTGATTAGTAGCTTGTAAAGTGGTCAAGAAATACCTGCATAGTCTAGCATAAAGTGATGATAATACCCAATATGGCCAAGGATGCAATGCACCCCCTTCGGGTTGGTGGATGGAGAGAGATTCATTATAACTTTGATCTTAGCCATATCAGTCACAATTCCATTCTTGGATACAATATGTCCAAAGATGATGCCATGCTTTACCCAAAATTGGCATTGCATGGAATTTAGGGACAAGTTATACTACTACCAACATCTCTCGAAGATAAGTCGAAGTTTCTCAAGATGCTCTTCCCAACTTGCCTAGAGCGCTATCATGAGTTTATGTTCCCAATCAGATCATGATGATAATACAATCTTTGTCAGGGCATTAATGAGAATCTTGTTAGTATATTCAACTTAGCCATTTGGTTGGGGGTAGTAAGGGATAGACTTCCTATAGATGGCCAAGAATGTGAGTAGTATATGCTCAATCACTTCATTCAAGAAGTGTATTCCTTGAGTGCTGGGAATTTCAATGGGATAGTCAAAGCATGAGGTGACTTGCTCCTAGAGGAATCAAGCAGTGGTCCACGCATCATTTTTGCAGGTTTCCCTAGTCTCTACTCATTTAGTCATGGAGTCCATGGTGGTGACAATTATGTACTGAGCCTATGAGTATTGAGTAGCTAGACTAATGGGTCCCATAAAGTCAATACCCCACTTTTTAAAGAACTAATGGGTGATCACTAGCATGAGTTCTATTTCTTCTTCCCTAATGAGTGGGTAGTTTTGTCCTTTGGTACTCATCATAGTACTTGACAAAATGGGTTGTATCCTTGTGAAGAGTGTGGACCGCCCCAATAATTGACATTGGAGTATCTTACGTGCTATGGTAGTTGCATCAAAGTGTATGCTAGCAATGCCACCATACACTTCTTGCAACACATCTTCAATTGCACGCTCCACAAACACATCCCCTAAGTAGATCATCCTACCCTATGTAGTATAATTGACTGGTGATCAATTGTTAAGGTCTGGTCTTAAATCAAGAGATGTGTGAGCAAGCATTCTCAAGTGGTCATTCTAATAGGCCTTGCTCCAAGACATAAACGATGTCATCAACCTAGTGAGGTGTGAGATCAGCTTTGAAGGTTTGAGCTTCATGTATCATGTGGAATAGATGAGTGTCGGGGAGTTGGTCACCAATTACTATGGCCTTTTCACCACTGGCCACTTTGGACAAGTGATCAACACGGTGTTATTTCCCTTGTGAATTACAATTGAGAAGTCAAATTCAAGCAACAATAGAAGCCATCAAGTGATGCATCATGTGATGCGAGGCTTATTTATGAGGTATAAGAGCACCTAATACTCTACAAAAAATGTGAAATATGTGGCAAGGAGATAGAATTTAAACTTTCTAGACAGCATAAACCATTGCTAGTCCTTCTCTTTCCATACTCAAGTAATTCGTCTCAGTCCCAATGAGTTATCAACTTGTGAAACTTACTAGGAAATCCATATAATGTTCATCGGGTTGGCATAATACAACTCCAATTGCAATCTTAGAGGCGTGGGTGTACATGGAATGTGATTGTCTAGTTCAAGGCTCTTAAGATAGGCACAATCATTAGAGCCTTTTTCAAAGCTTCATAGGAGGTTTGGCATTCCTCGATCCATGCCCAGTGATTAGTAGCTTGTAAAGTGGTCAAGAAATACCTGCATAGTCTAGCATAAAGTGATGATAATACCCAATATGGCCAAGGATGCAATGCACCCCCTTCGGGTTGGTGGATGGAGAGAGATTCATTATAACTTTGATCTTAGCCATATCAGTCACAATTCCATTCTTGGATACAATATGTCCAAAGATGATGCCATGCTTTACCCAAAATTGGCATTGCATGGAATTTAGGGACAAGTTATACTACTACCAACATCTCTCGAAGATAAGTCGAAGTTTCTCAAGATGCTCTTCCCAACTTGCCTAGAGCGCTATCATGAGTTTATGTTCCCAATCAGATCATGATGATAATACAATCTTTGTCAGGGCATTAATGAGAATCTTGTTAGTATATTCAACTTAGCCATTTGGTTGGGGGTAGTAAGGGATAGACTTCCTATAGATGGCCAAGAATGTGAGTAGTATATGCTCAATCACTTCATTCAAGAAGTGTATTCCTTGAGTGCTGGGAATTTCAATGGGATAGTCAAAGCATGAGGTGACTTGCTCCTAGAGGAATCAAGCAGTGGTCCACGCATCATTTTTGCAGGTTTCCCTAGTCTCTACTCATTTAGTCATGGAGTCCATGGTGGTGACAATTATGTACTGAGCCTATGAGTATTGAGTAGCTAGACTAATGGGTCCCATAAAGTCAATACCCCACTTTTTAAAGAACTAATGGGTGATCACTAGCATGAGTTCTATTTCTTCTTCCCTAATGAGTGGGTAGTTTTGTCCTTTGGTACTCATCATAGTACTTGACAAAATGGGTTGTATCCTTGTGAAGAGTGTGGACCGCCCCAATAATTGACATTGGAGTATCTTACGTGCTATGGTAGTTGCATCAAAGTGTATGCTAGCAATGCCACCATACACTTCTTGCAACACATCTTCAATTGCACGCTCCACAAACACATCCCCTAAGTAGATCATCCTACCCTATGTAGTATAATTGACTGGTGATCAATTGTTAAGGTCTGGTCTTAAATCAAGAGATGTGTGAGCAAGCATTCTCAAGTGGTCATTCTAATAGGCCTTGCTCCAAGACATAAACGATGTCATCAACCTAGTGAGGTGTGAGATCAGCTTTGAAGGTTTGAGCTTCATGTATCATGTGGAATAGATGAGTGTCGGGGAGTTGGTCACCAATTACTATGGCCTTTTCACCACTGGCCACTTTGGACAAGTGATCAACACGGTGTTATTTCCCTTGTGAATTACAATTGAGAAGTCAAATTCAAGCAACAATAGAAGCCATCAAGTGATGCATCATGTGATGCGAGGCTTATTTATGAGGTATAAGAGCACCTAATACTCTACAAAAAATGTGAAATATGTGGCAAGGAGATAGAATTTAAACTTTCTAGACAGCATAAACCATTGCTAGTCCTTCTCTTTCCATACTCAAGTAATTCGTCTCAGTCCCAATGAGTTATCAACTTGTGAAACTTACTAGGAAATCCATATAATGTTCATCGGGTTGGCATAATACAACTCCAATTGCAATCTTAGAGGCGTGGGTGTACATGGAATGTGATTGTCTAGTTCAAGGCTCTTAAGATAGGCACAATCATTAGAGCCTTTTTCAAAGCTTCATAGGAGGTTTGGCATTCCTCGATCCATGCCCAGTGATTAGTAGCTTGTAAAGTGGTCAAGAAATACCTGCATAGTCTAGCATAAAGTGATGATAATACCCAATATGGCCAAGGATGCAATGCACCCCCTTCGGGTTGGTGGATGGAGAGAGATTCATTATAACTTTGATCTTAGCCATATCAGTCACAATTCCATTCTTGGATACAATATGTCCAAAGATGATGCCATGCTTTACCCAAAATTGGCATTGCATGGAATTTAGGGACAAGTTATACTACTACCAACATCTCTCGAAGATAAGTCGAAGTTTCTCAAGATGCTCTTCCCAACTTGCCTAGAGCGCTATCATGAGTTTATGTTCCCAATCAGATCATGATGATAATACAATCTTTGTCAGGGCATTAATGAGAATCTTGTTAGTATATTCAACTTAGCCATTTGGTTGGGGGTAGTAAGGGATAGACTTCCTATAGATGGCCAAGAATGTGAGTAGTATATGCTCAATCACTTCATTCAAGAAGTGTATTCCTTGAGTGCTGGGAATTTCAATGGGATAGTCAAAGCATGAGGTGACTTGCTCCTAGAGGAATCAAGCAGTGGTCCACGCATCATTTTTGCAGGTTTCCCTAGTCTCTACTCATTTAGTCATGGAGTCCATGGTGGTGACAATTATGTACTGAGCCTATGAGTATTGAGTAGCTAGACTAATGGGTCCCATAAAGTCAATACCCCACTTTTTAAAGAACTAATGGGTGATCACTAGCATGAGTTCTATTTCTTCTTCCCTAATGAGTGGGTAGTTTTGTCCTTTGGTACTCATCATAGTACTTGACAAAATGGGTTGTATCCTTGTGAAGAGTGTGGACCGCCCCAATAATTGACATTGGAGTATCTTACGTGCTATGGTAGTTGCATCAAAGTGTATGCTAGCAATGCCACCATACACTTCTTGCAACACATCTTCAATTGCACGCTCCACAAACACATCCCCTAAGTAGATCATCCTACCCTATGTAGTATAATTGACTGGTGATCAATTGTTAAGGTCTGGTCTTAAATCAAGAGATGTGTGAGCAAGCATTCTCAAGTGGTCATTCTAATAGGCCTTGCTCCAAGACATAAACGATGTCATCAACCTAGTGAGGTGTGAGATCAGCTTTGAAGGTTTGAGCTTCATGTATCATGTGGAATAGATGAGTGTCGGGGAGTTGGTCACCAATTACTATGGCCTTTTCACCACTGGCCACTTTGGACAAGTGATCAACACGGTGTTATTTCCCTTGTGAATTACAATTGAGAAGTCAAATTCAAGCAACAATAGAAGCCATCAAGTGATGCATCATGTGATGCGAGGCTTATTTATGAGGTATAAGAGCACCTAATACTCTACAAAAAATGTGAAATATGTGGCAAGGAGATAGAATTTAAACTTTCTAGACAGCATAAACCATTGCTAGTCCTTCTCTTTCCATACTCAAGTAATTCGTCTCAGTCCCAATGAGTTATCAACTTGTGAAACTTACTAGGAAATCCATATAATGTTCATCGGGTTGGCATAATACAACTCCAATTGCAATCTTAGAGGCGTGGGTGTACATGGAATGTGATTGTCTAGTTCAAGGCTCTTAAGATAGGCACAATCATTAGAGCCTTTTTCAAAGCTTCATAGGAGGTTTGGCATTCCTCGATCCATGCCCAGTGATTAGTAGCTTGTAAAGTGGTCAAGAAATACCTGCATAGTCTAGCATAAAGTGATGATAATACCCAATATGGCCAAGGATGCAATGCACCCCCTTCGGGTTGGTGGATGGAGAGAGATTCATTATAACTTTGATCTTAGCCATATCAGTCACAATTCCATTCTTGGATACAATATGTCCAAAGATGATGCCATGCTTTACCCAAAATTGGCATTGCATGGAATTTAGGGACAAGTTATACTACTACCAACATCTCTCGAAGATAAGTCGAAGTTTCTCAAGATGCTCTTCCCAACTTGCCTAGAGCGCTATCATGAGTTTATGTTCCCAATCAGATCATGATGATAATACAATCTTTGTCAGGGCATTAATGAGAATCTTGTTAGTATATTCAACTTAGCCATTTGGTTGGGGGTAGTAAGGGATAGACTTCCTATAGATGGCCAAGAATGTGAGTAGTATATGCTCAATCACTTCATTCAAGAAGTGTATTCCTTGAGTGCTGGGAATTTCAATGGGATAGTCAAAGCATGAGGTGACTTGCTCCTAGAGGAATCAAGCAGTGGTCCACGCATCATTTTTGCAGGTTTCCCTAGTCTCTACTCATTTAGTCATGGAGTCCATGGTGGTGACAATTATGTACTGAGCCTATGAGTATTGAGTAGCTAGACTAATGGGTCCCATAAAGTCAATACCCCACTTTTTAAAGAACTAATGGGTGATCACTAGCATGAGTTCTATTTCTTCTTCCCTAATGAGTGGGTAGTTTTGTCCTTTGGTACTCATCATAGTACTTGACAAAATGGGTTGTATCCTTGTGAAGAGTGTGGACCGCCCCAATAATTGACATTGGAGTATCTTACGTGCTATGGTAGTTGCATCAAAGTGTATGCTAGCAATGCCACCATACACTTCTTGCAACACATCTTCAATTGCACGCTCCACAAACACATCCCCTAAGTAGATCATCCTACCCTATGTAGTATAATTGACTGGTGATCAATTGTTAAGGTCTGGTCTTAAATCAAGAGATGTGTGAGCAAGCATTCTCAAGTGGTCATTCTAATAGGCCTTGCTCCAAGACATAAACGATGTCATCAACCTAGTGAGGTGTGAGATCAGCTTTGAAGGTTTGAGCTTCATGTATCATGTGGAATAGATGAGTGTCGGGGAGTTGGTCACCAATTACTATGGCCTTTTCACCACTGGCCACTTTGGACAAGTGATCAACACGGTGTTATTTCCCTTGTGAATTACAATTGAGAAGTCAAATTCAAGCAACAATAGAAGCCATCAAGTGATGCATCATGTGATGCGAGGCTTATTTATGAGGTATAAGAGCACCTAATACTCTACAAAAAATGTGAAATATGTGGCAAGGAGATAGAATTTAAACTTTCTAGACAGCATAAACCATTGCTAGTCCTTCTCTTTCCATACTCAAGTAATTCGTCTCAGTCCCAATGAGTTATCAACTTGTGAAACTTACTAGGAAATCCATATAATGTTCATCGGGTTGGCATAATACAACTCCAATTGCAATCTTAGAGGCGTGGGTGTACATGGAATGTGATTGTCTAGTTCAAGGCTCTTAAGATAGGCACAATCATTAGAGCCTTTTTCAAAGCTTCATAGGAGGTTTGGCATTCCTCGATCCATGCCCAGTGATTAGTAGCTTGTAAAGTGGTCAAGAAATACCTGCATAGTCTAGCATAAAGTGATGATAATACCCAATATGGCCAAGGATGCAATGCACCCCCTTCGGGTTGGTGGATGGAGAGAGATTCATTATAACTTTGATCTTAGCCATATCAGTCACAATTCCATTCTTGGATACAATATGTCCAAAGATGATGCCATGCTTTACCCAAAATTGGCATTGCATGGAATTTAGGGACAAGTTATACTACTACCAACATCTCTCGAAGATAAGTCGAAGTTTCTCAAGATGCTCTTCCCAACTTGCCTAGAGCGCTATCATGAGTTTATGTTCCCAATCAGATCATGATGATAATACAATCTTTGTCAGGGCATTAATGAGAATCTTGTTAGTATATTCAACTTAGCCATTTGGTTGGGGGTAGTAAGGGATAGACTTCCTATAGATGGCCAAGAATGTGAGTAGTATATGCTCAATCACTTCATTCAAGAAGTGTATTCCTTGAGTGCTGGGAATTTCAATGGGATAGTCAAAGCATGAGGTGACTTGCTCCTAGAGGAATCAAGCAGTGGTCCACGCATCATTTTTGCAGGTTTCCCTAGTCTCTACTCATTTAGTCATGGAGTCCATGGTGGTGACAATTATGTACTGAGCCTATGAGTATTGAGTAGCTAGACTAATGGGTCCCATAAAGTCAATACCCCACTTTTTAAAGAACTAATGGGTGATCACTAGCATGAGTTCTATTTCTTCTTCCCTAATGAGTGGGTAGTTTTGTCCTTTGGTACTCATCATAGTACTTGACAAAATGGGTTGTATCCTTGTGAAGAGTGTGGACCGCCCCAATAATTGACATTGGAGTATCTTACGTGCTATGGTAGTTGCATCAAAGTGTATGCTAGCAATGCCACCATACACTTCTTGCAACACATCTTCAATTGCACGCTCCACAAACACATCCCCTAAGTAGATCATCCTACCCTATGTAGTATAATTGACTGGTGATCAATTGTTAAGGTCTGGTCTTAAATCAAGAGATGTGTGAGCAAGCATTCTCAAGTGGTCATTCTAATAGGCCTTGCTCCAAGACATAAACGATGTCATCAACCTAGTGAGGTGTGAGATCAGCTTTGAAGGTTTGAGCTTCATGTATCATGTGGAATAGATGAGTGTCGGGGAGTTGGTCACCAATTACTATGGCCTTTTCACCACTGGCCACTTTGGACAAGTGATCAACACGGTGTTATTTCCCTTGTGAATTACAATTGAGAAGTCAAATTCAAGCAACAATAGAAGCCATCAAGTGATGCATCATGTGATGCGAGGCTTATTTATGAGGTATAAGAGCACCTAATACTCTACAAAAAATGTGAAATATGTGGCAAGGAGATAGAATTTAAACTTTCTAGACAGCATAAACCATTGCTAGTCCTTCTCTTTCCATACTCAAGTAATTCGTCTCAGTCCCAATGAGTTATCAACTTGTGAAACTTACTAGGAAATCCATATAATGTTCATCGGGTTGGCATAATACAACTCCAATTGCAATCTTAGAGGCGTGGGTGTACATGGAATGTGATTGTCTAGTTCAAGGCTCTTAAGATAGGCACAATCATTAGAGCCTTTTTCAAAGCTTCATAGGAGGTTTGGCATTCCTCGATCCATGCCCAGTGATTAGTAGCTTGTAAAGTGGTCAAGAAATACCTGCATAGTCTAGCATAAAGTGATGATAATACCCAATATGGCCAAGGATGCAATGCACCCCCTTCGGGTTGGTGGATGGAGAGAGATTCATTATAACTTTGATCTTAGCCATATCAGTCACAATTCCATTCTTGGATACAATATGTCCAAAGATGATGCCATGCTTTACCCAAAATTGGCATTGCATGGAATTTAGGGACAAGTTATACTACTACCAACATCTCTCGAAGATAAGTCGAAGTTTCTCAAGATGCTCTTCCCAACTTGCCTAGAGCGCTATCATGAGTTTATGTTCCCAATCAGATCATGATGATAATACAATCTTTGTCAGGGCATTAATGAGAATCTTGTTAGTATATTCAACTTAGCCATTTGGTTGGGGGTAGTAAGGGATAGACTTCCTATAGATGGCCAAGAATGTGAGTAGTATATGCTCAATCACTTCATTCAAGAAGTGTATTCCTTGAGTGCCGGGAATTTCAATGGGATAGTCAAAGCATGAGGTGACTTGCTCCTAGAGGAATCAAGCAGTGGTCCACGCATCATTTTTGCAGGTTTCCCTAGTCTCTACTCATTTAGTCATGGAGTCCATGGTGGTGACAATTATGTACTGAGCCTATGAGTATTGAGTAGCTAGACTAATGGGTCCCATAAAGTCAATACCCCACTTTTTAAAGAACTAATGGGTGATCACTAGCATGAGTTCTATTTCTTCTTCCCTAATGAGTGGGTAGTTTTGTCCTTTGGTACTCATCATAGTACTTGACAAAATGGGTTGTATCCTTGTGAAGAGTGTGGACCGCCCCAATAATTGACATTGGAGTATCTTACGTGCTATGGTAGTTGCATCAAAGTGTATGCTAGCAATGCCACCATACACTTCTTGCAACACATCTTCAATTGCACGCTCCACAAACACATCCCCTAAGTAGATCATCCTACCCTATGTAGTATAATTGACTGGTGATCAATTGTTAAGGTCTGGTCTTAAATCAAGAGATGTGTGAGCAAGCATTCTCAAGTGGTCATTCTAATAGGCCTTGCTCCAAGACATAAACGATGTCATCAACCTAGTGAGGTGTGAGATCAGCTTTGAAGGTTTGAGCTTCATGTATCATGTGGAATAGATGAGTGTCGGGGAGTTGGTCACCAATTACTATGGCCTTTTCACCACTGGCCACTTTGGACAAGTGATCAACACGGTGTTATTTCCCTTGTGAATTACAATTGAGAAGTCAAATTCAAGCAACAATAGAAGCCATCAAGTGATGCATCATGTGATGCGAGGCTTATTTATGAGGTATAAGAGCACCTAATACTCTACAAAAAATGTGAAATATGTGGCAAGGAGATAGAATTTAAACTTTCTAGACAGCATAAACCATTGCTAGTCCTTCTCTTTCCATACTCAAGTAATTCGTCTCAGTCCCAATGAGTTATCAACTTGTGAAACTTACTAGGAAATCCATATAATGTTCATCGGGTTGGCATAATACAACTCCAATTGCAATCTTAGAGGCGTGGGTGTACATGGAATGTGATTGTCTAGTTCAAGGCTCTTAAGATAGGCACAATCATTAGAGCCTTTTTCAAAGCTTCATAGGAGGTTTGGCATTCCTCGATCCATGCCCAGTGATTAGTAGCTTGTAAAGTGGTCAAGAAATACCTGCATAGTCTAGCATAAAGTGATGATAATACCCAATATGGCCAAGGATGCAATGCACCCCCTTCGGGTTGGTGGATGGAGAGAGATTCATTATAACTTTGATCTTAGCCATATCAGTCACAATTCCATTCTTGGATACAATATGTCCAAAGATGATGCCATGCTTTACCCAAAATTGGCATTGCATGGAATTTAGGGACAAGTTATACTACTACCAACATCTCTCGAAGATAAGTCGAAGTTTCTCAAGATGCTCTTCCCAACTTGCCTAGAGCGCTATCATGAGTTTATGTTCCCAATCAGATCATGATGATAATACAATCTTTGTCAGGGCATTAATGAGAATCTTGTTAGTATATTCAACTTAGCCATTTGGTTGGGGGTAGTAAGGGATAGACTTCCTATAGATGGCCAAGAATGTGAGTAGTATATGCTCAATCACTTCATTCAAGAAGTGTATTCCTTGAGTGCCGGGAATTTCAATGGGATAGTCAAAGCATGAGGTGACTTGCTCCTAGAGGAATCAAGCAGTGGTCCACGCATCATTTTTGCAGGTTTCCCTAGTCTCTACTCATTTAGTCATGGAGTCCATGGTGGTGACAATTATGTACTGAGCCTATGAGTATTGAGTAGCTAGACTAATGGGTCCCATAAAGTCAATACCCCACTTTTTAAAGAACTAATGGGTGATCACTAGCATGAGTTCTATTTCTTCTTCCCTAATGAGTGGGTAGTTTTGTCCTTTGGTACTCATCATAGTACTTGACAAAATGGGTTGTATCCTTGTGAAGAGTGTGGACCGCCCCAATAATTGACATTGGAGTATCTTACGTGCTATGGTAGTTGCATCAAAGTGTATGCTAGCAATGCCACCATACACTTCTTGCAACACATCTTCAATTGCACGCTCCACAAACACATCCCCTAAGTAGATCATCCTACCCTATGTAGTATAATTGACTGGTGATCAATTGTTAAGGTCTGGTCTTAAATCAAGAGATGTGTGAGCAAGCATTCTCAAGTGGTCATTCTAATAGGCCTTGCTCCAAGACATAAACGATGTCATCAACCTAGTGAGGTGTGAGATCAGCTTTGAAGGTTTGAGCTTCATGTATCATGTGGAATAGATGAGTGTCGGGGAGTTGGTCACCAATTACTATGGCCTTTTCACCACTGGCCACTTTGGACAAGTGATCAACACGGTGTTATTTCCCTTGTGAATTACAATTGAGAAGTCAAATTCAAGCAACAATAGAAGCCATCAAGTGATGCATCATGTGATGCGAGGCTTATTTATGAGGTATAAGAGCACCTAATACTCTACAAAAAATGTGAAATATGTGGCAAGGAGATAGAATTTAAACTTTCTAGACAGCATAAACCATTGCTAGTCCTTCTCTTTCCATACTCAAGTAATTCGTCTCAGTCCCAATGAGTTATCAACTTGTGAAACTTACTAGGAAATCCATATAATGTTCATCGGGTTGGCATAATACAACTCCAATTGCAATCTTAGAGGCGTGGGTGTACATGGAATGTGATTGTCTAGTTCAAGGCTCTTAAGATAGGCACAATCATTAGAGCCTTTTTCAAAGCTTCATAGGAGGTTTGGCATTCCTCGATCCATGCCCAGTGATTAGTAGCTTGTAAAGTGGTCAAGAAATACCTGCATAGTCTAGCATAAAGTGATGATAATACCCAATATGGCCAAGGATGCAATGCACCCCCTTCGGGTTGGTGGATGGAGAGAGATTCATTATAACTTTGATCTTAGCCATATCAGTCACAATTCCATTCTTGGATACAATATGTCCAAAGATGATGCCATGCTTTACCCAAAATTGGCATTGCATGGAATTTAGGGACAAGTTATACTACTACCAACATCTCTCGAAGATAAGTCGAAGTTTCTCAAGATGCTCTTCCCAACTTGCCTAGAGCGCTATCATGAGTTTATGTTCCCAATCAGATCATGATGATAATACAATCTTTGTCAGGGCATTAATGAGAATCTTGTTAGTATATTCAACTTAGCCATTTGGTTGGGGGTAGTAAGGGATAGACTTCCTATAGATGGCCAAGAATGTGAGTAGTATATGCTCAATCACTTCATTCAAGAAGTGTATTCCTTGAGTGCCGGGAATTTCAATGGGATAGTCAAAGCATGAGGTGACTTGCTCCTAGAGGAATCAAGCAGTGGTCCACGCATCATTTTTGCAGGTTTCCCTAGTCTCTACTCATTTAGTCATGGAGTCCATGGTGGTGACAATTATGTACTGAGCCTATGAGTATTGAGTAGCTAGACTAATGGGTCCCATAAAGTCAATACCCCACTTTTTAAAGAACTAATGGGTGATCACTAGCATGAGTTCTATTTCTTCTTCCCTAATGAGTGGGTAGTTTTGTCCTTTGGTACTCATCATAGTACTTGACAAAATGGGTTGTATCCTTGTGAAGAGTGTGGACCGCCCCAATAATTGACATTGGAGTATCTTACGTGCTATGGTAGTTGCATCAAAGTGTATGCTAGCAATGCCACCATACACTTCTTGCAACACATCTTCAATTGCACGCTCCACAAACACATCCCCTAAGTAGATCATCCTACCCTATGTAGTATAATTGACTGGTGATCAATTGTTAAGGTCTGGTCTTAAATCAAGAGATGTGTGAGCAAGCATTCTCAAGTGGTCATTCTAATAGGCCTTGCTCCAAGACATAAACGATGTCATCAACCTAGTGAGGTGTGAGATCAGCTTTGAAGGTTTGAGCTTCATGTATCATGTGGAATAGATGAGTGTCGGGGAGTTGGTCACCAATTACTATGGCCTTTTCACCACTGGCCACTTTGGACAAGTGATCAACACGGTGTTATTTCCCTTGTGAATTACAATTGAGAAGTCAAATTCAAGCAACAATAGAAGCCATCAAGTGATGCATCATGTGATGCGAGGCTTATTTATGAGGTATAAGAGCACCTAATACTCTACAAAAAATGTGAAATATGTGGCAAGGAGATAGAATTTAAACTTTCTAGACAGCATAAACCATTGCTAGTCCTTCTCTTTCCATACTCAAGTAATTCGTCTCAGTCCCAATGAGTTATCAACTTGTGAAACTTACTAGGAAATCCATATAATGTTCATCGGGTTGGCATAATACAACTCCAATTGCAATCTTAGAGGCGTGGGTGTACATGGAATGTGATTGTCTAGTTCAAGGCTCTTAAGATAGGCACAATCATTAGAGCCTTTTTCAAAGCTTCATAGGAGGTTTGGCATTCCTCGATCCATGCCCAGTGATTAGTAGCTTGTAAAGTGGTCAAGAAATACCTGCATAGTCTAGCATAAAGTGATGATAATACCCAATATGGCCAAGGATGCAATGCACCCCCTTCGGGTTGGTGGATGGAGAGAGATTCATTATAACTTTGATCTTAGCCATATCAGTCACAATTCCATTCTTGGATACAATATGTCCAAAGATGATGCCATGCTTTACCCAAAATTGGCATTGCATGGAATTTAGGGACAAGTTATACTACTACCAACATCTCTCGAAGATAAGTCGAAGTTTCTCAAGATGCTCTTCCCAACTTGCCTAGAGCGCTATCATGAGTTTATGTTCCCAATCAGATCATGATGATAATACAATCTTTGTCAGGGCATTAATGAGAATCTTGTTAGTATATTCAACTTAGCCATTTGGTTGGGGGTAGTAAGGGATAGACTTCCTATAGATGGCCAAGAATGTGAGTAGTATATGCTCAATCACTTCATTCAAGAAGTGTATTCCTTGAGTGCTGGGAATTTCAATGGGATAGTCAAAGCATGAGGTGACTTGCTCCTAGAGGAATCAAGCAGTGGTCCACGCATCATTTTTGCAGGTTTCCCTAGTCTCTACTCATTTAGTCATGGAGTCCATGGTGGTGACAATTATGTACTGAGCCTATGAGTATTGAGTAGCTAGACTAATGGGTCCCATAAAGTCAATACCCCACTTTTTAAAGAACTAATGGGTGATCACTAGCATGAGTTCTATTTCTTCTTCCCTAATGAGTGGGTAGTTTTGTCCTTTGGTACTCATCATAGTACTTGACAAAATGGGTTGTATCCTTGTGAAGAGTGTGGACCGCCCCAATAATTGACATTGGAGTATCTTACGTGCTATGGTAGTTGCATCAAAGTGTATGCTAGCAATGCCACCATACACTTCTTGCAACACATCTTCAATTGCACGCTCCACAAACACATCCCCTAAGTAGATCATCCTACCCTATGTAGTATAATTGACTGGTGATCAATTGTTAAGGTCTGGTCTTAAATCAAGAGATGTGTGAGCAAGCATTCTCAAGTGGTCATTCTAATAGGCCTTGCTCCAAGACATAAACGATGTCATCAACCTAGTGAGGTGTGAGATCAGCTTTGAAGGTTTGAGCTTCATGTATCATGTGGAATAGATGAGTGTCGGGGAGTTGGTCACCAATTACTATGGCCTTTTCACCACTGGCCACTTTGGACAAGTGATCAACACGGTGTTATTTCCCTTGTGAATTACAATTGAGAAGTCAAATTCAAGCAACAATAGAAGCCATCAAGTGATGCATCATGTGATGCGAGGCTTATTTATGAGGTATAAGAGCACCTAATACTCTACAAAAAATGTGAAATATGTGGCAAGGAGATAGAATTTAAACTTTCTAGACAGCATAAACCATTGCTAGTCCTTCTCTTTCCATACTCAAGTAATTCGTCTCAGTCCCAATGAGTTATCAACTTGTGAAACTTACTAGGAAATCCATATAATGTTCATCGGGTTGGCATAATACAACTCCAATTGCAATCTTAGAGGCGTGGGTGTACATGGAATGTGATTGTCTAGTTCAAGGCTCTTAAGATAGGCACAATCATTAGAGCCTTTTTCAAAGCTTCATAGGAGGTTTGGCATTCCTCGATCCATGCCCAGTGATTAGTAGCTTGTAAAGTGGTCAAGAAATACCTGCATAGTCTAGCATAAAGTGATGATAATACCCAATATGGCCAAGGATGCAATGCACCCCCTTCGGGTTGGTGGATGGAGAGAGATTCATTATAACTTTGATCTTAGCCATATCAGTCACAATTCCATTCTTGGATACAATATGTCCAAAGATGATGCCATGCTTTACCCAAAATTGGCATTGCATGGAATTTAGGGACAAGTTATACTACTACCAACATCTCTCGAAGATAAGTCGAAGTTTCTCAAGATGCTCTTCCCAACTTGCCTAGAGCGCTATCATGAGTTTATGTTCCCAATCAGATCATGATGATAATACAATCTTTGTCAGGGCATTAAGGAGAATCTTGTTAGTATATTCAACTTAGCCATTTGGTTGGGGGTAGTAAGGGATAGACTTCCTATAGATGGCCAAGAATGTGAGTAGTATATGCTCAATCACTTCATTCAAGAAGTGTATTCCTTGAGTGCCGGGAATTTCAATGGGATAGTCAAAGCATGAGGTGACTTGCTCCTAGAGGAATCAAGCAGTGGTCCACGCATCATTTTTGCAGGTTTCCCTAGTCTCTACTCATTTAGTCATGGAGTCCATGGTGGTGACAATTATGTACTGAGCCTATGAGTATTGAGTAGCTAGACTAATGGGTCCCATAAAGTCAATACCCCACTTTTTAAAGAACTAATGGGTGATCACTAGCATGAGTTCTATTTCTTCTTCCCTAATGAGTGGGTAGTTTTGTCCTTTGGTACTCATCATAGTACTTGACAAAATGGGTTGTATCCTTGTGAAGAGTGTGGACCGCCCCAATAATTGACATTGGAGTATCTTACGTGCTATGGTAGTTGCATCAAAGTGTATGCTAGCAATGCCACCATACACTTCTTGCAACACATCTTCAATTGCACGCTCCACAAACACATCCCCTAAGTAGATCATCCTACCCTATGTAGTATAATTGACTGGTGATCAATTGTTAAGGTCTGGTCTTAAATCAAGAGATGTGTGAGCAAGCATTCTCAAGTGGTCATTCTAATAGGCCTTGCTCCAAGACATAAACGATGTCATCAACCTAGTGAGGTGTGAGATCAGCTTTGAAGGTTTGAGCTTCATGTATCATGTGGAATAGATGAGTGTCGGGGAGTTGGTCACCAATTACTATGGCCTTTTCACCACTGGCCACTTTGGACAAGTGATCAACACGGTGTTATTTCCCTTGTGAATTACAATTGAGAAGTCAAATTCAAGCAACAATAGAAGCCATCAAGTGATGCATCATGTGATGCAAGGCTTATTTATGAGGTATAAGAGCACCTAATACTCTACAAAAAATGTGAAATATGTGGCAAGGAGATAGAATTTAAACTTTCTAGACAGCATAAACCATTGCTAGTCCTTCTCTTTCCATACTCAAGTAATTCGTCTCAGTCCCAATGAGTTATCAACTTGTGAAACTTACTAGGAAATCCATATAATGTTCATCGGGTTGGCATAATACAACTCCAATTGCAATCTTAGAGGCGTGGGTGTACATGGAATGTGATTGTCTAGTTCAAGGCTCTTAAGATAGGCACAATCATTAGAGCCTTTTTCAAAGCTTCATAGGAGGTTTGGCATTCCTCGATCCATGCCCAGTGATTAGTAGCTTGTAAAGTGGTCAAGAAATACCTGCATAGTCTAGCATAAAGTGATGATAATACCCAATATGGCCAAGGATGCAATGCACCCCCTTCGGGTTGGTGGATGGAGAGAGATTCATTATAACTTTGATCTTAGCCATATCAGTCACAATTCCATTCTTGGATACAATATGTCCAAAGATGATGCCATGCTTTACCCAAAATTGGCATTGCATGGAATTTAGGGACAAGTTATACTACTACCAACATCTCTCGAAGATAAGTCGAAGTTTCTCAAGATGCTCTTCCCAACTTGCCTAGAGCGCTATCATGAGTTTATGTTCCCAATCAGATCATGATGATAATACAATCTTTGTCAGGGCATTAAGGAGAATCTTGTTAGTATATTCAACTTAGCCATTTGGTTGGGGGTAGTAAGGGATAGACTTCCTATAGATGGCCAAGAATGTGAGTAGTATATGCTCAATCACTTCATTCAAGAAGTGTATTCCTTGAGTGCCGGGAATTTCAATGGGATAGTCAAAGCATGAGGTGACTTGCTCCTAGAGGAATCAAGCAGTGGTCCACGCATCATTTTTGCAGGTTTCCCTAGTCTCTACTCATTTAGTCATGGAGTCCATGGTGGTGACAATTATGTACTGAGCCTATGAGTATTGAGTAGCTAGACTAATGGGTCCCATAAAGTCAATACCCCACTTTTTAAAGAACTAATGGGTGATCACTAGCATGAGTTCTATTTCTTCTTCCCTAATGAGTGGGTAGTTTTGTCCTTTGGTACTCATCATAGTACTTGACAAAATGGGTTGTATCCTTGTGAAGAGTGTGGACCGCCCCAATAATTGACATTGGAGTATCTTACGTGCTATGGTAGTTGCATCAAAGTGTATGCTAGCAATGCCACCATACACTTCTTGCAACACATCTTCAATTGCACGCTCCACAAACACATCCCCTAAGTAGATCATCCTACCCTATGTAGTATAATTGACTGGTGATCAATTGTTAAGGTCTGGTCTTAAATCAAGAGATGTGTGAGCAAGCATTCTCAAGTGGTCATTCTAATAGGCCTTGCTCCAAGACATAAACGATGTCATCAACCTAGTGAGGTGTGAGATCAGCTTTGAAGGTTTGAGCTTCATGTATCATGTGGAATAGATGAGTGTCGGGGAGTTGGTCACCAATTACTATGGCCTTTTCACCACTGGCCACTTTGGACAAGTGATCAACACGGTGTTATTTCCCTTGTGAATTACAATTGAGAAGTCAAATTCAAGCAACAATAGAAGCCATCAAGTGATGCATCATGTGATGCAAGGCTTATTTATGAGGTATAAGAGCACCTAATACTCTACAAAAAATGTGAAATATGTGGCAAGGAGATAGAATTTAAACTTTCTAGACAGCATAAACCATTGCTAGTCCTTCTCTTTCCATACTCAAGTAATTCGTCTCAGTCCCAATGAGTTATCAACTTGTGAAACTTACTAGGAAATCCATATAATGTTCATCGGGTTGGCATAATACAACTCCAATTGCAATCTTAGAGGCGTGGGTGTACATGGAATGTGATTGTCTAGTTCAAGGCTCTTAAGATAGGCACAATCATTAGAGCCTTTTTCAAAGCTTCATAGGAGGTTTGGCATTCCTCGATCCATGCCCAGTGATTAGTAGCTTGTAAAGTGGTCAAGAAATACCTGCATAGTCTAGCATAAAGTGATGATAATACCCAATATGGCCAAGGATGCAATGCACCCCCTTCGGGTTGGTGGATGGAGAGAGATTCATTATAACTTTGATCTTAGCCATATCAGTCACAATTCCATTCTTGGATACAATATGTCCAAAGATGATGCCATGCTTTACCCAAAATTGGCATTGCATGGAATTTAGGGACAAGTTATACTACTACCAACATCTCTCGAAGATAAGTCGAAGTTTCTCAAGATGCTCTTCCCAACTTGCCTAGAGCGCTATCATGAGTTTATGTTCCCAATCAGATCATGATGATAATACAATCTTTGTCAGGGCATTAAGGAGAATCTTGTTAGTATATTCAACTTAGCCATTTGGTTGGGGGTAGTAAGGGATAGACTTCCTATAGATGGCCAAGAATGTGAGTAGTATATGCTCAATCACTTCATTCAAGAAGTGTATTCCTTGAGTGCTG
This sequence comes from Lygodium microphyllum, assembly GCF_053477565.2. NCBI lineage: Eukaryota > Viridiplantae > Streptophyta > Polypodiopsida > Schizaeales > Lygodiaceae > Lygodium > Lygodium microphyllum. The sequence continues at coordinate 118,411,674 of NC_141158.1, forward strand.
GGAATTTCAATGGGATAGTCAAAGCATGAGGTGACTTGCTCCTAGAGGAATCAAGCAGTGGTCCACGCATCATTTTTGCAGGTTTCCCTAGTCTCTACTCATTTAGTCATGGAGTCCATGGTGGTGACAATTATGTACTGAGCCTATGAGTATTGAGTAGCTAGACTAATGGGTCCCATAAAGTCAATACCCCACTTTTTAAAGAACTAATGGGTGATCACTAGCATGAGTTCTATTTCTTCTTCCCTAATGAGTGGGTAGTTTTGTCCTTTGGTACTCATCATAGTACTTGACAAAATGGGTTGTATCCTTGTGAAGAGTGTGGACCGCCCCAATAATTGACATTGGAGTATCTTACGTGCTATGGTAGTTGCATCAAAGTGTATGCTAGCAATGCCACCATACACTTCTTGCAACACATCTTCAATTGCACGCTCCACAAACACATCCCCTAAGTAGATCATCCTACCCTATGTAGTATAATTGACTGGTGATCAATTGTTAAGGTCTGGTCTTAAATCAAGAGATGTGTGAGCAAGCATTCTCAAGTGGTCATTCTAATAGGCCTTGCTCCAAGACATAAACGATGTCATCAACCTAGTGAGGTGTGAGATCAGCTTTGAAGGTTTGAGCTTCATGTATCATGTGGAATAGATGAGTGTCGGGGAGTTGGTCACCAATTACTATGGCCTTTTCACCACTGGCCACTTTGGACAAGTGATCAACACGGTGTTATTTCCCTTGTGAATTACAATTGAGAAGTCAAATTCAAGCAACAATAGAAGCCATCAAGTGATGCATCATGTGATGCAAGGCTTATTTATGAGGTATAAGAGCACCTAATACTCTACAAAAAATGTGAAATATGTGGCAAGGAGATAGAATTTAAACTTTCTAGACAGCATAAACCATTGCTAGTCCTTCTCTTTCCATACTCAAGTAATTCGTCTCAGTCCCAATGAGTTATCAACTTGTGAAACTTACTAGGAAATCCATATAATGTTCATCGGGTTGGCATAATACAACTCCAATTGCAATCTTAGAGGCGTGGGTGTACATGGAATGTGATTGTCTAGTTCAAGGCTCTTAAGATAGGCACAATCATTAGAGCCTTTTTCAAAGCTTCATAGGAGGTTTGGCATTCCTCGATCCATGCCCAGTGATTAGTAGCTTGTAAAGTGGTCAAGAAATACCTGCATAGTCTAGCATAAAGTGATGATAATACCCAATATGGCCAAGGATGCAATGCACCCCCTTCGGGTTGGTGGATGGAGAGAGATTCATTATAACTTTGATCTTAGCCATATCAGTCACAATTCCATTCTTGGATACAATATGTCCAAAGATGATGCCATGCTTTACCCAAAATTGGCATTGCATGGAATTTAGGGACAAGTTATACTACTACCAACATCTCTCGAAGATAAGTCGAAGTTTCTCAAGATGCTCTTCCCAACTTGCCTAGAGCGCTATCATGAGTTTATGTTCCCAATCAGATCATGATGATAATACAATCTTTGTCAGGGCATTAAGGAGAATCTTGTTAGTATATTCAACTTAGCCATTTGGTTGGGGGTAGTAAGGGATAGACTTCCTATAGATGGCCAAGAATGTGAGTAGTATATGCTCAATCACTTCATTCAAGAAGTGTATTCCTTGAGTGCTGGGAATTTCAATGGGATAGTCAAAGCATGAGGTGACTTGCTCCTAGAGGAATCAAGCAGTGGTCCACGCATCATTTTTGCAGGTTTCCCTAGTCTCTACTCATTTAGTCATGGAGTCCATGGTGGTGACAATTATGTACTGAGCCTATGAGTATTGAGTAGCTAGACTAATGGGTCCCATAAAGTCAATACCCCACTTTTTAAAGAACTAATGGGTGATCACTAGCATGAGTTCTATTTCTTCTTCCCTAATGAGTGGGTAGTTTTGTCCTTTGGTACTCATCATAGTACTTGACAAAATGGGTTGTATCCTTGTGAAGAGTGTGGACCGCCCCAATAATTGACATTGGAGTATCTTACGTGCTATGGTAGTTGCATCAAAGTGTATGCTAGCAATGCCACCATACACTTCTTGCAACACATCTTCAATTGCACGCTCCACAAACACATCCCCTAAGTAGATCATCCTACCCTATGTAGTATAATTGACTGGTGATCAATTGTTAAGGTCTGGTCTTAAATCAAGAGATGTGTGAGCAAGCATTCTCAAGTGGTCATTCTAATAGGCCTTGCTCCAAGACATAAACGATGTCATCAACCTAGTGAGGTGTGAGATCAGCTTTGAAGGTTTGAGCTTCATGTATCATGTGGAATAGATGAGTGTCGGGGAGTTGGTCACCAATTACTATGGCCTTTTCACCACTGGCCACTTTGGACAAGTGATCAACACGGTGTTATTTCCCTTGTGAATTACAATTGAGAAGTCAAATTCAAGCAACAATAGAAGCCATCAAGTGATGCATCATGTGATGCAAGGCTTATTTATGAGGTATAAGAGCACCTAATACTCTACAAAAAATGTGAAATATGTGGCAAGGAGATAGAATTTAAACTTTCTAGACAGCATAAACCATTGCTAGTCCTTCTCTTTCCATACTCAAGTAATTCGTCTCAGTCCCAATGAGTTATCAACTTGTGAAACTTACTAGGAAATCCATATAATGTTCATCGGGTTGGCATAATACAACTCCAATTGCAATCTTAGAGGCGTGGGTGTACATGGAATGTGATTGTCTAGTTCAAGGCTCTTAAGATAGGCACAATCATTAGAGCCTTTTTCAAAGCTTCATAGGAGGTTTGGCATTCCTCGATCCATGCCCAGTGATTAGTAGCTTGTAAAGTGGTCAAGAAATACCTGCATAGTCTAGCATAAAGTGATGATAATACCCAATATGGCCAAGGATGCAATGCACCCCCTTCGGGTTGGTGGATGGAGAGAGATTCATTATAACTTTGATCTTAGCCATATCAGTCACAATTCCATTCTTGGATACAATATGTCCAAAGATGATGCCATGCTTTACCCAAAATTGGCATTGCATGGAATTTAGGGACAAGTTATACTACTACCAACATCTCTCGAAGATAAGTCGAAGTTTCTCAAGATGCTCTTCCCAACTTGCCTAGAGCGCTATCATGAGTTTATGTTCCCAATCAGATCATGATGATAATACAATCTTTGTCAGGGCATTAAGGAGAATCTTGTTAGTATATTCAACTTAGCCATTTGGTTGGGGGTAGTAAGGGATAGACTTCCTATAGATGGCCAAGAATGTGAGTAGTATATGCTCAATCACTTCATTCAAGAAGTGTATTCCTTGAGTGCTGGGAATTTCAATGGGATAGTCAAAGCATGAGGTGACTTGCTCCTAGAGGAATCAAGCAGTGGTCCACGCATCATTTTTGCAGGTTTCCCTAGTCTCTACTCATTTAGTCATGGAGTCCATGGTGGTGACAATTATGTACTGAGCCTATGAGTATTGAGTAGCTAGACTAATGGGTCCCATAAAGTCAATACCCCACTTTTTAAAGAACTAATGGGTGATCACTAGCATGAGTTCTATTTCTTCTTCCCTAATGAGTGGGTAGTTTTGTCCTTTGGTACTCATCATAGTACTTGACAAAATGGGTTGTATCCTTGTGAAGAGTGTGGACCGCCCCAATAATTGACATTGGAGTATCTTACGTGCTATGGTAGTTGCATCAAAGTGTATGCTAGCAATGCCACCATACACTTCTTGCAACACATCTTCAATTGCACGCTCCACAAACACATCCCCTAAGTAGATCATCCTACCCTATGTAGTATAATTGACTGGTGATCAATTGTTAAGGTCTGGTCTTAAATCAAGAGATGTGTGAGCAAGCATTCTCAAGTGGTCATTCTAATAGGCCTTGCTCCAAGACATAAACGATGTCATCAACCTAGTGAGGTGTGAGATCAGCTTTGAAGGTTTGAGCTTCATGTATCATGTGGAATAGATGAGTGTCGGGGAGTTGGTCACCAATTACTATGGCCTTTTCACCACTGGCCACTTTGGACAAGTGATCAACACGGTGTTATTTCCCTTGTGAATTACAATTGAGAAGTCAAATTCAAGCAACAATAGAAGCCATCAAGTGATGCATCATGTGATGCAAGGCTTATTTATGAGGTATAAGAGCACCTAATACTCTACAAAAAATGTGAAATATGTGGCAAGGAGATAGAATTTAAACTTTCTAGACAGCATAAACCATTGCTAGTCCTTCTCTTTCCATACTCAAGTAATTCGTCTCAGTCCCAATGAGTTATCAACTTGTGAAACTTACTAGGAAATCCATATAATGTTCATCGGGTTGGCATAATACAACTCCAATTGCAATCTTAGAGGCGTGGGTGTACATGGAATGTGATTGTCTAGTTCAAGGCTCTTAAGATAGGCACAATCATTAGAGCCTTTTTCAAAGCTTCATAGGAGGTTTGGCATTCCTCGATCCATGCCCAGTGATTAGTAGCTTGTAAAGTGGTCAAGAAATACCTGCATAGTCTAGCATAAAGTGATGATAATACCCAATATGGCCAAGGATGCAATGCACCCCCTTCGGGTTGGTGGATGGAGAGAGATTCATTATAACTTTGATCTTAGCCATATCAGTCACAATTCCATTCTTGGATACAATATGTCCAAAGATGATGCCATGCTTTACCCAAAATTGGCATTGCATGGAATTTAGGGACAAGTTATACTACTACCAACATCTCTCGAAGATAAGTCGAAGTTTCTCAAGATGCTCTTCCCAACTTGCCTAGAGCGCTATCATGAGTTTATGTTCCCAATCAGATCATGATGATAATACAATCTTTGTCAGGGCATTAAGGAGAATCTTGTTAGTATATTCAACTTAGCCATTTGGTTGGGGGTAGTAAGGGATAGACTTCCTATAGATGGCCAAGAATGTGAGTAGTATATGCTCAATCACTTCATTCAAGAAGTGTATTCCTTGAGTGCTGGGAATTTCAATGGGATAGTCAAAGCATGAGGTGACTTGCTCCTAGAGGAATCAAGCAGTGGTCCACGCATCATTTTTGCAGGTTTCCCTAGTCTCTACTCATTTAGTCATGGAGTCCATGGTGGTGACAATTATGTACTGAGCCTATGAGTATTGAGTAGCTAGACTAATGGGTCCCATAAAGTCAATACCCCACTTTTTAAAGAACTAATGGGTGATCACTAGCATGAGTTCTATTTCTTCTTCCCTAATGAGTGGGTAGTTTTGTCCTTTGGTACTCATCATAGTACTTGACAAAATGGGTTGTATCCTTGTGAAGAGTGTGGACCGCCCCAATAATTGACATTGGAGTATCTTACGTGCTATGGTAGTTGCATCAAAGTGTATGCTAGCAATGCCACCATACACTTCTTGCAACACATCTTCAATTGCACGCTCCACAAACACATCCCCTAAGTAGATCATCCTACCCTATGTAGTATAATTGACTGGTGATCAATTGTTAAGGTCTGGTCTTAAATCAAGAGATGTGTGAGCAAGCATTCTCAAGTGGTCATTCTAATAGGCCTTGCTCCAAGACATAAACGATGTCATCAACCTAGTGAGGTGTGAGATCAGCTTTGAAGGTTTGAGCTTCATGTATCATGTGGAATAGATGAGTGTCGGGGAGTTGGTCACCAATTACTATGGCCTTTTCACCACTGGCCACTTTGGACAAGTGATCAACACGGTGTTATTTCCCTTGTGAATTACAATTGAGAAGTCAAATTCAAGCAACAATAGAAGCCATCAAGTGATGCATCATGTGATGCAAGGCTTATTTATGAGGTATAAGAGCACCTAATACTCTACAAAAAATGTGAAATATGTGGCAAGGAGATAGAATTTAAACTTTCTAGACAGCATAAACCATTGCTAGTCCTTCTCTTTCCATACTCAAGTAATTCGTCTCAGTCCCAATGAGTTATCAACTTGTGAAACTTACTAGGAAATCCATATAATGTTCATCGGGTTGGCATAATACAACTCCAATTGCAATCTTAGAGGCGTGGGTGTACATGGAATGTGATTGTCTAGTTCAAGGCTCTTAAGATAGGCACAATCATTAGAGCCTTTTTCAAAGCTTCATAGGAGGTTTGGCATTCCTCGATCCATGCCCAGTGATTAGTAGCTTGTAAAGTGGTCAAGAAATACCTGCATAGTCTAGCATAAAGTGATGATAATACCCAATATGGCCAAGGATGCAATGCACCCCCTTCGGGTTGGTGGATGGAGAGAGATTCATTATAACTTTGATCTTAGCCATATCAGTCACAATTCCATTCTTGGATACAATATGTCCAAAGATGATGCCATGCTTTACCCAAAATTGGCATTGCATGGAATTTAGGGACAAGTTATACTACTACCAACATCTCTCGAAGATAAGTCGAAGTTTCTCAAGATGCTCTTCCCAACTTGCCTAGAGCGCTATCATGAGTTTATGTTCCCAATCAGATCATGATGATAATACAATCTTTGTCAGGGCATTAAGGAGAATCTTGTTAGTATATTCAACTTAGCCATTTGGTTGGGGGTAGTAAGGGATAGACTTCCTATAGATGGCCAAGAATGTGAGTAGTATATGCTCAATCACTTCATTCAAGAAGTGTATTCCTTGAGTGCTGGGAATTTCAATGGGATAGTCAAAGCATGAGGTGACTTGCTCCTAGAGGAATCAAGCAGTGGTCCACGCATCATTTTTGCAGGTTTCCCTAGTCTCTACTCATTTAGTCATGGAGTCCATGGTGGTGACAATTATGTACTGAGCCTATGAGTATTGAGTAGCTAGACTAATGGGTCCCATAAAGTCAATACCCCACTTTTTAAAGAACTAATGGGTGATCACTAGCATGAGTTCTATTTCTTCTTCCCTAATGAGTGGGTAGTTTTGTCCTTTGGTACTCATCATAGTACTTGACAAAATGGGTTGTATCCTTGTGAAGAGTGTGGACCGCCCCAATAATTGACATTGGAGTATCTTACGTGCTATGGTAGTTGCATCAAAGTGTATGCTAGCAATGCCACCATACACTTCTTGCAACACATCTTCAATTGCACGCTCCACAAACACATCCCCTAAGTAGATCATCCTACCCTATGTAGTATAATTGACTGGTGATCAATTGTTAAGGTCTGGTCTTAAATCAAGAGATGTGTGAGCAAGCATTCTCAAGTGGTCATTCTAATAGGCCTTGCTCCAAGACATAAACGATGTCATCAACCTAGTGAGGTGTGAGATCAGCTTTGAAGGTTTGAGCTTCATGTATCATGTGGAATAGATGAGTGTCGGGGAGTTGGTCACCAATTACTATGGCCTTTTCACCACTGGCCACTTTGGACAAGTGATCAACACGGTGTTATTTCCCTTGTGAATTACAATTGAGAAGTCAAATTCAAGCAACAATAGAAGCCATCAAGTGATGCATCATGTGATGCAAGGCTTATTTATGAGGTATAAGAGCACCTAATACTCTACAAAAAATGTGAAATATGTGGCAAGGAGATAGAATTTAAACTTTCTAGACAGCATAAACCATTGCTAGTCCTTCTCTTTCCATACTCAAGTAATTCGTCTCAGTCCCAATGAGTTATCAACTTGTGAAACTTACTAGGAAATCCATATAATGTTCATCGGGTTGGCATAATACAACTCCAATTGCAATCTTAGAGGCGTGGGTGTACATGGAATGTGATTGTCTAGTTCAAGGCTCTTAAGATAGGCACAATCATTAGAGCCTTTTTCAAAGCTTCATAGGAGGTTTGGCATTCCTCGATCCATGCCCAGTGATTAGTAGCTTGTAAAGTGGTCAAGAAATACCTGCATAGTCTAGCATAAAGTGATGATAATACCCAATATGGCCAAGGATGCAATGCACCCCCTTCGGGTTGGTGGATGGAGAGAGATTCATTATAACTTTGATCTTAGCCATATCAGTCACAATTCCATTCTTGGATACAATATGTCCAAAGATGATGCCATGCTTTACCCAAAATTGGCATTGCATGGAATTTAGGGACAAGTTATACTACTACCAACATCTCTCGAAGATAAGTCGAAGTTTCTCAAGATGCTCTTCCCAACTTGCCTAGAGCGCTATCATGAGTTTATGTTCCCAATCAGATCATGATGATAATACAATCTTTGTCAGGGCATTAAGGAGAATCTTGTTAGTATATTCAACTTAGCCATTTGGTTGGGGGTAGTAAGGGATAGACTTCCTATAGATGGCCAAGAATGTGAGTAGTATATGCTCAATCACTTCATTCAAGAAGTGTATTCCTTGAGTGCTGGGAATTTCAATGGGATAGTCAAAGCATGAGGTGACTTGCTCCTAGAGGAATCAAGCAGTGGTCCACGCATCATTTTTGCAGGTTTCCCTAGTCTCTACTCATTTAGTCATGGAGTCCATGGTGGTGACAATTATGTACTGAGCCTATGAGTATTGAGTAGCTAGACTAATGGGTCCCATAAAGTCAATACCCCACTTTTTAAAGAACTAATGGGTGATCACTAGCATGAGTTCTATTTCTTCTTCCCTAATGAGTGGGTAGTTTTGTCCTTTGGTACTCATCATAGTACTTGACAAAATGGGTTGTATCCTTGTGAAGAGTGTGGACCGCCCCAATAATTGACATTGGAGTATCTTACGTGCTATGGTAGTTGCATCAAAGTGTATGCTAGCAATGCCACCATACACTTCTTGCAACACATCTTCAATTGCACGCTCCACAAACACATCCCCTAAGTAGATCATCCTACCCTATGTAGTATAATTGACTGGTGATCAATTGTTAAGGTCTGGTCTTAAATCAAGAGATGTGTGAGCAAGCATTCTCAAGTGGTCATTCTAATAGGCCTTGCTCCAAGACATAAACGATGTCATCAACCTAGTGAGGTGTGAGATCAGCTTTGAAGGTTTGAGCTTCATGTATCATGTGGAATAGATGAGTGTCGGGGAGTTGGTCACCAATTACTATGGCCTTTTCACCACTGGCCACTTTGGACAAGTGATCAACACGGTGTTATTTCCCTTGTGAATTACAATTGAGAAGTCAAATTCAAGCAACAATAGAAGCCATCAAGTGATGCATCATGTGATGCAAGGCTTATTTATGAGGTATAAGAGCACCTAATACTCTACAAAAAATGTGAAATATGTGGCAAGGAGATAGAATTTAAACTTTCTAGACAGCATAAACCATTGCTAGTCCTTCTCTTTCCATACTCAAGTAATTCGTCTCAGTCCCAATGAGTTATCAACTTGTGAAACTTACTAGGAAATCCATATAATGTTCATCGGGTTGGCATAATACAACTCCAATTGCAATCTTAGAGGCGTGGGTGTACATGGAATGTGATTGTCTAGTTCAAGGCTCTTAAGATAGGCACAATCATTAGAGCCTTTTTCAAAGCTTCATAGGAGGTTTGGCATTCCTCGATCCATGCCCAGTGATTAGTAGCTTGTAAAGTGGTCAAGAAATACCTGCATAGTCTAGCATAAAGTGATGATAATACCCAATATGGCCAAGGATGCAATGCACCCCCTTCGGGTTGGTGGATGGAGAGAGATTCATTATAACTTTGATCTTAGCCATATCAGTCACAATTCCATTCTTGGATACAATATGTCCAAAGATGATGCCATGCTTTACCCAAAATTGGCATTGCATGGAATTTAGGGACAAGTTATACTACTACCAACATCTCTCGAAGATAAGTCGAAGTTTCTCAAGATGCTCTTCCCAACTTGCCTAGAGCGCTATCATGAGTTTATGTTCCCAATCAGATCATGATGATAATACAATCTTTGTCAGGGCATTAAGGAGAATCTTGTTAGTATATTCAACTTAGCCATTTGGTTGGGGGTAGTAAGGGATAGACTTCCTATAGATGGCCAAGAATGTGAGTAGTATATGCTCAATCACTTCATTCAAGAAGTGTATTCCTTGAGTGCTGGGAATTTCAATGGGATAGTCAAAGCATGAGGTGACTTGCTCCTAGAGGAATCAAGCAGTGGTCCACGCATCATTTTTGCAGGTTTCCCTAGTCTCTACTCATTTAGTCATGGAGTCCATGGTGGTGACAATTATGTACTGAGCCTATGAGTATTGAGTAGCTAGACTAATGGGTCCCATAAAGTCAATACCCCACTTTTTAAAGAACTAATGGGTGATCACTAGCATGAGTTCTATTTCTTCTTCCCTAATGAGTGGGTAGTTTTGTCCTTTGGTACTCATCATAGTACTTGACAAAATGGGTTGTATCCTTGTGAAGAGTGTGGACCGCCCCAATAATTGACATTGGAGTATCTTACGTGCTATGGTAGTTGCATCAAAGTGTATGCTAGCAATGCCACCATACACTTCTTGCAACACATCTTCAATTGCACGCTCCACAAACACATCCCCTAAGTAGATCATCCTACCCTATGTAGTATAATTGACTGGTGATCAATTGTTAAGGTCTGGTCTTAAATCAAGAGATGTGTGAGCAAGCATTCTCAAGTGGTCATTCTAATAGGCCTTGCTCCAAGACATAAACGATGTCATCAACCTAGTGAGGTGTGAGATCAGCTTTGAAGGTTTGAGCTTCATGTATCATGTGGAATAGATGAGTGTCGGGGAGTTGGTCACCAATTACTATGGCCTTTTCACCACTGGCCACTTTGGACAAGTGATCAACACGGTGTTATTTCCCTTGTGAATTACAATTGAGAAGTCAAATTCAAGCAACAATAGAAGCCATCAAGTGATGCATCATGTGATGCAAGGCTTATTTATGAGGTATAAGAGCACCTAATACTCTACAAAAAATGTGAAATATGTGGCAAGGAGATAGAATTTAAACTTTCTAGACAGCATAAACCATTGCTAGTCCTTCTCTTTCCATACTCAAGTAATTCGTCTCAGTCCCAATGAGTTATCAACTTGTGAAACTTACTAGGAAATCCATATAATGTTCATCGGGTTGGCATAATACAACTCCAATTGCAATCTTAGAGGCGTGGGTGTACATGGAATGTGATTGTCTAGTTCAAGGCTCTTAAGATAGGCACAATCATTAGAGCCTTTTTCAAAGCTTCATAGGAGGTTTGGCATTCCTCGATCCATGCCCAGTGATTAGTAGCTTGTAAAGTGGTCAAGAAATACCTGCATAGTCTAGCATAAAGTGATGATAATACCCAATATGGCCAAGGATGCAATGCACCCCCTTCGGGTTGGTGGATGGAGAGAGATTCATTATAACTTTGATCTTAGCCATATCAGTCACAATTCCATTCTTGGATACAATATGTCCAAAGATGATGCCATGCTTTACCCAAAATTGGCATTGCATGGAATTTAGGGACAAGTTATACTACTACCAACATCTCTCGAAGATAAGTCGAAGTTTCTCAAGATGCTCTTCCCAACTTGCCTAGAGCGCTATCATGAGTTTATGTTCCCAATCAGATCATGATGATAATACAATCTTTGTCAGGGCATTAAGGAGAATCTTGTTAGTATATTCAACTTAGCCATTTGGTTGGGGGTAGTAAGGGATAGACTTCCTATAGATGGCCAAGAATGTGAGTAGTATATGCTCAATCACTTCATTCAAGAAGTGTATTCCTTGAGTGCTGGGAATTTCAATGGGATAGTCAAAGCATGAGGTGACTTGCTCCTAGAGGAATCAAGCAGTGGTCCACGCATCATTTTTGCAGGTTTCCCTAGTCTCTACTCATTTATTCATGGAGTCCATGGTGGTGACAATTATGTACTGAGCCTATGAGTATTGAGTAGCTAGACTAATGGGTCCCGTAAAGTCAATACCCCACTTTTTAAAGAACTAATGGGTGATCACTAGCATGAGTTCTATTTCTTCTTCCCTAATGAGTGGGTAGTTTTGTCCTTTGGTACTCATCATAGTACTTGACAAAATGGGTTGTATCCTTGTGAAGAGTGTGGACCGCCCCAATAATTGACATTGGAGTATCTTACGTGCTATGGTAGTTGCATCAAAGTGTATGCTAGCAATGCCACCATACACTTCTTGCAACACATCTTCAATTGCACGCTCCACAAACACATCCCCTAAGTAGATCATCCTACCCTATGTAGTATAATTGACTGGTGATCAATTGTTAAGGTCTGGTCTTAAATCAAGAGATGTGTGAGCAAGCATTCTCAAGTGGTCATTCTAATAGGCCTTGCTCCAAGACATAAACGATGTCATCAACCTAGTGAGGTGTGAGATCAGCTTTGAAGGTTTGAGCTTCATGTATCATGTGGAATAGATGAGTGTCGGGGAGTTGGTCACCAATTACTATGGCCTTTTCACCACTGGCCACTTTGGACAAGTGATCAACACGGTGTTATTTCCCTTGTGAATTACAATTGAGAAGTCAAATTCAAGCAACAATAGAAGCCATCAAGTGATGCATCATGTGATGCAAGGCTTATTTATGAGGTATAAGAGCACCTAATACTCTACAAAAAATGTGAAATATGTGGCAAGGAGATAGAATTTAAACTTTCTAGACAGCATAAACCATTGCTAGTCCTTCTCTTTCCATACTCAAGTAATTCGTCTCAGTCCCAATGAGTTATCAACTTGTGAAACTTACTAGGAAATCCATATAATGTTCATCGGGTTGGCATAATACAACTCCAATTGCAATCTTAGAGGCGTGGGTGTACATGGAATGTGATTGTCTAGTTCAAGGCTCTTAAGATAGGCACAATCATTAGAGCCTTTTTCAAAGCTTCATAGGAGGTTTGGCATTCCTCGATCCATGCCCAGTGATTAGTAGCTTGTAAAGTGGTCAAGAAATACCTGCATAGTCTAGCATAAAGTGATGATAATACCCAATATGGCCAAGGATGCAATGCACCCCCTTCGGGTTGGTGGATGGAGAGAGATTCATTATAACTTTGATCTTAGCCATATCAGTCACAATTCCATTCTTGGATACAATATGTCCAAAGATGATGCCATGCTTTACCCAAAATTGGCATTGCATGGAATTTAGGGACAAGTTATACTACTACCAACATCTCTCGAAGATAAGTCGAAGTTTCTCAAGATGCTCTTCCCAACTTGAATGGACACAGGTTGCCAATGAATACATGGAGCCACTTCCATAACATGTCCTTAAAGATGATATCCATGAGTCTTTGGAAGGTTGTGGGAATATTAGTTGGTCCAAATTGCATGACAATGTATGTGAAGACTCCCCATTCAGTGATAAAGGCAATTTTTGGCCTATTGTTTGGAAGGAATTATACCTAATTGTACCCTAAGATTCCATCCAAGAAGTTATAAGCTTCCTTGTTCAATCATATGATTAGTGTAAGGTAAAGGATAATGGTCTCTCTTAGTAGCAACCTTAAGTTTCTTGTAGTTGATGCAAATTCACATTTTGTCAATCTTCTTGAGCACCACAACAATAGGTGACAACTAGTCGATGTACTCAATTTCATATATGAATCCTGCTTTTTGTATTTTTTTTATCTCTTCCTTGATATGGTGAGCATAGTGAAAATTCATGTGAGATGGGGTCTCTACTTCACATGTTTGGCATTGGGCTTGAGTGGAATTGTGTGTAAGAACTTATGGGTCTACCCCCTTAGGGTCTAAGTAGTTCTAAGTGAAGACGTCTTAGTGTTCCTTTAGCAAGTACACAAGCTATGCTTCATGCTCTTCACTCAGGTCTTCAACAATGTATACACTCTTAGGGGATTCCCTATGCTCTACAATATTCACCTCTTTAATCTTTGCACGTCCCTTAATGGGTTCATTGGATATGCCTTCATGTTTTGCCCCAAGCAACATGACTATCTGATCACTCTTCTTAAACTTTGTGAAGTGTGGGGTAAGTCATGTGGCCTTTTCTAATTTTGACATTCTGACTTGATGTTGTGTGTGTTGTCTTTCAAGTGTTTTCTCAATAGATGAATAGGGAGTTTGATTTTGGTTGGAATCACTATGTCTATATATATCAAAGTTAGAATTTATTCTGATATCCATCTAAACTTTGTTTTAGTCATTAATGGCTAGGAGTATCTCAAGATCTAGGTATAGATCATTGATATAACAGCTTTTTTGTTTATAGTCAAGGACCTTCAAATAATCATGCCATTCCAATTTTGAGGTCACTTTGATCATTTCAATGTCAATGAGTGGTCTCTCAAGTGGAGGGGGCTTTGGATCTTGGAAGATTTACTCAATGATGCAGCCACATCACTCTCATAGTCTATGGATTTTGAATTGGAGTTCTTGTTGTCCTGAATTGACAAGTAGTCCTCAAAGTCACTCATTTCCTTAGTGTTTATGGCCTTGCTCCTACGTTAGCAAGACAAAGAGGTTGTTTGAAAATCAAATAGGACTTGGTGTAGCCTCGTCCATTGCCATGTGGGGTGGGTTAAGGGTTCTTTAAAGATGGTCAAATTAGTATCTAACAAGTTGCAAAAACACGTCTTTTGGTATTGATTGCCCTCGAGTTTAATGGTGGTTGAGTCAAGAGCCATTATGAAGAGAGGCATTGAAATGGATTCAATGGGAGGTTCAAGGATGAGAGCTATAACATTTAGTGCATCTAAGTGACTCATGCATTCATGGGCCAACTAATACTCCAACTCCTCTATGAATGGTAATTCTAAGGTTTCAAGAATATGCATCTAGTCTTGCTCATCCTCATGGGAGGGAATATATCTCACCAAAGGTTAGTTGGTCAAAGGGTCATTAGTGTCTCCTTTCAATAGTGCAAAGATAGCATCCAAGTCAACAAGGGATGTTTTCCAAGACTCCATCTCAATGCAAACTACCTCCTTTTGATTATCTAGAAAGACTAGACCATTGCTACAATCTTCAATGAGGCATGCATTATGCATCCAAGGTCAGTCGAGTAATAGGTCATAGTCAACTCCTTTCATGATGACAAAGTTTATCTTGAACTAGATATCCATAATTTTCACTGGCCAATCCCTCAAGACTTCTAGAGGTCTCACTTTGAATCCATCGGCTATACTCAAATTAAAATGTACAAGCTCAATTAGTGGACTTCCTAGGCTTGAAGTACATTCTAGTTTACTATACTCGCAACAATTCTAGTGTCCACAATTACTCATCACATGGTGTCTCCAAGGGTTTCCATAGGTAGAATTGCATGTTGCTCAACTCCTTCACAAAATGTGTTGACCCCCAAGCCACTTAGGGTTCAAGGCACACTAAAGACAAATGTGAAGTGGGGTGGGATCGATCATGGTTTGTGCCTTCTACCCATGCTTTCAATCCTTACCAAACGATGGGACTATCTTTGAGCCAAGTTCCAAGTGGGATGGTAACTTAAGCTTATGCAAGTGCTACGATTATGGAATGTTCAAGATTTTCATAGATATATCATGACTTGCATCATGAATTAGAGAAACCTCCTACTCTATGGGGCATGTTCTATTTGGTTGGCTGAGTTGTGATCTCACTTACTTGTCGTGGCCTTGCTTGGAGAGATACATCAAATATGTGAGACGGGCTAGGGATATTGAGCATCTTATCAATTTGATATTTTTGTAACGTTATTTTCCTATGTTGTGTGTACCCACTCTTTAACTTTGTTAATAGTAGCAACCTGCTAAATTGGGACAAAATACAAGTTATCATTGGCAATAGTCTCCTTCGTGAATTTGAGTGCTATTATAGCACTCTCTGCACTAGACATGGAACTAGTTTGTGGAATTAAGGAGAGGCTATTGCTCTTAGGTTTGAGTTCATCTCTCTTCCTTAGTTTCTGGGCATCCCTTTTACCAAATTACTGAGTTGTTCATTGTCATTGGGCCTTCGGTACTTACTCCCCACACCTTGCTTTATGCACGGTGATAGTTACAATGGAATGTGAATGTTATCTTCATCATTAATCTTTTCTATTGTGAATAGGCTTAAGGGTACTTATGAAGGCACACTGTCCTTACTACCACTTACCTTATGTTATGGGAAATTAGGATACATGTGTGTAATTCTGCATTCTAGAGAGCATTGGTCAACTTTGTTTCCCTTATCTTGCTCGTATTTCTGTGGAAATCTCGAGGAAACATGCCCTGGTTGTCCACATTTCCAACAAGTGATGGGATCTCTGGGATGAAGGTGTTCCTTACCCACAGCCTCGTCCCAATATCATAATTGGTACAAGTCTATTATCCATGGGGATTGGGTGTCCTTCATCATCATAACTGACAAAAGGGTTCGATGTTTTCTTCCTCCTAAATTGGTTCCTTGATGAAATGGATAGGGGCAACGCTAAGAAGATGGGTGATTATTGTTATGGGAGTCTAGGTATTTTTGAGGGATTAATTTCTACCCTTTGTGTGGCTATTCGATGCTCTGGAGGGGCCGGAAATGCCAATGGTGGGGCAAATGGGAATTGCCTTGGATAATCAGCAATTTGATTATACTTATAGGTAAAATTAGGGCCAAGGAGCCATCATGAGGCTTTACAATATGCTCCTTCATGGCCAAAATGTCAGCAATTTGTGCACATCTTTGGTGGTTGGGAACATTCCAAGGGAAGGTGGTCTACACCACAATGTATACACTGGATGTTTTTGTGATATGGATAGAAGATTTTTAATGAATCTGCCATCTAGAACAACTCTTGATGTTGCTTCTTGACATCAACAATCAATTCTATCATCTCTTTATTCTCTATGTGAGATTGTCCTAGGCACAATTCTCTTGGTGGGGTTCCATTGTGCATTTGTCCCTGTTTCATTCTCTGTGGAGGTCATCCACATGAATAGCCTTGTTCATCAAGGACATCATTGATGATGGAGAAATTTATCTCAAAGTTCCTAGTTAAGGTCTAGTATATCCTTTCATTACAGATGCCTTTAATAAAGGCCTTGGTGGTTGCCTTAGTTGTGGGTGTCTCTATAAGAGGGATGTATTTGAATATGCCCCAAACCTTAGAGACATAGTCCCTCATACTTTCCCCTTCTAACTATTCTATATTCATGAGTTACACAATGAGGTTATGCCCATATCAAGCTTAATGAATTTTTTGATGAACAAATCTTTCAATAGTAGAAAAGAGGACTTCTAAGTGGTGTCCAACCCCATAAACTAGGTTCACTCTTTTTTACCTAAGCAAAGTTTGAATGCTTGCACTTACTTTGTATCACCAAGAAGATTTTTTGCCTCATATACTTGCTTAAACTATTCTATGAAACTATAGGGATCAAGGGAATTTTTGCTTGCCTTTATTTGCCCATTCATGTCAAAATAGACCATGCAATATGGGTTTCTACTTGTAGCATGTATATGTGGTTTATTAGATATGTCAATGCTCCACCCTCATAAGGTGCCACCGATGATCCATGGTGCTCTAAGTTGTATGGGCCTCATCATGAGGAGAAGACATGTGTAAGGATGGTGGTTGGGTCTTAACTTGTATGTCAGATGAGGTCTATGTGATCGGATGGCAAAGACATGAGCTTTGTGGATCTAGCCTTTGGGTTAGATATAGTAGTTATGTTGGTAGCAACTCAAGGCACATTGCATCGGGTTGTGGTGTGTAGGAGTCATCAAGGACCCCTATTTTGGGGTCCGGGGGCTACAGAAGTAAGCCTTGGTTGGGGTCTCAAGGGAGCTAGTGACCCCCTAAACGGGGGTCTAAAGGAAGCACCTCTAGTGGCCCAACAATAAAGGGAATATTCCATGGCCAACTAGGGAAGGTTCATAATATGGTCAGACAAGTTGACTAGATTACCTTCTTGGGCTATAAAAGGATGACCCCTCCATAGCCATTTGTCAATCTATTTTTCACCCAATCAGAGCTCTTCCAATTAGCCTTAAGCCCTTCACCTATCATCTATCCGGATTGCCATCTAAGCTTCACAATGAAAGTGGGTGGATGGATAGAGCTATCTTCGTATCAGTTTATCTGAATTAAAGTTATGTTCTTCTCATATTTACTATGTATTCTCAATTCCTTGCTAAGATTTTGTCTGTTGCACCATGTAATTTCTACATGGTATCAGAGCCCAGAGGACTCTAAGGAGTGAAGAGTATGCAAGAGGTAAGGGCTTCAATAACAAAGAGGAGAAATGTCATCTATTATATCAAGTAGCAGTGTTGGCACATTAGGTGCTAGTGTTGCTATACCGACAATTCAAACACCAAGGATTTGTCCACCAACCTTTAGCGAAGGCAAGTTAGATGGTATAAACTACACTTTGTAGAAGCTTAAAATTACAACTATCCTTGATTCTTATGAGCTTCTAAAGACGGTATTGAGGACTAACCAGGAACTACAACCCACCCTTGACCCATCAAATTCAAGTTTGGAAAAAAAGGAATGCATATGCATTATGTGCCTTAGTTATAAGTTGTTCTGATAGGTGTTTTGACCTTGATCCAACATACAACGAATGCATTAGAGGATCAGAACATATTGAACAATCAATATGAAATGTGAAATTGAATAATGATTCAAAACTTGGAGAATTAACTATCAGCAAAGAATTTTGTTGAAGGAGAGATAGCTAAAGTGTTTATCACTCAGATCAAGAATCTACACAACCAAATGGTTGGCACTAAGATATAAAAGACTATGAGAAGAAGAAACTACATGATGTTTTGCATGTTTCATCAATTATGAAGAATTTTTTATCTATTGGTCAGATGGCTAAGTAAAACTTGTAGATACGCTTTAATAAAGATTGCTATTTTATAGAGGAATATGGCAGAGGTTACAAGTTCATTGCAAAGGGCAAAAGACATAGCAGAATGTTTACATTGAATGCAAATATTCATGAACTAAAAGCTACAATGTTTGTGCATGATGATGTAAGTGTCAGAGACATGTGAAATACGCGGGATCTAGAGCATGGTAGATGCAAAAGCTACGGAGGTTGAAAGAGTAAAAAGAAACTCATGAAGACATTGACCCTAACTAGGACAAATTGTTACACAAGTGAATTAGGTTCCAAGATGAGACTTGGACTCATAAACACAATCTTGTGTATTGACAGTGACATGACACTTTACTGGAAAGAAAAGAGTACTATCATTGCATTAGAAAAAGAGTGCAAGTACAATGCTTTATAGGATTTGAGTGGTGGTACTTTCTCCTACTATGCATATGGGATTCTGGTCCTGAGCCCTCACTGCTCCTCACAAAGGGACTGAACTAGGTGTGATTGCAAATATCTCAACACCCCTCCTCAATCACAACCAAAAGTACAAAGTATGTAGAGGCTTTAATGAAAGCAACACCTGCAAAGTGTGGGCACACCATAAACATGGCAAAACACCATTGGATGTCGCAGAAAAGGCTAAGTGTCACAGCTCAAAAAGTCTGTCTGAATAGAAGGACTAATGAGGTTTGCCCTTCTCCTGGTGGTCTTCTTCTTCTTCTTCCTTTTCTTCGTTTTTTTCTTCTTCTTTGACTACAACTAGATAGGCCTTTTGGGACCTCTTTCTAGCATGGAAAAAATTATCGGTGAGTCCGATCCTTCTGCAGAAATCACAGAAGAGCTGATCCTTCTTGCCTTTGTACCTATTGCCAACATATAATGCATGCTCATCTCTAGAGGTACTTGGTTCTTCCTTAGTTTTAAGCTTCTTTTCCTCCTCTAACAGTGATGCCTAGATATCAACAAGTCCAGGGTTTGGCATATTAATTAGAGTTATTGATACATTATTATATTCAAGAGGCAAACTCTTAAGTAGAACACCGATGCAAACATCTTCTTCCATTTTAATGTTGATTCCTACAAGTTGGGTTAGAAGTCCTTCCATGTAATTTAGATGTGTGGCAAGTGATGTGATGGACTTCATTTCAAGCCTGAAAAACTCAATCAGGAGAACATACTTTGATGATTTAAACTGTGCACCAAACAAAGTGTCAAGTCTCTTCCATGTATCCTGTGAAGTCTCACTGTTATCCACATGGTGGATATAGCTATCGTCTAGCTCCAGTTTGATAATGGCCTGAACCTTATCATCGTTCTTTTGCCAAGTGATAGCAAGATCTACATCACGATGCTTCTTTTCTTTTCCAGTGGTAATGGCCCAAAGGCCCTTCTTCATCAGGATCAATTTGATACGGATCTGCCATGTATGAAACCCGACTCCTTTGAAACGGGCAGTTGGAGAATCTTTTCCCATGTTTGACTTGAGAGACCAACAGCAAATCAGCTTCAGACTTATCAAATTTAAGCAGCAGAAGAGTTGGTTGAGATGTGTCAAGAGACACAAGTGTTTAGATCACTAAAAATGAGTGTCAATAGACACTATGTTTCTTCCCTGAGTCTTTCAAACTTGCAAAAATCCTTCAAGTTCTTTCAGATCCAGATCTTATCCTTCTTGATTTGATGTTGGGACCTTCAGGTCTGAGTGGTAGTGGGTTGTTCCAGTGGTGGCAGAAGATAGAAAATGATGAGATTTTTAAGCTTGATGAAGTTTGGCTATGTCTGTCATGTCAAAACAGGGACGAGCGATTGGTAAATGAGCTCCCACGAGCTCCACAGGTCGAATCTGCTCAAACCCTTTGATGGATGACCCTCACTAATGGTTCTAACTCCCCCTAAGAGGGTTTGTACTCATTTTACTCGAGTTGAGAGATCCAAGCCTTCAAAGTGGTCATTGTCAAAACTGCACCCAGATTTGGAAAAATGCAAATGTCGGGCATGGTGTGCATCAATCTCCTTGATTTTTGTGCCAAGAAGTTGTGCCTTGACCTAAAAAACAACTCTTGAGAAGAAACCTTGAAGAGATATGGCCTGGTTGATGAGATATGGCTGCTCCAACAGAGGTAGGTAGGTGTTGTCCACTGACACAGTTATGGCAGCAACTCTGAAAAGAGGCAATGCTGAAGCTGTAGTTGCCCAATCTCAATGATTGAGGTGCCAAGGAGGATCTCTAGAAGTAGAGAGACACTTCTCCAAAAGGAAGTTCAAAGAGATTTGGAGTGTGGAGAGAGATATGAAAGCTTCAAGCTGACAGGGTGTTGTTGGGTATGGTTGCCATGGAAGCTTCATTGAAGGTGGGAATGCAAATGAAGTTGGAGATAGGGTCCATTACTCAAACTGAGCTGAGAAAAGATGGAAAGGAGCTGAGAGGAGTGAAAAGAGAGTTGGGCCATGCTCAATTGAGCTCTGATACCATGTGAAATACACGGGATCTAGAGCATGGCAGATGCGGAAGCTATGGAGGTTGAAAGAGGAAAACGAAACTCATAAAGACATTGACCCTGACTAGGACAAATTGTTACACAAGTGAATTATGTTCCAAGATTGAGACTTGGACTCATAAACACAATCTTGTGTATTGACAGTGACATGACACTTTATTGGAAAGAAAAGAGTACTATCATTGCATTAGAAGAAGAGTGCAAGTACAATGCTTTATAGGATTTGAGTGCTCGTACTTTCTCCTACTGTGCATATGGGATTCTGATCCTGAGCCCTCACTGTGCTCCTCACAAAGGGACTGAAGTAGGTGTGATTGCAAATATCTCAACAAGACATAGATATTTGGCATAAACACATTGGACACATCAATGTTCAAAAGTTGAAAAATATGCAGCATAAGGAGGTTGTTTCAAGTCTATCAAAATTCAAATATACTGATTTGAGATAAGTAAATTCAGCATGTTAGTTTTGGAAACAATCCTGTTAGACATAAACAGAATATTAGTAGACCCTTGCAACTTATTCACTCATATGTATACTTGTGACTTATGTGGACAATTTCAACAGGTATACTTGGGCACACATTCTAAAGCATAAAGATGAAGTTCTGGATAGCTTTATGGATTTTAGTATCATGCAAAGAAAGAGTTCAACTATTATATATCATGCTTATGGTCTAATGGTGGTAGCAAATATGTGTTAAAGGAGTTTGACATGTAGTTGAACTAAGCATGGGATTAGGAGATAATTGACATGCAATTATACTCCACAGTAAAACAAATTAGTTGAAAGGGAAAATAGGATTATTATGGAAGCAACTAGGGTAATGCTAAATGAGAAAGATATGCCTCTGTCTTACTCGGCTGAAGTAGTTATAACTATTGTTTATGTCATGAATCGAACACCTACAGCTGGCATACATGAGAAGACACCATATGAGCAACTTTATGGATATAAGCTTGATATTAGACACTTTAAAATGTTTGGTAGCATTGCATATGTGCATGCACCTAATGAGAAACGGAAGAATATTGATCCAAAAGTAGTAAAGACTATCTTTATTGGTTACTCACATGAACGGAAGGCTTATAAGTGCTATGTTTCATCTACTCATGAGACTTTGATCAACCGTGATGTGGTATTTGATGAGCTAGCATCCTGATATGGTGCTAACCAAGAAATAGCTCATGATGACTTTTCACAAAGTACATATGCTAAAAATGGAATCCAAGACACTACTAATGCCAATGGACCTATGCATGATGTATCTGCTAGTGTAAGTCCTTGGACAGATAGATTATGTAGTCACGTATCTCATTCCATTAATATGGATATGTCAGTGGGGGTGATTGGACATGGATAAAGGCAAAGAGAAGGCACTTGATGATGTAATAGGTCCATTGACTTCGAATTATGATTTTGCTAATATTTTGGATAGTGAGTTTGGAATACTTGTAGTTGTTACACCTGGTGTTAACTAGACGTATGTAATGCCTCATGAGAGAGTAGAATTGTAGAGTGCACCACAACTATGAAGATCACAGAGAGAAAGAAAACCTATTGATAGATTTACTTATAGTGGATACTCAACTAAACACTATGCATACATGACAAATGTAATGAAGTATAAAGAACCAATGTCCTTTGCAAAAGCAGTTAAGGATGCGAACTAGTGTAAAGCAATGGATGAAGAATATTATGCTTTCTGAAAAATGAAACTTGGGATTTAGTTAAGCTACCTGAATGAAATATGTCTATTGGATGCAAGTGGGTTTACAAAGTCAAATGCAAATAAGATGGCTCGCTTGAAAGATAGAAAGCAAGGTTGGTTGTGAAGGGTTGCACGCAATAGTATGGGTTAGACTATAAAGAGACTTTAGTCCTATTGCAAAGATGGCAACTATACATATTGTTGTTGTATTAGATGTATCCAAAGGGGTTTCTAAGTTTACCCTAGGGTTTCCTCCCCTCAAGATAGCAGGAACTTTTGTTCATTCCTCTCACAAGTCAAGAGTAAACTAAGCCCATTTGCAATCCTTAAATAGTTGCGAGCATCGAATGTAACATGGCGAATGGTCGTTCTTCTTGTGGATACGACATTTGACTTTCCTTGTATTAGCTTCGAGATGTATCATATTTTTTGAAAATGATATCTCCATGAGTGTTTTGGACTCATCACATCTAGTTATTGGGATAGAGACCAAAGAGCATGTTTACTTGACTCTAAGTCAAAATATGGTCATAATAACAATTTGACCTATTTACAATTAAATCCTAGCTGAGTTGAACCCTAGCCTTACTTATCATATAGAATTTCATTTACCGAACTGCCTCTTGCAATTAAGTTTAGCAATTCACAATCGCATCTTAAATATATCTTTTAATATGAATCCCTATTATGTAGTGCAATCAAAACTATCCATGATGCCACGCAAATCTAGATGCAAGTATTTCCTGAGTTGATGATACGATGTAGGATTGCATTCATGAAAATTCCTTCTAGTGCATTTATGAAAATCATAAAGTGTGACGTAAGTATTTAAGTGTGAGTATACATGAGTTCATCACAAATGCGAGTTAATTCACTCTAATGGTCTACAAGATGCAATTGACCTACATGGAATATTTATGTACATTGGCAATCTATGATGCATTTGCAAAATTTTGAACCTAATACTTGGCTTAACATTGCAACAACCCGTAGATGCTTAATCTATTCGTGGCAAATCATGGTTATTAAGCCTTTACAACTACCTTTCGAGTTATATAAGTTATGCGATGCGAAGTGTGACTTCTTCCTAATGATGTCCATGATTTACTATTTGGTTCAAAGTATTAGACATAGTAGCTGTACCTGGTTTTGGAGTCTCAAATTAGCCTTTACACTCGATAACCCATTTGTGTTAGTGGTGGCATCTTTTCCCGATCCTCCTTCCGTAATCACAGCTTTTCCAGTTACTTGGGAGAGTTTATGCTTTGGGGCCATTTCCAAGCTTGGAATGCACAACTAGAGGCAGTTGATTGAGAGATCTCGGGAAAGTGACGATGGGGAGAGAGGGTACTCAAGCCTTTGCC
This sequence comes from Lygodium microphyllum, assembly GCF_053477565.2. Taxonomy (NCBI): domain Eukaryota; kingdom Viridiplantae; phylum Streptophyta; class Polypodiopsida; order Schizaeales; family Lygodiaceae; genus Lygodium; species Lygodium microphyllum. The sequence continues at coordinate 118,435,955 of NC_141158.1, forward strand.
CAAGGAAGGAATTGCTCTTGAGCCTCCTCTCTCTCTCTCTCTCTCTCTCTCTCTCTCTCTCTCTCTCTCTCTCTCTCTCTCTCTCTCTCTCTCTCTCTCTCTCTCTCTCTCTCTCTCTCTCTCTCTCTCTCTCTCTCTCTCTCTCTCTCTCTCTAGTTTGGCAACGGGGGGAAAAGGAGAGATTATCGTGTGCTTTTCCACTTAAGGAGGGAGTTTTTTAAGGGGTGAGGTGGATAGTAATTGGGGGGGAAGAATGCTACGATAGGGGATCCTTAACTACACAAGATCCCTAGATTTCCTGCCACCATGCAGCATGTTAAGGGAAGGAAAGGGGGGGTGGAGCTAGAGGTGGCACATGTGTGCCCTCCATCAAAATCATCGTCATCATCGCCCTCGTGATCTTCAATAGCTCTACTACCCACCACATCATCTCCTTTTCCCTTGCCTATGTTGACTCCCCCTCCCTCTGCCAGAGCTGACGGCATCGACAGGGGGGTGGGTAAAAAAATTTTGAATGCTTTTATTATTAAAAAGGGGGGGTTTACAAGGTTACAGGAGATTTTACATCCTTCCCCCCTTAAAGCATCGAGATGTCCTCATCTTGAAAGGAATTGGGAGTATTATTGGTTGAGAGTACTCTCATCAATCCATGTGGCATCCTCTTCTGCATTAGTCCTTCCACTGGATGAGATACTCTTTGAGGATTCTACTCCTCAATCTCTTTTCCTGAATATCTAAGATCCTATTTGGCCAAAGCTCAAGGACTCCTTGGTGCTTGGCATTACAACTTGTTGATCATTGAGCACATGGCTAGGATTAAATACATGTTTCTTTAGTAGGCTAACATGGAATACATTGTGAACCTTTACGTTCTTAGGGAGTTGGAATTTTTAGGCGTTGGGACCTAGGCACTTGAGGATCATGTAGGGTCCGCAATACCTTGGACTCAATTTCTTAAATTCTCCCAATGATAAGGAACTCTTCTTGGGCCGTACACGAATAAAAACCATATCTTCTTCTTTGAAGAGTCGGTCTTGTCTATTTAGATCTCCATAGGCTTTTTGTCTATCCTTGGCAGCTCTAATGTCTTATCTAATGGCCTTGACCTGCTCATCCATTTCCTCCAGTATTTTCTTGGAAGCTTCTACCCTTAAGGTAGGATTTGAAAATTTCAATGGAGTGCGGAAATCATGCCCATACAATGCTTGAAAAGATGTCATTTGAATTCTTTGTTGGTAGGAAGCATTATAAGCAAATTCTACCAATGGTAGATATTGGATCCATTTCCTAGGTTCACGACAACAATATGCCCTAAGAATATCTTCAATGATTTGGTTGACTCTCTCTGTTTGGCCATCAATTTGAGGGTGATAAGCTGTACTGAAACAAAGTTGAGTCCCAATGGCCTCGAATATCCCTCTCCAAAAATGAGATGTGAAGAGGGAATTGCGGTCACTAAAAATCCTTCTAGGCAACCCATGGAGTTTTGAATATCTCCTTGATGAACAATCTGGCAATATCTAAAGCTTTATAGTTTGTATTGACTGGAATGAGGTGTGCAATCTTGATGAGCATGTCTACTATAACCATAATTGAATTGTACCCTCCTTGAACTGAAGGTAACCCAACAACAAGGTCCATACTGATAAATTCCCACTTCATTTGGGGGATGTCAAGAGGTTGCAGCTTCCCAAGCATCTTGACATGTTCTGCTTTAATGCAATGGCAAGACAAACATTCCATGACATATTTGAGCACTTCTCACTTAAGCCTTTCCCAATGGTAGCTTTTTCTTACCATGTTAAGGGTCTCTACATATCTGGGATGGCCTCTGAAGGGGGAGTCATGTGCTTCCCAAAGTATTCTCAATTTGAGTTTCTTGCTTGAGGGTATGCATAATCTTGTCCTGAAATAGGCAAGTCCCTCATTGGCAGAAAAGTCTTGATACTTGACCTTAAGTTTGGGGTTTTGGTCCTCTTCTAAAATCTCATTCATCATCTTCAGATATTGTGGGTCATGGCTAGCTTCCTCCTTGGCTAATTCAAGGATAGGGTTGCTAGGCACTGACACCATAGTTGCTAATGATTCCACATTGCAAGTTCCTCCATAATAAGAGAGTTGAGGAATGCCTTGCGACTTAAAAAATCAAAGACCACATTTTCTTTACCAGGTTGATACCCGATCTCAAAGTCATATTCTTGCAGAACCTCAATCCAACAATGTTGCCTCATATTGAGGTCAGTTTGGGTGAAGATTCATTTAAGGCTCTTATGGTCCATGACCAAAGAGAACTTGTTACCAAGCAAATAGTGTTGCCAAAATTTGAGAGCATGAATAACTGCTAGTAGCTCTAGGTCATGGGTAGCATAATTCATTTCATAGGCTTTTAGCTTCCTCAAGGAATGGGCTATAGGATGACCTTGTTGCATTAGTACACAACCTAGTGCAAGTGAGCTAGCATCTATGAAAACTTCAAATTCCTTGCTCAAGTCAGGGAGTTTCAGAATCGGTGTTGTCACTAAGCTATGCTTGAGTTGATCAAAACTTGATTGTTTAGTGGGCATCTGTACTTTGGCAACCTGCTTTTTTAGCAAATTTGTGAGGGGTTTTGCGATTAAGACATAGTCCTTAATGAAGATCCTGTACCAACCTGTTAATCCAACAAAGCTATGCACTTCTTTAACAGTAGTTGGTGGAGACCACTCTTGGACATCCTTAACCTTTGTAGGATCTATAGAGATTCCTTCATTTGACACAATAAATCTAAGATATTCAATCTGCCTCTTGAGGAAGGCACACTTTTTCTTCTTAGCATTGAGCTTATGAGTCCTCATGGTCTCAAGGATGATGCGAACTTGGGATTCATGATCCTCCTCTTCCTTGGAATAAACCAAGGAGTCATCAAAGAAGACAAGTACAAAATCATCAAGATATGGCCTAAAAATGTCCTGCATAAACCTGTTAAAGGTGGCAGGGGCATTAATCAATCCAAAAGACATTACTGTGAATTCGAAATGACCATATCTTGTGTTGAACACCGTCTTAGGAATATTCTCTTCCTTGACACGGATCTAGTAGTATCCTAACCTCAAATCAATCTTGGAGAAGATTTTTGCTCCCTACAATCGATCAAGTAACTCGTCTATCCTTGGAATGGGGTATTTATTTTTTATGGTTACTTGGTTCATGCCTCTATAATCGATGCAAAGGCAAAGTGTACCATCCTTCTTCTTTTGGAACAAGACTGGAGCCCCCCAAGGAGAACTGCTGGAGTGTATGTACCCTTGGTCCAATAGCTATTTGAGTTGCTCATTTAACTCAATAGCTTCAGGAATGGACATCTTATAGGGCCTTTTTGCGACTGTGCAGCCCTTGGTATAAGCTTAATCTCATGATCCAATTCCTTGGGTGGTGGTAATTTAATCAATTCTTCTGGGAACACATCCGCATACTCTTTTAGCCATGATGGTTCTTCATTGGAGTCCTCTACCTGTTCCAGTTTATTTAGCTCGATTAGATAGATAGGTAATCCTTTTCTTATTCCTTGAGCTATTCGCATTGACTTAGCTAGCTAGATCTTTGGTTTACCCGCTTCTCGTCGAGTTGTAACTAGCTCACCTTTAGGATTCCGAAAGGAGACTTGTCCTTTCCCAAAATGGATGTGAGCGTCGTTGGGGATAAGCCAATCCATCCCGAGCAAGCAATCATGGACCCCTAAATTCATTCCCCTGAACTTAACAAATGTGGGTTCGTTTTCGAGTAGGAATTCCACCTTAGCAATTTGTCTAGTGTAAGTGATTTCTCACCCATTTGCTAGTTTGACAAGCAAAGTGGGTGCAACTACATTGGCTATCCCTAACCTTCTTGCACAAGCTGGTGAAATGAAAGAATGAGTGTTTCCACAGTCAATCAGGGTTTTGAATTTCTTACCTTGGTAATCCGATGGTGTTTGGATCACCAAAAATTGGCGGTTCGGCCCTTTTTATGGAGAGTGGCATGAACAGATGCCCTCTCAATCTCAGCTTCCATGGACAGCCCTTCTTCTTTGTTGATTCCCTTAGTGGAGATATTGGAATTTTTTTTTCCTTCCCATTGTTGCACGACTGCGGTCATGGGTAGCTCTAGCTTGGCCACTCAATTTTCATCGACGGTGATCTCCACCAAGTTTGGGACATTCCCTTTTGAAGTGCCGAGGTTCATTGTAATGAAATCATCGCAGGCTTTTGTCACTTCTCTGAGTGGATACAAAGTCGCTGATTGCATTTTCCCTCATCTTCTTCCATTGGCCTTGGATTTGTCCTTGGGCCCTTTTAAATTGAGCTTTCAACATCCTTGGATTTTGGTCTTTGTGAGACCAAGGTCTATTATTCCTGGGCTTCACCTGGACTTCTTGGGTGATAGGTCCTACTCTTATCGATGCATCTTGTAAATCCGGACGCATTGATTCCCACCGAGTATTCATTGGTGGGTTCAACCCATCATAGAACTTCGAGACTTGTTGGGAAATACTCATTGTCGAGGCGTTTTTTAGCAAGGAGACAAATCTCAAGTAGTATGCCTCTAGAGACAGGCCCAACTGTTTCAATTTGAAGAATTCATTCATCTTTTGAGTTCTCTATGCAGGTGGCATATACCTTCCTTACACCGCTTCCTTTAGCTTATCCCAAGTTATTGTGCTTTCTACAACTGCTTGGTCTTTACACCATTGCTTCCACCAAAGCCTAGCTTTGCCGGTAAGCTTGAGCTTGGCAATCATAGCCTGGTTTACAGGTGTTGTTCTTGCTGCACTAAAGTAATCTTCCATGGATTCAATCCATACTTTGGCATCAGCTTCAACAGTCTTCCCTTTTCCATCAAATTCTGGTGGTTTAATTTGTTTGAGAATAAATTTCTTCTCTTGTGCCTGTGCTGGGCTTAGTGCAGAAATAAGATTCTGGTTCTGTGCTTGGGGTTGTATCTGGTTTTCCATTAAAACCTTGGTGTTAAGATTGCATTTACACATCTCTTCACAACTTATTTCAATGAGAAAATTATTTTTTCATCAATACTATACATCAAATCAAATAAACATAAAATTCTTATTTATCCATAAAGAAGCGTAAGCCTCAAGTACAATTATTTAGGAAAAGATAGAGATTGGCTGGGATGATTTTATTTTCAAGAGATACATCAATGCCAGGTTAATAATTCTCTATTAGATTTAGCTACAGGGACAAAATAGTTAAATGGATTGGGAGAATGGATTCTCAGGAAGCGATAAGTCATGGGAAGTTCAAGAAGTCCACTTTACGCAGAGATACCCAAGCTGAAGCAAACCCATGTCGCACTTGGTTCAAAGAGAATGGGAAATGAGAGGGATGCGCTGCTCAACCTCTCTGCCTGTAGGGCATAGTCCCATTCCGGTCCCCTAAAATGGCATGAATCGAATTCTAACCTAATATTACCCAAATCTCGTATGACTATAGAACCTTGTGAGATGCCTCCAAGTCTTTTGGGACCACCCTTCCATAGGACAGACCCATCGGGGGTTCTGCCCACCCGCTTCCCTCAATAGGCGTTCTTTAGTTATCTAATTAGGTCCTACCACATTTATGTGTGACATTTAAAATCAATTTCCTTAATTAAGCCTTTTAGGGGACAGGGTTCGTTCATGTAACTTGCGGCACTAACATGAAAATAATTCAAACAGGTTCCTTGGAAGCAACTTTATATTAGCATTTTAACTGAGGTACAAATCTTGTCCAAAAAGGACATTTCCTACAATCCATGAGAATGCGTCTTATTTCTTCCAAGTTTTCATCCTTGCACTAGTAAGAAGGCCTCGAGAATTGATCTTGAGTCACGTAGATTGTTTAAGTAGGACCCAGAGGCAGGGAATTTACAACCAGAGCCCCCCCTAGCATCCAAGCATCCTCCTACGTACAAGCTAATCCACAGAGAGACCTCTCATGGCGGGTTTGGTCCATGTTCTTGTCACGATTATTTAGAACCCCCTTGGATAGGGTTGGAAACCAGCTGGGGGTAGCTTGGCATGCCTTCCACAAATTCAACCTAATTCATTATTCAAATTTCTTTTGTGAGCTTGGGTCATACATTCCTTTCACAGACAGTGATTCTGGATTTACAAGCACAAACAACAATGAAGGCGAGTGCTCAGAACATCTGCTAAGGTGGAGTTCCTATCTTTCAACGCTTAGCGTTCACCCTTCTTGGGCCTTTCTTGCCTTGCGTCAATTTCCATTATCTTCTGAGAGATAGAGAATAGCTTCTTTCTGACCTTACTCCTATGTAATAGGAGCGAGTAATTAGGCTATTGGATTTATATCTGATAGTTTTCATATGGTAGCTTCCCTAAGTTGCTAACCTTTGGTTCTTATCTTAAGGTCCATGTCTTAGATGATTCAAACTAGGATTTCAATTAGTCAATTGGTAACCAATTTTCTCACCTTAGAATTATATTGAGGTTCTAAAATTACCCTAGGGTTTCCTTCCCTCATCAAGATAGCAGGAACTTTCGTTCATTCATCCCACAAGTCAAGAGTAAACTAAGTCCATTCACAATCCTTAAATAGTTGCGAGCATTGAATGTAACGTGGCGAATGGTCGTTCTTCTTGTGGATATGAAATTCAACTTTCCTTGTATTAGCTTTGAGATGTATCATATTTTTTGAAAATGATATCTCCCTCAAGGTAGCAGGAACTTTTGTCCATTCCTCCCACAAGTCAAGAGTAAACTAAGCCCATTTACAATCCTTAAATATTTGCGAGCATCAAATGTAACATGGCGAATGGTCGTTCTTCTTGTGGATACGACATTCGACTTTCCTTGTATTAGCTTTGAGAAGTATTATATTTTTTGAAAATGATATCTCCATGAGTGTTTTGGACTCATCACATCTAGTTATTGGGATAAAGACCAAAGAGCATGTTTACTTGACTCTAAGTCAAAATATGGTCATAATAACAATTTGTCTTATTTACAGTTAAATCCTAACTAAGTCCTACCCTAGCCTTACTTATCATACAGGATTTCATTTACCGAACTGCCTCTTGCAATTAAGTTTAGCAATTCACAAGTGCATCTTAAATCTATCTTTTAAGATGAATCCCTATTATGTAGTGCACCCGAAAATGTCCATGATGCCATGGAAATCTTGATGCAAGTATTTCCTGAGTTGATGATATGATGTAGGATTCCATTCATGAAAATTCCTTCTAGTGCATTTATGCAAATCATAAAGTGTGACCTAAGTATTTAAGTGTGAGTATACATGAGTTCATCGTAAATGCGAGTTAATTCACTCTAATGGTCTACAAGATGCAATTGACCTACATGGAATATTTATGTACATTGGCAATCTATGATGCATCTGCAAAATTTTGAACCTAATACTTGTCTTAACATTGCAACAACCCATAGATGCTTAATCTATTCGTGGCAAATCATGGTTATTAAGCCTTTACAACTACCTTTCGGGTTATGTAAGTTATGCGATGCGAAGTTTGACTTCTTCCTAATGATGTCCATGCTTTAGTATTTGGTTCAAAGTATTAAACACGGTAGCGGAACTTGGTTTTGGAGTGTTGAATTAGCATTTACACTCGATAATCCGTTTGTATTAGTGGTGGCACCTTTTCCTGATCCTCCTTCCGTAATCGCAGCTTTTCCAGTTACTTGGGAGAGTTTAAGCTTTGGGGCCATTTTCAAGCTTGGAATGCGACCTTCACTCCTCCTAGAGGACTCCTTGGTGCCAGAGTTCCCTATGCCTTGTCTTGACTTTCTTGATCTCTTTGTCAACTAGAGGCAATCCGATGGAGATATTTTGGGAAGTGGCGATGGGGAGAGTGAGTACTCGAGCCTTCGCTCAAGGAAGGAATTGCTCTTGAGCCTCTCTCTCTCTCTCTCTCTCTCTCTCTCTCTCTCTCTCTCTCTCTCTCTCTCTCTCTCTCTCTCTCTCTCTCTCTCTCTCTCTCTCTCTCTCTCTCTCTCTCTCTCTCTCTCTCTCTCGTTTGGTAGTAGGGGAGAAAAGGAGAGACTATCATGTTCTTTTCCACTTAAGGGGAGGGGGAGGGGGGGTTGGAGGTGGCGCATGTGTGCCCCTCCCCCATCAAAATCATCTTCATCATAGACCTCATGATCTTCAACAACTCTACTACCCGCCACATCGTCTCCTTTTCCCTCACCTACGTCGACTGTGAGTTCAATTCCCCTCCCTTCGCCAGCTGATGGCGTCGACAGGGGGGTGTAAAAATCTTTTGAAAGATTTAATTATTAAAAAGGGGGGGGGTTTACGAGGTCTATTACACTCACTCACTGTTGATGAATACAGGAGGGTAGCCCATACTCACATCTCCATGTGGTTAGAATGAAAGCTCACATCACTCAGGGTTTATCAATGAAGAGCGGCTTTGTTTTGCTGATGATGTCAAATAATATTTGCTGATGAAGAGGCATATCTAAGGAGGTAGCCAAGAAATCGGGAACTTGATTTGCACGTAGAAGAAATCATGTGCTATAGGGGTCAAATGCACTGTCAAAGCACACGACACAAAGCACCAAGGAAAGTGGCTTCAGAACAACATCTTTTGGTATTTCCATTGAGGAGCTAGCTATTCTAGACTATGGGGTGTTGCCACCTTTTCCACAACTAACTTCCCATCTAAGGGTATTTACCACCTTTTCTTGGAACGAGACTTGTTATGACAAGGAAATTCTTCATTTTTTTCCATAACAATTTTTATTATTCTTTTTTGTTTGTTTGTTTTTCCTTTTTTTTCCTTTACCCTATTCCCGAGGGTGTTTCCACCTTTTCTGAAAGGGCAGGTCGGCATGACAAGGACCGAAGTCCTTTTCTCTCATGAACTTTTTTTTTTTCTTCATTTTTTTCTTGTTTTCCATTTTTTAAAGATAAATGATAAAACACCATAGATTAAAATCATCCTTGTCACATCGATTGGATTCAATAGGAGGGTATCCAAACAAAGGCAAGTGGTGGAGGTGAGGGGCTAAAAGAATGATGCCACCCCATTAGGACGAGATTGATAGTAGCTATCAATAGTAACATAAGAAGTAGAAAGGAGCGACACCCAAGAAGAAGAGGGATTGTTGGCTGTGATTGTCAAGATTCCCAAGGAAGGCAATACTTCTTCAAGTGATTATCATTTATCAAGAAGGGATCGTCAGAGGCATCACCGGCTTGCATTTGGATAGAGTCGTAAGGGTTGATAGCGAGTACCTTGTAGGGGTCCATCCAGCAAGATTTTCTCTTTTCTATTTCTAGACTTTGATCTTTCTCTATTCCTAGAGAAATGATAAGTAGATAGTCCTAGGAGAAGGAAGAGGAAACAGATACTCGATGCCTAATGAGTCAATATAATTTTTTTAGGTATTTTCAAATTACTTTGATATGTTCTATTCAATCACATGGAAAGCTGCATATGATGAAAGCCTTATGTGCAGTTTGGAGGAGATCTCCAACTAGCCGGAAGATCCACCCTACAATATGGAGTCAAAAAGCCAAAATAAAGTCTTAAGTAAAAGACAATTGGAATAAACATTATTGGAGCTTTCCTAGAAACTTGCCAAAGCGCAAATCAGAGGCGAGGACTAGGTCACCTTCCTTGAATTCTTTGTGCTTAATGAAGTTGTCATGGTAAGCCTTGAGTTGAGTGTGTGTGGCTTCCATACATTGTAAAGCCATCCATTGTATTTAATCCAAGCATTCCAAGTATAGAAGGCAGCATTGCAGGGACTCATTATCTCCCAAGTGCTCTATGATGGCCATTTGCAAAAAGAATAGTTCTAACTTGATAGGGAAGATGACTTGTGTGCCATACACCAATAGGAAAGGTGTCTGTCTTGTAGCAGTCTTATGAGACATTTTATATGCCTAGAGGGCCTTTGTAAGTCAATCATTCCAATCACAATTATGTAGATTGATATGATTGGTAACTTCAACTTGGTTGTTGGCTCTGGGGTAGTAGGGTTTTATGATGACGAATCTTATAAAGCTTTGTCAACTCTTTCATAATCTTGTTTAGGAAGTGAGTAGCTTTGTCATTGATGAGCTCTAAGGAAGTGCCAAAGTGAGTGATGATATTCTCGTACAGAAAGAGGGCTACACTACTACCATTATCTTGTTTGAGATCTCTAGCTTCACACCACTTCCTCACATTGTTTGTGTATATCAGGACGTATTGGTTCTATTTCCATCTGGGGAGGATCAATAGGGCCCACAAAATTGATGCCTCACTAGCCAGGATGTAATGGTTCATATATACTAGGATGTACAGGTTCTGCTTCTATCACATGGTTGCTACAGTGAAGGTTGGGGTTATAGTGGCATAACAATGGATTTGGTAGGCTTTTCCATCCTACTGACAAGCATCACAATGTTTGCAGTAGTCATAGGTATCTTTATGTAGTGTAGGCCACCAATATCCTGCGAGCATGGCCTTTCTAGCTATTGCTTTTCTCGCAAAATTTCTACCATATAGCTTGTCATTGCATGCTTTTAGCACTATCCTGATATCATCTCCTGCAATACATCTCTATAGTACTTCATCTTTGCCTCTCTTGTACAAAGTGTCGCATGCCTAGCAGAGTGTAGGGGGTTGATTCTAATAGAAGCTTATTCTTCTCTCTACTAGAGGTGATGGGGGGACACTATTGTATAGTCAAGAGGTTGGAAATGTTTGCATACCATGGGTTTAATGTTTTGACAAAAAACAGGGTAGTATCAGGGAGGTCCGGATAATCTTGCTCCTCTTCTTCAGTATGAGGGATCCGCGACAAATGATCAGCCAAAACATAGAAGTGACCAAGCTTGGTAACCACTTCAAAATCAAACTCTTGGAACTGAAGAAGCCATCTCATCAATTGACCTTTAACATATGCCTTATTCATGAAGGAAAGATTGTGTCTCATGATCCACATAAAACTTGAAGTGCATCAATAGCAGGTAGTGTTGGAACTTTTTCAAGGCAAACACCATTGTGAGACATTCTAACTCCATCACTGTGTAGTCCCTTTCTCGATTAGTGGCTTTTCAGCTTGCATAGTAGATAGGTTGATCTCACTTTGAGGAGCCTTTTTGACATAAGACTGCACCTAACCCTTCCATAGATGCATCAGTGTGCACATGGAATTCCTTCATCCAATCAAGAGGTTGCAAGATGGTTGATTTGATCATATACTATTTTAGAGTATTGAAAGCTTATTCACAATCAATGGTCTAAGTAAACTCTGCAGCTTTCCTCAGGAGCTTATGTGAGGGGGATGCCTTACTACATAATGTGCAATGAAGTGCCTGTAATAGCCCACATGGCCAAGAAATCCCCTCAAATGTTTGAGGTTAGTTGGGGCGGTTAGAGCTACAATCTTCTTGATCTTGGTGGGGTTTGTTGCTATCCCTTATGTAGAGACAATGTGGCCCAAAAGAACTCCTAAAGACACTTCAAAGATGCATTTGTCAGGATTGAGGGATACTCACAATATCAATCAAAGTACTACTCCAAGTTTCCCCAGTGCTCATGGATTAGGCTATAGACACAGAAGTCATCTAGGTATACCTCAATAAAATCATGTAGAAGATTTTGGAATGTGGCCATCGTTACTCTTTGGAAGGTAGTAGGGCATTTACAGAGTCTAAACAACATCACTCTATAAGCATAGGTCCCCCATTCTCTTGTGAAGATTGTTTTGGATTGATCTTCTTCTGCTATATAGACTTGGTTGTACCCACTAAATCCTCATGTCTTGCCATTGTGTCTAACAGTTGGTCTGTGAAAGGAATACAAAAATTATTATTCTTTGTCTTGAAATTTAGCTCGCAAAAGTCCATACATATTCATAGCTTTCCATTCTTCTTGGATACTACCACAATGGGTGAAACCCATTCACTATTGGCCACTAGACAGATAAACAAAGCTTCAAGGAGCTTCAATAATCGAGCTTTCACCAAGGATAAGTAATTTGGTTTCACGTGCCTTTGTCTTTCCTTCGCAGGTTTGGCGTCAAGGCTCTAGGTCAATGTGATACTGACACACCATGTGAACAATCCCCTTTAGATATTTATACGACCATGTAAACACATCCAAGTTCTCCCTTAGTAGATCATGTAGGACTGATAGCTCCTCTTTTGAAAGACAAGTAACCACCTTCAAGTGACATTCAGTGCCATTTATATCCATAAAAGTTAATTGCTTTTCACCTTCCACTTCGTGAATGGAGGCCCCATGGATTGCTTTCGACTTCTTTGAGGGAGTGGTCTCCATATCTGATGCTCTACTAGAAGGGACTTCTTCTTTCCATGGGGACTTGGCTGGCTCTTTAGGATGTTGAACTGGTATCATGGTTTTTTCGGCTTTTACGAGAGAGTTAATTACCTATGGACTTGAGAGCTCATTTTCTAAGGTGCATCCACAAGTATCACATAACAAGAACCATCTAAGTTTTGTTTGGGTTATAGGACTGTAGTTTATTGGTAAGGTGCATCATCATTGTCCTTTCTTGAGAAGGGTAAATTAGGGTGACAAAATATATTACTGAAGGAAGGATTATTCCACTTAATCCATTTCTTATAAAGATTTTTCATATGATACGATTCATTTACTAGTCCAAAGGTTACTAGAGTCATTTTCCTCAACATCATGGGATCTTTAGCTTTTGAAGCCTCAGGGACTTCATCCTCAATGGTATCCTCTTCTTTCGATTGAATAGATTCCTCCACCTTGTTTCCATCATCTTCATCTTGACTTTCATCATCGTCCTCTTTAGAGTTTGGCTCTAGCTTTGTAGGGGATATGTAGGAGAAAAATACACTCTCTATTGTATCTTCTACTTCTGCCTCTGGCTCTGCTTCTCTCTTTGGCTCTATTGTGGCCATGTGATAAGGAGAACAATACATCCTTGCCTCTATCTCACTATCAGAGGTAATTTCAAAAGTCATTATTGGTTTGGGTAGTAGGTATTTACCCATCGATAAGGACTTTTCTTCTTTGGAAGTTGGCTTATAGTGCCCACTGTCAAGGAATATGCCTATATTTTCTTAGAAAAGATCTGTTTGATAGCTTCTTCATTTACTGATGTACCATCTATAATTTCATTGGAGAATTCTATTAAGACTTTGATAGAGGTGGATCCATTACCTTTTTGCAAGCCATACAACTTTATTACCACCTTGTTGGATCCTCTGCCTAGGGTTAGGGTTCCCTTGAACCAATTTGTTCGTGCTCTTACTTCAAAAATCCATGGTCTTCTTAGTATAGCAAAGGATATGAGGTCCCATAGGAATTTGGTTTTACCACACCAGATAGGTCAGCCCAATAGTCACTTCTTACTAGGATTGTCTTCATATATGAGAGAATGCCCAAAGGCTTAATTCTGCTTTGGTCTACTAGTCTAATAAGTCATTATGTAGGTTGCATGCCTTGTAGGCTTAGATTCTTCATTGTCACATCTACCATTATGTTCATTGATAAGCCGCCATCAATCATTGCATCCGCAATAAAACATCCTTCAATTCAAACACCAATCTCTGGGGTACCAAGATCCAAGAAGGTGTTAGCCACATCCACTTCTTTCACTTGCTCTGGGGCTTTATTGGACTTAATGGCAATTGTAAGAGTAATCCTTAGGCCATGTCTTCTCGTTAGTATGCTTTTAAATTTCTTTCAATAATTGGGGGATAGCATTAGAAAACTGTTGGAATGTTAGGTTTGATTTGAAGGTGTCTAGGTCTTTGACCAAGTCATACTCTATGATAAGATCCACGGGATTCTCTAACCAGCTAAGGAATGGGGCAATACCCACTTTTATCTTTTCTCTTTCTTCAAGAAGTACAAACATCTAAACTTCTTCAATTATTGGGGATATTTATGCATCCTCTATCTGTTGGATATCTAGTCCAGCTTATGTAACTATCTCTGTCTCCTTTTGTGGCACTAGACTGCCATGTAATGCACTATTCTATTTTGTACCATTTTATTTCTCCTTTGGAAGATCAAACTTCATAATTTTGGCAAGGAAACGTTCTCTTTTGGAACTATGGGTTCTCCTTTCTTTGCATGCGTTATTCTGGTGACTTTCACTTCTATTAAGTTGGAGACACGTTTTTGGGTCTTCTGTTGAGTTTTATTTAGTGGTGTTGGCTTTCACAGGAGCTAGGCTGGGATAGTCTTTTGTAGTGCATCCTTCTCCCTTACATTGATTGCATAAGGGCTCGTAGTCTATGGACTTTCTAGGGTTTGGACAATTTGATGAGATATGTCATTTTTCTCCACATCTGCAAACACTCCACTTCTGATCTCTGGCCATTGCCATACTATTTTCCTCTATAACTTTGGGCAAAGAACCTCCTTGGGCCGAAATTAGGGCTGAAATCTCTAGGCTTTGGTCCGATATCTTGGGTTGTCATTTTGGATTCCAACAATTTGAATCTTGCTTCCTCATCTTTCTTCCTTCATTCATGCATTTCCTTTAGAAAGCAGATATCCTATGTGTGGTTCTTTTTTAAACAATATAAACATAAGGCTTCAGGGATAGTTGGTTTTCAGGTACATTCAATGGATAAATGTCCAATATGATGGCACTTTCCAAACCATGTATTTGATCACATCACATCTATTCCACCTCTTGCAATACTTGATATGCCGATGGTATTCACCTTTAGTGTATGTAGTTGTTTTGTAATCACATCCCTAAACTCTTTCTTGATGCTTGCAATTGAATTAGACAATTAGTCCTTCAAATTTTCTCCTCATGGAGTACTCGTAGTGGGGTTTTGAGAAGTCTTTGTAATCATTGCATAGACTAGTTGGGTTGGTCCAAAGGATCCTCTGTTCTAATTCTGATTCAAAGCTCTTGTTGAGACTAGTGGTTGTTGGTTCCAATTGTTGGTGTAGGGTTCCATTGTTGTTGTTGAGTTGCCATTAGGGAAACTATGTGAGGCCATTGTTGTTGTGGTTGAACTATTATTTGAGGTGCTGATGTCTGCAGCCACTATGGATTCGATACATTGTAATGCAACACTGCTTGCATATGAGGGTAGGGGTAGGGAATAGTCCCTAGGATTGTATTTAGTGGATATACCATTTCTAGCATGGTAGAAGATAAGACTCCTCTTCTTGAGATCATCAATAGCCTTGCTTCAACTTCATTATACAATCTTGCACCTTTCATTGTAGCTTGCAGATTGAATGGTCCTCTCAGCTCCACAAACTTACGAACTTCTAGTTGTAGGTCTCTAAGAAAAACTCCCTTTTAGATGCCTTCATCCAAGTGATGGTTGGTCCATCTCTTCAATATGGATTCCATTCTAGAGACATATGCTTCCACAAATTCACCAAAGGATCGACTTAAATTCATAAAATCCTCACACATCCACTCTTTAAAACCTTCATGCCTAATTTTAGTGTGAGGAAGGCTACCTTCAAGTTATCCTATGTGCCAAAAGTTCATGATGCTTGTCTCTCATACCATTGAAACATTACACCTTAAAAAGTGATAGAGAATATCGCCAACCAATGCTTGGGGGTTTTAGCATTGTTGGCTACACATGTTACCATGAACTCGTTTATATGAAGTTTGGGATCTTCATTATACTCTCCCTTAAAGATTGGCACCGACACTACATTCATTGGTCTGCCATCAAGATTTCTAAGATAGGTCTGGCTAGAAAGGGGCCCTTGATTTGGCATCAAAGGAGGCTTTTGCTGCTAGCTTATTCTCGGCTTTGATTTTTGCCTTCTCTCTTATCACATATCTTGGATTTGTTCTAGTGCTTGCCTCTTGATCTTGTCATTCATCAGGGAGTTAGCTCCACCTAGTTTGTTTGTACGTAACAAAATAGAATCAGAAGGACTTCGGTCTCTAGAGGAGACTCTTTTCTATGTTTCTTCTACTTCCTTCTTATTCACATTTCTAAATTTGGCTTTCATCCATTGCAAAGGGGAAGATATTTAGTTTTGAAGGTATCAAATTTCATTTTTCTGAGGATCGCCATAGAGCCATTGTCCTAGTAATACCAACTTTGGAGGATTTCAATAGCATAGACTATGAAGAATACTTTGTCTATTAACTTCCAAGAGGTTATTGATGGTAGTTTTCCCTGGCTACACACCAAAAACATGGAGCCCCAAGAGGAGCACCAAAAAAAATGGAGAATCTATTGCAATAAAATTTATTTTGTCACACCAACAAGCATATTCTTCATATTTTAATTAACCTTAAGAAGAAAAACAACACCAATCTTCATAAATCCTTATGCAACATCATATAGTAAATCTCCCACGAATTTATCACAATAAATTTTTAACATATTCTTCATAGAAACCATCAAAGAACCAAAATAACATAAAGAAAATATCAATTTTGAATGGAATTCATCACACAGTATTCATCTTCATAGTCTTTCTATCATGTTAGATACAATGTTTCTCATAGAAACTTGACTCTCTCATACTTTATCTCTCTCACATATGCTCTCTCTCCATAGTACATAATAATAACAATGAATAAATCTCAATAATACTCTCTTGGTCGTGGATACCCCTCCTAAGAGGTATGTCTGATATGAAGAGTTACCAGAGCCATTACATTATCCCTTGAGAGCTCACTATTGTTATTGTCATTGTAGTCTTCACTTCAAGTCTTCTTCAACTATTTCTTCTACTTCTTCAAGCTATTTGGAGCTTGTATTCTTCCTCTTTCAAGATTTCAAAACATTTCTTAAGCTAAACATCCATCCATTAGAATAGATTCAGAAGCAAATAGAGGCTTACATGACAAAGGCATAAGCTCTGCATAACACTTCAAAAAGTCTATAGAAGGAATAAAAACCATATAGCTCAAATAAAAACCACTTCAAACCATACAACACACTCTCAATCATTCCTAAAAAGACTTATTCACAATCCCAACCTCACAAACATAAAGAAAACATATTAAAATAGAGGCAAAAGATACCATATCAGAACCAAATATACACATTACAGAACCTATTAGAACATTATATCTCAATCAAAAACCATCATGACATTCTCAAACATAATCAACCCATCCCAATGCATTCCAAAATACTTACAACACATCTAAAATCAATCAATAAATCCTTTAAATCAACCACTCAGCTCACAAAAATAACAAAAATATGTCTCAAAAACAAGTCAATTTAGCCCTCAACATGTGTCATAGGTAAATGTGGAGGAGCCAATTGACCAAGCCATTGGATACACCTATTTTGAGGACCCCTAGGTACGTTGCAGTGCATGTATCATTTTCCTTTCCTTTTTTTCTTGCTTGCCTTTTTTTTTTCTTCCTACGTTTCTCATTTTGTATGTTTCTTTTTAAAGAAAACTTTGCTTTTGGAATAATATAATGTCAAATAAGTTGGCTAGCAATCTTACAAAACCAAAGTGGAAGTATAAGAGATCGAAAGGATGATTGAGGAATAGTAGACTTAGCTCAAAGAATGGACGTGTGCACCAAAGTGTATACATGGGAATGGAAGATTGAGCCTTGGTCCTTAAAATCACTTGCCTCATTATTGATACAAAGTTGGTGAAGAAGATCTAGTAGTAGGTGATGAAGACTTGTAATACTGATGAAGCAAGCGTGACTTTCCCTCAAGAAGAAGATGACCATTGTATGTTATAGTCAAGGGATGTGATGGACGAAGAAATTGGGATGTTGGTATTGATGATGCTCAAATGTCTTTATCTCTACGTGAGTCTCTTAGACGATCTGGTTGCCATGATGTTGCCATGTCATGGAAACTTCAAAGAAAGAGTCTACTATCAATGATGTTGGCTTGAAACATGAAGTGTATTGCATTGCCAGGTCACCTATTAGTTGTATGCATTCACTTAGTGAAACCTTGAGAATACCATGTAGTGGATGCAAAGTCAAAAGATATAAAGAATTTCGAAAAACGTTTTTTGCATTTCACCATTGTACTGTGAGCAAAAGCCATGATCTCATACCTTGATCTTACCCCCAGAGAAGATATACCATTATTTCAAAAGTCAGAGGGTCTTTGACTCTTATCAATGCAAAAAAAGAAAATATATTTAAAGAGAAAAAGGCTAGTTATATACAAGGGTCAGTATTTTGTTGTTTTTGGGATCCACCAATCGTAGAAATTTGGATTGTATTCCAAATCAGCAAAAGCATCCAAGTTAATTGGTTTTGTACCTAGTCCACAAATATAAGTAACCACATTGTCAAGCAAGGATGGTCCTGCAAAGCGACTAGCAATGTGCAACTCCTCTTCAGTCTCATTAGAATCTTATCAAGCAATGGGTGGTATTTGAACTTTTTTGGTGGCAAGTCTAGATGTCGAGCCAAGGTGATAGAATATAAGGAAGTAGTCTCATAGTAGGTTGGATCATATTGAAGCATATTGACTATATGACATTGCTCAACTGTTGTCATCATAAGATGACTGCCATCACAAGCAATCTCAAGCCGATGAGAAAACCATTTCTACAAGAATGGACTTGAGAAATTGTAATTTTGCTCAAGTTCATTAAGTGTTGACTAATTTTGGAGTTTGGTCATAGAAGCATAAGAGAAGGGAATAAGTCACCATGACTACAATTGCTTTTGAGAAAGGGTTTTAGCATGTTCATACTGAACCAAGAGCCTAGGTGGTACAAATGCAAGTCCTAGGTGGGTGGCACAAGTCATGAGGGTAGTGTAAGTGGTGCGAGTGTAAGCAACCTTAGGTAGTGCAAGTGGATGGTGCAAGTGCAATGTGACCTAGGTGGTGCAAGTGGGTGGTGCAAGTGCAATGTGACCTAGGTGGGTGGTGCAAGTTGTAAGGATAGTGTAAGTGGTTCGAGTGTAAAGTAACCTAGGTGATGCAAGTGGGTGGTGCAAGTGCAATGTGACCTATGTGGTGAAAGTCCTAGGTTTGTGTGGATGGTGCAAGTCGTGACATCATGCAACTAGGTTGTGCAAGCTAAGTGATGCAAGGTAGGTACTACAAGGTAGGCCATGCAAGCTTAGTGCAAGCCGCCATAGGTGGTATAAGTGGGTGGTGCAAGTGAAATGTGACCTAGGTGGTGTAAGTGCAAGTCTTTGGCGGATTCTAATATATGAGTGCTTAGTGGATGAGGTGTGGGAGTGAGTGGGTGGATTAATGTGATGTATTTGTGGGTCGTGAATTTTGAATGTGAGTGAACTTTTAGTATGAGTGAACTATGAATATGAGCAAAATTTTAGTGTGAGTATGAATTATGATGATGATAATGATGATTGTTTAGTGCAAAGAAACTCTAAATCTAAGTGCAAAGGATCCTAACTATCAAATGGCAACAAGAAATAACCAACCAAACAATGAGACAGTGGCCATGTATTTGAGTCTTGCATTATGTGTTTTGAGTTTTTTAAGTTTCAATCACTTGATTTTTTTCAATGTAACCAAATAATGACACAATGGCCATGTATTTAATTCCTTCATTATGTATTTTGAGTTTTTAAAGTTTTGATCACTTCTTTTTTTTCAATGTACATACAACCAAAGAACTATGACAAGCATGATACATGTTCAATCCACACTAGTATGACACAATTTTTTCATGTAAGAGAAGTTTGAGTTTTTCTTTTTTGCCTTGCCTTTTGTGTTTTGTGTTTTTTGAGTTTTGCTTACTCTTCTTCCTTCAATGCTCACATTGTGAATCATCCATGATAAGAAAGTTGTATCTACAATATTGATACACAAATTGGTCAAGTAAAAATAATTGAGTTTTGAGTTTTGAGTTTTGCATTGCTTTTGCTTTAATACACACACAATCCAACAAGCATGATGTATCTATAATCCACAAAAATGTCACATGGTTTGTTTAAGCAAGAAAAGTTTGAGTTTTGAGTTTTGTGTTTTGCATTTTTATATTGCTTTCGCTTCAATACACACACAACCCAATAAGCATGACAAGTATGATGTATCTTCAATCCACAAAAATGTCACGTGGTTTTTTTAAGCAAGAAAAGTTTGAGTTTTGCATTTTTATGTTGTTGCTTTCTCTTCAATACACACACAACCCAACAAGCATGATAAGCATAATGTAGCTTCAATCCACAAAAATGTCACATGGTTTGTTTAAGCAAGAAAAGTTTAAGTTTTGCATTTTTGTATTGCTTTTGCTTCAATACACACACAACCCAACAAGTATGACAAGCATGATGTATCTTCAATCCACAAAAATGTCATATGGTTTGTTTAAGCAAGAAAAGTTTGAGTTTTGTGTTTTGCATTTCAGTATTTTGTGTTTTTGTTTTTGAGTTTGAGTTTTGTAGTTTCCTACCCTAACAATTTGTATTGCTTCAATCTTAATGTGACAAATTGGTTCCTTTTGATTCAACCTTCCTAACCTAGCCGCATGGGTTTCAAAATGCTAGCCACAAATGCGGATGATCGGTACCCCTTCGATTCCATCCACGCCCATACAGAAGCCTCCCATTCCACCACACACTAGGAGTGTGAAAACCTTGGTAGTTGCACCCTCCTAGCTCCTGGCAATGGAATCAAAATGTTGAGCCAAATGCACAACAATCAGGGCTTTGGACGGACTTCTATTGTTTCAGAAGTTGTAACTCACTTTGGTGACAATCTCTCACCTTGTCTCTCAACATTCCACTCTACACTAATCATGTTTCCTCCTTTCTATTCCAAGAAAGCAAGAATACAAGACTAGCTTCGAGGTGTAGTAAACTCACCAACTTACCTTTCCATGTTGTAGTCCGAAAGTTTGAAGGCTCAAAGATGATTCCACAACCATGACCAACGTGATCTGATGCCATTGCTCCTTCTCATCCACCATCAAGCACACCAACAAGTTGAGAAGCTAGTAGAGAAGAAGAGAAAATCAAGAAGTCATTTTTCCTTATTCCCTTCTCTCTCTCAACATAGCTCTCACTCACTCATTCTCAACAATGGAGACAAGATACTAGAATAGAAAGCTTCAATAGTTACATTGATAGAGCTTCCACATCATAGATGCACCAAAAGGGTAAATAAAATTGAGACCTCCCACCCTTATGTAGATATAAATTAGGGTTAGGGTTGGGTCACCTCTCTAGGATGGTACACCATTTTAGGGTTAGGGTTTGTGCCCCACTTTGTGTTTTGGGTTTGCATCCCTTTTGCATTTTAGGGTTTCCACCACTGTGAATTAGGGTTTGCATCCTCTTTTGGGTGTTCTACATGTGGAATTTAGGCTGGTCAATCCTCATAGCATGCTTGTACCTTAGTCTAAATAGATCAAGCCTTTAATTACAAATGCATGTGCGCAACCCACACAATAATTGCGGATACAACAAATACAACTACAGCTTATAAATATAATGTACACAGAAGTGAGTAGCTCTCACAAAATAATAAATCGTTCCAAAAAATAGTAGCCTGCACTTGCGCTTCTGCAACCTAACAAGCACTTACACTTTAACCTAGGTACACTTGTTCTCAAACGTAGGTGCACTTACACTTAATCACGTTCACACTTAAATGCATTTGCACATGTGTGCACTCATGTGCTCTTATGTACACTTGAGTGCACAATGCACATACACTTGCACTGACATATAGTCCCACCTTAATGCACTATCCCTAGAGCTAGCAACACATGGAAACCTAACCTTCTATTCTAAGCACACCACACAAGTGTACTAGCATGCCACACCTATGCATAGTGCACACACTTGTGCACTTGCCTAGCATCGTCCTAGTACACTCAAATGCATTAGTGTGTTAGTGTAACATGTGCATATCAACCCTTTGCACTAGTCTCATACATATAGCACTTGCACTCCTATGAACACATAGTGCACTCCCTACATGCACTAGTGTATTGCACTAGCACACACATGTACTTGAGCCTTATCTTCTAAACCTTCATAGTGCACCTACGCTCACCCATAACACACCACACATACCCATACACGAGTATGCTACTAGTGCACTCACCTCACAAAATGCACTCCCTACATGCACTAGTGTATTGCACTAGCACACACATGTACTTGAGCCTTATCTTCTAAACCTTCATAGTGCACCTACACTCACCCATAACACACCACACATACCCATACACGAGTATGCTACTAGTGCACTCACCTCACAAAATCCATGCACTAACACACTAATGCATTATGAACAGTTGCAATAGCACAACCCTTTCACACTATTGCAAACATCCTTTATCTTAAGTACACTATTCCTTACACAATCCATGAGTAGGTCAGTGCACATAGAGTACACACTTTTCCCTAATTCATACAAGTGCCCACATGCTCCAAAAACACTTATCTTGTACTACCTTAACTCAAGTATCTTAGCACACAACTTCCTGCATAAGCCCACTTAGCATCCTAGTTTGCATCACCTAACATCACCTTAGTTTCCACCATTTGGAACCTAGTGCATAGCACTTTTCATATGTGCATATACCTTGTGCAATAGTGTATCATCTTTGCTCTTTTTCCCACATAGACTAGTGCACATCCAATGTGCACTAGTGAACACTACCTCACTATTATAGGCTCATATTTGTGCACATATAGTTGATCATTGCTATGCTCTACCCCTCATATACCTATTAGTGCACATAGGCATGATATGACAATTATAAAGAGCCTCCTCCTTCAAACCTTAACCCTCATCTTGTTCAAAAGAGGGAAGCTCATTGAGTGTCAAGGACATAGGGCATATCTTGTACACACTTAGTCACACCATCTTTGCATGACATCCTAGGAGCTTTGCAAACACCTTCACTAATGGATTGTGCAACCACAATAGCTAAGACCGATTAGATTGCATGTCATATATGTGCACTAAGGTGCATCTAGTGTGTATCACTTATTGCTCGCACATAATAACACACTATATCTTGTGTCACCCCCATCTCTTCTCCCTACAAATCTACATGTCTAACACCTCACTTAGGCACTCTAACCACTACTAAAATGCACATCAGTCCCTCCCCCCTTCCGTGCATGAAACCTAGGGCCACATGCACTAACACACCCCACACAATCACAACATTCCATCTTCAACATGTAATTGCACTGGCACATATGCACGTTGAATAAAAAAGGTAATTGTCATAATTAGGAAAGATAATTCCAATAATCAAGAAAAGGTCAAAGTGCTACATGTAAGTGCTTTTCACACTTTGTTTGACAAAAGGAGAAAGCCTATTTGCACACAAAGCACACATACAAGCCAAATTGTAACAAGGGAAACTTTGCTTTCTTTAATATTTAACTATTTAAATAAAGGTAAGATACTCAAAAGCAGGAAGCAAGATAACAAACAAAGAAATACCTATGACTTAAAAATTTCATGACATGCGTGTGTGTGCTTACATAGTGGAAAGAGCTTTCAATGCCCACATTAAGTAGAGACCTCAATCCTAGCATATCCATAGATATTGAAAACACTACTATCAGTGACCTAATTGATCAAGTCATTTGATTAGTCCACCTAAAAGCAAGAGAAACTATGGGGATGGCATCAAGCACAATGGAGAGAGGTAAGAGCTCAAGTGATGCCTTGGATGACTTCCAGGTCTTAATCGGCACCTTCTAACAAGCTACTAATTTTGATATCTCCACTATGTCCCCCAAGGCTATGGAAAGAAACTTCAAGAGTTGCAAGGCCAATAGACAAAAACTCTCAACAACTGACTATTGGATCTTAACAATGATAGTAGATGCTATCTTGCACTCATGTAAGCGAAGATGGAAAGTATTCATAGAATGCTATTGAATTAGGACCAATGGGCTCATCACAAGTTTTCCTCTTGGATCTCATGCAACAATGCTTATTTAACTACTCACACATAATGCAAGTAGGGATCCATATTGCACAAACCATTCTAACCATAATGGAAAACACTCCATGTGCCAAAGACTAGGCAAAAATACCCTTAATTGCAAAACAACTAGATATGTACCACGCCAGGATAACCCTTACAACTTTATTGAGCAACGTAAACAAGTTTGTGAGGCTAATAATTTGTGAGGCCAATAATCTTCTTGGTGACACTAAACAAGCACAGGCTTTCAAACATTTCTTATGAGAAAAGGGACAAACTTGGTTTATTGGTCTTGATGTTGTTTGAGAAAGCCTCCTTTGTAGTGCTTAACAACCTATTCATTAAACTTCACCAATGCTAGCTATTGTAATGATGGACAATAGAAGATGGAGTCCATTATTAATTTGGAAAGACGACGATAATTGAAGAAAATAGTGTAAATAGGGACCATTATTTTAGGCATATAAAAGGGGGCCTTAGTGCCAATGTAAATACTTTTTTATCATTTTTCCAAACCACTAGTAACTGATTCAACTTAGCATCAATTGCTTGTTTTGTATTTTGTGTAACAACCATGGCTCCATTGTGTTATGGATTAATAGAATAATTTCTCTATGGCATGGCCATGTTCAACATTTTATTTTCAATTTTCATGTTTTCTAGAATTAGACATTAGATTAATTTAGTTAGAATAGTCATTCATTTCATTGGTATCATAACAATAGTTTAGATCCAATTAGTAAGTCATTTTCAAGCATTAGATATGGTGTCAATGGTTGAGACATGTAATAGAAGGTACATTCTTGGTTATTGTGACTAGTATGGCTGGGGAAATAGTTAACTATGGTAAGATTTGAGGCCATTTCAAGAAAATCTTGGCAAAAATGGTGGTCTTCTTAACATTTAGTAGGTTAGGATCAACTTTCCAAGAACATTTGGATGTGCCTAGACAAAATGGAACTCATGGAGGTTAAAGGAAACTAAAGTGGCCTCTACTTTTTGAAAGTAGGGTTTCATCTCAATCTTCTTTCTCTTTCTCAAGCTCTTTAGCAAAGTTCCATGGAGAAATCCACTTGCTTCTCCTCACACAAGCTTCATGGATCAAAAGAGATGTTATAGGATCACTCTTTAGTCAAACTTCTTGAGATAGAGTAGCCTTATGTTGGCATTGGAGTTGCCATACACTGTTGACAATAGGCCAAGTTTGTGTTGCTCCTTGTAACCTATTCTAGCACCACAACTTCTATTTTGACCATGTCTATTTCATTCTTGAAGCTTCTATGATTCCAACTAACTTTAGAAATCAAGCTTGCTAAGCAATGGAGGTTATTCTTTCCATGTTAAGCTTTGAAGCCATTCTCACCACATGAGCAACAATAAAATAGGAAATACATTATACTGAAGGTGGACTTTACAACATATCAGAAGTTCATTTACAATGATTTTATTCATGTGGTAAGAACTGAGCTTCAGTCATCATTTATCATTCCTCAAGGCATCATTTGTACTAGGTACAACACCATTTAGCTAAGGGCTTTGATGAAAACATGGCATGGTATATTAGTGCATTTTGTGCTAATTTTTTTTACTACTAAACAATAGTTCCAGTGGCATATTTGCATATTGATTTTCATTTTCTCTCTTCTCTAGAACCATTCTACACAAGTTGACATAAGCAAAAATGACTACAAATTGATCTATTTCACCAAAACTGGTGCAAAATGCGCTATCTATTGGATAGTTAACAGTAAGAATCAATGATTTAACTTAGACGTGCTTGCTCATCATTACAAGAGTTGGTCATCTGTAAGGTATATAGAGGTTCCCTCCATCTGGTTTATAGTGACAATTATTCGAGATTCGGAGAGGGAGAGAGAGAGAGAGTAGTAATGGGGCAAGCTCAAAGAGCTGAGTACTCTCTGCCTCCTTCATCCTCATTATTCATTCATTCTCCAACTCTTACACACTTGACTAGAATGGTATAAACCATAGGTCTAACTCCTAACCACACTGCCTAACCATAATTAGGTCCCAACTCACTTATTGAAGCACACATGATTGACAACTAATTTACAACTGTCAAGAGTCAATGAGCTTGATTCTTCACACTCTTGCTCAAGCTCAAGTCACCTCATGTATCCTAAGTAGCAATTTGAAATGAGTAAACTTATCTCTACCAAGTGATTTGGTAAAGATGAGGTCAATCCTGCCTCCAAGCACCATTTCCCTGATGAAATGGTAATGCACTTCTCTGTTCTCATATCTAGCATGATAAATAGGATTACTTGCTAGAAGCACACAACTCATGTTTTCACAGTACAACTTGACTAGTTTATCCACATGTACTCCCAAGTCATCTAACATCTTAACAAATCAAGGCTTCACGTGTAGCTCTAGGGTTGCACCTTTGTATTCTACTTCAATACCTGAGAGAGCCACAGTGGGTTTCTTTTTATTACTCCAGCTAATCATACTACTGCCAAGACCAAATGCATGCCTACTTGTCGATCTTTTGTTGTATGCACATTCATCCCAATTTGCATCACTATATCCTATAAGCTCAAGAGGCTTACCATACTCATAAAATATCCCATAGTGTATGCAGTGTTTACATACATCATAATCCTTCTCACAACATCTAAATGAGGTTTCCTCTTGGCTTTTGCATGAACAAACTAATCAACCCAACTGAGTGACTAAGATTAGGTCTAGTGATAGTAAGATAAATCAAACTACCATAGTCACTCAATCTCATATCTTGTATCAACTATCAACTTGACATTTTGCTATAATGGAGTATCCATGGGCTTGCACTCCTGCATACCATACTTTTCTAGCATATTATGTGCATATTGCTTTTGGAACATCCAGATTCCTTGATGTGTGTGTATGTCCTCAATACCAAGGAAGAATTTCAGCTCTCCCAAATCTTTTATCTGAAACTCTTTTTGCAACATAGATTTGATCTCATCAATCCCTTATGTATCATCACTTGCAATGACCAAGTCATCTACATAAACCACCAAAATCACATAGCCTTTCTATGTCTTCTTATTAAACAAGTTATGATCAGCTTTACCCATTTGAAAACCAAGTCTCTATAAGTATGACAGCATTTTTACATTCCATGCCCGTGATGCCCATTTTAAACCATACAATGCTTTCTTCAATCTACAAACATAAGATGAATATTTAGCATGCATATATCCTTCCAACTAATCCATATAGACTTCATCTATCAAATCACCATTCAGAAAAGCATTCTTTACATCCATCTGATATAGGTTCCAACTCCATGCACAAAGATTGCTTTCACACAGCCCACAATCCAAGGTGCATGCCTTAGGCTCCTAAACCCTCTATGGCCTTCATCATGCAAGAGGAGAGCATGGATAAAGCATGAGAGAGTACACATGAAGAGAAGGAGGCTTCACCCTTTGTCTCTCACCACACACTCTCACTCTCTTTCCCTCAATCTCAACCTCTCTCTCTTACACTCTCTCCCAGAAGACGAGCAAGAAAGCAAGAGCCAAAAGTTATCACACACAAGAATAACTTGTTCCATTCTTTCTTATCCTTTTTATACAAGTTTTTAGAGTTAGGGTTTCCCATCTCCCTTGGGCATTCCACTCCCCTTCTTGGCCAAGTGACCAGTCACTCCTCCTTGCATGCACCTAGATGAATAAGTTCATACATGAATTATTGGCAAATGGTTATTTTTCAGTAGCATAATCATCTATTCAAATGATTATTAATCCAAATGAAGGACTAATAAAATACCAATTGATCACATAGAGGGACCAATAATATAATACATCTAAATGTTAAGTTGGTTATGGTTCAATAATGCTTTGAGGCATCTAATTGAATTGTGGTTCAATGGTTTTCATTGTTTGACTTCTTGGATATTTTGGCATTGTTATAGTAAATCAAACAGTATTAGAGACAACAAAGTAATGAATGGTTTTCCAATTGTTTTTCTCCAATGGTTTTCCAATTGTAATAAATAACTATTATTCTAGAGTGAAATGATTTGCGGTTGGTTATTGTTAAATCTTATTTGTGCATTTCTTGTGTATGTGATGGATGCCGAATTTGCAAGTCTGACATCCATGTAAGTTTGCTCTAATTTGTAGATCAAGTACCTAAGCATCTAAATAATTAATCACCTTAAATTGCATGCAAAAAGGTAACTAGTCTTCAATACACATAAAAGCCTAAATGGGAAAGGTAGTATATACACACCCATAAGCCTACAACCATGCCAAGACAAAATAGACATTAAAAAAACTAACAAATAAGAAATCCCATTGCAAGTTTGTCAAGCAGTGAACTAGAGAGAGAGAAAGAGGAGAGAGAATACTATAGAAGAGAGAGATGGAGTGTAGAAGAGAGTGAAAGAGAGCAATGAGGAGGGAGAAATACTAGAATAGGTGAGAGAAAGACAAGAAAGAGAAAGAAGCCATTGAAGTTGAAAGCAAGGTGAAGAGGAGAAGAACAATAATATATTAATGTGTCAAAAAAGATGAGAAACATTACATGTCCTCTCCTTTTATACCAATGTCAGTGTGACATGGCATCAATATTACTTACACACTAAATCCTTATTCCGTCCCAAAGGTTTTTGCCCTAAAAAACAAACTTACAAAGACCGAAAAAGGATGGATAGAATAGAGTACTACTCTGTTTTCAGCTTTACAAATGGGAAAATGAATGAAAGATGATAGACATATGGACTAAAATGGAAGAACAAAATTAGGCCTAAACTATATACATGATTAGGAATTCTTCATAATTATTTGGAGCCATGAAGTCTTCAACTGATGAGCTTAAAATGAAGTAGACAGCTTGTTGTGTAGACAGACCCTGCTGGACCAAATCTACCATAACTTCTAGTAGAAGTGTCCAAATGAAGCGTGCCACATGTCAAAACGTAGCTCATGAAAGAGTACTTTGACCCTATGTAAGTGGCATAATTTTAAAAATTAGGCAGAATAAAAATTGTTCTAAAGTAGCTTGCTATCACGTCCTTGTGTTTGCACCATAACTAGCTCCATAGTCAATAGGCTTCATCCCATCAATGTGTCTCTTAAGAAAGGAAACTCGTCTAATCTAGAATGAGGCCTCCAATAAGCTTCCTCAGGTGGTAAACCTCTCCATTTAATCAGATATTCAATGATGGAACAAGATCGAAGCTTCTTCTCACACTGACCTATGACAACCTCTGGGATGTACTGAATAAGACCTTCCTCATCATCAATAGGTGGCAGCTCATCAACTATATCAATAGGATCACCATAGAAAGGCTTGAGCTGACTAACATGGAATACATTATGAATATTAGTGGAAGAGGGTAGCTCCAATCAACTATATCAATAGGATCACCATAGAAAGGTTTGAGCTGACTAACATGGAATACATTATGAATATTAGTGGAAGAGGGTAGATCCAATCTGTATGCGAACTCTCCAATGCGCTTCAGGATCCGGTAGAGGCCATAAAATCTATGAGTAAGCTTGTTGCTGGATCCATCTTTCAAAGTAGAGTACCTGGACTTGGGCACCTTCAATAAAACCAATTCTCATTCTTGGAACTCTAAAGGTCGCCTTTTCTCATCGGCATAAATCTTCATTTGGTCTTGAGCTTTCCTAATATTCATCTTACACTGCTGAAGAAGGGTCTACATTCTTTCCAACTCTTCTTTCCCATGAGGGTTGATTCTTTCATTAAAGATGATTGTGGGTAAGGGCACCTTACAGCCATATATAGCCTCAAAGGGCAAAACTCTAATGCTAGCATGGGTGGAGTTGTTGTAGGCAAGCTCAGCCAAGTATAACCAAGAATCCCATGAATTTTGGACATCATAACAAAAGTGGTGAAGATAAGTCTCCAACCACTTATTTACCCTTTCTATCTGTCCATCAGTCTGTGGATGATAGATCATAGAAGGAGCCTATTTAGTGCCCATGGATGTGAATATCGCCTGCCAAAAGCTACTCATGACCTTTAAGTCTCTGTCATGAACAATCACCTGCGGTAATCCATGCAGTCTAAAAATCTGCTCCATAAATTGGTTGGCCACTTGAGAAGCAGTAAACTAGGTCTTGGTTGGAATAAAATGGGCTACCTTGAAGAGGTAGAGGGAATGACAATCTTGCCATTTAACCAGATGAGGCCATTTTGAAGCTGATAATGTGAGTTATCTCCCATAAGACCTTGCTGTACTTTTTTAAAAATATTGTTGCACTCTTCATCCAAAAGATAAGCCTCATGTAGTTCTTCAACCCAGTCAATATGTAGCTCAGTCATTGTTGAAACTTTGCCAACCCACATACAAGAAAGAGAATCAACCACTATATTGTCTTTGCCCCTAGTATGAGTGATGTCAGAATCATAATTTTGTAGTATAACTACCCACCTATGTTGCTTAGGAGTAAGATTGGACTAAGTGAGGAAATACTTAAGGACCCTGTGATCACTCTGAACTCTGAATTGGATGCCATACAAATATGGTGCCATTTCTTTATTGCATGCAAGATAGCTAACATTTCTTGGTCATAAACACTCATGGCCACTTCTTTATCTATAAGCTTATGCCTTTCAAAGGCTATCACTCCCCATGCTCCTATAACAAAACAGCCCCGATGCCTCAGCCACTAGCATCACACTATATGGTAAATTCCTTCGAAAAATCCAGGCATACTAGAATAGGAGCGGAAGTAAGGAGTTCCTTTAACTAGTTGAAGCTACTATCTACAATAACATCCCAAAAGAAAGATTCATTCTTCAACCTGTCAGTCAAAGGAGCTACAATAGCCGCATAATGCTTGATGAATCAGTGATAGAATGAAGATAGACCAAGAAATTCTTTAAGAAAAGTAGTGTTAACCCCAACACAAAGAAAGCAAAAGGAAATAAAAAAGACGCAGGGTAAAGGCAGAAAAAAGGTAGCCCGACTAAAGAAAGAAGAGGAGAAAAGGCCAAAAGCGCAAGGGCAACCTTAAAAGTCGAAGGCAAATGCAAAAAGGAAAATGTGCATTTTAAAATACAAAGGCACACCCTGAAATCCTGTAAAAGAGTTCTAGGCTCTCTCCTGTGCAAATTGTAAAGATAGACGG
Organism: Lygodium microphyllum; assembly: GCF_053477565.2. Classification (NCBI taxonomy): domain Eukaryota; kingdom Viridiplantae; phylum Streptophyta; class Polypodiopsida; order Schizaeales; family Lygodiaceae; genus Lygodium; species Lygodium microphyllum. The sequence continues at coordinate 118,466,890 of NC_141158.1, forward strand.
GCGGTGGAGAAGAAGCAAGCAGGATAGGAAGGAAATAGGAAAAGAGAACCTAGGCCAATGGCCGGTCATGTAAAAAGGGGATGACCGCCCAAGGAGGAGTAGGGCATGTATAAAAGCCAAAAAGTGGAATGAGAAGCTCATTCTTGTGTGTGGCCAAAAGTAGCTCTCCTCTTCTTCTTCTTCTTCTTCTTCTTCTTCTTACTTGCTTGAGCTTGTGCTTGAGGGAGGGAGTGTGAGAGTGTGAGGGAGTGAGTGTGTGAGGGTGAGGGACCGGGGAGGAGAAGCTCTCCATCTTCTCCTCTCTTCTTCTCTTCTCTTCTCTTCTCTTGTCTTGCTCGTGGCAATGGAGCTTGGAGTGTAGAGCTTGAGGATGGAGCTTGCTTGAAGCTTGCACTTGGATCGTGGAGCTACCGGAGTGCGCGGGAGAGGAGGTAACTCGATCGGCATGGAGGTAAGCTCACTATACCCCTAGATATGGCATTGCGTATCGGCTATGTGAGAGGTAGCCATTAGTGCTCGGCTTGGAACGCTTGAAACAATAAGCGGTCCGAGGGTCTTGGCGGTTGAGTGAAAGCTCCCACAAGTAGTAGTATTAGGTGTTGGCCAATATTTAGTTCATTGCTCCTTCTTGGGGTCAATTGTATCCCTTTTTCACTAACAATATATTTCAAGTATTCCACTTCAATCTGTATGAAAGAGCATTTCTTGTCCTTAGCAAAGAGTCTATGATGTCTTAATACATCAAAGACATTCCTCATATGTGATAGGTGGTCCTGAAGAATCTTATTATAAATCAGAATGCCATTAAAGAAGACTAAGACAAACTGAAAGAGGAAAGGTTGCAAAATCTTGTTCATCGGACTCTCGAATGTAGTTGGAGCATTTGTAAGCCTGAATGGCATTACTAGAAAATGATAAAGCCCTCGATCAATCCTAAAAGCAATCTTGATCTCATCACCCTCTCACGTGCAGATCTGATGATATCCTGACCTCAAATCAATCTTCATAAAGAATCTATCCCCCTTAAGCTCATCAAGAAAATCACCAATCATGGGTATTCTTCACTATGATCTTGTTAAGATCCATGTAGTCAATGCACATCCTGAAAGATCCATCTTTCTTTTTGACTAACAAGACTGGAGATGCATAGGGTGAAGAACTAGGTTCAATGAATCCCATCTCAAGAAGTTCCTTGATTTGCTTGGCTACTTCCTCTCTCTCACACTTGGACAATCTGTAGGGTGGCTTATTGATTGGGTTTGAGTTGGGCTCCAAATCAATATAGTGATCTATTGCTCTCTCAAGAGGCAATGAAGTAGGCACCTCAAATAAATTCCTATACTCCTCAAGAAGACCTTTCAAGGTTGGATGACTTGCTGAATTTATGGACTGATATTCAATCTCTTTATTCAAATGTAAAACAAATATCTGTGAACGCCTCTTATACTCCCTTTTGAGTTAGTGAATGGTGATAAGCTTAATATCTTATCTACTAGGGATTCCCTGTAAATGGATGAGCTGTCCTTTAAAGATAAACTTCGTATACAACTATGAGAAATCCATAGTGATTTTGCCTAATGTCATCAACCAATCACAACTGAGTACAATATCTATAGGCCCCATTTCCAAGGTAATCAAGTTTACTTTTGCTTCAAAATTTTCAGCCAGCTATAAAGAAACTTGTGGGCAAATTTGTGTGCTGATTTCTTCTTCACCATTGGCCACTTGAACTCTTATGGGCTACTGTAAGTCAGTGGGAAGACAATTCAACTTGTTCTTCATAATGGACGTATTCACAAAATTGTGTATTGCCACTATTTATCAGAATGAATACAGCCTTTCCATGAATGTTACCCTTCATACGGAGTGTATTAGGGCTCTTAGAACCTGTCCAAGCATCCATAGAAATGGAACAACTAGTGGCACCAAGTGGCTCATCATAAGTCCCACCTAGATCAAAAGGAAAAGAGTAGACCAAATCATGAAAGTACTCTTGCCCAACTTCTTCCTCAAAATCATCATTTTCAACATTAGGTGCAATTACATTAGCTTCATCAATATCATCTTCAGAATCCTCAAAGACTAACATACTATGAATCTTGAATTTTTTATTTTTGTATGCACACTTTGTGGCATGATCATGTGTATACTTTTTCCCCATACTTCAAGCATAAGCCTTTTTCCTTTCTTTCTTTGAAGAGGTCCATAGAAATAAACTTGGGATTCATATTGGTTGAAATAGATTTAGGCTTGCTGTCCCCTTGTTTGAAGTCAAGTCTAGGACTGTTTGTTGTCTTGAAATTACTTTGATGTCTTGAAGCATTGAATAGTAGATAAGTTGGCACTCTTAAGCCTCCACTTGGCGCATGATTGCTACCATAAGCATTGCCAACTTGTCCCTGTTTGAAAACAATCCTTGGTTGTCCATAACCAGTCTAAAATGGAGACTCCTTTCTATATTTTCTTCCATAGCGCTCTGCAAGCTTAATAGCTTTGAAAACAATGGTACCATACATGTACTTGTGAAGTTTAGCTTCATCGCTAATGCTCTCTACATACATGGTAAGATTAAGGAATTGGTTGGTATACTCTCTTACACTTAGGCCTCTTTACTCTAAACCATACCATCTCTGTGCTAATTTCTCTTTTTCAAGAGGGGAGATAAAGACTTCAACCATAAGTAACTTGAAAGCTTCCCAATTCTCTACAAATATGTTTTCCTTTTTAATATACCTCCACCAAGTATGTGCAACTCCCTCCAAAGGCAAGGAAGCAAAGTGAATCTTCATATCATCACTTCTAGGAAATATGTCTAACTAAGATTCCGATTCGAAGATTCATTCCTCTAGATCATATGGTGAAGATGATTGACCGTTGAACTTGGCCAAGATGATCTTATCTTTTAGCTCTCTTTCATGGAAGGGTTGTTGTCCCAAAATAGACTAGTCATGAGTATTAGGCATTGAGCCCCCAAAATGAGATGGAACTCCCCCAATAGGTGGCTGAGAACTAGTATGAAACCTTCTCGTTGGTAGAGGACCCTAGGAAGTTGGGTATTCAACCCAAAATCTTGGGAGTTGGCACCATTCAAACTTCCCAAACAGTCATCATGTCTTTGTGAAGTCTCACCTACTTCATATTGGCTATTTGGGATACCCCTTCATCCAATGATTCCATGACCTTGACCATTTTGGTTAGCTGGCTGAAGTGGGACTAAAGACTCACTGTTTGAATAAGCTTTCTCCTTTGCTTCTTTAGATCCCATTTACATTTACATCCATTGGGAGAATTGAGCCATTATTTGAGTGTTAGATTCTACTAACTTGTGAATAGAAGCCTTTGTTTAAGTAGTTGAATTCACTAACTTCTCAATAGAAGACTTTGTTCGACTAGTAGACAAGACCATCTGCTCCACTCTCGATAATAGCTCCATATGACATTGGGCATTCCTATTTTCATATTCACACATGGTATTATTAAGTGTACTAATTTCTCCATGCACTTGGGGCTCTTCAGAGCTCTCTTGGGGTATATTCTCAAGCATATAATCCCTTATTTTTTGTGCATAATCATCTCGTGTCTTATTTTTGCCTTTATGCCCTGTCATAATAGTGCAGTCCTGCAATATCCCTTGTTAGAAAAATGGCTATAACTTGAGCTAGGAAGCTCCGATTCCAAAACTTTTTGATTTAAATCAAAGCCAATGATGCCCTCTTTAAGATGAGCTATAGCATGCTATAATAGGTTTAGGATAGAAAATTTTTCAATTCAATCTTTGAGTTTGAACTGTCCAAGCCTGCACCATGTTTCAAGTAAATGCCATGTTTCCACCTGTAAGGTAAAATAGTAGTTCCAAACAGCTACCAAACCCCATAGGAGGCTGGGTAGGACCTTTGGGAACCCTGTAGTACTTGCACCTATACTTCAATAATGAAGTTGGTACCTATAAGGACTTATAAGTACCCTGCAATGTCCTATAAAGTTCATGTTTTACTCCTGAAGGTACTTCATTCTTTAAGAACACTTCAATCTTCAATTCTCCACTCGTTGTACTTGTGTGAGGGATAAAACGGCAGGACATGCTCCCTACACGGGCTCCAAATCACTGCAAGAGGTGGGCTTGCACCCCTTTGAGATCTTCGATAGTGAGGGAGGGTCACCTCTCTTTTGTCCCACTCTCCCCCCTAGCATCCACCTTTTTCCTCAGTGGATATATCAACATGGTAGTAGCATGCTATTCTAATCAATCAACATGAAATGCATTTCTAAAAAATTCATTCAACCCCTTTCATGAAATACAATAGGATGAAATTTTTGAAAGATTGGATAGGAAGAGGGTCTTACCAATGCAATTCAGTGACTCATTGATTGCAAGTACTTACCCTTTACAATATTTCAAGCTTGGATAATAGAAATCAAACAATCAAATCAAGGTTATGTATCAAAACTTTGTAAACGATATCCATGATGGAGTAAGATTGAATCAATGCTAAAATTCAATGAAATAGACTATGATTAATAGAAATAGCATTAATCTCTGATCTATTGATCAATTCAGAGAATTAATTGACCAATAATCTCTCATCAACAAGTGGATTATTGAGAGATTTTAGAGATTAAGCAAGAAAAATACATTGTTTAAGCTTGAAGAAGATGGTTAATATCAGCTCCAATCCAAATAATGGAAGAATCCTTCATAATCCACCATGAATCTCTCATAAAGCTTGAAAGATCCATAAAATCGGTCCAGATAAGCTCCAATATGATTAAATCCGTGAAGAATCAATGCCCCAAGCTCGCTTGAACACTTGAATATAAAATATTCAAGCCTCTTGAAGAAAAGCCCCAAAATAAACCTTCAATATGAGCTCCTAGATCCTCAACAAGTTGAAATCCTTGCAATGTCTTCAATCTTGGAGTCCATTCAGCTTTAAAATGATGGTAGAGAAGCCTTGGAGGTCAGGAAGATTTAAAGATTGAAGAAATTTGAGCTTCCAGGTCTGTGGCTATGGTTGTCTTGCTGTGTTTTAGGGTTTTCAGCAAAGAGGATGAAGATTAGAGCTCCAATCTTGTTGAAATTTGCTGAAGGAACTTGTTCAAAGTATACCAATGATAAGCAACCAATTCTGGAAGAGATGAGCTGGAAAAGGAGGATGAATTCAGACCAGGGAAATCAATACAATTTGCGGTGCAAATTTTGGGCAATTTGCTACTCCCTTCACTGCATAAGTTGCCTGACTATGGTACTCAATCTATGGTAGAAGACATGAAGAATCCTTGCCGCATGGTTTGATTGAGAGAAATGGTCAGTAGACAAAGAGCTTGAAAGATTTCTTGGTAGTCGCCATTGAAGCTTCAGCCAAAAGCTTGGAAGAGAGAGAAATAGAAGCTCCACTTGAAAAGTAACCACAGTTTGTGTTATAAGATTCGAGATACACTCTCGACTTTCTTATATACTTAAAAGATATATGGTAAATATTATGCTGGCACAGAGAGAGAACATATGAGAGAAAAGAAAGATGTAGAGAGAGAGAGAGAGAGAGAGAGAGAAAGAGAGAGAGAGAGAGAGAGAGAGATTGACGACACACTAGGGATTGGAAAATGGGCCAGTCCCCCCTTATGGAGTTATATTATTGACAAGGAGCAAGGTCCTCCGTTACACATAAACCAATTCTTAACTTGTAAATCTTGGCAACAAGATCACGGTTCCTTGCACAGTATACAATTGGCTAACACTTGCACAACTTGGAAGTTGGCACCTTTTCATCCTTCTTGAGTCTCTCCTTCTCTCCTACACAATGTGTAGGGCTTTCCTCTTGGAGCTTGATTTCAACAGAGCTTCCACAACACTTGTACCTTCTCTTATTCTCTTGGAACTTGATTTCAACAAAGCTTCTATAGCACTTGCACCTTCTCTTCTCCTCTTAGAACTTTGATTTCAGCAGGGCTTCCGCAACACTTGCACCTTCTCTCCTCCTCTTGGATGCATGCAAAGTGATGCTTCCTTCACCTCCCCCACAACCAAGGAGAGCCTCCTCTTTTATAGGCTTTCAAGAGCTTCTCTTCTTGGAGAGAGACTTGAGTGCCAAGATTGGAAAGGTTGATCTTCATGCAAGATGTGGTTGTTCTAGGACCTACTCTACAACACCAATTTCATGATATCTCTCAATGCGTTGTTCGGATGGAAAAACGTCCAACATGAAAGTTGTAGATCTCGCTGTTTTCAATAATCTACCAGGGCCGTTTTTAAAGATCTGCTTTGTATCGTGAGATATTTTAAAAATGGATTCACCATGTCTATTTTTTTTTTAAAATAGCTTTTTAAACTATACTCTTAACTTGTGGTCCATGCAACTGCCTTGAGCCATAGATAATGAGAATTCATTAGATTGCCTTGGGTCTCAACCTTAAGATTGACTTCCCATAAAAGCTTGTGTCATCTTAGACCTTAGAAAGAGAAAATCACTTCTCTCCTCACTTCCAGAGGATCACGTCTCTTGTCTTTCTTAGTGAGAGAATTACCTCTCTCGTCTTTCTTAATGAAAGAAAAGACCTTAAACCTTGACTTGTAAGGGAGAGGATGACCCCAAATGAATGCAACGCTCACTACACACAAGTAAATGTTCCGAGGCATCCCCGAATGCACACATAGATACATATACACTATGCTAATGCACTTCCTCTTCTTAGTACTCAATCCATCTTCATTTATGTGTAACTTCTTGGTTCTTGTGTACACTCTTACAATTGGCAAACACTTTCTTTCCCCTTCATAACTTGTATTGCATGTACCTGATATCCCCATCATAGTGCTCTAATCGCCCCATTAAGTGATGCACTAGGAAATTTGGTCTCTAAATGGTCTCATGGCCATGCTAGATCATCATCAACACTTAAAGAAAAGTGAGTCATTAATTTATTGACATAAATTTATTAAATAGAGAATGCATAATAAGCAATCAATTTAGTGACAATTTAACTCCCAACTAAGCCCGGTTAACTCCCATTTGACCTAGTTACCTCCAAATTGCATGAAAATTTGATGACGACTTGCTATTTCAGCCTTCCACTGCCATATCTCCCTTGAAGATCTTAAGATATAGTCTCCTACTAAGTGTAGATGATTTGCAAACCTCTACTAGTCATTGTCTTTGTCAAGTACTTGTAGTACTTGTTTGAAATTGATTTTTATAGAGAAAAATTTGGACTGAAATAGAAGGAAAAATGGATCAAAGACCAATGCTCTGATACCACTTGTCAAGAAGTGAACTGGAGAGAGAGAAAGAGGAGAGAGAAGACTGTAGAAGAGAGAGAAAGAGAGTGAAGAGGAGAGAGAAATACTAGAATAGGTGAGAGAAAGACAGGAAAGAGAAGGAAGTCGTTGAAGCTAAGAGTAAGGTGACGAGGATAAGAATTGTAATGCATTAATGTGTCAAAAAAGATGAGAAAATTTACATGTCCTCTCCTTTTATACCAATGTCAGTGCGACATGGCATCAATATTATTTACACACTAAATCCTTATTCTTCCCAGCTTCTTACAAAGATTTGATGTAGGGACGCTAGGTGGGCAAAATCTTTGGTGAGGTGGCCCTACGCACCCTATTGGATGTGGTAGATTAACCATTCAAGCTATGGCTAAAGTACAAACTCTAATATGAAGGACACAATAATATTGGTATTCAAAGGAGAGCTCGATGGATCACTAGGAACAACTATGACAAGGTATAGGCCAAGGTGATGAATGTGTTCATCATGTGGGAAGGTTGCAACTACTACTAGGTTGCAAGAGGATGAAGGAAAAACCTACCACTTCAACAAGCATGGGCATATTATTGTAATAGCATTGTCTTGATACGTACATGTTGGAGGCTATCATGGCCATCTAGCATCCTTCATGCATTGCATGAGAAATTGATTGTTGATACCAAGGTCCATGTTGGCATGGTTGGGCGCAACATTATAACTATGTGTTGTTCACTAAACCATGGTTTTGGATGTTATGATTTATTATTTTGAATTGTATTCAAGATTAGGAAGACTTTGTTGGAAATTATACTTTGTTAGCTCATTGTGTGTTTAGATATAACTTTATGCATTCTATTTCTTAGTACATGAAAGCCAAAATTTTGGTATATTATTACCATTACTTTTGTGGATCAAGATTTGGCATCAACGATTAGATGGCTAGTCATTCAAGTTTGCATATTTCCATGCACTTCATGTGTTCTCTCCCTTTCAAGTTGAAGGTTTTTGGTCTATGCATATGTAGGACTGTGTTTGAATGGGTGTGACCACATCTATGTGGAACACACACACACATGCGCACACATGCATGTATGTGCACGTGCGCGCACACGTATACGCATAGAGAGAGAGAAAGAAAGAATTGAGACTAAAATATGCTACAAGGACTAATTAAGCAAGTTACAATACAAGGTTGTTGAAGACTTGCTATTTACATTTATGCTTTAAATCAGCACATGCTTACTCAACCACACACCAACATCCAAGGCCACCCACACCAATCCCATATATGAATAGCATGTGCACATATGATCATCTTAATGCCACACGTAAAGAGAGAGTTTTAGAACCATGCCCTTGAACATAAACTTCTAAACAAGCTCAAGAACTTGCAATCTATAACCACCATAAATGCATGCTCACAAACACACATTGAAAAAGGTCGTGTGTAAAGTTTAAGCTTTATTGTACGCTTATTTTGTTGGTTCAAAATGGCAAAGTTCATTATTTGCTAAGCTATTGGTCAAACTATTGATAACTTTGGGAACTTCTCATTGCACTTTTTGAGGTCATGCCTTTTGTAATGAAAGTTTAACTTACATTTGTTTCCATGCTTAGTGAGAACACTATTTCAAGTTTTCCATATAATGGCTTAGATCTTAGACTCCATCTTAAGTTTTTGGATCACATGAGAAATTTTATAAATGAAACATATGTAACTTGGAAATCTATATTTGAATAATGTGTTTTAGAATGCTTCATTCGTTTAACTTTGACGGGAGTTCATTTTATATTCAAGGAACACATAAAATATTTTAGCATTCTTGCAAATAAGCTTATATGAATGGATCCATTTTAGGATAATTTATTGTTTTTAGTAGCCTTTCTATGCGGCATCCTCTATTCTATGGTAAAGTTACACTAGAGAAATAATGGATCCATTTTAGGAGAAATATTTATTTTTAGAAGCCTTTCTATGTGGCATTTGCTAATCTATAACAACGTTGCACTAGATATGTTTGTTAATCAATGGATCTCATGTTACTAATATCCTCCACTTTGTTACACCTACTTCCATCAAGCACAAACATGTGTGGTGAGAAGCAAAAAAGGTTCGATAAGAAGGAGAGACAATTGAAGTAGCTTGGAATTTTGATAATTTTGAGTTCCCTAGTGACAACTTGATGATTTGGAAATAAAAGAGTGGTTGTAATGTAGAGATCCCATATAGAGAAATTTCACAAAGCAAAAAAGAAAAACCATCAAGCTAATGTTGATTTAGATTTTAGTTTTTAGTTAAGGTAGAGAAAGAAAGAAATGAAGCTCTATCAACATCCTTTAAGTTGCCTCAAAGGCAATAAGAGAATGTTGAAATTTGTATTTGAAAAGATGGCTTATAGTTGATGGAATGAAGGCAATAGTCCAACATCCCCATGACTTTGTGGAAGATAAAGGCTACTTTGAGAGAGAGAGAGAGAGAGAGAGAGAGAGAGAGAGAGAGAGAGAGAGCTCAAACTTTCTTCAAGCTTTATAAAACTTTAATTTATCAACTTATATATCTTGTGATAAATTTGAAATGTTGTGATAATGTCATGTAGGCTCATATCAATTTCTAGGGCTTCCATTATAGCTTCGGTTTATATTGATAAATAAGAGTGACATATTTAGAAGAAAAAGCATGCATAACAAATTGATTTGCATTATCCAAGGGTGATTATTTGTTGGGATGAGGTATCTCTCTCTTTGAGCTCTCTTTACATGTGAAGAACATGCTCTGATTTTGTATGAGCAGAGAGAAGAAACTTCAAGATAGCATGATTTCTTCCCTTTATTCCCAAAATCTAGACACAAGCAGGGTGAAGCCTTGCAATGATGCCGATCATGTGAAGACATTTAGCAGGTGTGGTTGGCAATTGGCTTGACATTGTTACTTGCATTGGACAATAAAGAGATGCAAAGCATGAATGACAAAACTCGACATCCTAGACCCTAGATGTGTCGCACTATTGCTACTATGACAATGAGCTCCTATCTCGATTTCCCATTGTCCCATGAGCTCTAGAGAAAACTCATATGCATAGTTAGTGGGCTTGGTTGGCAACCAACTAGTTGTTTGAGAATTGGATAATACAGAGATGCAAAGCACCAATAGATAAGACTTGAAACAATAGTTGGATATGTTGCATTGTTGCTACTAACTGTGGTAGCATTTTTTGTCGATCATGCTTGTTTGGATGATAGTAGTTAGAAGTTTGTCATTCTCATGTCAACAAAGTGACCATTAGGTTCATTTGGAATATGAGAAATAGATTCATATTTGGTACTAATGTTAATGCCAAACCTGATGCCTTGTTTGGGTAGTTAAGGTTAGAATGCTTAGGGCACTAAGATGCAGCACAGGATCTTTAAGTTGTTTCATAGGAAATTGAGCAATATGGCCTAGGTGTCTCATGACATGAGTTTGATGTTGTATGTAAGTATATCTTTTTGTTAATATAATGCACATTGCTTTTAAAAAAGCCTAATGGAAATGCCAAGGTTTATTTTGAAATCTTTATTTGTTTTTAAAGTCATCCTTAGAGAAGGGACATGCATAAGCAAATTTTACCTATGCATGTCACTCAAGTAGGTTTTTTACATGTGGGTATACCTCCTTTGCTTGAAAACATTATACACATGACTTGTATTGTTGATAGAGTAAGGACAAAACTTTAAAACTCGCATAAGGCACTCTCATATTTTATGACTCTTGCATGATGGTGCATCTCAAGACTTCTCTCCCCTTATCTCTTTCCCAATGTTCTCAAGTTTTGATATGGGATCGCCTTTGCTTTGACTTGTCCAAGATGTGACATTATAAGTTCATAACCCAACATGTTGCAAGTAGATTTAGTATGTGTGGACCCTTATGAAGCTTAGCTTAAAATTTAAGCATCACCTTCAACACCCAAACTTGCAAGGACACCCAAATGTGGTTAATGCACAAAGTAAATAGACAAAATTGTAATGGGATGGGGTCAAGAAAGGTTCAAGGTGAAAGTTGGGAAGCGGAAATAGTTTAGAAATTTTGTTAGTTTTGAGGTCCCAATTGACAATTTGATGATTTGAAAATGAAAAGGGTATTACTTTGATGGTAGTACAAATCTTGTAGAATTCTCTCATGAGCACTTTATTAATATCTAAACTTTAATCATTCACGATGTAGAGAAAGTTTGAGAAGTAAAAGTAATCCATCAAGTTAATGCTAAGGGAAATTTTAGTTTACTGTTGAGATTGCGAAAGAAAGGCATAAAGTTGTATTAGCATCCCTTATCATGCCCTAAACATGCATAGGTATAGAACCTAGAAGGAGAGATATAATAAAGAGAAATTAATTAACCTCGTGTGCATATATGATCATACTATCCCATGTAAATAGATACCTTTTTAAAAACATGCCCTTAATCACAAACTTCTAAACAAACTCCTACAACTAGAGTCCATAACCCACCATGAATACGTGCTTTCTAATGGTTTCATATTTGTTCTAGGCTTATTCTTGTTGGCTTACTAGAACGATTGGGCAAACTTCATAACTCACCAAGGTAGTGAAAAAGTGAGATGATGTTGGTGAACCCAGAAACAGGGGTAGTGAAAAGGTCACCCAAACTAATAATATATCTAGGAGCTTCTCATTGTAGTTTTTGAGGTTGCACCTTTCACAAGAAAATATTATGTCATTCTTATTCCTATGCTTGGTAAGGGCAATACTTGAGTCACCCATGCAATGGCTTAGATCTTAGCCTCCACCTAAAGTGCTAGGATCCTATGTGCACTTTTGTGAAGTAAGAGTATTTTGGGGCAACTTGAAAATCTATATTTTAAATCATATGCTATAATATGTTTCATTCCTTTAATGTCGATGAAAGTTTATTGTTATATGTAAGGAATGGAATATTTTAGCATTGTTGCAAGATACAACTTTGCTTAAATAATTTGGTAAAGAAACATGATCCATAATGGATCGATCACATAAGAATTGCTATCCTCTCTTTACAATAAATTAGACACTAAAATTTGTACACTAGATACACCTTAATTAAATTGATGGACCTTGTGTCACTAATTTCCTCCACTCAATTACACATACTCCCATCAAACATGGACATGTAGAAGGGTGCAAAGAAGGTTCCACGAGAAGGAGGGACAATGGGCATTATTTTGAAATTTTGATTGTAGTACAGAGAAAAGTTAAGAAGCCGAAAACAATCCACCAAGTTAATGTTGAGTGAGATTTTAATTCAGTGTTGAGGTAGATAGAGAGAGAGAGAGAGAGAGAGAGAGAGAGAGAGAGAGAGAGAGAGAGAGAGAGAGAGAGAGAGAGAGAACTTGCTTTTAGATAGATTTGGACCATATCCAAATGCCATGCAAGCCCAAATCAAATTCTAGAGCTTTGGTTCATAGAGATAAACGAGGGTGACATATTTAGAAGAAAAAGCATGCATAAGAGATTGTAGTATTCAATTGTGATTTGTTGTGTTAATGAAACTCTCACTCGCTCTAATGTGCAAAGTTCACCACTCTTGTTTTGTACAATCAAAGGTAAGCAACCATGGGATAAGTAGGATTGCTTTCCTTTGGAGGTAGAAAGGTGAAGCCTCACAAGGTTTACAATGATGCCAACTCTGTAAAGTGCAATTGGTGGGTTTGTTCGACAATGATGGTTAGGTTGTCTAGGTGTTACTATTTTTGAGCATTGGATAATGTAGAGATGCAAAGCACGATTGATAGGACTTGAGAGAGTAGACCTTGGATGTGTTGCATTATTGATACTATGATGATGAACTCTAGTCTGCGGTCTCTCATAGTCTCATAAATACAAAGAAAATTCATTACTCAACTGAGATTGAGCTTCAAAAATATGATAATGCATTGGAAACTCATACTCAGCTAAGATTGAGCTTCAAGTAAATGATAATGCATTGAAAACTAGCCCATTAGGGCCAGGGGTTACCTAATGCCACATCATTGAATACATATGTATTATACATTTATGTTATATTGTTATATATGTTGAATAATACTCATCTTCCCCTCATGAAAATCTATTGGAAATACCAAGGTTTGTTGTGAAACTTTTATTTATTTTCAAAAACATCCTTAAAGAGGGAATATGCATAGGTAAATTTTACTTGCATGAGTTGTTGAAGGTTGAGTTCTTTTGTGTGTACAAATGCCTCATTTACTCGAATACCATTATACACAAGACTTTTTGTAGTAAAAAGAGTAGCCTCCAAAATGGGTACTTGGCAAACTCACATAAGTAAAACCTACAAGTGGCGCTCTCATATTTGTTGACCTTTGCATGATGCTACCCCTCAGACCTCCCCTTTCCTCATCTCTTTCCTAATATTGTTGGGATTTGATGTACGATCAACATTTCTTGACTCACCTTAGGATGTAGTATTGTAAGTTCATAACCTAGCATGCCGCATGTGAATTTACATATGCATATGTGGTATTGTATGGAGCTTAGCTCGGATTCTAAGCATCACCAAACTTGCAAAGAGTGCCTAAAGTAGGCTTAAGTGTAAGGCATGGTGCAAATTGTAAGTGGTCTCCATCGCCTTTTTCTTTTATTGTCATGAATTTTCACACAATTAAAGGTATTATGCAATGTTCCACACTTGTAGGCCAGCCTTGTGAACTTACATATCCATATATGGGCTTGTGTGGAGCTTAGCTTGGATTTTAAACGTCACCAAACTTGCAAGAGTGCCCAACGCAAACTTAAGTGTAAGGCGTGGTGCCAATTGTAAGTAGTCTCCTTTGCCTTTTTTTTTTTGGGTCATGCATTTTCACATGATTAAAGGTACTATATAGGGTTCTGTATTGGTAGGCCAGCCTTGAGCTGCCCTCAGGGCTTGAACCCGAGACCTCATCAAACTCGCACACCCATTTTACCAATAGGCTTAAACTCGCTCCCCGGTGGCTAGAGTCCAAAAGTAAGGAGACTCTAATATTAATACTAGGCGCTCCGCGCCTAGACGTCGGGGAGGGCACAATTTTCACGGTGAGGGCGGGTGCTGGACGCGTGGCACCCGCCCCCGCGTTTCTTTGTGGGGAGGTTGGGGGCTGCCACGTGGCACCCGCCCTCAACCTCCCCTTAACTAATAATAAAGATTAATATAAAATTATATAGATCTATTTGTTTGGTTCAATCAAATGTATAAAATGATATAAATATATTTGTTTGGTTGAACGTCAAAGGGTATTTGACCGATGTTGCACACGTGTCAAAAAGCTAACTGGCTGTGGGGCTGTAGGCAACGTGGAGTATGACGTGGCTCCATGTTAATCATATTTATAATATAATATAATATAATTATAATTATAATATAATATTATATCATATAAAGTATCAAGGCCACATACAGTGCCTTTGTCTATTTCAAGGCCTTCTCCCAGAAAAAACTGGGCTATGGCGGCAAGAGTTTCTAGTGCCGCTTCTCATCGTCTCCATCGTCTTTGTTGTCTTCTTTTTCTTCGGCTGTGACTTCCCGGAACGTTCACCTTGGCCTTTTCTCTTGGGAGTCGCCCGGTCAGCACATCTGATGAGAGGCTTTTCCTTGCATCGTTCCATCTCTCTCTCTCTCTCTCGCTCGCTCACTCGCTGTGCACCTACCGGCAGTTGAGCTAGCCTTTTCGCCATTTCCGTCTTTCGCAGTCCTTATCTTCGACCATCTCTTCTCGATCTGCGAGCTACCTTGTACGCGCTGCGGGACGTGAGATTGAAGCTCACTGCAAGCTGTTGGAAAAAACACTATAGGACGGCGAAGCAGTGGGCGCTCTATTGGCTGTTTCTCCACACAAAAGCCATAGATTTAGAAGCTTGTTTTACATACCAGCTTGTTATTGAGATTTTTGCCCGGGCTGAAGAGGCAGGAGGAAGTTTGATTTCAACAGCTTCTGGAAGAGAAAGCACACCTTTTACTGGAGCGGCACGGACATTTTCGGAGAGAATCGTGCTTCGTTTTCTTACTTCTTGAAAATGCTTTCTGCATGTAAGCGGAGCAGGAAAACAGACGATCTATTGCCTCTGCATTTGCCGTTAGTTTAGCCTGCATGATATGAGTGATCCCGTAATTTGTATGAAATCGGATGTTCTACTTCATTAGTCATTGTTCTGCTGCCTGTGGATTGGCTTTATCTGGATTAACAATTGAACAGAGAACCGACGGATGACATTACAAAGTGGAGAACCGCCAGGTTTTCGATGCCAAGGCGTGCAGCAGATATCGTTGGTATGAACAGCTGATTGCCTTGTTATTTTCAAGCTGGGGCGCCTCGCCAGGCCTACATTTCCTGCATTCGGTCCAGCTTAGCTCTTTCGAAAAATTGACTATTGATGCCTGGTAAAACTGATGGTTGGAGAAAGTAAAAAATATAAGTTCCATTTACAAAGGACAACGTTAGGCACCAAGGGATTTCAGGGCGTGTAAGAAAAAGACCCATCATGTTGTGCCCGTTAGGATAGTTCACTGGATCTCATGCTTGGAAACAGGTAGTCTATGATGGTTTCAGGCATCATGAAGACAAACGGATTGTTGGAACAAGAGAGCTGCGAGCACAAGAAACAAACAAGGCGATGCACGCTATTCAGTTTGGCAGAGATGCGCTTGTGGCTAGGAGGGTTTGTAATTTTGTTTGTTTTCATGATGTTACTGCTAAGGTTTGAGCTTTTAGAAGGACCTTTGGTGAAGTCGTACCTGGGGATGCTAGACAATCATTCTTCTTTGAGCATCGTCTCAAATCGATCACAAGGTGCTCTTCATGTTGATGCTATGGAGGCTAGCGTCACAAGTGAGCCTCAAAAGCAGATAGAGAAGGTCAAAGATCCACCATTCATAAACGAGGCTCTTTCACAAGTTAATTCATCTGCAGCACAATCTACAATTTTGTCTGTCTGGAAGCATCTGATGCCAGTATTCACTCGATCTGATTGCTTCCCAGAAGCCAAGCAAGGACTAGAAGAGGCTGAAAGATCCTGGGCAGACCTAATGGATGATCTCAAGTTGGAAGCTTTACATGAGGGGAATCTGTCTGCCAATGGCACAACAGAAAAGCATTGCCCTTATTCGGTCAGTGTTTCAGAAGGCAAAGATGAAGAGGCTGTAATAGAGATTCCATGTGGGTTAATAGTTGACTCTTCAGTAACAATAGTTGGAATGCCTTGGGGTGCAGAGGGGGATTTTGCAATTGAGCTGCTTGGGCCTAAATTGCCTGGAGAATTGGAATATCCTATCATCTTGCATTTCAATGTTAGGCTTCAAGGTGACAAGATTTCAGATAATGCTGTTATCGTCCAGAATACATGGACTAAGGTTCATGATTGGGGAGAGGAAGAGCGATGTCCATCAGCTCTAGGGGAGGTCAAAAAAGGTGCTTCTTTTCACAGTAATATATATTTTGTTAGCATGAGGTGATGCTCCTGGTGTTGTTTTCCTTATGGATTTAAAGACAACAGAGCTCACATGCTGGTTCTTTTGTGACCTGCTCTCTTTGTACTTTTGCAGTGGATGGGTTGGATATATGCAGTGAGCAGGTTGGAAAAGCTGCTGTTCAGAAGGTCATTGAGCTGGAGGAGACAAAGCTTGGAAAGCTACCACGTACACAAAAGGGAGGTGACAGAAAACCATGGTTTCCTTTTATAAATGGTTTACCTTTTGCAGCTACACTGTGGGTGGGTTGGGAAGGCTTTCACATGACCGTGAATGGAAAGCACATTACTTCCTTCGAGTATCGACAGGTGATTCTTTTTCAAAGACAAGGAATTGAATCATGAAGAATGCACTGGACTATCTCAATTCTCAAGGTGTTACCAGCAAACCTTTGTAACCTAATCTTTGGTCTGAACTTCTTTTCCAGAACTTGAAACCATCATTGGTTGTAGGTGTCAGGTTAAAAGGCAATGTCAAACCCATTTCAGTCATGGCCACTGGCCTGCCAACATCAGAGGATGTTAGACAAGTGGATTTAAAGTTTCTCAAAGCACCTCCTTTACCTTCCAAGAGGAGGAATGAACTCTTCATTGGTGTATTTTCTACTGGAAATAATTTTGATCGTCGCATGGCAGTTCGGCGATCATGGATGCAATATGAAGCCGTTCGCTCTGGTCGTGTCATTGTACGCTTCTTCGTTGGACAGGTAAGCGGGAAATCACTTTTTGTCATCTTTTTACTATCGTTTATGTATAATAGAAACTTGGTGTAGATAATGAAATATCAGGAGCTAGATAGTTAAGGTGTGCTTGAATGTTCTAGGGTTTAGTGAGGATGAGATGGATACATAGATGGGGTCATAGGTCATGAAATTAGTTGTGGCTAACACCATGTAAAGGCTTTTTGTATGTGTGAAATCTTAGTAACTATAGCATGTGGGCCCATGGCAACATGGGCTAACATACCATACAGGCCAAGACCATGGAGTGCCAATGCACTTTCATGGCAAGGATGCAACATTTCCATTTTGTTTCATGCTTTGATTTTAATATGATCCCAAGGAGCACTTTTCCACGTTTTCCATGGGAATATATAGTGTCCAAATCTTAATGCTGCCAGCTTCATGGCTTTCATTATTGTTGGCTAACTTCAAATGTAGAATATACATCGTTGTCACAAGATGGTAATGTGAACAACATGTACACCAAGTTGCTGAAACTATATTTAGGAAGAAATGAGGAGAAAAGAGCATTGAGAACCATTGACCTTATTTTGCTAGAGTTTGCCATGCAAATTCTTCTTAACATTGGGACGAGCTAGGAACTTGGATTTTTGGCAAGTGCATAATAATCAAATTGAGGTTAATGCTTACATTATCAAGTGGAATAAATTCTAATTCTGATTGTAACTGGAGGCCACATTTGTGTCAGAAGTGGTGCAGCAATGGAAGCGTAAAGAATATGCTGAAATAAATGCTGAAACACAAGACAGAAGAAAGAATGAACACAGTAGACAGATGAGAACTCAGATGTATGCTCGGGAAATGGAATCCATATCGAACACGAGACAACAGCATACAACGGTGAGTCACTGGCTGCGTGGGCTCCTCAGCACCGGCTCCTCTCTCCCAGAAGGATCTCCACTGATGGCTGAAGCACTGAAGACTGTGGAGGAGGAGCCCAATAAATAGCCACAAAAGTGGGGAGCATAAAATGCAGGTCGGCTAGCATTTAATGCTGGTCGGCCAGCAATAAATGCTACAAATACATCATAAATGGCCACAAAAATGTGCCATAAAATACTGCATAAAATGCTACATAAAATGCCCAGCCTCTGCACACAGACTCACACCATGAGCTGACTAATATCTGCTAACACCCTCTCTCAGATCATGTGTGATCTGATACAATAAAATAGTACAATGATGAAGAATCATAAACTACACAACAAAGAAACACCAGAAGGACCATGGATGTCCAAGCGGTGAGTGGCCAGCCCACCACCAAGAAGCCTCGGAGAGTATCTGATGTCGATGTCGATCGTACCAACAACACCTGAAAATAGAGAAGACTCATAGCAGCTCTCTGTGTAATGTCACCTATGTCACTCAGGACATACAAAGCCAATCTGCCAAACATGTCTCTGAACATGTGACCATGGAGTTCCCGCCTTTGGCCAAACCACCAAAGTATCCCCTCATGTGAGCTCCAGACGAAAGCCTCTCGCTCTCTGTCAAGAAGAAGAGCTCATCATGAACCCAGAAATCAACACTAGTCTCTAGGATTTCACTGCCAGATACCGTCGATACGTCAGGGACATCTCTCTCTGGATCCTGTGCACCTGTATCAAAATATAGATGAGGCACGGCAGCCCCACCAACACCCGCTCACACTCCCTCTCTGGCACCGAGGAGTCGTGAGGGATGACCGCATCACCACCACTAGAAAGCAGCCGAGGAAGGGGCCACCAAGCCCTTCCCGCGATCCGAAGAAGAGGATCCCTTCCGCGCCTTGGACTTCTCCTTGGTCGGAGGATCGGAGTCGGAGTCTGATGAAGGAGAGGACTCATCGGTAGAGTCACCATCCTGCTTCGTCTTCTGCTCCTTCCTGGAAGCCGCTAACTTCTTGCAGTCCTTCCGCAAATGTCCCTTCTTGCCACAGTGGTAACACTGGGCCTTTGACTTCTTCTTCCCGTCACCCCTCTCTGAAGCTACATAAGCCTCACCTCCATAATGTGCCGGAAGCCGCCCCTGTAATCTCAAGGATGCCTCATGCTCAAGAAGCATCGAGGTCATATGTGTAAAACTGACAGGAGTCGATGATGTCTGTGCCCGCAAAGCATTGGCCACTCCATCAAACTCCGGGGGGAGCTTGTAGAGGACCGTCCCAACAAGATGCACCTCGGGAAGAGCAGATTGCATGTGCCGAAGCTGGTCTTGTACCTGCGTAACACGAAGAAGAAAAGACTGAATAGTATCTTTCGGCTCAAACTTCATCTGCTGGAGCTGGCCATAAAGTGTGACGGCCCGCATGGTGGAAGGTGCCCCGTACATCTGCTGCAACTTCTGCCATACTTCAGGAGATGTCCTACAGGAGGTAACCGCCGGTAAGACCGCTTTAGAAATACACCGAAGCAAGGCCGAGTAAGCACGGGCATCGTCCGAGTCCCATGTGAGCACCGCTTCCTCATGGTTGTCCTCATCAAAGTCTTCAGGAAGAGGGAAAGGACGGAGAGGTCGAGCAAGAGCTCCACAGACGATGTACCATAGCCGCTTCTGCACAAACCAAGCTTTCATGACAGCACTCCACGCGAGATAATCAGGTCCATGTAACTTATCTTCACTTGAGGTGCACGGAGGGGCCATCTGGAGAGGATAAGAAGAGAAGTAGAAGAAAAGAGGGTTGTTGGGAGAGTGAGCACAGCCAAAACGCAACCAAAAACACCAAAAAAATAGTGAGTTCACATGCAATATAACCCAAAGGCTGACCAAAATAAGCCAAAAGCTGCTGCACAAAGTGAAAAAATCAGGTTAAAACTGTCAAAAACAGCAAAAACGGCCTGAATAATCAGAAAAACAGCCAAAAATAATGCTGTAAACAGCAAAACGCAGGCTGCAAACTGAAGAAACAGGGGCTAAAGACTGTTGCCAGCAGTTTGATGAAGGAAACACGGGCAGCAAAGAGTGGAACAGCAGTAAACGCAAATCTGTCCAGAAAAACGCAAAACGCAAATGCTGAAACACTGTTGCCAGCAGCAAATCAGCAGTCGCCAGCAGGAAGGACAGCCGCCTGATCAGCAAGAAGGGTGTAAATCCTGAAAACAGCAAGAAAACACGGCACAAATAGGTTGCAGCCTGAAATCTGATACCATGTCAGAAGTGGTGCAGCAATGGAAGCGTAAAGAATATGCTGAAATAAATGCTGAAACACAAGACAGAAGAAAGAATGAACACAGTAGACAGATGAGAACTCAGATGTATGCTCGGGAAATGGAATCCATATCGAACACGAGACAACAGCATACAACGGTGAGTCACTGGCTGCGTGGGCTCCTCAGCACTGGCTCCTCTCTCCCAGAAGGATCTCCACTGATGGCTGAAGCACTGAAGACTGTGGAGGAGGAGCCCAATAAATAGCCACAAAAGTGGGGAGCATAAAATGCAGGTCGGCCAGCATTTAATGCTGGTCGGCCAGCAATAAATGCTACAAATACATCATAAATGGCCACAAAAATGTGCCATAAAATACTGCATAAAATGCTACATAAAATGCCCAGCCTCTGCACACAGACTCACACCATGAGCTGACTAATATCTGCTAACAATTTGGTGTAAGCAATATTTGGGTGGTCCATTTTTTATGTTGTTATCAACCTACAAAAGATCCTCCAAGTGGATTGTAACTAGAGAACCTTGCACATATTTACTACTAGCAAGATATTATGTTAGACTTGTCACTTGGATATCAACACAAAGTTTGAGGATACAAGGGATAACATAGTGTATAAAGATGGACAAACAACATGAATAATTAATATATGCTCAAAGAAATGAGAGTAAAGGGATATTGAAACATATGAGCTAGAGAAATACAAAGATGGGATCGTCAAGATGTGTGGAGGGGCAAGTGCCATGTAGTGAGCTGAGGCAAAGGCTTGAAATGCAGAGGTAGGAGATTTTAGCGGTCATGGTGATCTCCTAGTTGTGAGCCCTACATCTAGGCATAGAGGGACATATTAGAAGCTTTGTTTGGGTCCAACAACCACTTTGGTTAACTTTTGGTTATTTTGTCCTTTGTCCCTATTTTTGGGCCCTATTGATGTTTTTGGCATGTGACGTTGTTCAAAGGATTTTAGGTCAATTTTGCCTATTTACAGGCCTCAACTTTCAATTGGTGTAATATTTATGCTGAAAATATTATGAGGCCGTGTGAAGTCTCGGGCAAATGTCAATGCTGGCATTGTGGTTACGGACGGTTTGGACATTAAATAGTACATTCTCCACCGGCCAATCGAGCCTAAGGACTAAGAATCCCGCATAGCTTCATAAGAACCTCCTCTTGGGAGGAGGTCAAGAGATAATGTTATATTTATGGCAAATTTTTTTTATTACCTTCTCCCAGTCGAAGCGTGGTAGAGGGAAGGTGATCGACTGTAATGGAACGAGGGAGGTGGAGGGGAGAGACTACATGCGGGCACCACGTGGGGGGAAGGGAGGCCTTACCCTCTTCCTATAAATACCCCCTCTAAGGGGTGAGAAGGGAAGAGTCCTGGAGAAGTAGAGAGTGTCGTGAGGCTGCCGTAGACCATCGTGGAGGGAGGAGGATCAACGCCGCCAGGCCTTGAGAGGGAGAGAGTTGAGCCATGTTGCTTTGTGCTGCGCCGTGAGGGAGGAGCGCCGCCGGAGTTCCGCCACGGCCATCATTTCGGCCCTGCCCGCCAGTAAGCCGCCATTGAAAATCATCTTCTCTTCCTCCACGTGGAGTAGTCGCGACTATAGAAGCTTTCCAGAAGCTTCTTGGGAAGCTTCTAAGGGGGGGCCTCCTTAAGGCCCTTTCCCTTGCGTTCTTACACAAGGGGATTTTTACCCCTTGAAATTAAGCTTTTCCCTTGCCTTTTCCCCTCGAGAATTTAGCCCTTTTCATTGAAATCCTTCCTACACAAGTCCATATTTTATCCCCTGGAATTTAAGCTCCCTTGCCCCCCAAAACCCACCTTAGGCCAGGTTTTAAAGACCCTTCCCGTGGGAAATCCCCACTCAAATTCATATACTTGCGGGCTCTTAAAAACCCTTTCTATTGCCCTTCTCAAGCGATCTCTTATACCCCTGGGAATTAGGCTTTTCTCCCCCTTGCATCCCCGAGAATTAAACCCTTTCGACCTTGGTTTTCCCAAAAGTCACCTAGCTTGGGTTTTTTAAAGCCCTTTTCATAGCATTTCCACAAGGATATTTAACCCCTGTATCCTTTTAAATCCTCCCCTTGCATTCCACAAAGCCATTTTTAACCCCTTCCGTGGATTTTTCCCCCACACAAGTTCTTTAAAGGCTCCTTTGACATTCCCACTCAAGCCGTATTAGCAAGTTTTAAACCCTCTTTTCATTGGTTCTCCTCAAGTTCACTCTAACCGCCGGATTCAAAAACTATCTTTCCTATTGCAACTCCCACAAGCCTATAAGTTCTTCTAAAGCCCAATTCCGAAAGACGGTGCAATCGGTCAAGGAAGCCGAATCTCAAAGAGAGTTTCGCGTGCGAGGGAGACGGGCCAAGATCATAAGTCCGCGGCCAAGGCAAGAAGGTTGAATATGCGATGGCTCCTAAAACAGCACAAGGCGCAAGCGCAGGAGGATCATCTCCTAGCATTCATGTGGACATTTCACCGAATCCACAAGTCCAGGTTTTCTTCCTATTTTTGATTTACGTTGGAATATCGTAATTATGTATGGTAATTTATGAAAGTAAGATGCACTTTTACGAATGAAAAACATTGGCTATCTTAGGGAAAATAACTCACAATCGAAGAATCGGTCATTTGTATTTTTCAAAGGAACGAATGAAAGAAGGATATAAGACATCTATGCATTCTTAGCAAATTGTTTATAGGCATTGCAAAGTAACGAAATTAGATTAACTAATGACCATCTTTACAAAGTCGAATTTATTGTTGTACACTTCGATTATGCATGGAAATGATTTTAGGGCTGCATGGTTCGTTTTAAACATAAAACCCTAAAGCTTAGTAGCGTGAATCTTAATTGCATGTTATAGAAGGATCATTAGGAATTATGCCATAACTTAACATACGCTTTGATCTTAACCAAAAAAGTTAGGGTTTGTAAATCTACTTATACGTAGGCAATGAATCATGTGATTACGAAAATGATATCGTAAATATCTTCAAGAATAGACAAGTAAATTGGTTTAACCTAAACACCTAGAACGCGAGGGACTCGCTTAGGAATGGTTAAATCAATACAACATATCCCAAAGTGCTAACTAGGGTTTAGCACGTTGAGGACGTGACCTAGTCGCACTTATTGCCAAGTTGAAACTCTCGTATCCCTAAAGACTTGCCCACGTTCACGGAATGTAGGGACAATAGGACATGCTTGCGAGAAACGATCTAGGGTTTCTACCCTAAGGATCGCTCGCTAAAAAGATGAAACTCGGTTTGAATTGGAACCCTAGGACCGACAATGTCAGCCTAGTGTAATTAGGAATGGATTGGTTATGAAGACACCCTAACCCTGTTTCCTATCTAATGATGATTTCGTGATTAGAAGACGCCATTCGATGGGTAAAGTAGTCCCATGGATTTTGATGCGACATTTGTGCAACAAGTTGCAGAGTCGCATGATCTTGTGATTTGATCACAAGGGAATGGCCAAATTCCTTGGAATGAGATTGGTAGATTTTTGCGTAAGTTTATCTTGCAAGAGGATGAGTAATCTTGACATAGCATCTTTCTTGGGAAAAGAACCAAGATAAGGGGATTAGAAGCAAAAGACCAATCAGTAAATTGGAATAACATATTTACTGCTAATAGAACTTAAGGTATTGGTTAAGTTGATTAGATAACTAAAACCACTTGAGGAAAGTGCGGTGGATGTGGCCATGGGTGCGTCCTACGGATAGGTGGTTCCGGTTGGCCGGGAACTTTTCTCAATCATGATGGACAACAAGAAGATCGTTTTCAAAGTAAATGAATAGCAAGGGCGTTGACCTAGAGTCTAAGTTATAATAATCCCGATTTACGCTGTTTTAGGGGAACGGAATGGGGCTATGCCTTATGGCAAAGAGGTCGAGCCTGGCATCCCTCTCGTTTCCCGTTCTCCTTGAACCAAGTGCAGCGTGAATCCGCTTCGGCCCTGGCATTTCTGCGTAAAGTAGTCGCTCGGGGTTGGACGCTAGCTGCCACTTAGGAAATGACCATTAGGGGAAACCCTAATTCAGGTCGGTCCTAAGTGGGAACGGCCAGAATACTTCCGCTATGTGGCAGACGCGGAAAGTCCTAAATCGCAAATCCCGTAACATTCCATGGGAGTGCCGGGTGAGCCTTTTAGATCTTCTTTCCGATGGACTGCTAAGACGTGTCCTGAAGGGAACAGGTGGACATGTTACAGTTGGTATTAGAGCCAACCAACGAAGGATTTGTTCTAAGAAATCTTGATAAGAAGAAGTAAAGCAAATGTTGCTGTTCTGAACATTTCCTTACTTTCGATGTTGTCTTGCAGAATTATGAAGCATGGAACAGGTTCTTAGTGTTCCGAGTCATGTTTATGACCGCGATGCATTTCCCGGATTATCGACAAAGGGTTGAGATGATGAACATCGTAGACCGCATTTACAATCCATTGCCTGTGTACGTGGAACGGAGATGGATGGGTGTTTCAGGGATCTATTACATAGCTGCCCATCGACCTGCGTACCTTCAAATTAACTTGAAGAGAATCAAGTGGATGGAGGACTTAAAGATCATATTGAGGCTCACGCAAACGCGACCCTACATGTCGGAGGTCGAAGGGTTAATCAGAATAAGTATGTGTACGGGGAAGTGATTCGAGTAATCCCTGCCGACCGAATCAAGGTGTTGGGATGTCATGAGAAGAACGGATATCAAAGGAAAAGATATCCTAATCTTCCAATGACCTATCGATTCCTGAAAATCGATGACCCCAATCCGTACTACTACTCAGTTCTTGTAACTGAATGCAACAACATTTTATTCTCCTATAATTAATGTATCAGCTTTTTCCATCGCCCCAAGAAATAATTGTACCTCGAAAGGGCTATGCCCATATGAATGGAATAAGACTTCTTTTTATCAATGATTGTCTTGACTGTGAATATTGATAAAGAAGTAAAGTGATTTGGTCACTTGGCTAAAGGCTGAAGTAGATATGTAATGTAATGTGGAATTCTTTTTGGGAGGAAAGACGACTTCAGTCAAATTCAGAGTCATGAAATTAGGTATCCATGAGTGTCTACTCGGAATGGATTGGCTTAAACCTAAAGACGCCCACATTCATTGTGGAAAGGGCCAAATTTCCTTTCGGAACTCTGAAGGGGAATTGATCACAACTCAAGGAGAGGCTGGAAAGCCAAAAATTCAATTGGCCAAAGCATCTCGGATTATAAAGGGAGTTAGAAAGGGACTACCTGTCTACTTGATTAAGCTCAATAAGTTAGATCAGAAGCAGGAGTCTAGTGAATGACCTTCGTGGCTAAAGGAATACGCGGACGTATTTCCTGAAGAGTCAACAGAACCCCCGCCTCAAAGAGAAGTGGATCATGAGATCAAGCTAGTGCCAGGAGCTGCGCCAATTGCAAAGAGACCTTATAGAATGTCCATCTCGGAAGCAATTGAGCTGAAGGAACAACTCAAGCAATTGCTAGATCAGGGCTACATCTGTCCTAGCAGTTCACCATGGGGAGCTCCCGTACTGTTCCAAAAAAAGAAAGATGGAATGCTTCGACTGTGTATTGATTACAGAGGGTTGAATCAATCAACTGTCAAGAACAAGTACCCTATTCCTAGAATAGATGAGCTTCTTGATCGTCTTCAGGGTGTGAAGATCTTCTCCAAGATTGATCTCAGGTCTGGTTACTATCAGATAAGAATCAAGGAAGAAGATATCCCAAAGACGGCCTTTAACACAAGATATGGACACTTTGAGTTTCTAGTTATGTCATTCGGGCTTAGAATGCGCCTGCCGGATATCTTTAGGCCATATCTTGATGACTTCGTACTCGTCTTCTTCGACGACACTTTAGTCTATTTCAAACAGGAAGAAGATCATGAACCCCAACTTCGGATTGTCCTTGAGACAATGAGAGCAAATAAGCTCTATGCTAAGATGAAAAAATGTGCATTTTTCAAACGTCAGATTGAATATCTGGGATTCATTGTATCAGCGAAGGGAATCTCAGTGGACCCAGCCAAAGTCAGAGATGTGCTAGAATGGCCAATACCAACAACTGTCAAAGAAATACGCAGTTTTCTTGGATTGACAGGATGGTATAGGGTCTTCATAAAAAACTATGCTTTGATTGCAGCACCTTTGACGGATTTACTGAAGAAGCAAATATCCATTGCATGGTCAACTGCCGAACAATCTAGCTTTGATAGATTGAAGCAAAGTTTGATGTCAGCACCTATCCTAAAATTTCCAGACCTCAGTAAGGAATTCGAGGTTGTAACTGATGCTAGCACGCTTGCCTTAGGATGTGTGCTCATGCAGGAAGGTCACCCTGTAGCTTACTCTTCAAGGAAACTGAAGAGCCATGAGAAGAATTATGCTACCCATGATCTAGAACTGTTAGCTGTCATCCATGCTTTAAAGCTTTGGAGACACTACCTGTTGGGTAACAAGTTTACTCTAGTGACTGATCATAAGAGTCTCAAGTGGATCTTTACCCAGAACGAGCTCAACATGAGGCAATCTTGCCTTTGGTTGAATTTGCCTACAATGCTTCTTACCAACAAAGCATTCAGATGACCCCTTTTCAAGCATTGTATGGTCATGACTGTCGAAGTTCCCTAAACTTCTCAGATCCAACCTTGAGAGTTGAAGCTTCAAGGCGGATGTTGGAAGAGATGGATGACCAAGTAAAGTCAATAGGACAGGACATCCAAGCCGCCAAGGATAGACAGAAGGCATACGCGGATTTGAAGCGTCAAGATAGAAAATTTGAGGGAGGAGATATGGTCTTTCCCTATCCTTAGGAAATTGCAAGAAGCTAAGTCCAAGGTATTGTGGACCTTACAAGATCCTCAAGTGCCTAGGACCTAATGCTTATAGACTGCAACTCCTTGAGAACCTAAAGGTTCATAATGTATTTCATATCAGCCTATTGAAGAAGTATGTACCAAATCCTAGTCATGTACTTGATGACCAACAAGTTGTAATGCCTAGTCAAGGAGTCCTTGAACTATGGCCTGACAGGATCTTAGATGTTAGGGAGAGACAACTGAGATCCAGAACCTTGAGAGAATGCCTCGTCCAATGGAAAGATTATCTTGAGGAGGATGCCACTTGGATGGATGAAAGCACTCTCAACCATCAATATCCCCAGTTTATCTCGAGATGATGACATCTCGATTCCTCCAAGGAGGAGAGAATGTAATATTTCTGCTGAAAATATTACGAGACCGTGTGAAGTCTCGGGCAAATGTCAATGCCGGCTTTGTGGTTATGGATGGTTCGGACATTAAATAGAACATTCTCCATCGGCCAATCGAGCCTAAGGACTAAGAATCCTGCATAGCTTCATAAGAACCTCCTCTTGGGAGGAGGTCAAGAGATAATGTTATATTTATGGCAAATTTTTTTTATTACCTTTCCCCAGCCGAAGCGTGGCTGAGGGAAGGTGATCGACTGTAATGGAATGAGGGAGGTGGAGGGGAGAGACTACATGCGGGCACCACGTGGGGGGAAGGGAGGCCTTACCCTCTTCCTATAAATACCCCCTCTAAGGGGTGAGAAGGGAAGAGTCGTGGAGAAGTAGAGAGTGTCATGAGGCTGCCGTAGACCGTCGTGGACGGAGGAGGATCGACGCCGCCAGGCCGTGAGAGGGAGAGAGTTGAGCCACGCTGCTCTGTGCCACGCCGCGAGGGAGGAGCGCCGCAGAAGTTCCGCCATGGCCATCATTTCGGCCTTGCCCGCCAGCAAGCCGCCATTGAAAATCATCTTCTCTTCCTCCACGTGGAGTGATCACGACTACATAAGCTTTCCAGAAGCTTCTAAGGGGGGGTCTCCTTAAGGCCCTTTCCCTTGCGTTCTTACACAAGGGGATTTTTACCCCGGGAAATTAAGCTTTTCCCTTGCCTTTTCCCCTCGAGAATTTAGCCCTTTTCATTGAAATCCTTCCCACACAAGTCCATATTTTATCCCCTCGAATTTAAGCTTCCTTGCCCCCCAAAACCCACCTTAGGCCGGGTTTTAAAGATCCTTCCCGTGGGAAATCCCCACTCAAATTCATATTTACTTGCGGGCTCTTGAAAACCCTTCCTATTGCCCTTCTCAAGTGGTCTCTTATACCCCCAGGAATTAGGCTTTTCTCCCCCTTGCATCCCCGAGAATTAAACCCTTTCGGCCTTGGTTTCCCCAAAAGTCACCTAGCCCGGGTTTTTTAAAGCCCTTTTCATAGCATTTCCACAAGGCTATTTAACCCGCGTATCCTTTTAAATCCTCCCCTTGCATTCCACAAAGCCATTTTTAACCCCTTCCGTGGATTTTTCCCTCACACAAGTTCTTTAAAGGCTCCCTTGACATTCCCACTCAAGCCGTATTAGCAAGTTTTAAACCCTCTTTTCATTGGTTCTCCTCAAGTTCACTCTAACCGCCGGATTCAAAAACTATCTTTCCTATTGCAACTCCCACAAGCCTATAAGTTCTTCTAAAGCCCGATTCCGAAAGACGGTGCAATCGGTCAAGGAAGCCGAATCTCAAAGAGAGTTTCGCGTGTGAGGGAGATGGGCCAAGATCATAAGTCCGCAGCCAAGGCAAGAAGGCCGAATACGTGATGGCTTCTAAAAAGGCACAAGGTGCAATCGTAGGAGGGTCATCTCTGTCAAGATTGTGGGAGAGAAGGAAGGAGTCTCACTTGTAGCTTTCTTGCTTGCACAATGGGGGAATACACACAGAGGTGGAGGCTGAAAACAATTTTTCTCTTCTTAGTTGTGTAAGCCAAAAGAACTCTCATACAAAGAAATAGAAGAATCCTATATATGGGTCTCAAACCAAACTCAACTAACTAAGGTGGCATACTAACTAAGCCACGAACTAGAGTAGATAAGGATAGCTGTCATGTAGCTATTATTCATGGGCGGTGTACCAACCGCATTTGCAAACTGACACGTCGGTGACATAAATGCACAACGGTCACCCTGGCATATCATGAGTGGAGCTCGATATCTCAACACTCCCCCTCGAGCTCAATCCCAATTCCTGCACACCAAGCAGGTCTCTGAACTTGCGTAGCTTCTCTGCGCCCAATGCCTTCGTAAATATGTCAGCTACCTGATCCTCTGTGCTGACATAAACTAGATCAATAAGACCTAGTAAAACCCTCTCCCGTACATAGTGATAATGCACCTCAATGTGCTTTGTTCTAGCATGATAGACTGGGTTATTTGCCTAGTGTATACTACTCATGTTGTCACAATAAATGACAATTGGCCCATCTGTAGGCTGATACATATCATAAAGTAGCTTATGCAACCAAGCTACCTCACATGCAGCCATTGCTGCACCCCTGTACTCAGCCTCTGTGCTGGACAAGGCAACTGTAGGCTGTTTCTTGCTGCTCCAAGTGACTGCAGCACTCCCAAAAGAGAACACATATCCACTGGTAGATCGTCTATCAGAAATGCTACCAGCCCAATCAGCATCAGTGTATCCATGCAACTGTATCTGAACCCCAATCTCATAAAATAGTCCATACTGCAATGTGGACTTCACATACCTGAGTATGCGTCTAGTCGCATCCAAATGCGGTTTCCTTGGAGCCTGCATAAACTGACTTACCAATCCAACAACATAGCTCAAATCTGGCCTGGTAATAGTCATATAAATCAAGCTTCCTACTATGCGTCTGTACGTAGTAGGGTCTTCCAGAAGCTCATCTGCATCTGCGCTCAGCTTCACATTCTGCTCCAAAGGAACTGAAATAGGCTTATAGCCTGTCATCCCATATTTGGACAGCATGTCCAATCCATACTGCCTTTGCAAGAGCTGTATCCCACTTGGTGATCTAATCACCTCAATGCCCAAGAAATAACGCAGCTCTCCCAAATCCTTCATCTCAAACTTCTGCTTCAATAGCATTTTCACATGAAGGATATCTTCATCATTGTCACCTGTCATAATCAAATCATCAACATAAATGACAAGTAGCATAATACCTTTCTCTGTTTTTCTCACATAAAGTGAGAAATCTGCCTTGGAAATCTAAAAGCCAAGTATCTTGTCAGACCATGCTCTAGGTGCTTGCTTCAAGCCATACAAGGCTTTCTTCAACCTGCAAACAAACTCAGGATGAACAGCATGCACATAACCTGGTGGCTGCTCCATATAGACCTCTTCTTGCAAATCACCACGCAAGAAGGCATTCTTTACATCCATCTGATGTAAAGACCATCCCTTTGGTGCAGCCATAGCAATGACTGCTCTTACGGTTGCCATCCTTGTAACGGGACTGAATGTTTCTTCATAGTCAATGCCATATGTTTATGCATACCCCTTGACTACTCATCTTGGCTTGTATCTGTTCACAGAACCATTTGCATTGTGCTTCACCTTATAAACCCACTTACAGTCAATTGCATTCTTACCTTTAGGCAAAGGTACCAATTCCCATGTAGCATTTGCTTCCAAGGCATCCATTTCTTCATCCATGGCTTTATTCCATTTTTCTTTTCCCATGGCTTGCTCAAAAGAAATGGGTTCTGGTTCCTGTATCACTTTGACCATATATGCATAGTGAATGGCTGTAAATCCATCATATTTCAGCCTATCCACAGGATACCTAGCTCTCGTAGACCTGCGCAAAATAGGTTCACTCCCAGGTGCTCTCAAAACATCCCTAGTCTTCCTTACTCCAGGTGTAACAATAGAAGAAATACCCAACTCATCATCAATGCTCTGTTTGAGTCACTGGATTCACCATCCACATAAGAGTGACCTGCATTCACATCAAACATGGGCTGATCAACCTTCTCTTTTCCTTTTCGTGATACCTGCATACCACTATCTGCATTGCTTTGAGAAGATTCTCCTGATCTCAATCTGTCTGTCCATGGCGAAGAATGTGAACCACTGCTAGAGGACGCTCCAGGTCCACTAATATTTTGTGATTGCTGCTGTGAATTCTGTGCAGCATTACCATTTTGTGCATCTACATCATCAATCACATTTACTGGTTTATACCAGCTACTCATCTCATCAAAAACATCTCTGCTCACTATAAACTTACGAGTAGAAGGGTTATAGCATCTATACCCTTTTTGCTACAGAGAGTAACCAATAAAGATGCACTTCTCAGCTTTTGGATCCAACTTGGATCTCAACTCATCTGGCACATGTACATAGGCAATGCAACAAAAAATTTTCAAATGAGAGATATCTGGTTTCCTACCAGTATACCTCTCCTCTGGAGTCATCCCATGTATTGCTGTAGTGGGAGTCCTGCTCATTATATAGACTGCTGTAGCAACTGCTTCAGTCCAGTAAAAATCTGGCAAGTCTTTTTCGTTGAGCATGGTACGAGATACCTCTTCAATATGCCTGTTTTTCCTTTCTGCAATTCCATTTTGTTGTGGGGTATGACTGCATGAATATTACTGCTTTATGCCATGCTCTTGCAGGAACCTTGCAAACTCATTTGAGAGGTACTCTCCCCCTTCATCTGACCTTAGGCATTTTATTTGCAGGCCTGTTTCTTTTTCAACCATAGCTTTAAGAGTTTTGAAATACCCAAACACTTCACTTTTCTTTTTCATAAAATACACCCAAACTTTTCTGCTATAGTCATCAATAAAAGTGACAAAATAATGACAGCCTCCAAGAGATGCAGCTTTAGTAGTCCACACATCAGAGTGGATTAATTCCAATGGCTTCTTACTCTCTTGAACATGTCTAGAAAATGGTTTCCTTGCCTGTTTTCCAAACTGACAGGCTTCACATACCTTATGCATTTCTGCAACCTTGAATTTAGGCAATCCTGCAACAATATTTTGGGCCTGCATTGATTTAAGTTGCTGTACATTAACATGACCAATGCGTTTATGCCAGATATCAATATATGCAACTACACCGGTCCCATGTGCAAACATTGCTGCACTCAATTCAGGCATGTCTGCATCCAATGTAAACATTCTGCAATTCTTATTTTCTTTTGCTATCAAGCGACCTTTATTTTTCATATTCTCAACAAAGCATCCATGAGGATTAAATTTGACTTGCAAGCCCTGCTCAACCATTTGACCAATAGAAACCAAATTCTTGGTGATATTCGGGACATGAAATACATCGGACATGTATTTCTTTTTTTCATCCTGCATAGACAAAGGAAATTTTCCAATCTGCACAATAGGATGTGCAGTATCATCACCAGTCTCCACAAATCCTGGTTTTTTCATTTTCCTTGCATCCTCCATCCATTCTGCATGACCTGTCATGTGGTTTGATGCACCTGAGTCAACATACCACACATCGTTGCTTTGTTCTGCACTTGTCACAGAATTGTTCATGTGTTATACCATAAACAAATACTCATTTCTGTCATCACCCTGTCTACTAGAAGATGCATAATTCCCTTGTTGCAATTTTCCATTCATGATGTCATTCTGCTTTTTATAGCAGTCTTTAGCCATATGACCCATTTTACCACAGTAGTAGCATTCAACATTGCTGTTTGCATTTTGGCCTCTTTGCCATCCACCACGACCTCTTTGGCTCCCCCTGCCTCTAGAGTTACCACGTCCTCCTCCATAGGACTGGTTTTCTTGAGTTTGCTGCATATTCTGATTTCTACCATGGCCTCCAGATCGGCCTCCTCTACCTCTGCCTCTACCTCTTTCAGCATTTGAGTAGAAGACAGCTTCTTTTGAAGTTCTTCTTGAAGAAGATGCACCACCATTTCTCTGCTCCTCAGAAATTAGAAGAGCAATCAACTCCTCAAAATCAGGAAATCTTTCATGGACGGAAATGGATGTTTAGAACTGTGCATAATCCTTTCCTAGACCATTCAAGGTCACAGAAACTAAATCATCATCTTCCACTGGCGACCCAATGGAAGCAAGTGCATCTGCAATCTTCTTCACCTTCATGTGGTAGTCATTGATGCTCATATTTTCTCTTTGCACATTATGCAACTCTTGCTTGAGCTGCATTTTCCTGGCTTGCGTATTCGTGCTATACATTTTTGACAAAGTATCCCATGCCTCCTTTGGCGTACTTGCATCTTGAATATGCACAATCATAGAGTTTGAAATGCTGATAGACAGCCAATACATAACTTTCCTGCCTCTCATGCCATGCTTTAAATGCCTGCATTTGCTGTTGATTGGGAACATCAGGAAGAACTGGTTCTTCTTCATTTCCTGCAACAAATTCCCAATATCCTTTTTCCATAAGGAAATTCGTCATTCTAAACTTCCATGCTTGGAAGTTGTTCTTGTCAAGCTTTTCAGTTACAATCTGTGAAAGAGAATCAGACGCTATTACAAAACACTGCAAAAAATTCTGTCACTGCAAAAAACACAGCTTCACTCTCACAAGAGCAAATCTGCAAAACTGGCGAAAGTGGTATTTGACCACACAGTCACTTCCTAGTGACGATTTTGGATAAACAGGAACCAAGGATGATTCTGTAACTCCCAATGTCTCTACACACGAGCATATGATGCAATATCTGTGGTAACTTTTCACCGACCTGTAGAACAGTGGTCGCACAGCATAAAACATGGCTTTTTCCTGAGTGCGTGCAGAAAACTTCCGTCTCCAAAATAGGCCCCGAAATGGCCTCAAATAAAAAAAAACAGGGTCGCCGAGGGCTAAAGCCTCATCCCGCAGCATATACTGTCCTCTTGCTTCACCGCGAAGGGCGTCTCAATCTGAGACAATGCACTCTTGCAATTTTCGGCTGTGCTGCCTGCAGAGATCTGCTCCCAAAACAGAAAATGAAAGCAACACTGCTCCTCTTACCAGAACACCGCAAGCTTGGCTTGCTTTCTTGAGCTCCTTACCACGAACAAGGCTCTGATACCATGTCAAGATTGTGGGAGAGAAGGAAGGAGTCTCACTTGTAGCTTTCTTGCTTGCACAATGGGGGAATACACACAGAGGTGGAGGCTGAAAACAGTTTTTCTCTTCTTAGTTGTGTAAGCCAAAAGAACTCTTATTCAAAGAAATAGAAGAACCCTATATATGGGTCTCAAACCAAACTCAACTAACTAAGGTGGTATACTAATTGAGCCACGAACTAGAGTAGATAAGGATAGCTGTCATGTAGCTATTATTCATGGGCGGTGTACCAACCGCATTTGCAAACTGACACGTCGGTGACATAAATGCACAACGGTCATCCTGGCATATCACGAGTGGAGCTCGATATCTCAACAATTTCCTAGCATTCATGTGGACATTTCACCGAATCCACAAGTCCAGGTTTTCTTCCTATTTTTTATTTACGTCAGAATATCGTAATTATGCATGGTAATTCACGAAAGTAAGATGCACTTTTACGAATGAAAAACATTGTCTATCTTAGGGAAAATTAACTCACAATCGAAGAATCGGTCATTTGTATTTTTCAAAGGAACGAATGAAAGAAGGACATAAGACATCTATGCATTCTTAGCAAATTGTTTATAGGCATTGCAAAGTAACGAAATTAGATCAACTAATGACCATCTTTACAAGGTCGAATTTATTATTGTACACTTCGATTATGCATGGAAATGATTCTAGGGCTGCATGGTTCGTTTTAAACATAAAATCCTAAAGCTTAGTAGCATGAATCTTGATTGCATGTTATAGAAGGATCATTAGGAATTATGCCATAACTTAACATACGCTTTGATCTTAACCAGAAAAGTTAGGGTTTGTAAATCTACTCATACGTAGGCAATGAATCATGTGATTATGAAAATGGTATCGTAAATATCTTCAAGAATAGACAAGTAAATTGGTTTAACCTAAATACCTAGAACACGAGGGACTTGCTTAGGAATGGTTAAATCGATGCAACATATCCCAAAGTGCTAACTAGGTTTTAGCACGTTGAGGAGGTGACCTAGTCGCACTTATTGCCAAGTTGAAACTCTCGTATCCCTAAAGACTTGTCCACATTCACGGAATGTAGGGACAATAGGACATACTTACGAGAAACGATCTAGGGTTTCTACCCTAAGGATCGCTTGCTAAAAAGATGAAACTCGGTTTGAATTGGAACCCTAGGACCGACAATGTCGGCCTAGTGTAATTAGGAATGGATTGGTTATGAAGACACTCTAACCCTGTTTCCTATCTAATGATGATTTCGTGATTAGAAGATGCCATTCGATGGGTAAAATAGTCCCATGGATTTTGATGCGACATTTGTGCAACAAGTTACAGAGTCGCATGATCTTGTGATTTGATCACAAGGGAATGGCCAAATTCCTCGGAATGAGATTGGCAGATTCTTGTGCAAGTTTATCTTGCAAGAGGATAAGTAGTTATCCTGACATAGCACCTTTCTTGGGAAAAGAACCAAGATAAGGGGATTAGAAGCAAAAGATCTATCAGTAAATTGGAATAACATATTTACTGCTAATAGAACTTAAGGTATTGGTTAATTTGGGTTAATAGTGTACGGCCCTAACCCAAGGATATAAGGGTTAACAAACAAACCCTTGGGAATCTTGCCAAGTCGCAATTGATCCCGGATCGAGTGTTGGATGCATTCGAAAAGAAGGATTCACTCCTTAGCAGTTGGCAAAAAATAACTACCACTAGAAATGATTGTGCTTGTAACAGTTTAGAGGGCACTGTTTGCTTTGTTTGCTCAAAGAATTAAAGGATGTAAAGATATCTAATGCTTCAGGTTGAAGGCCTGAAGGGAGAGGCAGCTTTAGTTACCCTTGACTGCCTGCCTGACCCTAACCAAGGGGGTTGTTAACCGTGCTGGGAAGGTAGACCGAAGCCGCCTCGAGAGTTCTCTCCGTTGAGTGCTACTTGGAGCAGGAGGACGCTTGAGTGCCAGGGGGGGCTCTGGCCGTAAATCCCTCACCTTCCGGGCCCTGTACAAGAGGCCAACGTGACTTGGGATTGGATCTCGAGGCCCGCATACTAGTCTACGGGCGGACTCTTGGATTAGTAATCCCTGTGGATTGCTGGATAGCCTTCGGGCGGATTATGGATAAGCCTACGGGCTGGATTTCATAAATGTATTTCAAAGATAAATATGATAAGTTGTTGAAAAGGAACTTGTTTGACATTGCTTTTCTATGTCAAGTGCTATGATTACGTGAAGGAACCGGTGCCTAACGGACTAATTAAGGAAGCTGTTTGATGCATGCCCAACTACACGTGGTAGGTAATTAGACAACTAAAACAACTTGAGGAAAGTGCGATGGATGTGGCCATGGGTCCGTCCTACAGATGGGTGGTCCCAGTTGGCCGGGAACTTTTCTCAATCATGATGGACAGCAAGAAGATCGTTTTCAAAGGAAATGAATAGCAAGGGCGCTGACCTAGAGTCTAATGAGCCAGGAGTATCTCTGTCTCGGCAAGGTCTAGAGCCTATGCAGGAAAGTCACTGTTTGGAAGAGGTTTTCTGCCACCATGGATGGTGCTCCAATCTTTGCTCTCATAATCTCATGTGGTACAGAGGGCTTACTCCGAATCATCCATGAAATCATCAGTACTAAGGGTCTCTACATAATAAATCCCGATTTATGCTGTTTTAGGGGAACGGAATGAGGCTATGCCTTATGGTAATGAGGTCGAGTCTTGTATCCCTCTCGTTTCCCATTCTCCTTGAACCAAGTGCAGAGTGAATCCGCTTCGGCCCTGGCGTTTCTGCGTAAAGTAGTCGCTCAGGGTTCGACACTAGCTGCCGTTTAGGAAATGACCATTAGGGGAAACCCTGATTTAGGTCGGTCCTAAGTGGGAACGTCCATAATTCTTCCTCTACGTGGCAGACGCGGAAAGTCCTAGATCGCAAATCTCGTAACATTCCATGGGAGTGCCGGGTGAAGCCTTCTAGATCTTCTTTCCGATGGACTGCTAAGACGTGTCCTGAAGGGAACAGGTGGACACATTACAATTGGTGAACAATCACTTTCTCTTGCCTATGAACCTATGCGGTTTGCAAAACATAGGGAGTACAAACATGACTAGAATAGAGTTAACTTAGGCAAAATGCAACACAACAAAAGGGAGATATGTATGTGTTGAATGAATGAATGTTGAAAGTGAATGAGTGAAGAAGATGATACAGATATGGATGCTCAAGGAGCAAAAATGTCCAACAAGTGTCTTATGATGCCATTGATGTTTCAGCCATGGTTTATGCTTGGTTTTCGCTATACTGTGGTTTGCTTTTGTCGGATGAGTTGAGCTCATGAGAAATGGACATCTCACATGATAATCTGGCAATGTTTTTGAGATTCTTTGTGAGTCTTATGTTATGTTATGTTGGCTGGTAATTTTCAGCATATGATGGGTATATGGAATGGTTGAACAATAGTGCGCAATGTTGTGTTGACTATGATGCCCTATGGAAATTCCAGTGTAGTACTTTACTTTTGATGCATTTGGTAGTGCAATCGAGGACGATTGCAAGGATCTCAAGGGAGAGGGTTGTCATGAGGACATGTATTTTTGAAACCTTACATAACATGTGGATTAATTTTTAATCACATGATTAAGTAAATGCTGTACATGTGAGATGCAACTGGGGTTAGAGTAAATTTACGAGCTCGGGACTCCAGAAAATCATGGGATGTCGAAGGCAAAAGTTGTTATAAGTTATGTTGCACAGGTACTTGGTGGTATCTGGTATCAATTGTTGGCTTAGGTCATCCATTTGGCCATAAATGTCAGTTGGTGACACTAGATATGTGGCGTTTAATGGTACCTAACGCCAATCTAATGGTCAAAGATGGCACAGAGAGACTCGGGAGTGAAAGATGCCTAGCCAATTTAATTATTGGCCAGTTTGATTATTTTTCTGGGCATCGAAATAATTATTAGATTAATTTTCAGTAATTAAAGGTTGAAAATTAATATTTAATGATGGATAATGTTGGAAAAACCATTTGGGAAGGCTGCCACTTGGTAAACTTGCCCATACAGGCTGGTAAAAGGCTGAAGAAGAGGAAAAACGAGATCATTCTTACTGTAGCAAATGTGGGAGAGCTATGAGCAGCTATGGCCAGCCTATTATCAGCCATTGCAGCCAACCACGAGTGAGTTTTGAGGAGGCGATTGTAGATCCAGACCCTCCACAGCTGGGCGATTACATCCAGGTACAAGGTGATAGCTGATTTGGATGTCTCAACTGTAGGTGATAGCAGATTTGGATGTCTCAGCTGTAGGTGACAGCATTTAATGCTGTTGTGACAGGGCAGTAGCTGCATTTGACTGATTTTCAGTCATTTTTCACGATAAAACTCTGAATTTTCTCTCTCTACAGCTTTCTCTCTCATCTCCAGCCATTTCATATCCTTGCTTTGAAGATCTTAGCATTTGGACCGTTGGAGGTTGAGAAATAGCAAATTTTTTGCAGTAAACCCTAATTTACAGCAAAAATTAGGGTTTAGCAGC
Organism: Lygodium microphyllum; assembly: GCF_053477565.2. Classification (NCBI taxonomy): domain Eukaryota; kingdom Viridiplantae; phylum Streptophyta; class Polypodiopsida; order Schizaeales; family Lygodiaceae; genus Lygodium; species Lygodium microphyllum. The sequence continues at coordinate 118,505,928 of NC_141158.1, forward strand.
AGCCTCGGAAAATGTCCCAGAAGTTGGAAGCTCCAAGACTTGGATTTTTCAGGTCTGAAGCTGAATTTTAGCTAAATTCAGGTGGAGGACTAGCCAGCCATTGAATTTGGGACATTTCCATCGTCTATGAAGTGGGTGAAGGCCAATAAGTGCCCAAATCAAGGGGCAAAACGGGTTGAAGACTCGCTGGTCACTTTGGACAGCAAGGGGAGTTTGGATTGCGAAGGGGATCAAAAGAATTCCATTGTAAATCTTCTTCTTTTTCAATAAACCTAAAGACATACCGAAAGGGGTGCCGATTTTGGAGCCAATCGGGTGTGCATTGTCCAAGATCAGTAGGTAAATTTGTATTTTCAGATTTGCATTTATTATTTGTTACTGCAATTAAGTTGTAATCAAGGATTTACCACCTATCCACGGAAGAAAGGTTGGTTTCAGCTGCCCCCTTCTACATGTTGTCATTTGCACTAGGACCTTAGGCTGTTGTCACCTACTCTTGGAGGGCTCCAAATTGTTATAACTTGCCAAAGGATTAATTGTTGGTGGCTGCAAATCACATTAGTAACTTCTCCTTGCTCTCTAACAACCTCCTTTCCTCTCACAATGGTTGGAACAGACTCCTGTAGCCCCTAAAATCGTTTTTTTGGCTTGCATGGGCAAGTTTTGCCAAGTGGTAGTATTCTAAAACGGTTTTTTCATTATTATCCATAGTTAAATATTACTTTTTAGTCTTTAAATATTAAAAAATAATTTAACAATTATTTCGGTGCCTAGAAGAATAATTTGGCAAACCAATAATTAAATTGGCTAGGCAACTTTCATTCTTGAGTGTCTTTAAGCCATCTTTGACCATCAGATTGGCATTAGGTACCATTAAATGCCACTTCTCTAGTGTCACCAACTGACACTTATGGCCAAATGAATGACCTAGGCCAACAACTGGCACTAGATACCACCATGTACTTGTGCAACATAACTTGTAGGAACTTTTATATTTGACATCTTGTGATTTCCTGGAGTCTCGAGCTCGTAAATTTACTCTAACTCACCTCACATGTGCAACATTTACTTAACCATATGATTAAAAATTAATCCACATGTTAAGTGAGGTTTCAAAAATATATGCCCTCATGATAGCCGACCCCTTAAAATCCTTGCAATTATCCTCAATTGCACTGCTAAATGCATCAAAAGCAAAATAGTGGACTAGAATTTCCACAAGGAATCATAGAGCTCAACCATTCCATATGCCCAATACATGCTGAAAATTACCGGCCAACATAATATAATGTAACCAGCCTTCCTTCCATGGATGGGTGGTAAATCCTTGATTACAACTTAATTATAATAGCAAACAATTAGTGCAAATCTGAAAATACAAATTTACTTACTGATCTTCGATAATGCATATCCAATTGGCCCCAAAATTGGCGCCCCTTTCGGTATTTCTTTAGTTTTATTGAAGAAGAAGTTGATTTACAATGGACTTTTGCTAATCCTTTTCGGTATTCCAACTCCCCTTACTGTGATGAATTGCCAATAAGTCTTTAATCTCATTTGTCCCTTAATTCGGGCAATCAATTGGCCTTCACTTGCTTTGGTGGCGATGAAAAATGCCCCAAATTCAATTATTTGCTGGTCCCTCCACTTGAATAGGCTAAAAAGATTTTCAGCCTTGTTGAATCCAAGTCTTGGAGCTTCCAATTTTTGGCACGCTTCTCGAGGTTGTTGTTAAACCCTAATTTTTGCTCTACAGATCAGGGTTTACAGCAGAGAAATCTGAAATTTCTCAGCCTCCAAGGGTCGAAATGTTGAGATCTTCGGAGCAAAGTTGTGAAATGGTTGGGAGATGAGAGGGAAAGCTATAGAGAGAGAAAATTTAGAGTTTTGTTGCGAAGAATGATTGGAAATCTGTCAAATGCAGTTGCTGCCCTGCTACAATAGCTTGTAGATGCAAAAAACTGAAGAAAATCAGTCATTTATTGCTACTGCCTTGTCTCAACAGTCTCTAGATGTTGTCTCATGCTGTTGATTGGTCTTCTTCTGCCCTTGACAGCCTCTGAAGGTCCTCCAATGGTTGCAAATCAGACTAGCAGCATCTCCTCCCTCTCTTTTGCAGACTGAATTTATAAAAATGCCTCTCCAGCCTCTAAAGACGTTTTTCAGTCTTGCATAGGCATTTTTGACAAGTGGCAGCCTTTCCAAATAGTTTTTCTAGCATTTTTCATAATTAAATATTAATTTTTAGTCTTTAATCACTAAAAATTAATCTAATAATTATTTCAATGCCTTGAAAAATAATCAGTCTGGCCAATAATTAATTGGCCAGGCAACTTTCATTCCCGAGTGTCTTTGTGCCATCTTTGACCATTAGATTGACGTTAGGTACCAATAAACCCACTTCTCTAGTGTCACCACAACTGACACTTATGGCCAAATGGATGATCTAGGCCAACAACTAGCACCAGATACCACCAAGTACCTGTGCAGCATAACTTATAACAACTTTTGCCTTTGACATTTCATGATTTCTTTGGGTCTTGGGCTCGTAAATTTACTTTAACCCCAGTTGTACCTCACACGTGCAACATTTATTTAATCATGTGATTAAAAATTAATCCACATATTAAGTAAAGTTTCAAAAATACATGTTCTCATGACAGTCCTTTCCCTTGAAATCCTTGCAATTGTCCTTGATTGCACTATCAAATGCATCAAAAGCAAAGTACTACACTGGAATTTCCATAGGGCATCATAGTCAACACAACATTGCGCACTGCTATTCAACCATTCCATATGTCCAACATATGCTGAAAATTATAGCAATATAGCATAAGACTTACAAAGAATCTCAAAAACATTTCTAGATTATCATGTGACATGTCCATTTCTCATGAGCTCAACTCATCTGGCAAAACCAAACCATAGTATAGTGAAAACCAAGCATAAACCATGATTGTATTGTAACATCAATGGCATCATAAGACATGTTGCTGTCCACAAAACTAGCTGAATACCATTGAATATTAATGATCATACACTGAAAATCAACGCTCGATAATCAGCTCCTGATGATCATTAATTGATGCTACACCAAGCATAACCAATGCCATACCAAGCATAACTGATTATATATTGAGCATAACTGATGCAAATGTATAGTTTTAGAGCTACAGTGAAAACCATACCAATCTACATACCAAACATAGTGACTAGTACACTGAATAGTAATCCCTTGGCAAACATACTGCTCAGTTACAGTACCATGAATGTATGTTGAATACATTCGAGATCTACTACTTCTAGAGCTGTCCATTATTGAGGAGCGGAGGTGCTAGCTCCCTCACAAGTATCAGGTAATACTTTGGACCTCTGCTATGTTGAACCTGATTGAGCCTGAACTAAAGTCGGCTCTAATTGGAAAGCATCAAGGTAAAGCTGCAACAACTGAGGATGGTCTGCCAAGTCATCCTCCTCTATCCATTTGGCATCCATTGGTGAATAATTTTGAAACTTCATCAAGTACCCTTGGAACCCTTTCCCCTGATCTTTCTCTCTTTGTGTGCCAAAATTTGCTTTGGTACCAGTTTTTCATCGAGCTTTTCAACCTCTGGCTAAATTTCAGCAGATACATCTCCATGAAAAGGTCTAAGCAAGCTCACATGAAAGGCATTGTGTATCCACTAGTATGGAGGCAATTTCAGCCTATAGCATGCATCATTGATCCTCTCCAACACTTGAAATGGCCCGTAGTATCTCATAGACAGCTTTGGATACAATCGCTCTTTGCCCTTCATCTTTTTCAGCCGTGCCTTTTCAAATCGCAGCAATACATAATGACACTCTGCAAAGTGCAAAGCACACCTATGATGATCAATTGCTCTCTTTTGCTTATCTTGTGATCTTTGAAGTGCATTCTTAACCTTCTGATAAGTTGCATCCATGCTTTCCACATAGCGATCAAACTCAAAGATCTTATCTTTTGTGTGCAAAATAGGGGGTACTTTCTTACCACCCTCTACCACCTCAAATGGAGCTTTGCCTGTAGAACTATGCACTGTGTTGTTGTAAGCAAACTCAACCAAGAGCAAATACTGCTCCCACTGTGTCTTGTGGTTTGAAACATAGCACCTCAAAAGATCTAATAGTGTGGAATTTGCTTCCTCAGACTGACCATTTGTCTGCGGATGGAAGGATGATGAGAATTTCAGCATGGTACTCATATTCTCAAACAAGCCCTTTCAAAATAAACCTGTCATCCGGGGGCCTCGATCACTAATGATCGACTCTGGCATACCATGATACTTAAAGATGCGCTGTAAAAACAATCGTGCCATATGAGCAACCTTAATTTTCTTCCTCACCGGAATGAAATGGGCTTGTTTGCTAGACTTGCAAATGATAGTCCATATCCCATCATTCACTGTAGGTGTCTTAGGAAGCTAAAAAATAAAGTCCATTGCAATGCTTTGCTAAGGCCTATCTGGAATAGGCAAGGGTTGTAACAAACCTGGTATCTTTTGCCTATCATGCTCTACCTTGTGGCATATAATGCATGTCTTAACAAACTGTTCTATATCATACCTCAAAGCTAGCCAATAAAAGAAATGCTCCACTGCCTTGATCGTGGCATCAATACCTCAATGTCCTGCATACAGATGAGCGCGATTTTCAATGATAACTCTAGGCCTCAACTGCTTTGTGACACATAGTCGTCCATGCATCATCAGAAATCCATCTCTTACACAAAGTGTCCATGTCTTTGACCATTGCAAAGCTGATCATAAACATTAGCAAAGTTCAAATCAGCAACATATTTTGTCCATGTTGAGAACGATGCCCAACATTAGTCATTGCATTTCCCCCTTCACCACGTGATTGACTAAGGAGTGATGCATTCTCTCCACTTGATCCCGTATCACCATGTGAAGACACGCTTGCTGTAATTCACTGCTAAGAACAATTTCAGTAATAATGCAATAGTCCCAAGTTGCAATCAAGTACCACGGGCTCACCAATTCAAAGGATTTTATGGTATCTCGGCAATGGAACCATGTAACTAGCCTTCCTTTCGTGGATGGGTGGTAAATCCATGATTACAACTTAATTATAGTAGCAAACAATAAATGCAAATCTGAAAATACAAATTTACCAATTGATCTTGGACAATGCACACTCGATTGGCCCCAAAATTGGCGCCCCTTTCGGTATTTCTTTTGGTTCTATTGAAGAAAAGGCTGTCTTACAATGGATTCTCCCGATCCCCTTTGCAATCCAAACTCCCCTTGCTGTCTAAAGTGACTAGCAAATCTTCAATTTGAATTCCCCCTTGATTCAGGCACTTAATTGGCCTTCACCCACTTCATAGACGATGGAAATGCCCCAAATTCAATGGCTGGCTAGTTCTCCACCTGAATTTAGCTGAAATTCACATTCAGCCCTGAAAAATCCAAGTCTTGGAGCTTTCAATTCTTGGCATGCTTCTCGAGGCTATTGCTAAACCGTAATTTTTACTATAAATTAGGGTTAACAGCAGAGAAATTTGCAATTTCTTAGCCTCCAAGGGTCCAAATGCTGAGATCTTTCAAGGCTGTGAAATGGTTGGGAGATGAGAGAGAAAGCTGTAGAGAGAGAAAATTCAGAGTTTTGTCACGAAGAATGACTGGATTTTTCAGCGTTTTCCATAATTAAATATTAAATTTCAATCTTTAATTACTGAAAATTAATCTAATAATTATTTCGGCGCTCTGAAAAATAATATGACTAGCCAATAATTAAATTGGCTAGGCAACTTCCATTCCCGAGTGTCTCTGTGCCATCTTTGACCATTAGATTGGCATTAGGAACCATTAAATGCCACTTCTCTAGTGTCACCAACTGACACTTATGGCCAAATGAATGACCTAGGTTAACAATTGGTACCAAATACCACCAAGTACTTGTGCGGCATAACTTATAGCAACTTTTGCCTTTGACATCCTGTGATTTCTTTGGGTCTCGGGCTCGTAAATTTACTTTGACCCCAGTTGCACCTCACATATGTAACATTTACTTAATCGTGTGATTAAAAATTAATCCACATGTTAAGTGAGGTTTTAAAAATACATGTCCTCACGACAAAGGATGTAACAACCCTCAAGGATGTCGATGATAGTGGAATGCTACCTCGTGTGAGTTGACCACTTGGGAGTAGAAAAGAGCATGGAAGCTTAAGAAATCCGCTCCATGACATGAGCATAAGAGAGCATGTTATCACAAATGCGAGGGTTTTTCCCTTAAAAAGGTGCCCCAATTGGCTTTATGACCAGCCAATTGCCCAAATCACAAAAGCAATGCTGTGCAAGGTGCAATGCAAATTGGAGCATGTGTGCCATGAATTTGCACTTGAGCAAGGTCTCAATGGGTTTCCACTTTCTAAAGCAGAAAGAACATAAAGTATCATCAAAATATAAGTGGGAAAATATGAATCGAGATTAACCAATTGCACCAATTGAGATGCAACTTTTGAGGGCTGAGGAACTTGATTCCAAGCTCCCAAGAAGTAGGAATATGTTGAGGATACATGTTTGTTGAAGGTGAAGGATGCTGCTACCACTCTCAAAGGTTGAACAAAGGGGAAAATTGAATGAGGGGGTAGGGTTTATTCAAACACTTTGAGAAATCAAAAGTTGGTTGTGCTCTCAGAACTCCTAATGGTTAAGCCTTACAATAGCTCATGTGTGAAGGCACTCGGTTCTGAAACCACAAGAGAATACAAGGCAGTGGATGTACAAGCCTTACAATAGCTCAGGTGTGAAGGCACTCGGTTCTGAAACCACAAGAGAATACAAGGCAGTGGATGTACAAGCAACAGACAGCAAGTATATGCTTAGAAAAATGAGAATGACATCATGGACAAGAAAGATACAAAGATGGATGATGTTCAAGGAGCAGAGGGGCCGATTACAACGTAGCTAGATTGGAAGCAAAGGTTTGAAGCAGAGGCTGGAGAAACTGCACAAGCCTCCATTACTTTGGTTCTTGGGCTGTGGGTGCTGGAGTCATTGCTGGCGACACCATGAATCGCTAGGAGTTCATCAGGTTTGAATGGAGCGGCCAGCCAGCACTCAAATGTTTTGGACTGTGTATGAAATCACCCTGAGATGAGCTGAGTAGCTGTGGCAGGTAATGATCAGAAAATGTTGCAGTTTCTGGCTAGAATAATGATGTGGCAAACTGTGCTTGACAGTATCAGCAGCAGTGATGTCTCTAGGACAACAAAATGCATATGTCTGGTCTGGACAGTGGGAACAGCCATGTAGCAGCAGCGTGACTATCACTGGAAGATGCCTCTACCATGCATGTCATACGATAATGATGATAGGTGTGGCAGCAGCAGAAATGGTGATGAGGTTGAATGATGCTGATGGGAAGCTGGGGCACAATGGGAATGGGAATGATAAGAGTTGGCAATGAAAGTGGTCTTGTCCCTTGGTCTCATTTATGGAACCTTTTAGAGCTTTTGTCCTGCTGAAACTTTGTGCACTGTGATTATTTAAAATTGAACCTCTTTTTGGGGCTGTAAGAGAGATGAATAAATTGATCAATATGTGAGAATCTCATATCAGCAAGATACCATGCCAACTCAACACTGGTTGGAGATTGAACACTTCTTCTTCACATGTGCACCCTTGATAACATTTAGCAATGAAGGCTGCACATGTGCCTGCCATTCAGTTTATAGACGTAAGTGGTGGATCTTTGTGGGGGTTGGATGACATTCTTTTGATCACATTTGATCTTATTAATAACTTCAAGGCAGTAATATTGCTGGAGGTAGACACTCTAGGGTGGCAAATGGCCAAGATATAGTATACTCTGGTAGGTACTCTGCAAATTCTTGTGAGAATCCTCAAAATGAGGAAAAAAAAAAAAAAATTTTGTGTGAAAGAATACTGCCAGATGCTTCTGCCTAAAGGTCCTCTATGGTAGTTTCTTTTGGGAGTTTCCTCCATGATGCCTTCTTTATGTGCTTTTTTGGTAGTAGCTCCTTCTAGAAGCCTTGAGAAGCTACGATGTAGGAAGCTTTTTGGAGAAGTTCTTGTGGGGGTAAAATCCCAGTCCCACCCCCTACCGGTACTGTCCCAGTCCTGTCCCCATGTTAGAGCATCCTCTCATGGTGACGGGGCATGCCATTTTCTGCCTTTGTCCCTATCCCTACAAGATTGCTCATGGTTGAGCATCATCTGAGGATTTATTGTCTGGCAAGTAGTTTGAAGAGTCTCTAGCCAGTTCTTCGTGCCCCTTCAATATCTACACTCTAATATCTGAATTGCTGTAAGGTTTGACCTTAGTAACAGGGGATGGCCATTTTCTAGCTCTCTCTCCCAGTCCCATCCCGTACCCATACTGTTCCAGTTCCGTCCCCATGTTAGAACCCCCTCTCCTCTCATGGTGACGGGGAATGACATTTCCTGCCTTCGTCCCTGTCCCTGTCCCTGTCCGTGTTCCTGACCCTGCCCCCATTCTCAAAATCTGTCCCATGTTACTACGGGTTGGATAGAATGGGCGAGAGAGAAGTGCACACACTGTGATATTTGAATTACTGTTAAGATTGGATAGAGTGTGCAAGAGTGAGCATTCCTGTTTTACTCCAGTGGGTTTTGCATCTCCTGGAAATACTTCCAATATTTGACACACTAAGGGATGCTGTACATTATAGTGCTTGGTGCTCACGTGTCTTGCTTTAGCTTCCTTTGTGAGATTGAAGGTTGAAGATGTGTTCTAGAGAAAAAATGCATTCTTCTTGAAGCCAGTCTTATTGGGTGCCTTGTGTGCATCTTTTGATTGAACATGGAGGGAAGGTATGCAGGCACCAGGTGGGGATTTGGGAAGGGGTTGTGGTTCGGATGGGCAGGGAAATATTGACCAAGTGTTTGATTTTCTTATGTATCTTACTTGTTGACAGCATTCAAATAAGCGAGTAAACAAAGAGCTTTGGAGGGAGGCATTGACATATGGTGATATACAATTGATGCCCTTTGTGGATTATTACAACTTGATTACCTTAAAAACCATAGCTATCTGCATTTTCGGGGTATGTATATCCTGCCATTTGATCTGACACACAAGGCTTTTTTATCTTTTTTCTAAAATGGGGTTTGTTGCGAATCATGGGCCTGATTTGGAGTCAGACAGAAATAATAAGGCCTAAGTACATTATGAAGACGGATGATGATACATTTGTGAGAGTTGATGAAGTGCTAAGGGTTCTCAATCAAACACAAAAGAGTAAAGGTCTTCTATGTGGATCAATTGAGTTTGAAAGTCAACCACACCGGGACCCTACTGATAAATGGTACATACGAACAGAGGTAATGACATAAACTTGCAAAGCTCTTTTTGAAGTGAAGTATTATTCTGATTGTTTATATCTCAGAGTGTTTTTCTAATTGTGGTGATAAGATTTATCTCGGCAAGAGATAAGCAAAAAGTACAATTATTTATAAATGCTCTGAACAAATTTTTGAATAAGCAAATTATTCTGCAGCTTCTGCATTTTCTGTGGCTGTTGATTAAAAATGAGTCCCTTTTTATGAACAAATTATCTTCTTGCGTGCTAGTCACAAGCATTGCAAAGATTGTTATCGCACAAAATTCTTGTGAAACAGCTACCAAAAGAAAAAACCACTCTATTCCTTTGGCCTATATTTTCTAGGATCCAGTGTTTCTCATTGTTTAATTAAGCAGCTGAATGGAGTAAAACATCAGTGGCTTAAGGCCGAAGCTTGTGTGATTATTATGCTGATACATTGTGAAATATGAGGCTTCGATCCCCAGGTTCAGGGATCGTTCCTATTGCTATTTTCATATGGTCAAAACCAAAGGTAGCAGGATAAAAGCTTAGTGTTAGAGATGTCACGCACATATGTTGAGCTGTTGATTCGCTATTCGCTAATTTCTACAGGCGAAGTGATTTCTTTTAAGGGTTGTTTCATCTTGATACTATTAATGATGTCAACTAGTGGGCTTCAGCCAAAGGAAATCAGGTGTTCTTGGATTGCCATGTGTGTGAGATGTTTACATCCTTGCCTTGTGTATGTGGATGAAAAAATTCAGGTTCAAGACCTATCCATAAACACAAGATAAATACTACGTACAGCATGCCACAAAACTATGGGCCCTTTAGATCTTACTTGCATTTAATTTGTCATCATTCTGCCATAGGCTCATTGCTCTCAATGGTGCACTGTTTGGGCTCTGCACGCAAGGCTGCCTCACACCAAAAGCCATGACCTTTGGTCCTGATGCTATATGCTTCACATGTAGCAATGCTTGTTATGCTTCACATGTAGCAATGAGCTATGGTCTTGACACTTCTCACGAGAGCGTCACCTGTTTTTGGTCTAGGAGACCTAGAGTAGCAGATAGTCCAGGACTTTGAACTCCATGGATACTGTTTCTAATGAGTGGGCCGGACACTTATTCATAAATCTGTATTGCATTAGCTGTGGGCCTTTCATCTTCATATAGAAGAGATGGTCTTTATGACTAGCGCATGGCTTTTTGGAAGCTGGCTTCCAATAGAATTGCAAACTTGTGGCTTTCTTCCTAGAAAACTCTCCCCTCTCTCCAAGCAGGCGAATATGTACAGTAAATCTGCTGTAAAAACCTGTACCTAGTGCACTGGAACAGTAAAGGTTCTCCTGATTCTGGAAGGTAACGTGGGAGGCTGACAAGATTCAACATCTTGGATCTCACTTTGTTGATAATCTGACACAAACAAGCAATTAGTAACTTCACCTGAAAATTTCAACATCAATGAAGTATCTGTAATGTTTGCACTGTGCAGGAATGGCCACTGCCTCAGTATCCGCCATGGGCTCATGGCCCTGGATATATCATTTCTAAGGATGTTGCCAGATTTATTGTACAGGCGCATTATAATACAACTTTGAAGGTATTTCTCTTTTTGATTCTATGCACACAAATGTGTGCGCCTGTCTGTCTCTCTGTTTTGTGTGTATTGACACATGGCTTGCTTGCAGCTCTTCAAGCTTGAGGATGTTTCAATGGGGATCTGGATAGATGAGTACCGAAGACAGGGGCAGAAGGTCTATTACAACAATGATGATAGATTCAATAACATAGGATGCAGTGATGGCTATGTCATTGCACATTACCAAAACCCCAAGCATATGAGTTGCTTGTGGGGGAAACTTAAGGAAGGTTTAGGGCCGCGTTGCTGCGAGTAAACTTCTAACCCACTAACCTTGTCCATAAGAGGGGCAGATGAGTTTACCATGAGAAGTGTATCATATAGTTAGTCAAAGTTAACAAACATTAGACACTTATTTAACTCAGTGACCACCTAAGCCACTGCATTTTTTAAGCTTCAGTGCAAGGATCAACCAGATCACAAGCATGAGGCTTTTTACACAGCATAAGGATTGGACTCCCACAAGACGGTATAGAAAATCTATCAGCAGCTATGTTAGAAATCCTGAATGCTCTGGTTAGAGGCAGCATTTCTCTGAGTTCCTGTATAAAGTTACAAAGTTGCTTCAGGCACAATCTCAGCTAAATGTCACTGGTGGAACAGTGCAATGTGTCAGAGTTTCATTGGATTCTATCCCTTGATAGGCGTTTTTTTTGTAATCTGTTATGTTTATCTTTGCAGAAAGAGTATCCTTGGGAAATTTGGTCTGCTGTCCAATCTAGTGGAGTGCAGTTTGGATGGAGTTCTAACTACTTTGTGATAGTGACCTTTTTTTATGTATTGGTTGAGATTATCAAATCAACTATGAAGTGTAAATGGTTTTACTCGAGATTTTGAAATCACTTTTTTTGGTCATTAAACTTCTGAATCAGAAGTATTTGTTCATGGTCCTTGTTCTTTCCACTTCCAACTTTTGGTTTTGCTTTTAGATTCACACTACTTTTAAAATTTGCTTGTGGAGTTCTTAATGAATGCACTTTTAGCAGAAGTTTGGAAATTATTGGCAGTGATTGAAAAGGATGGACTGAGGATAGTGGCAAGTGGAAGTCTGGCATCTAACTGCCCGCAGCTCTTTATTCATTTTTATTGCTTTTTAACTCCCCCATGTGTCAGCTGTTTTCCCCCCTGCCTGCATGCAGGGGATGGCTGATCTAAGTGGTCCATTTGCCCCGGTGCAATCAGCAGGGGGATGGAGGAGCCGAGCTGAAGAAAAGCTTCAGAGGGATCAGGAGGGTATGGACTTGGAATATGCAGAACTTCTCAAGCAATCTGTGCCCGAATATGGAAGAAATCAAGAGGGTTCTGCATGAAAACCTCAAGTTCTATAATGAGCAAAGTGTCAGCAGCTTGGTGATGAGGTTTTTAGAGCTCCAGCTGCATTTTCTTTATGTAGGCTCATGTCTAGGTATTTTAATTATTCCCTTACTGGATAGTTATTCTATTTTCTGGGAAAGCCCCATGGGGAACATGAATTTGAAAGGTGGTTTGGACGAGCCTACCAAGCTTACACTGCTTCGGTTCAATATAGGTTCATGGGCAAGTGGTTTTTACCATCAATGCTGAGCGTGGCTGGACGCTTTGGAGCATTGTAAGCTATGAAGCGCTTTTTATCTGTGCAGGTTGCATCAATGCTGAGCGTAGCTGGACGCTTTGGAGCATTGTAAGCTACAAAGAGAACTTTGTTTGTGTCCTTACATGGATATCAAACTTTTCACCCTAAGATCTCCCTCAGTTTGAGCATCCAGTGTGGGTCCCTCTATGCTGCACTAGATGATGAGGAGATTAGATAAATGGCTGAGGTGTTGAGCACATGCCCAATGTCCCTGAAGCCTGGAGGCAAGCAGGGCATTACAAAGATTAAGTGGATGCTGCACTGAAGTTCCAGAGGTCGTCGAGGTGTTTCATGCTAACAGAATCGAAATTGTGTGAGAGATCCCATTTGCTGCCTTTCCAGATTCTTGTTGCTTGTTTAGGGGGTCCGGCCAGTTTTCCCAGGGATTGTCTGACTAGGAAAATTAATGAGGAAGTTTGAGATACCTCTGCTGAGAAAGTGAAACAAAAAGATGGAAGATACACAATCTTCTGGAAAATCTGCTGGTCAGGAGGATCAGTTGCTCAGAGAAGCCTCTGGCAACAGAGAGGCTGAGAAGTCTGAACAGCCAAGCAGCTAAAGAAGAAGGAAATCTTCAGTGATAAGGAGAATATTCTGCAGTCTAAGGGTAAAGATCAGATTCACAAAGGTACAAGGGCAAAGAGAGAATCTCACTTAAAAGGCTGGCTTGTCCGCCTCTTGTTGAAAGAAATGTCTATGCAGCCTTGCAGGGACTTGATGGGGAGGATTTGGAAATTCTCAAATTAAAAGCCCTTGGAATGTAAGGGGTTTCTGTTCTAAGTCTAAAAAGACTGCATGCATGCAATTGTTGTAGCAGACCAATGTGGATATCATAGCACTGCAAGAGATTAAGCTAGGGGATGAAACTCTTGAAGAGATTTTTGATATGGGCTATGTTAGCTTTGCTGACACAGGTAATAGAGGCTGTAGTGGTACCCTTCTCCTGATCAAGCAGGATTTTAGACCTTAAATAATCTGGTCTGACAGGACTGGGAACATGCTTTGTTGGAGTCTTCATCGCGCTGTCTTTCCTTGTGCTTTCTGTTTATGACCCAAATGTTTCTAGGGATGGGACAAGGACTTTCTAGGACACAAAGTCATCATTGCGTTTGGGGCAAAGCTCGCATATGCAGTAGACACAGTCATGAGAGTGTCTTTGCTGGGACATGATCAATAACAATAATGTCCAAGGCATTGTAGTATAACCACCAAGAGGGTAGTCATATGATGATAAAAACCTGTGGAATACACCTTGTGTTTTCTTCTGAGTCGTTTAGGTCTGAACACACTCTATCCACAAGCACTTTTTACCCTCTTGCATGGGAAGGTTTTTTCCCCATGTGAACACACCTCAGTATGTAGGTCTAAATAACCTTAGAGTTGTATTTGGTACTTCTATTCTTGTGATTCATTATTGTGAAGGTATTCTTGCACACTCAAGAGCTCTTGAGTGTTTACTCTCACTTTGTGGACCATTGACCATTGGCCTTGCTACCATTGTGGTATCAATTCTATCGTCAACTTTGACATGTGAATTCCTCAAGGACAATGATGGCCAAAGTCATCATTGCTCTAGCCTCCTTAGTTGCCGTACTTTTTATTGTGTCCTCTCTCTCTATACAAGCCGCATGCAATGCCTCATTATGTAGCCCTTTGTGCACTCTCTCAAACTCTCTTGTTGGTGATCTCCTTTGCCTTGCCATTTTCTATGTATCTATAAAAAGCTTAGAAACTCTAATTTTTGAGTTTTGGGGCTTTCAAAAATTTCTATACTTTTTGGTCTATATGGTTGGTCTTGTCCATCTTTGCCATCTTTTATTGCGTATGAAAACTCAAAAACCCTAGTTTCATCTTGAATTTTTAAGCAATTTTTAATTTAATGCAACTGACATTAAAAAATTTGGGGATTTTTGATTGATTTGCTCTATTTTTGAAATTTCTTGAAATTTTCGTATTCATCTTTCATTGCGTGGATCTTTATTGAATGTGTAAAATTTATTAATTTTTTCGACATGTGCATAACATCTAGGGAATTTTGTCCAAATCACTCGATTTGACTTCGATTTTGTGAAGTCTCAATTTACTACCTCAACATTTTTATATGTATGTGTCTAAATAATGTCAATATCAACATTTGTATTGGTTTTATGCTCTTTCATCTCATTTTATTTTTAAGTCATTTTTTCGCGCATTTTTGTTAGGATAGCAACTATCTTCTTTAATTTTAGACGAATTTAAGTAGTTTCTAAAGATGATATATAATTGGAATGAATCATTTGGGTGCTTTCTATTGAGAACAAGTTAAATGGTACCATCTATTCCACTTGGTTGTATGTGATGAAGCATGTATTTAGAGGTGCGGCCAATAAACCCTAATGCACTTGCAAAGATTTGGTTGGCAAGTTGTAACACACTCATATATGCTAGTGCCTTTATTTTAGGTGGCTTATTGCGACTTTTAACTTTGTAGGAGTTATAATTGGTGCTCTCTCTGTCCATGGAGTGGATTGGGATATGCGTGAAGTATGCTCTTTGATTGCTTTTAAATAACTCATTATTTTGTATATTTGCTCATGTTAAAGAGTGCTTGGGATAAGCTTACATCTCTTTATCAAATAAGAAATGAGGCATGTGTTGCTAATTTGAGGGAGGGATTAGATTTTGGGATAATATGGATATCTATCATACACAAATTATAGATTGATATGAATAGAGAGCTATCTTGTCTTCTCTATTATGCTTGGTAGGCTTTCATGGTCTTATCAAATGTTTGTTACTACCTTGCGAGTGGTTTCTTGCGGTCATGGGCATAAATTTTTGTTGATGAGTTGATCGCACTAATATTGTAGAAGCGGGGTTGTCTCAATCACTTTGTTGCTACATCCAATGCTTATATCTCTTTCTCCTCTCATCATAGAGGCAAAGGGAAGTAATTAGGTTCTTCATCTAGCCATTAGAATGACAAGGGTAACTCATTGCGCTCTTCTTTTCCTTAAAAAAAAATATGAGCGAAAAGAGAGAGAGAGAAGTATTGTTGCAAGCTAGGATTTGCAAGTGTAAGGCTATGGAGGAGGAGAATAAACAAGCCTCATTGGTTGTTACGACTACCATTTTTAGTGCTTTCAATGGTGGGAAGGATGAGGCAACTCATATTGTAGAAACTTTCAATTCATATGCTTTTGCAATGTCTTGTTTTTATGATTCTACTATATATGATATAGGCCTTTCAGTAGAGGATAACGAACAACATTGGTATTTTGATAGTGGTGCTAGCAAGCGCATTACCTCATCTAAGTATCTTTTCATTTCTTTGGTTGATGCTACACATGGCACTGTTACATGTATTAACAATGTTACTTATGCACTCGAAGGCATTGGAAAAATCCTTATATTGTAGTGAATGGGGATGTTGCCTCCTCAAATGATGTCCTTATATTGTAGTGAATGGGGATATTGTCACCTCAAATGATGTTGTGCACTTGGCATTTGAACGAATCTATTATTGGTGTTAAGTCATTGTCACTAGTGGTTGTGAAGCTAGATTTGTTCGGTCACAATGTGTGGTTAAGGATACACATGATAATAAGTGATTGTTATCATTAGTATTTCATGTCGTGGCTCGTATAGACTTAACGTTTATGATAGATAGTGTCACTCGTTTGGATACTTGAATTTTAATTGCTTGTCATGCTTGTATAGGGATGATATGGTCTATGATTTGCCTGATATGCATGTGCCTTATAAGCACATATGTGAGGAGTGTTTACTTGGCAAAATGTATAGATTCAACTCTCTCAAGGATGGGAGAGTGAATGCCACACAAAAATTACAGCTTGTGCATAGTGATGTATGTGGTTCTATGCATACTCTCTCTTAGTGGATGCCTACTTTGTTACCTTCATTGAAGGCCAAGTCAAAGATGTTCTTAAGCTTTCAATGGTTTATTGCTATGGTTGAAAACTATGGTGGTTGCTAATTGGTTACTCTTTGCACTTATAGATGAGAGTACATAATCTATTCCTTTTTCAAACTTCAATTAGGCACATAGAGAAGATTTATAGCAGGTGCTTTTCTTATTAAGTCTAGATGTTATAAGAATTTGTAATATTTCTTTTTTCTAGGGATATTATTCATTAGTGCACTATGCCTTGTACACTATAACAGAATGGTCTTGTCAAATGTAGATCTCTTGGTGGAGATGACCAAATATATACTCAATGGGAAGCCTTTGCTATATAAATTTTAGTTGGATGCGATTCATACCACTTGCTATGTGCTTGTCTAGCTTGCACTCGTGTTCTATCTCAAAAGATAAAAATTGCAAGACAAAATGATTAAATGTATTTTTATTAACTATAACATGGAGATCAAAGGCTATTGATTGTACTAAGTGGTTACAGACAGTGCTTGTTAGTAGCTATGTCTTTGTTGAAGATTTAGAAAAGCCTTTGTATGATTGCAAAAATCAGCTAACTATTGGCCTTGAAGATATGTTTGATTTGATTATGCCATTGTTTAAATCATTCTTAAAGATTGTTGACTATGCACTTGCTCAATCTCATGCATCATTGCAATAAATTCAACAACTTGCCTATACATGTTCGACTTAATTTTTCCTCATTTACAATTCAGGATTATGATGATTGAAAATTGCATTGATGGCTGCAAAGCTAAGCTCATGGCAAAGGGTTATGCTTAGAGATATGATGTTGATTACGAGGAGAGATTTGTATCCATGTCATGTATGATGACCATCCATGTAGTCATTGGTTTGGCTACATATCATGGTTGGAATGTATATTAGCTTAACATTAAAACTACTTTCTTTGATGGTGACTTGAATGAGGAAGTCTATGTTAACCAACTACTAGTGTTTATATAGGAGGGTATGGAAAGAAAGTCTATTGTTTGTAGAAAGTATTGTATTGGATGAATTAGACACCATGAGCATGGTATGAGAATATTCATTCTTATTTTTAGGCTTTTAGAACAAGTCAATTAAGAGCACCCTTTAGACAAAAGGGGCATGCTTTTCTCATTCTGATCTTGTATTTAAGATTGAAAGTTTGAGCATTTAAGATTGATTTACAACAAGCATTTGCTCTGCTAGATGTTGGCTAGTTGCACTACTATCTTGGTATCTAATTTGATATTGTTGGGTGGGATTGCATTGGATAATTATTGCAATGTTTTCAATTTGAGGAGTGCAAACATGTCGCTACTCTAGTTGAGTTAGGCTTCTATTCTTCTCTTGAGGATGTTGGTATCCTCCTCAACATGAAGGCAAAAAGTGTGTGTGAAAGACTTTTCACACTAAAACAACCAAGAGAAATATAAGTGTAATAAACCCTTTTGGAGTGAATGATGTGAACCTTTATAGGGCTATGGTAGATCGATCTCCAAAGGGTAATAATTGTAAAACCTTGTGAAAGACTTCAAACTTTTTCCTCGAAAGAGTGTCCATGTTATGGGGATGTGCACTTGTAATGTTTAGCTTTAGCATTATTACGTTATGGACATTTGAGGTCCATGTGTGAAGTACAAGTCAATTAAGTTACCCCAAGTGATTAGTGGTGGTTGGGTGACATTGCTAAAAGTTGTAGAAAGTTATGTCGAATAGATACTTGTGGGTGCTTAGTGTTAACATGGATCTAGGCCATTCATTGGGCCATTAAAATGTCCCATGGCGACATTGGTAGAGTAGGTATTAATTTAAGTTAAAGCTAGTTCAAAGTCAATTAATGTTGGTGTAATTAAATATTCCATAGGGGTTATCACATTAATTGTGAATGGGCACTAGCTAGTTCTCGAGAAGGGTCAAATAAACGATTAATTAATTTTTAGAAATTAAAATTAAAAAAGTATTTAATAATAGTTAAAAATTACAATTAAAAGGCTACCAAATAGTAAAAGAAACTACTACCTTTGTTAAAATTAACCATGGAAGCTGCGAGAAGGCTATTGGGGGACTAACTAAGGGTGATTCTAGCATTTAGAGGTTGAGGGAGGAAGGAGCCATCAATTAAGCTCTAAGATGGGTGATACTTGATTGCACAGTGCGATAGGATACGTGTAGTTGGTTTCCTCATTTTAGTTGATTTGATTAATTACTTATTCTAACCTTTGAGTTATCATTTCAAAGATACTCCTTTTATCTTATTTCTCTCTCATCCTCTAATATTCCCTCAACAATTCTCAGCCACTTCTAACTTTCAGTGAAGAGCAATAGAAGAAATTGATGTCAAAATCCTAATTTACATAAAAAAAATTAGGGTTTTTGCAACCATCTTGAGAGTTGTGCCCAATCACCAAAGATCTTGTACTCGATGTAATAATTGAAGGCAAGAAATTTGTAGTTGATTTGAGAGGTATCCCATTCTCAATTCATTGTGACATGCATGCAAGAGATTGATGATCCAACTATGTTTGGATTATGGTAAAATTAAGGAGAAATTGATTCTACAAAGTGTTAGTCATTTTTGATAGCAATTGTATTGAAGATTGAAGGGGATTAGCTTGTGTCTAAGCATACTTCAACCTTTTAGTAATACAAGATGAAGAAATACTGCAAGGGGTGCCAATTATTGGGGTCAATTTGGTGTTGGTGGCTATTGAAGATTAAGTGGTAAAGTTGATTTATTTCTTGTTGTAATGTGTGGTCTATAAGATTCAAAATGCATTCACATTTTTGAAAGGAAATGCATTGTAGTGGTGGCCCATACTTTTGATGCAAGGTAGAGCACCATCAACATGGGTATAAATTAAGCAATTGTTTGCTTCTAGTTCGTTGAGAAGCACATTTGAAGTGGATACTATGTTTGCTTGGAATAAATTGGATGCATCACAATACAAAAATTTAGAGCAATACAATAAGAAGTTTTGGGAGGCATTGTTGTCGGTCACTTCTTATCATGATGTCCCTATTTCAAAGAAAATTGATAAGTATTGCTGGGGGCTGCTGCCTAGGGTCATTTAGGGATTTTTGCATAAAGACCATAGTGAGTAGTATGTTATAGCTTATTGAGATGGCATGTACAGTTGATGCTTTGATGCATGGAAAGTCTTTGGGCTTGAAAGATGAAATGTGAGGCCATCCAAAAAAGTGTCCAAGGTTGAGAAAATTCCAAATTTGAAAATATGATTGAGAAGAGGCAAATGCGGCAAGAAAAGGCTTGGAAATTGGCAGCAAGGTGTAAAAAACTAATGATTGCTAATAAATGCTTTGTTTGTGAACAAGAGGGTAACATGGAAAGGGACTATCCCAATTGGTAGCAAGTTGAAAGGGAGACCCCCAGGGGAAAAATCCAAAACTTTGACTAGTTTAGTCTTTGACATGGTGGTAGTTCAACCCAATGATGATGCTACAGAACTTTGCAAGGCATGGGTTAAGGTACAAGATTAGCATATCTTAATCTTCTTTGATCATGGTGCACATTCAAATTTTCTCTACAAACATGGCTTCCTGTCTTAGCATCAGAGAGAATGAAATGGCTCTCATAGATTGGTATGGTGGCATGCAAGAGAGGATGAGATGGTTCCCATGGGGGAGATTAGTATGACATGCAAGAGGTACGTAAAGTCTCACTCCTATCATTGGGAAGCTTTGGCTACACATTCGGAGTTTTCATTGGGAAGCTTTGGTTACACATTCGGAGTTGGACAACAAAGAGTTCTCCATAACAACATGAAGGATGTGATATATTACTTGGAATGCATTAGTGCCATCATGTGCATGTAGGAGTTGATACCCATGATAAAGTTGCAACTTTTTATCACTCATAAGGGCAAGGCCCATACGTTGGATGTAAAATTGAGAGAGTTTGTCCATGTTGTAACAACTTCTACCATCTCTAAAGTAATGAAAAATGAGCTTTCAACAAAGTATGGTCTTTGCTAAAGATAAAGATGATAATGAGAATATCGGAAATGTGTTTTTTGGATAAGGATGGCATTTCATTTTTAAAAATGTATGATGGTTTTTCTCTCCATCGTTTCAAGGGGAGTTACCGCCCGAAATGTTAAAAGATCATGGTATAGATTTAATCCTTTGGAGTAGCTCTCGTAATAAGCCACCATATAAGGTGAGTGTAGCCCAACATGGGGAGATTATGAGCCAAGTCAATAAGCTATTGGAAAATGGGCCGATTCAACTTATCTCATCTCCTTGCTATTTGTAAGTGCTTTCGGTGCAAAAGAAGGATGATTCATGGTGTGTGTGCATTGACTATTGTGTATTAAATAAGATGATGATTAAGAACTAATTCTAAATTCCAAGGATTGATGATATAATGGATAGATTGCAGGGGTCATCTATTTATAGCCGTATCAATTTGAAAAGTGGGTATCATTAGATGTGTGTAAGGCCAGAGAATGTACTAAAAAGAACTTTTAGGGTATGTTTTAGATTTTGAGTTTGTGCTGTTTGTGCTTACGAATGCTCCTACCACATTTAATAAGATGATGGGTAGGATATTTGAACCACTTAGAGTTTTCATGGGTACATTCTTTGATGACATAATAGTGCATTCAAAGAATGAGGAGCACATAATTTGGATAGAGTGTTCAATGAGTTACATAAACATAGACTGATATTAATGACAAGAAAGGTTGGTTCTTTTTGCATGTAATCCACTTTTTGGGGCATTTATATTGGTTGGTTCCTTTTGCATGTAATCCACTTTTTGGGGCATTTATATTGGTTGATGGGGTATGAATGGATCCTACAAAGGTAGAGGCAATATAGTCATGGCCATGTTTGCAAATATACATGAGATTCATAGTTTTTTGGGCTTATATTCTTATTGTAGATGGTACATTCACACTTTTGCTAAAATGGCATCTCCATTGCATACTTTGCAAAAGAAGGGAGTGCCTCTTAGATGGAAAACAATGGAAATTTTAGCATTTGAAAAGTTAAAAGAAAAGATGACTTTGGATCCAGTGTTAGTATTGCCCGATCTTAATGTATGTGGTAACAACATTAGGCCTATTTTAATGTAGGAAAGTGACGTTGTGGCATATGAGAGTTGTGTTCTCCATGGTACTGAAAAGAATTTGTAGGCTTATAATAAGGAATTATTGTAATTCATGTAGTTTCCACATGGAAACACAATCTTTTACGAGTTGATTTCACTGTGCCGACAGATCATCAGACATTGCATTCCTTTCTTTCTCAAACCAAGTTGTTGAGAAGCATATGAGATGGAAAAATCGTGTCTATGTTTCATTTTTAGATTTTGCATATTGATGTGGTAAGAACAATGTAATGGTTGATGCATTGTTAAGGAAGCCTAAGATTTTAGTAGTTATCATGGTTTATCACACTGATTTGGATGCCATAAAAGATTAGTACACGACTAATTTGGAATTTACCAATGTGTACGCATAACTTTGCAATGGACAAAGACATGAGAGCATTTTATGCTTAGAGATGGATTTCTCATGATGCACGTGTAATTATGTCTGATTAAGTAGTTGAGTCCGAAAGTGAGGATAGAGTGTTATCCTCCATCGTATGCAAGCATAGAGGCATTGATGCTGCATGAAAGGTAGTGAAGCGCTTCTTCTATTTCCTAGCTTTGAGATATGATATAGAGCAATTTATTCACACATACATTGTAGTGTCAAAAGGTAAAGCATGATAGAAAAGATCCTTAGATTGTTACATCCTTTACCTATACTTGATAGCCCTTGGAAAAGTATTGCTATGGACATTGTTTTTGAAAATGATGGGATTTGGACTATCATGTGCATGTTTAGTAAGCAAGCCCACTTTATTTCTATTAGGAAGAAGATAAAGGCCAATCATATGGCACAACTATTTATGCAACATATATTATAGTACCATGGCATGCTTGAGTCAATCATAACTAGATTCATTGATGACTAGTTTGTTTTGGAAGGGGCTATTTGAGAACGTGGGTACCACATTAAAATTTATTTCTCCTTCCATCCATAGACAAATGGTTAGTCCAAAGAGGCAAACTCTACATTTTTGGATATTTTCGAGGTGTATGTTTTGGATTATTAGGTATTATGGAAAGTTTTTACCCTTGCTTGAGTTTGCATAAAACAATATGGTGCATAATTATATTGGCACGGCTTCTTCTGAGGTTGTTGAGTGTGGAAATGAAGTTCCATCGATCTTGCATACAAAGGAAAATATTTATGAGGCTGATAGGTATATTGAAAGTCTAGATGTTGCTTATCAAAAGGTGAAGCAAGCACTTTAGATGTTATAAGAGAAGCAGAGAAAAACAATTGATTGCCATAGATGCACATTAGAGTTTGTCTAGGATGATTGGATATTGCTGCTAGTTGCAAAGGCTAGGATGAAAAAGATATAAGGCAAATATCACTTGTATCCAAAGCTGAATATGTGTTATTATGGGCCCTTCTAGGTAGTGAAAAAGATTAGTTATGTGATATATAGATTGAAAATTTCTCCACATTGGTAGATTGGAGCCCCAAGAGGAACACCAAGGAAAAGGGAATTCTCTTGCAAGAAAATCTATATTGTAATACCAACAAGCTTCTTTATCATGTTTCATATGATCACAATGAAGAAAAGAACACCAGGCACAACAAATCTTCATACAACATCATGTAGATCTCCCACGGATTTGATAGAATCAACCATATTCTTCAATATCTTCACAAAATCCATCAATAGAACAAAGAAAGCAAAGGAATACACCATCTTTGAATGGAAATACATCACATAGTATTCATCTTCAATATCTTCATAGTCTTCTCTCTCAATCTCTCATATACAATCACTCTGTTTGAGTAAAATTGGCTATCTCTGACTCTCTCTCTCTTTCTCCATCAATAATACATCATATCCTCACTACAATCTCTCAAAAATCACCTTCAATAATCCCTCTTAGGTCGTGGATACCCCTCCCAAGAGGTATGTTTGATATGAAGAGTCACCAGAGCCACTACAGTGTCTTTTCATAGCTCACTACTGTCACTTCACTCTAGTCTTCACTTGAGTCTTCAGCAGCTACTTCTTCCACTTCTTTCAGCTCTTTTGCACTTGTATTCACCTCTTTCCAAGGCTAGAAAACTTTCCCAAGCTACACTCTCATCCATCAGAACACATACAGAAGCATACAGAACAGTCACAGAACAGTACCAGAACAGCTACAGCTACAGTACAGAACAGAACAGAACAGAAACAGAAGCTCTACAGAACACCTTCAGAAGGTTACAGAAGGTCATCAAAACCACATAACTCATTCTTAAACCATTCCAAACTTTCACAAACCATTCAATAAGCTTTCTCAAGATCTCAATCTTCATCAATCAATACTCCATCCCTCCTTACAGAAGACAATCAGAACAAAACAGAGCAAAACAGAAGGTATACAGAACCAATCAGAACCTATTAGAACATCATAGAACCACTAATAAACATCATGAACTTCCAAAACACAATCAATATCATCCAAAACACTCTCAAACCACTTCCAAACCAATCAATCATCTCATAAAATCAACCATTCAGCTCTCAAAAACAACAAAAATCAGCCAAAAAAACAAGTCATTTCAACACTCAACATATCCCTACACTTAATAAGGAAGCGTCCTCGCGACCCAAGAAAAAGGGAATATAAGTGCATTTAAAATCACAACTTTAATCTTCAATATCTTTTCAAAAAGAATCCATCCACCACGACCCCAACTTATAACCTGTTTCTGATATAAAAATACAAAGAAAGGAAAACCCTTTACACATTAACACCTCTTATCAAACAAGAAAATCACAACAAATTTGTAAAGGATATAAGAGTTTTCTTCTTCTTCATCAGCATCAGCTTCAACTCTGCAACCACAAACCCAGCACCACAATTCTCCAAAATGTAACTCGCACACGAAATTCAATCCAATAGAAAACCACCACGCTCATTTTACATAAATGAACTCACAACACAACCATCTGAATGACTCCTCCAAAAAGAGAGATTTTCATTAAAAAGCATCCACCATACATTGGAAAGGTATCAATGAAGATGATCCCTCTTGAAAGATTGATGTTGTCGGAAACGATCCATAGACAAGGATTCATCTACAAAGTTTTTGGGAGGATTTTGAAAAAACTAAAGACAGCACATCCTTTCCAACAGGACCAGGTATCCGCTAGGCAAACAAAGGGCATGAAAATACAAAATATCCAACTGTGGGAATCAATGCTCACGTTGACATTCATGCACAACTTGGGAATAGGCTTGGAATCATTATGAGAGTGCCTATGCATATATGCCAAGTACCAAGCAAAGTGAGCAGTTAATCTCACTGAAGGATTGGCAGACTGTGAATACTGCTGATCAAAATGAACATAGTTCTGATAGGCTTGACTGGAAGCTGTCCATTCTCCTGGAATTACTGGCCAATTGATCTGAGGTCCTGTAAGGGAATCATCCGAACTCCATCCCCTTCTTCTGGAAATCTGATTATCAAACCCATCATAGTCACTAACCAACTGAGGTGGTTGAGATATAGAAGTGTTAGGAGAGGGTAGTGGAATAAGGAAAAGTGGATGAAGGGAGGGATAGGAAAAATCATAAAAGGAAGAAAAGGTTAAAGAAGGAGTGGCAGAAATTTGGAGGGAATCACTAAGGAAGGGTGCTAACTGATAAATAGGAAATGTGGAGGGTACATGAATGGATGGAGAAGGACAGGGTGGAGAAGGGAAAAATACCCTATCCTCAATAAAGGAACAGTATGTAAAAATGGGAATTTGAGGGAAAGATGAAGGTTGGAAAAGAAGGGGTAAAATAATTGTGGAATTAGATTGACAAAGGGAAAGATATGTAGCATATCGGTGAGCCATTTGTTGGTAATAGAGGAGGGTAGGAACAGAAGGTCCTAAGAGAGATCATCTATGATAGGCATCAAAGAAGGTAGAATCAAACGGATTATGTTTTGAAAGATAGGCTAAGAGATCCATCCTCAGTTGATTAGTACTCTGGGCATAAGTAGGAGCTGTGTTTTGTCTTTGATTTAGGACCACAAAATCAATCATGGGATGCCATGAATTATCATGACAATTAGCCACTTTGGAGGAGTAACTCTGGAACATGTCAGCTATGCACAACTCTAAATGGTTGACATATAAAACAGCTTGTAATACCACATCCCCCACATACCATGCCATATCCACCTCATCGAGAATTAACAAGTCCCCTCGTAGATACATGTATGACATCAACATGGTATCTAGCGTGACAGAATCTTCAAATACCATCCTTACTATCTCTGTCAGCAACTCAGCAGACCAAGCCCCACTCCAGCCATCCTCTAGAAGAGGTAAATCCATCATGGAAAGCTTCATGTAGAAGACCAACTTTTGTAAGTGGTAGTGGACAAAGAAAGAATGGTCTGGTGAAACATATTCCTGAAACTGCTCAAAGGTAGACCATAACAAGTCCATTCTGGACTGCAATCTTTCCACTTTATCTTGGAATAGAGGACACAAAGTAGCCTGTCACTGAAGAGCAGCCAAGTCCTGCTGTGAAAGAGAAGGAATCAAGGGAACATTAGGGCTTGGAGGAACAGAGCGTGACTTTGCGAGTTGATCTTGCAACTGCTGGATTTGGGAGGCTTGGGAGGCCACTGTGTCATTAGCAATCTGTAAAGCTGAAAGTTTGTCATCTAAGATAGCTTGGAACTCCTGTGCTTCTCTGGACGTCCTCTCCTTCTCCTCTGAAAGGCTAGTAACCTGGGATTGAGTCTCTAGTAACTGGATCTTCAAAGAAGAGATCTCATCTCTTTGGGTGGCAACCAGTTGGGTTTGCTGTTCCATCTACTTAAATAAATCTGCTAGGGTATCCTTAGCAGATGCTAACTCAGATGTTGCCTTATGCAACTGGTCCTTAGACTGCATGAGTTCTTCATAAAAAGACGCGTACAATTGTTGAACACAGGCTGTCACTGACAATTCAATGGAACTTTGAATATCTTTACAGAGGAAAGGAATTGCATCTCCTGAGACGAGACTGTGCAGAGAGGGAACTAAGATGTCCAATGATCCTTCGCGATGTGCTCTGAATAGGTTATTACAAGTGAGATACCCAGGGAGTTCACTGCCAGAGGTAGCAGGAATGGGCACTGAAGGAAGTACTGAAGGAGCTTTATCCGCTACCCTCTTCAAGCGTTTACGCTGGATGACCAGGGGAGGCAGAGAATCATCATCCTCTATGTCAATAGGTTCTGACTCATCTGAAGGTGGAGGAGGAGGTACTGAATCTGATGGAGGAGGTGGATGCACACTCTTCTGTAAACCTGAATAGGTCAAGAAGGCAGACAAATATGATCCATATGTGACATTGGTAACATTACCCCTGGTGACTTTGACGAAATGTTGATCCATTTTAGTGAGGAGGTAAGTGCTCCAATCAATAGCAACTCCTTTCAACACCATCCTGGAAGCTGTAAAAAGCTCTTTGGACAAGTACTGGGATGGCGTTTTGGCAGGCATAAACCTGTCCTGGAGAAACTGACAGATCATCTTCCATACGGGATCAGTGATCATAGAAAAGGAAACTCCTGAAGAGTTGATCACCTTCTTAACATCCAACATTTCCCTTGTTTGCTTTTGCAACAGCTTCAGAATCTCTTCATTAGAGAAAAGCTGACGAGTGGTAACAAAAGGTTCACCTTTGGAGGGAAGAGACAGAGCCTTCCTTAAGCCTCGAGGTGTCAAAGTCAGAGAAATTCCCTGGACTAGTCATGTCTTCTTGCTGTAAGAGGCCAGAAACTCATCACATAACGACGGATCCTCGGGAAGCAATGGAAAAGAAGTAGCCACAAAAGCAGCAAGTCCCGCCTTCGTGAGAGGCTCAAAAGTAAGTAGGGAAGAGTAATCCCTACTAACTAATGGGACGTACTGGATAGGGGGAGGAGCGTGAGAAGGTGCCATTCAGATGGTTACACACATACCACAAACACAGACAATCAAGGAGAATGCCTGCAAAGCAACAGACAAAAATCCAAGGATAAGAGAACAACCAAAACAATAAAACGTGACTCGACCAACTAACCCCAAGCAAATCACAGCCTAGAAAAAATTCGACATGACCTTGAGACAAATGCGACCGAAAGCTTCATGCGATGCATCAGACAAACACCCAGAATCCCGTAGCAGGTAAGAAAAGAAAAAACTGCATACCGTACCCGTAACCGTAAGAAAGACAGGAAACCAAATCATCACCACATCTGACACATATCAAGACTACATCGTTGATAAACCAGTGTTTGACCAAGGAAATAACTCTAATGACTGCGCATACCCATCCCATGAAACAGTTCATTAAAAAGGGGAATTAAGTGCAGTGAGGGAGGAATTAATTTAATGAAGGGTTTATTTTAATAAATTATTAAGAAATGGATGAATTTTTATTAAGTGATAAACGTTAGCAAGAAAACGGCGGTTCGTTATTAGAAATTTAATTACCAATTATTAGGCGAAAACGGTGCGTTAATTCGAATCCCGGACTTCGATACCCAGACTGGGTCTCTAAATGCAAGTTCATTGATTACAAATTAAGGTGATGTGGAGCGCTTTTTTGCCAGCGCGTGCTCTTGTGACGGCTGGTTCATTTTAATTAAAAATTAAAGTGCCTCTGTAGCGCACGTAGCGCGTGCTAAGTGAACGGCAGGTTTATTTTAATTAAAAAAAATGTGTGTGTAGCGTGAATGCGGGTGGAAACTGTGGGTGAATAAATAGTTCATTTTAACAATTAATTTGTGATTAAGGAAAAAATGAAAATAAATAAAGCACATAAAATAAATACCTGGAAGGGGTGTGTATGTAATGTCTAAATGCGCACGGAAGAGTCTCCCAAAAGGAGTGAATCCAGGAAAAGAAAAGTAAAGACCACTGACGAAACAACAAAGAGAACACCTTAGTGGGATTGTTGATTTGAAATGAATTTTTAAGGTGTGATTGTGGATGGGAGTGGGGTTATATGTTAGGTATGTTTGTTTTGGTTTTATAGTGTGGTTTCGTTTATTTGTTTGTTTTTTTTTGTAAAGTTATTATTATTTAGGGTTTGTTTGTGTGTTTTTTTTTGTTTGTTTTTTGTTTTTTTTGTGGTTGTGTTTTTTTTTTTGTTAAAGAAGAATAATGATAAAAGCAAGAGATATAGCACATGAATATGTGATGAAGGGAAAAAAATGAAAATTCAGCCATGGAGGAAATATCCACAATTTAGGGTATGAAAATAAGATGAGGATTTTTATGGTTAATTGTTATTTGTTGGGTTTTTTTTAAATAGGGGTTCCATGTATGAAAATATTTTAAAGTAAAAAATAAATGGAAAAAGGTCAAAGGGGGTGAGTGGAATTTTTTTAGAAATTTTTAGATTTTTTTTGTGGGTAGTTTTTTACTAATTTAAAATGATTTTTTTGTTTGTTTAAAAAAAAAAACTATTTTTTAAAGGTAAATTTGAATAAATTGAAAAATATGAAATTTTTTGAAATTGTTTAATAGGAAAATTCAGGCTATAAAGATATATATATAATAAAATTTCAAAATTTTTGTCAAATTTGTTTATTATTATTTTTTTACTTTTAAGTGTGTTTAATAGAGGTGTGGATTTAAAAAAAAATGATATTCGGGATGTAAAAAAGGAATACCCGGACACACGTGACAACTGCGCGTGCACGAACCAGCACGCACCACCTCACGGACAAATCCAAACGCGCGTCCCACACATGAACAGCCGCTAACAGACACGCTCCCGCATTCACGCACGCGAACAACCGCGAGGAGACACGATAAAACCCACTGCACGGATTGCGTTGTGAGAACCATGGGTGTTTGGGGTGTTGATGCGGGTGAGTTGACACGTGGGATTGCTGCGGGGAGGGGTAAACCGGAGTGAGGGTAGGGAGGGTATGCTTAGGAAGGGTGGTGGGAATGGATGGTTAGATAGGGATGGGTATTAGTGGAGGTAGGAAAGTAGGTGATGAGGGGGTTAGTGGGAGAAATGGGGGTTTAGATGGGGGGTGGGAACAGGGGGCTAGGTTGGGGGTGTAGTGGAGTATGGGTTTATGTGTGATGGTAGGACGGGGGAAAGGGAGCTTGTGGGAGGGGGTTAGTGGGTGTGAAATGGTGGGGGGGAAGGGGGCTTAGATGGAGGTAAGGGTGGGGGACACGTGGTGCAGCAGGGTACGTGGAGGAGGGGAGGTCAACGACCTATCGACGGTGGGTTTCACGGGGTGGAGGCGGAAGGCGGCGCGACAGCGGCCAACAGAGGGCGGCGGGCTCGTCAGCGGGCACATGGGGGCGCTACGTGGCGGGGCCGCAGAGGACGACGGCGAGGATGGGCGGCAGGCTCGGTAGGGCGGCGGGCTCGTCAGCGGGCACACGGGGGCGCCACGTGGCGGAGAAGGGGGAGGAAAGAGGAAGGGGGAAGGAGGAAGGAAGGAGGAGAGAGGGAGGGCGGAAGCAGGCGGGAGGGAGGAAGAAGGGAGGGTTGGAGGATATGGTGGAATCGGGGAGAGAGAAAGAGGGGAGAGGAAGAAGAAGAGAGATAGAGAGAAAGAGGGAAGAGAGGGGAGGGCAGTTGAGGGTCGGGGAGGGGAGAGAGGGTGGCCGTTGGGGGGAGGGGTAGGTGTTTTTTTTAAAAAAATAATAAAATAATAAAGGAAGTAATTAAGTAATTAATGAATTAAAAAGGAAAAGGGAGACGCCCCTGTCCCGCGCACATGCGCAGGGCAGGGGTAAAAAAATTTGCGGTGATGGGAGTGAAAAGGCGTCTGGATGCAGGGACGGAGCACGCGGACATGACCGGGGCATGTTAAAACACGTAAAATTGAAAAAGGGCGCGTTCACGCGCGGGACGGAGCGCGTAAAAACTCATAAAAATAAAGAAAAATTAATAACTCCCAATCCGAACGTCAAAACGAAAGGACGTAAAAATAAAAAGTGGGCAGGAAGGCAGGCGGAAGATAGGGAAAATATACGACGGAGGTTCCGGGAGGGGTAAAGGGCGGTCACGTGCAAAAAACACAAAAAACGAACCAAAAAGCGCAAGTAAAAATTAATATCGGAAGATCCGTGCATCGGAACGAGGTGCAGAAAAAAGGAAAACTGTGCAAAAAGACGTGCCCGACAATCGTATCACATCAAAACATAATTCCGACTGAGATAAAACGCGTTCACGTGGGAAAAACCCAAAAAATAACCCCGAAAATGGGATCGGAAATTAATAGCGGACGAACCGTTCACCGGAATGACATGCAGTAAGAAGGAAAAATGGCCGCAGGAAGGAGTGGCACAGGGTTATCATGTTAAACGGTAGTTCCGGTGTAAGTAGGAGGGGTTCACATGCGAAAAACTCCAAAAAGACGCCCGAAAATATATTTAAAAATTAATAATAAAAAATCCATGAGTTGAAAGAGGGTGGAGGAAAAAGGAAAAAGGTGGGGGAAGGTACAGGGGACACGGCTGTCAAATCAAATTGGAATTGCGATGCAAACAAGGCAGATTCACATGGAAAAATGTCAAAAAGACGCACGAAAAAGTTGTAAAAAACCGGAAAATTAATATTGGACAAACCGTGTATTGGAATGACACATCGTAAAAAGTAAAAATGTCAGGGGAAAAGTGGTTGGCAGGGCTATGATGTCAGATCACGGTTCCGAAGCAAGAAAAGCGCATTCACATGGAAAATTGACTAATTTGCGCAAAATGCTTCAAAAATTAATAACGCGAAAACCATACAGCGGAACAGGGGTAGGTAAAAAGGAAAAATGGTCAGTTCAGAGGGAGGAACATGGCTATAAGGTTGGATGTGGACTTCGGTGAACGTAGGGTGCAGTCACATGGCAGATCCTCAAAATCAGGGAATGAAGGAAAACTGCAAGGGAACAGTCCCAAGGGTGGGGGAAACATAAACGGGTGGGTGGGAAGGTATCTCATTAGGGGAAATGCAAGTCATGGCATAAAGGCATGAGCAGGGTAAGGCATATGCAGAAGGGTATGCAATGTAGACGCGCAGGGACGCATCCCCACACTTAAGACCTCAACAGATAGGGTTAACCGAGCAACAGGGACCTAGGACCATGCCACAGACCATCCACTAACTTCCCCACACTTAAAACATGAACGTCACGGGGAAACAGAAGGTGTAGGGTTAGAAAAACTTGACCCATTTTGTTGAGGATCAAGGTCAATTGTCGATGGCACTTCCTGTGTTGTTGTCGACTTCTGGAGGTACCAAGGCATCTTCTCGGCACACATCCTTCATGGAAGGGACCACGCGGCAGCACCCAGGGAGGTAGCTGATGGAAGGAATCGCAGGAAATTCGTCGATGATGAGGGATGCTACACTCAACTCACCGTCACTCAAATGGAATGAAAGAACAGTCACTCGCCCCATGACTAATATCACTCGAGGAATAAGGATTGAAACCCATATCTCATACCCGGTTGAGGAATCGACAAGGGGGGAACGGTGCAGAAGGAGTATGCCAAGGTGCACAGTTGATGGTGCATTAGTGCGTCCAACCCGTCTGGCATAGGTGCAAGAAGGAAGGCAAGGGAGCCTTACAGTGCAGTGTACAGAACAGGGTGATGTGTCTTGTGATGACGGAAAAGACCCATCCCGTGGGTGCATAGGGAAACGGGAACATACCTGACTCCGAGTTTCATAACGTCCCTCAATCTCACCTCTCGGTAATTGATTGAAGAAACTCTAGTCATACTCATCCCACCCTCTGTCTCACGCTCTGTTGAGAGATACAGGAGGGCAACCATATCTTGAAACCCATTGATATTATCCTCACAGTCACTTGTGCAAAGGTTGTATGCCTTGTGCGCATTTGATGGTGCAACTGTGCATCCCGCCCTGTGCCGGCATACGGTGCGAGAAGGAAGGCCAGGGAGCCTTATAGTGCAGTGCACAGAACAAATTGTGCTTTGTGCATTGAGAGGCCCATCCCGTGCGTGCAACACTTCATTCACACTTCTCACCTCTCATTTGATTTGAAGGGAAAAGACTGGTCTCTCGCCCCACCCTCTGTCTCACTCTCTGTTGATAGTTACAGAGGGCAACCATACTCACTTCCCCATCTGGTTAGGATGAAAGCTCACGTCACTCGATTGGTTGTCGATGAAGATCGCATCGTCAGTTGTTGAAGAGGCGTACCCAGGGAGGTAGCCATCAAATCGAATGTTGTATTGGACAGGAATATGTCGTCTGCTAAAGGACAGTTAGACGCCCTGCAGAGAGACCCAGGACATAGCGTACCAAGGGAGGCAGCTTCGGAATTGGATCCTAGGGATATCAATTAATGAATCCACTTTCTGGACTGCTGGGTGTTGCCACCTTTTCCACAGCCAGCTTCCCGCCCAAGGGTGTTTACCACCTTTTCTTGGAACGAGGCCTGCTATGACAGGGAATTGCTTCCTTTTCTCTCATAACAGATTTGTTTTTTTTTTCTCTTTTTGTTTTCCCCTATTCCCGAGGGTGTTTCCACCTTTTCTCGAAGAATAGGTCGGCATGACAGGGACCTTAGTCCTGTTCTCCCATGACCGATATGTATATATATATATATTTTCTTTTTTCTCTTCGAATTAAGCAAGGGAATGGTAGAGAGACCATGTATCATAACCAACCTCACCACTGTCGCTGGTGGAAAATAGAAGATAAGAGATCAAGGCTGGAAGGGGGGTTTGAGGGGACAGAGGGTTGCGTCCACTTCATCAGGAGTGACTGAAGAACGGCTATCAAAAGTAGCATCATAAGAAGTACAGTGCCGCGCCAATGAGGGAAAAGATCAAGTGACCGTAATTGTCAAGATCCCCAAGGAGGGAAGTACTTCTTCAGGCGATATCCATTGATCAGAAAGGGATCATCAGAGGCATCCAGGGTCTGCACTTGGAGAGATCCATTAGGGTTGACGGCAAGTACCTTATAGGGGCCCATCCACCATTGTTGGAGCTTGCCAGGAAACTTGCCAAAGCGTGAATCATAGGCTAGGACCAAATCACCTTCTTTGAACTCCTTGTGCTTGATGAAGCTATCATGGTAAGCCTTGCATCGAGCTTGCGTGGCTTCCATGCATTGTAGAGCCATCCTACGAATTTCGTCCAAACATTCCAAGTGCAGGAGACGGCGTTGCAGTGAATCATCGTCCCCCAAACGCTCTTTGATAGCCACTCTCAAAGAAGGTAATTCCAGTTCAACAGGGAAAACAGCTTCTGTACCATACACCAGCTGGAAAGGTGTCTGTCCTGTTGCTGCTTTATGGGAGGTTCTATACGCCCAGAGGGCTTCTGTAAGTCGATCATCCCAATCACGATGATGTGCGGCAATTGTTATTGTCAGAATCGAGTAGAGGATGCGATTGGTGACTTCGACTTGGCCGTTGGGTCTGGGATAATAAGGAGTGGACTTGCGATGGCGGATCTTATACAACTCTGTCAATTCTTCCATGACTTTATTAAGGAAACGAGTGCCTCTGTCACTTACCAGCTCTAAGGGACTGCCAAAACGTGTGATGATATTCTCGTACATGAACAGGGCCACGCTGTTACCATCGTCCCGCTTTAGGGCTTTAGCTTCACACCACTTTGTGACATAATCCGTACATACGAGGATGTATCGGTTCTGTTTCCTTCTGGTAGGAGGATCGATTGGACCTACGAAGTCGATGCCCCACTTCTCAAAAGGCTTCAAAGGAAGGATCGGTTGCAGTGGCATGGCACTTGTCTTGGTGGGTTTCCCCATTCTTTGACAAGCATCACATCTTTTACAGTAATCATAGGCATCCTTGTGAATGGTAGGCCACCAATAACCTGCTAGCAGAGCCTTCCTAGCTGTAGCTTTTCCTGCAAAGTGGCCTCCACATGGCTTGTCATGGCAAGCCTTCAGAACAATCCCAATCTCATTTCCTGCAACACATCTTCTGAGCACTTCATCTTTGCCTTTCTTGTACAGTGCGCCACCTAGCAGGGTGTAGGGGGCTGATTCCAGCATAAGCTTCTTCCTTTCCCGACTAGAAATACCAGGAGGATACTGTTGGGTTGCCAGTAGATTGGCAATGTCTGCATACCAGGGAGTTACAGTTTCTACCAGGAATAGGGAAGCATCAGGGAGGTCTGGGTCATCCTGCTCCTCGTCTACAGTTTGTGGGATACGTGACAGATGATCAGCCAAAACATGGGAACGACCAAGCTTGGTAATTACCTCAAAGTCGAACTCCTGGAATAGAAGGAGCCATCTCATCATTCGTCCTTTCACATCTGCTTTGTTCATCAGGAAGGATAGGGCCTCATGATCCACATAAAATTTAAAGTGGGTAGATAGGAGGTAATGGCGGAACTTCTCTAGGGCAAACACCATTGCCAAGCACTCAAGCTCTGTCACTGTATAGTTCCGTTCCCTATCAGTGACTTTTCGGCTTGCATAATAGATCGGTTGATCCAGCTTTGAGGAGCCCTTCTGGCAAAGGACAACACCTAAGCCTTCAATTGATGCATCAGTGTGTACATGGAACTCTTTCGTCCAATCAGGAGGTTGCAGAATGGGTGCCTCAATCAGACACTACTTCAGATTGTCGAAGGCTTTGTCACATTCTTCCGTCCAAGTAAACTCTGCCTCTTTCCTCAGAAGCTTGTGCAAGGAGGTTGCCTTTGTTGCAAAATGAGCTATGAACCTTCTGTAGTAACCCACATGGCCTAGGAATCCCCTCAACTGTTTGAGGTTGGTGGGTGCTGTCAGAGCTATGATCTTTTCGATCTTTGCAGGGTCTGTTGATATCCCTTGTGCAGAGACAACGTAGCCCAACAGAACTCCAGAAGAGACCCCAAAGATGCATTTGTCGGGGTTGAGGGAAATCCCATACTCCCGGCATCGGTCGAAGCATTGTTCCAGGTGTCCCCAATGTTCACGGATCAAACTATAGACACAGAAGTCATCCAAATATACCTCAATAAAGTCATGCAGATGATTTTGAAATGCGGCCATCATGACTCGTTGGAAAGTAGCAGGGGCATTACAAAGCCCAAACGGCATCACTCGGTAAGCGTAGGTCCCCCATTCTGTGGTGAAGGTTGTTTTGGACTGGTCTTCTTCTGTGATTTGGACTTGGTTGTATCCGCTGAATCCATCCAGAAGGGAATAAAGCTCATGTCCTGCCACTGTGTCTAACAGTTGGTTTGTGAAAGGGATAGGAAAGTGATCCTTCTTTGTCTTGGAATTAAGCTTTCGGAAATCCACACATATTCGCAATTTGCCATTCTTCTTGGGTACAACCAAGATGGGTGAAACCCATTCACTATTTGCCACTGGATAGATGAACTCCGCTTCCAGAAGCTTCAGCAGCTCTGCTTTCACCAATGTGGAATAATTCGGGTTTATTCGCCTCTGTCGTTGCCGTACTGGCTTGGCATCACGCTCCAAGTCAATATGATGTTGACATATTGTGGGATCAATCTCCTTTAGGTCTTTGTAAGACCATGCAAATATGTCCAAGTTCTCTTTCAACAAGTTGTACAAGGTTGACAACTCCTCTTCTGGAAGGCTGCTACCCACCTTCAAGTGGCGTTCAGTGCCTTCTGCATCCACAAAAGTTAACTGCCTTTCACCTTCTACTTCACGGATGAAGGTCCCACGGACTGCTTCTGGATACAGATCCGACTCCTTCAAGGGAGTGGTGTCCTCTTCTGATGTCCCACTAGAACCAACTTCTTCTTTTGGTGGAGACTTAGGTTGCTCCTTAAGATGTTGAAATGGGATTAGGGCCGTTTCGGGTTTGGTTTCCAAATTAATTACCTCTTGGCTTGAAGACTCCTCTTCTGAAGATGACACATCCAGGAACATCATATAACAGGGACCCTCTGATGCCTGTTGGGTTGGTGGGATTGGTGCTTGCTGGCACGGTGCATCATCATCATCTTTTCTTGGCAAAGATGGGTTAGAACGGCATGAGCCACTACTAAAAGACGGCTTGTTCTTCTTAACCCACGTCTTATAGAAATTTTGCATATAAGAAGATCCATTTACCACGCCATTCTGTCCCATAGCATGAGCTCGTCTACTTCTGATGCTTCTGAAACTTCTTCTCCAAATATATCCTCTGCAGGTGGGATAGATTCTTCTGGCTCACTTTCATAACCTTCTTTGTCCATATCATATTCATCCTCTTCTGTCTCTGTCTTTGCTTCTACTTCTGCTTCTGTCTCTGCTTCTGTCTCTGCTTCTGTCTCTGTAGGTGCTCTGTAACAGAAGAACAGATTCTGTGTTTCCTCTCCTGCCTCTGTCTCTGCCTCTGCTATGGCCATGTAACAGGGAGAGCAGTACATCCATGCTTCTATTTCACTGTCAGAAGTGATTTCAGAAGTCATTCCTGGGTCATGCAGGAAGTATTCACCCATTGATAATGGCTTTGCATCTTTTGGAAGTCGGCTTACAGTATCCACTGTTAAGGAACGTGCCACTGTTTTCTTAGGAAGGATCTGTTTGACAGCATCTTCGTCTGCTGATGTTCCATCCGTAGCCTCATTAGGGAAGTCAGAAGATAATTCCAAGGAAGTGGATCCATGTTCTTTTTGAGAACCATACAGTTTCAGTACCACTTTATTTGGTCCTCTCCCCAAGGTCAAGGTTCCTTTGAACCAATCCGTCCTTGCTCGGGCTTTAAAAAGCCATGGTCTGCCCAGTAACAAAGGGTAGGATGTACCATAAGAGTTTGGCTTGACCACCAGATAGGTTAGCCAATAATCTTTTCCAGCCACTATAGTCTTCACATATGGGAGAATGCCCAAAGGCTTGATTCTACTCTGATTCAAAACAGTCTGAATTAACTTAACTCTGTCATGTCTTTGTCAAATGTTTTGTCAGCTTTTATTAGTTAATAGGGCCTTTGGGACAACTAAAACTTGTTAAGATTTGAAGAATTTGGCTAAATATGAGGGAAGAACCACAAAATGAAGTCTACTATCTTAGAAAGGGTGCTCAAAGTGCAATGTTGACACTCCATCGCACATGACCACTCATGTGCAATGTGGGTATAAGCATTCAACTACTAGGGAGGAAGTAAGCTTAGTAGTTTTTTGTGGCCAATGCACAATACTATTATTGAGTTGTATTTTATTCAAAGTATTGGATTGCTCTATTGAGGAGGGGTTTCTATTCCCATGTATAATCATTAGGAGGGGTTTCTATTGGATTGCTCTATTGAGGAGGGGTTTCTATTCCCATGTATAATCATTAGGAGGGGTTTCTATTGGATTGCTCTATTGAGGAGGGGTTTCTATTCCCATGTATAATCATTAGGAGGAGGGAGAGAAAATGGGACCATACAGGTAACCCTATGACTCAAAGCTTTCTCTTGGAAGGTGATACATTTGGATGCATAGATATAAATTGAGCCCTTTGTAGGGGTGGAGTAGAATGGGCACTAGATTTCTTTAAGGAATCATAGCAATGATGAGTGCTATGAAACAATGTGATATTGATAATATAAATTGCTTTGTGTTGAAAAAACTACATCAAGGTTATATGTTTCTTATTTATAGATGTAGTAATTTAGGGAAGACACTTAAAAATAAAAAGGAGCATACAATTAAACCTTTTATGAAGATGTGTGCCATCCATGATACTTCTAAAACACCCTAATCCAGAATACAAAACTCCAATGTATCCACAACACTCCCAAAAACCTCAAAAAAGAGCCCTAAAAACTCCAAATTAAGGGCTCACAAAATAATTACACTCTTCTTGGTCCTTGTCATCAGGGATTTGATGGATGACCTGATTGATTATGATTACATGGATGTGCATTTGATGATGGTGGCAAAGCCTGGAAGATATGATGGCACAATCATAGACATAGTGAGTGTTATTGTAGTAGCACATGAGTAGATTGCCATGGCTAAGGTAGACCTAATACCCAAGGCTAAGTTTGAAGGATTACAATATGATCTATTTGGACCAAGGCCCAAGGTTACTACGAGGGAATTTCTACCCAAAAGGGTGCCTTGCTGACATACAAGGAGATGAATATACATGGATGAGATACAAAAGGTAAGATATCTAACTACCATACATTCTCATGTATGAAACTAGAGCATTAGGGTGCACTAGGTCCTTGTGAGTCCATCGGTGAAATCTTGGGTCATATAGGAAAGTAGTGTCATCTTGACCCAATATTTCACTACTGGAGTCATGGGGACTTGATGCATTCTACACTCAAGTTTCATCACATTTCAATAACTCTAGGTAAGCTAATAATCATGTTGTTGATTCAACAATGTGGTTTAGGACACACTATATATAGATGAGCTTGCATCAAGGCAAGGAGAAACTTGGTATGTGGATCAATGGAAGGACTTAGTTTTGAAGGAGTACATTGGAAAATTTGTTATTGATGTTGTGGTCTTCCATAGGAAATACTCACTAAGAGGGGATGAAAAAATCATGAAAATTTTGATATTGACTAAGTTTATACCTTTTTGAACAATAAATATATTGTCTACCTTAGAGAAGGTGGTGCTAGTAACGTGATCAAAGCTTGTTTATTTATTTGATCAAGCGTGTGGTGGAACAATGTATGTGCTCGCTATGTTAGGTCAGCTTGCCAAAGTGTCAAACTTACTTCTCCTGGGAGGAAGGGTTGAAGGAGAAGCATATCATTTTCAAAGCAAAGAAAGAACTCACTTTTGCATCTAAACGCCCCTCCTCTCCATTATTGAAAAAGCCAAGGAACAAGTGAAACTCTTTATTTGCATGTTGTAACATCTACCCTTTCTATTAGTCATTGCTATTAGGGCTATCACATGTATTTTTATTGATGAATACAAGACATTTTGCTTTCTCCCACTAAATATAAATTCATAAAGTAAATGTGTAGTTTGTATAAATGTGATGATAATTTATGTGAATGTGTAGTGACATGCTATATATTTACATGCAATTATGTACAATGCATTTGCATATGTTTTTGTAAAAGTGGATTTAATTATATAAACATGTGGTATATACACATGCAATTATGTGTCTGCCATAACTATAACTTGTATATGAACAATACAAGTGTGGTACATCATGCTCGATACGTATGCCTTCCTACTACTTGTGATGCATGCATAAGTCAAATATAAGTTAATGGTCATGCATTGCAAGAAACAAAACAAATAACTTTACTCAAAATGATTGCAATTAAGCACACATTGCATGAGACATAATATATATATACATTCTATTGTCACATAATATGGAAAATATTTTGGCTTTCTAAGATATTATGTTGTATCATACATGGGAAGACCTTGCATCAAAAGTGGTATAATCCTATGGGGAATGTCCCCCCTTGCCATGTCCAAGCTGAAGGCTAAAATCCATATTTTTGTTAGTAATAGTGACACGCTTTGTATGGATGGCTTCCAAATGTGTATCATCAAACATGTCAGTGAGAAACCCCTTTGCATCCATTTTTAGGGCCTTTATGGTTGCTCTAGTCCACTTTCATGGCAATGGACATTTAGCCACTTGTACCCAATACCTTCCCAACCCAGTCAATCACACATCTACAAAATTTTCCAAACCACCTTTTGGAAGGATGCTCTAGAGATAAGTAGCTTGTAGCCATGTTTGTTGACTATAACTTATCTTGTGTAGAGCAACCTTGTGCTCTTGATGGGACTATCCACATAGCCTTTGCCAAGAAATGGTGAGTGGCTTGCTTATTACATGCCACGAAAGCTTGAGGAGGATGGGATGGAGGAGAGATGATAGTTAGGGAAATGATAATGAAGAAAAGAAAGAAAGCAAGATGTGACAATGTGAAGAAGAATGAAGTTTTAACCCATTTAAATTATGAATTGAGTAAATGCAATTTCATACTAGAGTTCATTGCGTGATCATAAATCCTTGATATTTCATCAAAATGTGATGAAACTTCACATAGGTGGCCAAGAGTACATCTATTCTTTTAAAAATAAAAAAAATTGTAGAAGGGGCTTAGTCTAGAGTTTGGTGTCTAGAGCCACTTTTCAAATGTGAGGCTCGAACCAAGGCCCCAAATGTGAGATGCGAGACTTCAAACTAGGGTTCTCCCACCCCACACCCCTCCCCACTCCATGCCTCTTTTGCAGTCTCATTTCTGTTTGTGCCTCTCTTCTTGTGTCCATAGGGCACCCCTCTACAACAATGCATTTTTATATGCTTTTTCACTTCGTGACTCCTAACCCATTGTAGTAGCACCATGGCTACCCAATCCATACACCTCCACTTTACTAGTCTTAATGTTGTTTCCTATTCATATGCAACTACATGTTTGCAATGCTAGGTGATTGGCATAATCCTCTAGCCTATTGCCCATGTGGTTTCACAATCTATCCCAATGCCATTCGAGCTTAACAACGGCCATGATGACAACTCCGTCTCATCCTCCTCCATATAGATTCTCTCATTATGTGTGGCATCAATGCTACTCAAAGTTATCCCATCTTACAATTTCTTTTATTTTTATTTGGACCTTAATACAATAGCCTTTAGTAAGAAAAGCCTTCTCTAAAGCTCATTCACATGTATGTAACTTTCTCATCATGAGTCTCCTCCACTACACATGAGAATTTCAATAAATTTTCTTCTTGCAAATTTGTTTCATGAAAAAAACAACCACCTTTTTATTCCCATGCAACAAGAACTGGGTGGAGTATGTGTTTGAAAAAATCTTTAGTGAGGGTGTGCTTATGTGCCATATCCTTTTTGGGTTCTATTTTTGTGCTTTATGGTGTGGTTATTATTTCTTTTCTTTGTTGAGTGTGATTTTTTCATTGTGTTCAAGTTGATGAAAAGCTCTATCTTTTGTGTGTCATGGTGTCATTTTTGTGTGGTGCGCTCATAACCTAGGCAAGTATGACTTAGTTGTGCAATCCTCTCTTTTGTGTTATTTGTTATTCCCCTTCCAATAGCAATTGAGAAGACCAAAGAAGAAAGCTAAAGATGAATAATTTTTAAGAGAGGATCATGGTTCTTCTTTAGATTGTTGACAAGGATGCTACGTTTTTCAACGTGGGTGAAATGATAACCTAAAGATATGTGCAAATAAAGGCATTAAAATTTCCCTTCTTCATGGAGACATCTTTTGTAAAATGGCATTTTACTAGTGTACCCTTTGTTGAAAATCACATATAAGGTAATGCATAATTATGGGTACAAAGGCTCACATTTAAAAATGTTGAATGAAAATGAAAGGTCAACACCTTTGTCCCATTCTATAAATTGAGATTTGAGGATGGAAGGAAAAGGAGGAAGTTATTGCCATGGGATTTGAGGAGGTGGGTTGTTGAGTTGGTTGCAACATCTCTCTTTCTTGAGCTTTTCTTCTCATGGTTCATCTCTCTCTCCCTCATTTGTCACAACTCTTGCTTTCTTATTCTTGTTTCTTTCTCTCTTGTGCTTCATTGCAAAATATAATTGACAATGAGGAAGAGATAGAGAGTGAGGATGAAGACATTGCTCTATCTCTTGTGTGCCTTCTTCTTTTGTGTTTTGAGGATGTGGTTTCTTGGTGAGATGGAAGTATTTTCTTGTAGGTTTTATAGTTATCCAGCCATTTGCAGCCTCTACTTGTCCTATTTGAGCTTCACATTGTGTCATGGCAAGGTGCTCTTCAATTTTTGGTGGTTTAATTCAATGAAACCACTATTTCCATGTAAACAATTAAAGATAAAGCTTGCTCTATCGTGGTTATATCATCCTTTCTAAGCTTCCAAGCAGATCTTATATAAAGATAAACTAGCTTTTCAATTATTCTACAAAGTACATGAAATGTATATATATGAGAATTGATTAAAGAAATATCCAAAACTACCTTGAACAATGGGTCTTTGATGTGCCTAGAGGGAGCTATATTCTGAGTGTTTGCATCCAACTCTACTATTGGAGACATGCAATAGAGGTAAGGACATATAGAAGTTATCTTCCTTTGAAACATTGTACATGCATTTTAGTGTCTTTAAATCCCTAGCTATTTGCCAGTCTGCTTTGTAGTTTCCAAAATCCTCAATAAAGAGGTATTCTCCTACTTGTTGACTCTTGATCACATTAGATATTGAAGTTTGATAGAAAACCTAATGCAATATGTCAAAATCCTCTATATTTGCTTCAAAAGCTTCCAACTGCTAGGTGTTGTATTCAAATTGAACACTAAATCACATTGAATCATTGTGTGGACTTGATGAAAGTGCTCTATTCATCAAGATAATAAAGACTCATTCTAATTTTGTGCACTATAATATCTCACTTTCATCTAGCTTAATTACAACTTTGGCTACTCCTTGTGCCTCTTTTAGAGATAGAACATAGAATTTAATAATCAAACATTATACAAGAGTAGCAAAGTTGAGAAAAATTTAGCTGAATTTATTCAAAAGAACCTCTTTTTTCTTGCCCTTGAAACTAGCTCTAATATAAAAGACTCACCCAAAAGCTCCATCACTTTACCATTGATTCTTTGTGTGATAGTCTTTACTAAAGACAAGCATTGAAGACAATAATTGGGTAATCGAGCTTGTTTCATATTTGATTGTATCGGATGAAAAATTTGTATATATCTATCTCCATTGATTGTAATATTGTCCTAATAGTTAGCATCTATACTAGAGCATATGTGTTAGTTAGTTAATAGTTAGTATACGAGTTAGCTAGTGAATAGTTAGTACACAAGTTAGCTAGTGAATATTTAGCACATATATTTGTTATAAGTTATGTATGCTAATTGATTTCATAATATATGCTAACTAAACATTGAGCTTATTAGGAATAGTTAGCATATGCGTTTGTTGGCACTTGTTAATAGTCTCCTATTTGCTAGTATATTAATAGTTCTCTATATAATTATTTACACTTATAGTCATCCATATACTAGCTAATAATGTCATGTGTATGGTCCATCTATTCTTTGTAGATTCTCTAATATGTAGCTTATGCAAAAGAACAAAAAGAAAAAATATGTTTCCATCAATCATAGTATCATTGCTCTTATGTCTAGCATGCCTTCATTGGAGCAAAGAGGTGACACCTAGGTGCCAAAGGTAGTAAAGCAAAAAAACTACACCATAGAAGAGTTGTATAAGAGGTGGTATCAACCACCCAGATACAAGACCCAAAAGAAGAAATTGAATCTATCCTAAAGGAGTTGGAGATGCAAGCTATGGGTAGTGACCTTCTGTAAACATTATTAGAGCTCATGCATGCAAGAAATCATGTTAGTTGTCAAGATATACCATTTTTTTGTCCATCTAAGTGTTCATCCCACTATTTGTATAACTCATGGAGGTGGTTTCATTTTATGTTTTTCAAATCCATCCTATTGTCCTATAATGTCCCCATTACTCAGCTCACTTTAATAAACAAGGAGTACACACATTTTGTTAAAATAAAGCAAGGTGCAAAAATATATGCTTCAAAAACAAGTTATATAATGTTGAAAATAAATGATTATGGAGAAACACATTCACATGCGAGCACTCCATTAAACACATGTGTGCTTGGAAAAATTAAATCATGACATTAAATATAATAATTATGACACATTTTGAACTAGCACTAACCATGTTTCAATAATAAGGATAATATAATTATTAATGAGGCGTTATATGCCAATTCATAACTAGAAGTACTTAAGAAATCCTCCCAAGGCAAGCTTATTTAAAGTATATTTGTAGCATAAAATAACAACAAAACTGGCCT
Source organism: Lygodium microphyllum (assembly GCF_053477565.2). Classification (NCBI taxonomy): domain Eukaryota; kingdom Viridiplantae; phylum Streptophyta; class Polypodiopsida; order Schizaeales; family Lygodiaceae; genus Lygodium; species Lygodium microphyllum. The sequence goes on from NC_141158.1 coordinate 118,550,236, forward strand.
AATAGATAGCTACTTGGTAGTTAAGCATAGGTTGGAGTGACGACACTATTGTAATGGGTGACTGCTTGGAAAGTTTTCTTGACAAGTGAGTTGTGGCCTCTCACACATAGCCAACAATACCAACAAATTCTTTGTAGCCCATTGCCAAGTATGCTAAGGCCAAGATACCAAGGCCAATGCTTTGGTCACTGTGATATTGTGCCCACGCCCTTATTGGACCACTACGTATTCAGAATCTCTTTTCTTAAAAATTCACAAAAAGTTTTTCTTTTTTTGAAGACAATAACGGCCTTGTTTCAAAAATAGATCCCCTGCCTTGACATCATTGATGAAACTAGCTAGAATGTTAAAGGGGAGTGTTCTCTCCTCTCTTGCGTATCATAAAAATAGGGGTAGGGGCGTCTCAAAAATAGACAACTCTTGCAGAGATTCCATCATGTTGAGTGCAATGATTTTTTTTTCTTTTGAAGACAAAAAAGGCTGTGTTCCAAAACAAAGTCTCCACCCTAACACTATCCATGACGTTAGCCAAAATGCTAAAGATGAGCATCCCTACTCCCCTAGCTACTATATAAATAGGGGTATATACGTCTAAAAAATAGAGATCATGTCGAGTGCAAGGAAGTTGCTTGCTCCCCCTCCCTCTTCTACAATAATGTAAAAACTTTGTTAAAATTCTTTGAGCTCTTCCTCTCTTCTTCTCCATCCTGTAGAAGCTCTACTAAAATCTACCAAGCTCCTCTCTATCTTCCCTTTCCCTAGATAGTGTAGAAGTTATGTGGGATTTTTTTGAGTCTATTCCATGGCTCCCAAGAGATTGAGAGATGTTGTGTGGACTTCCATGCATGACAAAGGGGATGCTAGTGTGTTGAAGTTCAACACAAAGCTGAAGTACACCATGAAGTCATCCCCAAACCCATCCAACCCATAGAATTGGTTGTCTCATGGCAACCTGAAGTTGCAGTCATATCCCCATAACAATGATAGTTGGTCCATGATGGATAATTAGGTTTAGTAAATGACAAAATTATTTTTAAACCTTTAATTTTTTTCTCAAATAAGTTCATAAATTATTTGATGAACTTTCATTGTAATTAAATCAAGAAGCTTGAGACATTAGAAAAGTACGTAGGATGAGTTTTTTACTTCATAAATTGTGTATGGCTACAAGTACTCAAAGTTACTGCTAGAAAACACAAAGACGTACTAGAATCATGGTTTGATTTTATGAAAGGATATGGGAATTGATGAAGGGATAGACTCTATGCATCACATATGTTAAGAAGTATATTATAAACAATGTTTCTAAGGTTATATCTAAGTTTTGATTTGAGAAAGATGATATATATATCTTATGGATCCATGCTTGTAACAGCTAGATATGTTATGAAATATGATGGTTTAGGATGCTAGAATCCCTAGCCCAACACTCAGCACTCTGTATAGTGTAGAAAAACTCACTTGTGGATGGGGATCCTAATATGTTTCTAAGGGAGGTAGTTGTTTACTTTGTTTTGATTACTTAAGCACCTGATAGGGCAATGAAAGGTAGAGCCTAGTGGAAGCATACAAGCAAAAGCAAGAGCTATGATAGATGGAGCAAGAGAGCAAGAGAGAGAGATACCATATGTTAAAATTCTAACACTCACAATGTATGACTAGCCTTCCGTTATTTAATAGTTGAAAGAATAAAGAAGAAAGTAAGAGTGATGGGCACCCACCACTTACACTGTACAAGTGTACGATTATAGTTTGTGAAGTAGATATAGAGTGGCATAGGCATAGGCACCTTTACCCCTAATAACATTCCACTTAAAGGTGAATGTGTCTCTAGTGAGGAGGAACCACGAAAAAAAGTGATAAAGTACAATAGGATGATGAATAGACATTATCTTCTCCTACATCCGTCATCTTCCTACGGAAGGCAAAATATTCTACTAAGAGACTTTTAGTGATTGCAATATACTCTGTCTCAAGAGCAAATAAGGCCATGCAATTTTGTACCATGGACATCCAAGAGACAAAACCTCCAAGCAAAGGTGAATATATATCCAAAGATAGACTTTCTACTATCTACATGTCTTGCATAATTAGAATTAGTATAACTTGTGACTAAGTATCCTATCCACCATAGCAAATGCACATATTGGAAAATACCTTTTAGGTACCTCATGATATCCTTCATGGCATCCCAATGTTGTCGGTCAAGTGTAGCCATGTAGTGTACCACAAGTCCAAATACAAATGCTATGTTAGGGTGAGCGGTTATCATGGCATACATTAAATTATCCATTGCGGATGCATAATGGCTCTTGGCTATTTTGGCCTTCTACTTATCTAACTAGGGACAATCTGCTTAGCTTACCTTCACATGGGAAGGTAAAGGACATCCAATAGGGTTAACATCCAGCATATGGAAGCACTCAAGGACCTTTTGTATATACTCCTTCTATGACAAATAAAGGATTTCCTGAGAGAAATCATGCATGATAAGTATCCTAAGAATATGTGAGGCCTACCCCATGTTCTTCATCTCAAAGCTTTGCTTGAGCCGAGTTTTCAAAGCATCTAGCTCATCATGAGCTCTCCTAGCAATCAACATATCATTGACATAAAGTATAAAGATAATGATGATGCCATCACGAGACTTCTTTGTGTATAGTGAGATTGGGATTTTAAGCTAAAGCAAGAGCCAAAAGCACACCAATTCGTCATTTTAAAGTGGAAATGTAATTGGAAGCGATAGAGGTAGATCCACTCATTTTAAGTGTTAATGAAAGATGGTATTTAAAGTCACATTTGAAGATGGATTCTAGAATTGTATCAAAATTTTTGAGAGGTTGGACAATGTTAAGTGCTATGTCATGCGAGAGTCCTAAATGGGCGAGAAAAAATTTTGGGATCTCAATTTGGAGGCCAGAGGTGAAAGTTACGAGTGCTCGGGCCGAGTGTGAGGCTAAGGAATTGCCAAATGGGAAAAGGGATTTTGTGTAACTAGGGGGTGTGACCCTTGGGACCTCCCCTCCCCAAATTTTCATGTGAAGGGGGGGTGGGGGTTTTGTTTTTTTGGGTGTGAGAAAAAAACGTGGGGAGGAGGGCGCCATGGTGACATAAGGAGGAAGGAGGGGAAGAGGTGGTCACAGGAGCTTCAATGTACTCACATCAATTGAAGTCATCATGTTTCTCCTCAAAATTTTTGCTTTCTATTGTTGCCTTTGGCTCCATAAATGGTGGCCTGATCTAAAATCTCCATTTCTAGTCTTTCTCTCTTCTCCCTCCCTCTTCTCTTGTGGGCTATTCTTGTGGCAATAATAAAGAGCAGCTTGAGATGAGATATGGCTATTTGCGGCTTGAACTGGATGAAGATGATAGGATGCCAATACTAAGATGTAATAACTAGCATTAAGTAGAACCCAAATTTGGACCAATTTGTTGGTTGTGTATGCAACTATAAAATATAAAAGACGAGAAATCTCGATAAGTTTCACTTTTCATAAAATTTTGCTTGATGATGGAAATGATGTGCATATGGTATGAAATTTGATATGAGAGTAGTATATGATGTGTCTGAGTGTTGTCATAAAGAAAATATAGAATAAGATATCATATTAATAAGAAAGTAATTATCTAAAATATAAAAACATATAAAATTAAGTATTTTTGATAATAATCAATAAAAATGGTTGAAATAAGTATTTTATGTGGATGAAATAGTGTATGATGATTGCCATGGTTATTCTTTGATATTGTGTGATTAGAAATTGCAAAACAATGAGTATTTATAGTAGAAAAAATTAAGAAAAATAGCAAAAAATTAAAAACTAATATTTCATATCTAAAAAATAAATAAAATAGAAAAATATATCTAGATGTATGATGGACTATAGGGCATGAGGTTTAGCCTCAATCTATACCCATTTGCATTTTAAAGTACTGTTTAGGGGGTGTTTTTATAGAAAAATATAGTATAATGTAATGAATGCTCTATATAATAAATCCATGGATAATGAAGGATAAAATGATGAGTTTTTTATTGGAAAAATGAATGATTGTACATTGAAATGTAGCATTTATGTTCCATTGAATATTTAATGGAGTAGAATCATAGGTCTATCTTCTTAACATTGCACTGCATTAGTAGGAAAAATCACGAAAAGAATATATTTGCACAACACATGACTGATTGTTAATTAAAACTATTTGAGCACGCTAGGACATGACACACTACATATGCACAAAGCATGGTATCAAAGAAAAATTCTTGGATATATAGCACTTGCTTATTGGATTATTAGCCTATGTTGAGCGAAAGAGTTTCCTTTGCTATAGGTTAGAGATGCTTATTTTGAAAAAAAGTTTGTACGAGAAAATAATAGATCTCTTGGATTGAAAAAAGATAAATTGAGAAAACTATGTTTTGTTATTGTTTATGTGTTAAGACGATGGATCTCAAGGCCAATCCCTAGGGTGTAGGAGAGCCGTAGGGGCCATCACATTCAATTGGGAAGTGCTCTTTTTGTGTATGTAAATCGAGGTGAAATAGTCACCTATGTATGGGAAGTTCCGTGTGCTTGGAATTAAGATGGGAAAACTGTTGGACTACAATTTGAAACTTATGTCTACAAACACATTAGTTAGATAAACCATTTAATATTATCCACATGCTCTTGCCCACAAGGCCATGAGAATTGTTTGGTGTGTATAGGAACCTTTGGCTAGAGCCAGAGTCAGGCCCATTTTTAGTCCCAACATATATACATGGATCCTTATTACTACAAGTATATCCCTACAAATGTATGAAAGTATCATTCTTATGGTACCATTCCCTAGGTGCTTGCTTAAGGCCGTAAAGGCTCTTTCTAAACTTATACACTAGGTATTGCCTTCCCTTTTCCTAAAAGCCATTAGGCTACTGTACATAGATCTTATAATGCAAGTTCCCATGTAAGAAAGTCATCTTTATCTCCATCTAATATCTATTCAATCTATAATTAGTCCCTTTATATGGCACCCTTTTATATGTAAAAACTTTTTAAAAATGGTATTTAAAAATTCCTTTATGTTGGGCCCACATGATACATACATATACTTACGAGTGACCCCCCCCCCCCCCCCCCCCCCCCCCACTTGTGGTGAACTTGTGAGTGTCTTTTAGTATTGCACATTAGGGCCTATCCTATTAGAATGGTGTGGTGGCAAGGTGTGGCACTTATCCAAGAAAAATTACCTACTATTAGCTTTAGTTAGGTAGCCTACTTTTACATCCTTAATTATAGTCAACTTGACACACACACACACACACACACACACACACACACACACACACACACACACACTCTCTCTCTCTCTCTCTCTCTCTCTCTCTCTCTCTCTCTCTCTCTCTCTCTCTCTCTCTCTCTCTCTCTCTCTCTCTCTCTCTCTTTTGGTGTCTCTTCTCTCCTATTGTGCTTCATCATCATCATCTTCTTATCAATTCCTTCTTGTCTTGCCATTCCCATTCCTCCATGCCATCCTCTCCCTCCACTCCTGCCAGTTCTTGTGAGCTTGCCCTTGTTGCTATCCTCTCCATCCACTTTTGCTAGTTCTTACGAGTGTGCCCTTCCTGCTCCTCCATGCTATCATTTCCCTCCACTCTTGAGGTTCTTGTGAGCCTTCCATTTCTATCATCTGTGGTAGCTTCATGCATCTCTTTGAAGAGGCAAATGACAAGCTTTGATGGCTCCCCTCTTTTTGTTCTACCTCCTCCTCTCAAACGTCCATTTGAAGTAGAATGGACATCAAAGGTAATGATCTTAATAGGCACTTTGTTTACAAAGCTAGTAAGAGCTTCAATTGTGGAGGGGAAAAACCTATATAGCCTAAAATATTTGATTTTTTTCTTACAGGGGTGATGTCTCAGTAGTTCTATTGATATGCTATCTCTACTCAAACTAATCTCACTCAATAGGATTTCAACTAAGAATTGAAACCTTTTGGCAACACACACACACACACACATACGCACGCACGCACCCACCCACGCACGCACGCACAATGTGATTGCTCATTAATACTCTCCCTCCCTTTCTTTCCTTGTTGGGGTAGCCAACTCTTACTAGCCCATTTCTAACAAAAGCCATATTCTATGCTTTGTCTCGCCATGTTATTGGTTTTAATGCATGCATGATGAATAGGATGTGAATCAAGTATACAAATAGGGCTACTAATATTCATATTTAATCCTTCTATTGGCTTTCATCTTATTTTCCTTTAACTTCTCTCAGGGTATGCAACATACAATTGTAGCATTGAGGGGTCTACTACACGATTTCCTTGTGCTTTCAAGACTTTAAGAATGGCTCTTATCTTGAAATTCTCCTATCAAGTTGGAATCTAACATCTTTTCTTCTGAAATCACCAGACATGAGTAATAAAATTGAAGGGAGTGAGCTCGAAGTGGAAGCCTAATAAAATTGAAGGGAGTGAGCTCGAAGTGGAAGCCTGCAAGTAGAAGCAAGAGCTACTAGGTGGAAGAAGCGAGGAGCAAGGATAAGACAAAATATGTGGGAACTCTAATGTCACAATGTGTGACCCACCTTCCTTTATTCACATGTTATTGAAAGAATAAATAATGATGTGATAGTGATAGGCACTCTCCACCTACAGTATACACATGTGCGAGTTCTAATAATATAACTAATACATGGGTAGTTAAGCACATATGCCTTTATCCCCAATAACCTCCCACTTAAAGGTAGATGTGCCCCTAGTGAGGAGAGACCAAGAAAAAAGTGACAAAGTACAAGTATATATAAAGTACAACAGGATGAGGAAATATGTCATCTCATCCAACACCTATCAATTTACTAAGGAAGGGAAAGTCCTCCATTGAGAAACTTTTGGTAAGCAAATCTGCAAGATTTGGTAAGTTGAGATCTTGGCAAGCTCAATAGACTTGTTCTCAATGACCTCTCGGATAAAGTGGTAACAACCTCAATGTGCTTTGTGTTTGCATGGAAGATCGGATTCTCATCAAAATGTGGGCAATCATCTTGAACTAACCTTCACATGAGAAGATAGAGGATAGCTAATAGGCTTGCCATCCTGCATATGAATCTGCTCAAGGACTTTTTGGATATATTACTTCTTTGATAAATAAAGGAGTCCCTTAGAGTGATTATGCATGATATGTAGCCTAAGAATATGCAAGGTGGCCTACCCATGTCCTTCATATCAAAGCTCTTCTTGATCTGAGTTTTTAAGGCATGCAACTCATCATGAGCTCTTCCAGCAATAAGCATATCATCCACATAGATTATTAAAATCATAAAACTACCATCACAAGTCTTCTTTGAGTGTACAAACATGGATCCATGGCACTATGGATATATCCTTGTAAATGCATAAAAGCATCAATCTTGTGATACCATTTCCTAGGTGCCTACTTAAGGCTTAAGGCCATAAAGGCTCTTTTTCTTAACATGTACACTAGGTGTTCCCTGCTTTTTTCCTCTAAGCCCTTTGACTGCTGCATATAGATCTCATTATGCAAGTTCCCATGTAGAAAATCCATCTTAACATCCATATGATAAAGGTCCAGATCTAGTTGAGCAACCAATGCTAGTACCAAGTGTAAGGTCGTCATTTTGACAATAGGAGAAAAGACTTCATCGAAGTCAACACTATGTTTTTGCCTGAAACCCTTAGCTACCAACCTGGTCGTATAAGCAGGCTTGCGGCATCTAGGGATACTTTTCAACTTGTATACCCACTTTCATGGCAATGCCTTCTTGCCATTAGGCAAAGGAACCACATCCCATATATGGTCTATAGTAAGGAGTCAAACTCTGATTGCATAGACATGTTCCATGAGTGACTATCATCTCTATGTATGGCCTCATCATAAGAGAGAGGCTCACATGTATATGTCATTATAATATAGTCCATAGAGGGCATACAGTACTCAAGTTGACATCTAGATATAGTAGAGCATTGTAAGATAGGCTAATCCTACACAATAGGCGAATCTTGGGCCATGGAATATCAACAATTGTAGGCTGTCTAGCTAGCTATATAGGAGCAAGAGGCTCCTCCTAAAATATCACCATGCATACCTCAACTACTTGATTAGGTTTCTTATGCATCTTTTATAATGGAAAATGACATCATGGCTACGGATAACCCTATGAGCTTGCAGATCCCATAGGTGATAGCCCATCTCATTTACATCCCCATAACCAAGGAAGATGGATTTCATGAACTTAGGATCCAACTTATTACTCATGTCCTTGGAAACATGGTAGAATGACTCACAAATAAAGATGTGTCAATGAGCATATGATGGAGGTTTCACAATCCATACCTTCTTTGTGACCTGGCAATCAATAGCAGTGCCAGGGGACCTGCTAATCAAGTGTATAGTAGTAGTAACTGCCTTAGCCCAAAAGTGCTTTGGTAAGCTTGCCTAGCTAAACATACTACAGACTCTCTCCTAAATCATTCGGTTCATGCATTTGTTATCAATACCATTCTAGGGAGGGATGTAAGGGGTGGTCAACTCACACATAATATCCAGCTCATTGAAAAATTGCTTAAAACTTTTGAGACATACTCACCCCTATTATCAAACCTTAGGCATTTCATCCTATACCTAGACTGGTTCTCAACAATAGCAAACCAATGCTAAAAGGTAGACAAGACATTTTATTTCTACTTAATCAAATAAGCTCATATCTTATGTGAGTAATCATTAATGAATGTGATAAAGTACTTCACACCATCTAGTGACTGATAGGGCATGGGACCACATACATTTGAATGAATAAGAGCCAAAGGCTCACATATGTGCTTCATGTAAGAATTCTTATGCATATATGTATCTGTCTATCATATCAACAATGATCACAAGACTCAAAACACTTATAGTCTAGGGGCGAAAGATATTGTAAACTGGTAAGCATTTTCATTCCTTTCAAAGACATGTGTCCAAGGTGATGATGCCAAAGAGATACATGTGGAACTGTAGCTACAACCAAAAAACGGTCGATTGACCTAGATACAAGCAAGGGATAGAGGGTACTAGACTTAGCATCACATGCAATAATAAGATTCCCATATGTAGTTTTCCATGAGGAATCACCAAAAGAGACAAAATATTATACACCATCCAAGGTACTAGTAGAGATAAGGCTCTTCGTGAGAGTCAATACATGATGTACATCATGAAGAGTCCACATATTGCCTAAACCAAACTGGACATTACCAATACTAACTATCTTCAATGCTAAGTTAGTACCCAAACAAACAAATCTAGTCATAATGTGGTAGGAGTGAAACCACTTTCTATGAGGGGTCACATGAAAGGAATCCCCTGAATCTATCAAAACAACCAATATTGAGTATATCCTTACAAAGAATTAGTCAACTATGAATCATTCAAGATAGATACTTCTAATATGAGATCATCAAACACATTAGGCTACATCACATTAATCTCTTCATTCTTGATGCTAGACTTGCTAGGCACAAAGTTGTGGTCATTATTCTGGTCTTGCACTTTACCCTTTCTTTGTTCCTTGCACCTTTCTTCGTGCATTTTATGGCATTGTGGTTGAGTATGATAGCCACTTTCTCATGATAATGACAAGTAAGACCAGGCTTACGACTATGCAACTTATTGCGAGACTATCCATGTGTCCTAGATTAAGACATTTGAGAGTCTCTACCATGGCCATTTCCATCTTGCTGGCCTCTCATAGTCAATGCATGTGACATACAGAAAACATTTACATTCTTTCTGTTCACCTCTTCTTTCAAGAGGGCACTCTCAACATCTTGCAATTTCAGCCCATCCTTAGCACATAGAGCCATATGAAAAGTGTCCCATGACTCAGATAGAGTACCAAGTAGAAATAAAGGATGCAAAGGATCCTTGAACTCAATCTCCTACGAAGCTAAATCACTAATGATGGAGTGAAACTCATTCAAATGTGTTGATATAGAAGTCTCTTTCTTCATATGAAGATCCATAAACTATTTTGGCCAATACATTTGAGATGCAGGACGCTACTTATCATAAAGATTCTTAATTTGTGTCCAAAGCTTATATGCAGTCTGATTTTTAGTTGCAACATTGTAGTTGATTTTCTTAGAGAGTGATAAAATGATTGTGGACTTTTATAGCTCATCCATGACATCTCAATCCTTGGTCACAATGTTTTTGGGTTTGGCACCCTCATTTTTGAGTGGTCTAACCTACAATTTCTACACTAAAGCTTTTTATATTTTGGTCTTCCAATAGTTCTAGTTGGTCCCATCTAGTTCCTCAATATTGAAGATAGCAATGTTGTGAGTGTTGGGGGTAAAGGCACCTCTGCCTAGCTGTCCATGTATTACTACACTGACAGTACCGGCCATTGCACATTGTAGGTGGCAGGCACCCGTCACTGTCACCGTCACTTTATTCTTTATTCTTTTAGTGACAGTTTGAATAAAGGAAGACCCGATCACACATTGTGACTGTTGGAGTTCCCATTTGTGTCTCTCTCTCTTCTTGCTCTTGCTCTCCGTCATAGCTCACTTCCAAGCAAGCTTCGATCCTTCTCACCTTTCAACTGGTATCAGAGCGAGGCTTCCTGACTTCCCGAGCTTAGTTCGTGGCATTCTTAGCTTCCATTCAAATACCTATAGCATTGGGTATCCTTCCTGGTAGCCATAGCCGACCTTCTCGAGCTCTCGTCACTCCCCGGCTTTTCGAGCACCTTCTCGGCCTATTGAGGCACCCATTGCTACAAAGGGATTGAAGTGTTCTTTTAGTGCGTTTATTCAGTTCTCAGGTTGTACTCAATCAGGGCAGCCATAGCTCAAACCCTTGGAGCTTGAATCTTGCTCCCTCTTGCATTTGGGCACTTGAGGCTTGTTGTGGGCCTCCCTAGGCACCCCTTGGAGTCTTTAACCACTACCATTGAGGCCACGAGGATGCACAAGAGTAGAAGAAGAGATCAAAAAATTTGCACCATTTTTTTGGCTAATCTAGATAGCATACTACATCAGCTCACCTACTTCTCATTGATGGCTATGTCATGCTTCTTCAGGCTTGGCAATCACTTGGCAATGATCTCTAACATGTATTGAAGCCTCATTGAGCATTGACATCAGATTTGGGTCTGATTTGCACATTCCCAGGACTGTTTACAACAGTCCCATAGTCATGTTATGCAGAAGTAACATTGGCATCTAATGCTATGCTTGTTTGGGCACTTCTACTTAACTGGTTTGGTACCTATTGATGCTCGATTATTTACGCCATCATTTTGGACTGTTTTTCTTGCTGAAAATAATCAGTTTTGAATAGTAAATCACCGTTTTACCACAGTGGACTGAAGCCTATTACCTTATGTTTGGTTATGCCTATTGGTTTCGGGCTATGTCTTTGGGATATGCAATGAAATATTGACCTTTGAGGTACGACATCAAGCTTGTCTTTGGTTCCGCATCTTCATTTGAGCTTGAGCTCATCTTTGGAATGCATTTGATGCTCCGTCTTGGATGTGCCTATGGCATGTATGTTACCTATGTGTCTGACTGGTCTTGACATGCTTGGCCTATGCCACTGCTACATGCTAGTTATATTGTTTGGAGCTGATTGCTACTAGTGCCTTGTCTTAGCTTGCATCTAGCTTCCCAAAACTTACTTGGGATATTTATTGGCTTGCCAAAGTTGTATTTGGGATATAGTTGATGTCTATGGATGCTCTATTTGGAGGCTACAGAGCTTATATGCTCATGATGTCTTATTGATGTCTGGTCTTGGATCGTTTGTCAATGGTGCTCTCATATGCCTTTCTTGAGTTTCTTAGCTTGATCCATATGGCTTTTGTGCTAGTGGGAGCATCGTTGGATGTTTGACAGACATTGAGTAGGTGGTTTATGCTATTGGGCTTTGAGTCTTCTGAGATTGGGATCTTCTTCACTTGGATGTTGCATGGTTGATATGCCGTGGTCCGCATACATGTACTTGGGCTGATTTGAGCTTTGTACTTACTGAGCATACACCTCTTTGTGTCAGGTCTTGCCAGTGTTGTGTACACTTTGTCCTATTACACAGGGGTGTGCCGGCTTACTAACGGATTCGTTTGACATGCTTGGGTATTTGTTCAATGTCTGTATGACTGTCATATGCTGATTTATGCTGTTTGATGCTAGTTATGCTTTGACAGTCCGTTGGTTGACTTGGTGCATTGATTTTGCCTACAGTTTACTCTCATTGTACATGGCTGTAATTTATTACAACAAGTAGTTGTGTATGGACTGATGTGGAATTTTCATGTTGAATCATCCTGATTTTATGTACTTTTGATGGTACTTAGTGGAAAACATCATTAGCTATCAGTTCATGGTCATTTTACCTTGGTTTTGGTGGTATTTTGGCTGTTTACAACAGAAAACAACAAGCAGTTTTGAACTGACTGCATTGTTTTGGACTGCATTATGGGTTCTTCTTGCACTAACAGTGCTATCTTTAACATCACTAAGCTTGATGGTACGAATTATGCCTATTGGAAGAGCCAAGTTTGGCAGGTATTGGTGCAGAAATCACAGATAAAGCCACTAAGGATGCATGGCGAGTAGCCTAAGACTATGGCTGATGACGAATGGGATGAGCTTGATGAGTTATACAAGTCCACCCTCATATTATCTCTCACTGAACATGTGCACTACAATGTGGTTGAGGAAGCACAGAGTGCTTGGCAAGCTTTGGGATAAAATTAAAAACCTCTATGACAAGAAAAGTCCAGCACGTCAGATGTATTGGCTGAAGCAGCTTATGGACCTGCACATGAAGGAGAATATGACAATGTCTGCTCATTTGAGCTAGTTCCATGCTATTCTCAAGAACTTGACTTTGCAGGGTATTACCTTTAATGATGAGGTCACTCCATTGTTTTTTATTGGGACTCTGAGTGAGTCATGGGATGTATTCCACACTGCCTTATGTACTCCTGCTACTATTTTGAATTTTCCTGATGTAGAGAGTGCTCTTCTGCAGGAAGAGATCAACTGTAAGAACTTGGATGCCTCTCGTATGTTGCATGCTTTGACTGTTAGAGGCAAAGATGGTAATGGCAAGAATGAATGTGGGAATGGCCATGGCAGAGACTAGCATAAGTCTAGATCTAAGTTGCGTAAAATTTGTGCAACAAGTCTTGTAGGAGAAATGCTAATGTGACATGTCATCATTGTGGCAAGAAGGGTCATATACACCCACAGTGCCATGAGTTGCACAATGAGAAGCGCAAAGAGAAGGGGAAATACAAAGTACATGAAAAGTCCTCTGATCATAGCATTATGCCTGCAAAATCCAGTGTGAAAATCGAGGAGATAAATGTCATGCAGACTGATGACTCCGATGGCGAGTATATACTTGCAGCTAGTTCTTGTAATGCTACATCGTTGACCGATGTTCACTCTATGTATGCATAGTGCTGGCTTTTGGATTCTGGTGCTTCATTTCATGTTACACCATGTCGTGAGGGGTTTCACTCCTACCGCACTGTCTCTGGTTCAGTTTTCTTGGGTGATGACATGTCACTTGCTATTGTTGGCATTGGGGATGTACAGCTACAATTCTCTGCTAGTACTTTTCTATTATAGGATGTATGTCATGTACCTGCGCTTACACGCAGTCTTATGTCTGCACGGCAACTTGATGATGCTAGATTTCATGTTTGTTTTGGGGATTTTGCCTGGAAGATCACTCATGGTAGACTTTGCTTGCTAGAGGTGCCAAAGCTGGCAGCCTCTATCCTCTTTAGTTGATGGGTCCTCTGTTGAGCATGTTTTGTCAGTGGGTTCCATCCCACATGTATCTCTTTGGCATGCCCGTTTGGGCCATATGTCCTTGAAGGGAATGAAAATGCTTGCATGCCCGTTTGGGCCATATGTCCTTGAAGGGAATGAAAATGCTTTCTGGTTTGCAGTACTTACCGCCCCTTGACTACACATGTTTTGATTCATGTGAGCATTGTCTTTATGGCAGACAGACTAGGAATACACATAAGAAGTTTGGTAGGACACACTTGAGTGAGCCCCTAGCATTGGTACATTCGAATGCCTATGGCCCCATGCCCTGTCAGTTTATGGGCGGTGCAAAGTATTTTGTGACGTTTATTGATGATTTTTTGCGTAATGTCTGGGCTTATCCCATTAAGCTTAAATTCGAAGTCTTGGCTGTGTTTCAAAGATGGCTTGCATTGGTTGAGAACCAGACTGGGCATAGACTGAAATGCCTTAGGACTGAAAATGGGGGAGAATATGTGTCATGCGATTTTGAGAAACTATGTGACGAAAGGGGTATTAAGCGTCAGTTGACCCCCCCTTATACCCCACCCTAGAATGGTTTGGCTGAGCGGGGATGAATAGAACCATCCAGGAGCATGTACACAGATGCTTAGCCATGTAGGCTTACCATAGAACTTGTGGTCTGAGGCAGTCAGTACAGCTGTGCATGTCATAAATAGATCACCTTCTAGTGGTTTGGATTTCCAGGTTGCAGAGGAGGTATGGACTGGGAAACCTTTGTCTTATGTGCATCTACATGTGCGTTGGATGAGATGACGTTTTTCCTCATCTTGTTGTACAAGTGTACATTGTACTGTCTTTTCTTTTTCTTTTCCCTCACTAGGGCAGATTTGCCTTTAAGTGGGAGGTTGTTGGGGGTAAAGGTGCCTTTGCCTAACTGTCCGTGCATTACTACACTCACAGTACCCGCCACTGCACACTGCCGGTGGCAGGCGCCTGTCCTCACCGTCACTTTACTCTTTATTCTTTTAGTGACACTTTGAATAAAGGAAGGCCTGGTCACACGTTGTGACTGTTGGAGTTCCCATTTTTGTCTCTCTCTTTCTTGCTCTTGCTCTCTGCCACCATAGCTCACTTCCAAGAAAGCTTCGATCCTTCTCACCTTTCAGTGAGAATCACCTGCCACAATGAGACCGAGCAAGTGCACAGAAGGGAAAAACAAGTTGATGTATTGCAAATCTGTCCCAAAACCACTGCTAAATCAAGCGGGAGACAAGAGATATTGCCAAAGTAATGAGTTTTCCACAAATTGGAAGAAAAAGACTATCAAGAGGATGTGATTGCTCTCATAAATAGTAGAGTAAACTACAATTATAACATGCTAAAAATAGAGTACAATAGTAAGAAATAAAAGCCAAGAATGAACTGTCACTGATACAATGGAAACTACAACTCCCAGGGAAGAACTGCAACTAGCAATGAGTGAATAAGAAATCAACACCAAGAACTATCAAAGGTTAATGTGTCAAACTGAGATACATCCCATATGCATAACCATCGTGCATATAGTAGGTCTCATAGATAACAAAACAGACCTGCTAGAGGCACAAGTGATTGAGCAATGACAACAATAAAAGCTCAATACATGGCCATATAAGATGAATATATAACTGACAATAGCATGATAGAGATAGGTTTTGATCTAAAATAAGAGTCAAATCCATCCATTAGGCATCAATTGCATATATATAGCATGAAGAGAGCATGTACATATCACACTAACTTCCACTATCTCACCATAACAAGCTCAAGCTCAATGGCATAAACAAATGCTCTATACTACATCCAAGTGTCAAATATGGCTTAGTACATAAAGCCAAATAGCTTCCACTAAAACAAAAGTCGAATACCAAATGAGCAATACAAGCTCAATACACTAAGTACATGACATCTGAGGTATCAATACATCCAGTGTTGCATCCAGATGGCATGAATCCACAATAGACATAAACTATCACAAATAAGTGCTTATTGTATACTGCGTTACAACATGAAAATTACAGTCAAAACGAGAGCTCAATTGAAGCCCAAAATCATTCCAAGACATGTATCAAGCATCCCCAAGTGTCAAGCTAACATTTGGGCATCAATACGAAGCCCCAAGATCATCAAATGACAATAGGCATATACTTTTTTAAGATAAATGACATTCAGCCCTATTATTATAGCAAGGAAATCTTTGAGAAAATTGAGCCAAAAGGATACTCAAATCAACTCAATAGCATCTCACACCAATGTCATATCATCCCCTAAGTATTTGGCATCAATACATGTGCATATGGGTATCCTAGGAAGCATATATGAGCTCCAAACAATAAACTAAAGCCTTCACAGACCTCTAAGCAATAGGCATACTATTGTATACAATAGTGAATTGAAGTGGTTGAGCTCAAATTGAATGTCCAATGCTCAATACCAATGCCAAGGGTGCCCAAGGAGCTAAGGGGGAGAGGAAGACCAAAGTGACCTGGTGCTCACAAGAGCTGGAGGAGATGTGACTATATTCATGAACCCTCTTCCACAAGATTCTTTATTCACTTTTCTTCTTACTTTTATACCATTGACATTGAATACAAAATCCTATTTTGACTGAGGGGATTGAAGGTAGGGTTCTTAATAGCAAGTCCATGGTGTGTGTATATATATATATAAAATTTGGGATATGAGAATAAAGTAGTATAAAATAGTCTTGCTCAATGTGTAGAGATATGGATAGATTGTAGTATTTAAGGCTACAAGTGTATCAAGTGCTATTGTATTAGCCATGTGTTGCATGCAATTAGTAATCTATAAGGCACGATGACTGTATAACCTTCCTTGATCCTATTATTATCTGCTTGAAATAGTGCATAGATAAAAGCATGCATGAATGCATTATATCTAAAGGCATGATGGCATGCTTAAGCTTGCTTCCACAATGACAATAATTTGTTATTGAGAAATTTAATAAAAACTAAACCAAAAAGATGTGAGATATTGTAGGCTACGATTTAGCATAATTTGTTTTCTACCTACTATTTATATGGTAAATCATGTTAGTATGAGGCACTTGGATCATAAATGATTGATGAATTTATTTGGTTTGGTCCTCATGACAATTTGCTGTCACACTTAGTACATCACTTGCATATGAGATACCTAAGCAAGGTTCATAAGCAACCTTAATGTCTGACTAGATTATATATAATGGAGTTTAGCAAGGGTCAAGTAGGACTATGGGTCAAGCGACTAATTTAAGTTTTAGCTTTATAGATGGTATAATAGGTAGTAGTATACTTTGATATCATTAGACCAATGTAGACTCCAATGACTATTAGAAAACGACATAAATGGTATAATTCAATTTGTAATAACAATTGGTAGATGTTAATAGGAAAAAACAGTGCTAGAGCACAACAACTTGGCACAGATAGAGTATACTTTTTGGATTGTGCCATAACAACTTAGAAATAACTTTTTGCAATGTGTACAAAGTAGTCGCAGAATTAAATTACCAAGCAATTACATGAGTTGTATTAAGTTTCCATGTAATCTCGCAAGTTGATATCGATCTTGTATAATTTGTAATATTAGCATAGACTCTCGAGGCAAAACTGAAAAGGTTCTATTCTACTCTCACCATAGGTAAAACATGCAATAATAGGTGACCGGTCATTGGACCAAAAAGAAGGCTGGATGCTCAAAAGGAAGGGAAGAAATCATCAGCCTAAAAATGATGAAGATATGAGAGATTGAGAGGAAGAGAGATTAAGAGTGAGAGTGCAAGACTAATGAGTGAAACTCTTCACTTCCTCTCCACACTCTCTCTTGCCAAATCCATGCTCCTCTTATACATGTGGTCATAGAGGATTGAGGAGTGAAGGGGACTAGCTTAGATAATGGAATTTGCAGTGTGCAATTGTCATGACTCAATTGAGTGCCTCTCACTACAAATAAGTTGTTGTGTTCGTGGAATGTGCCATAGGCTAGGTGAGAGATAACCACCATTCTTTGTAGATTGAGCCTCTTGAATGAATAAGAGGGTGTCCAACACCCCATTGTTGAGCTCGTAGATCATCACGACATTTTTGTTCTGTTGTTGCGACAAAGGATACAATGATTTAGTAGTTACTCGCATGCTTTTTGTTGCAAAATAGGAGAGGTGCATGCAAACCAACTTCAAAATGCATGTAAATAAATATGAATTGACTTTTTGGTTGCCTGATATGAATTTCATTTTTCGTTTGGTGAAATGACCAAGTTGTAGATAAGAGTAGCTTACACATTTTCCTTTGCATTTGCTTGACATGTATATATGTATGTATATTAAATATGCACATGACTATTAAGAGTGAAAGCAACAATAAGCTTTATTAATCATGAATTGGATTTGTACAATGAGCATAAGGCACCCAACATATTATGAGTAACATTGTGCATGAAAGGGGACTTAACTATGAAAGAGCACAAAAGAAAATTTGTTTGCTAAAGGGAAATCCACCAAAAGAGAGAGAGAGAGAGAGAGAGAGAGAGAGAGAGAGTATGCGTGAGAAAGGAAAATAAAAACAATTAGTTACCTATTAATTTTTTTTTTAAAAAAAAAGGGGAAATAAAAGGAAGGGGAGAGAGAGAAAGTGTCATGTTCTCTTCCACCTTAAGGGGAAACCTACTAGTCATCCTACCTTCGGGGAGGGTCATCGCTACCATCGCCATCCCCAGCTACGTCGCCTTCATCGACACTATCTCCCCCATATTCTTCACCTTCTCCCCTTCACCTTTCGACCCTCGGCGTCTCAGCCTCCGCCTGCTTGCCATGATCAAGATCATCATCACCTGCTTTGCCGATTCAGACTCTGCAGGCCCGCCATGATTAACTACACCCTGCCGCCCTGTTTGGCTAGCTAGGCAGCCTGAACAAGGAGGAGATGCCACTTAAGCCATGCCTGGCTACGAGTATAAGCTCTGTCGCCTGTGAAGGCAGCTCCGAACCTAACTGCCAGCGTGAATGCAATGAGTCTTGGCTGCAAGCAGCCCCACCGCCTATAATGCATGGAAGTCTGCGCCCTGTGTGGCAGCCACAGTTGATGGGATAATTTGGCAGCCTAGCTGCCTGTTGTCGTTCAACCCTGCCACCTTGGGGTCGCTGCCTTCTGGACAGGAGGTTATCGCTTGCCATTCCCCTTGGCGGTCACGCTGGTTATCCTGGTGCTACAATCTGCCACCATGCCGGTTGGAGGATGGAGAAATGCCCCGTTGGGGGCTGAATCTGCTTTCTGGTCCACAAGTCGCTGCCCACCACTTACCTCTTCCCACCATACCCACCAATGGACCACCGCCTCTCCACCACCCTTAAGCCACCTTGTCACTGCCACGCCACCACCACAAGAGTAGGCTGAGGACGCTAAGGAAGAGGTGATGCAATAAGTATACCATGTGTCAACACGATCCAATATAAGACATGGGCCTTCAATATTATACAGAGTGCACGACTATCATTATATCCTTATCATTGCACGTGGTGCAGTTTAGACGATCTAGAGAATTTTGGAAAGGAGATACTCGGGGGTGAGCCATTGGAATCAAAAGTGAGGTTGGGGCTTTAGCCATTGAGGGGACACCAATCGGATTTGAGCGATCCTAAGAAATGACTTATTAGGTTGAGTGGAGTAGTGGAGCAATTGCAAAAGGTCAGATTTGTTTCAAATTAGAGATTCAGTGGAATGAGCATGACGTTTTCGGAATTGTGGAGAAGATTGTTGCGCTCGGGATACATCATCATTGAGGATTGAAAAAGCCTCAAGAGATGGTATCGTCTGGCACTTTTTAGACCTAGACCACTATGCGTGTCCTAGAGCCAAAACTACATGGACAGATTGTGTGAACGCGTATGCATTCATCTTAGTGCGCGGAGGAATGATGATCGTGGTCACTATGTCTAATCCAGTTCAAGCACTATCATCAGAAATAAGAATACAATCATACTCATAACCAACACAAGTGGACTATAGTCAACATTAGGGTTCAGCTCAATATAGTCACAACAATGAAATTAGATACCAAAGTATACTCAAATAATCAACCCAAAAGATATTGATATCTGAAAGGACAATATAACTGTCTCAGTAGAGATGGAAATTGATGGAGACACAATACTTAGGGAACAACTAGTGCAGAATCACAACACCATCATGAATATAAGACAATTGTGGAATGCAAGACAATGGCAGTACTATTGCTAGATGTTGTGATTGTAGTACAAGATAGTAGCTCTGTTTTGATAGAGAGCGCTCATGTGAAAAATAGCTATGTGGCACAAACAAGACTACCTGTGCATCCTCACATATGAACAATAGCAAAAAACCATGAGTGTGAGAAGAAATCATGAAGCTCGCACAAAAAAAAAACCAAAATCAACACAAGGGGTCTGCATGTGAATAGGGGCCTGCGCTCAAATCCCAAAGGATATCAAAGGGGTGGTTGGCACTACAAGATGGGCGTGCATGACAGGGGGCTAAGAGGGGATACATAGTGGGTTTAATTGTTATTTGTCTATGGGATGAGGAGGAGTAAACGGGGGCTATGGAGGGGGTGTGGAAACAAGGGTTGTGGAGGGTGTTTTTTTTGGGGGGGGTAGGGGAGGGCTATGGTTTTGGGGGTAGAGTGAGGTGGTGGCATGTTGGGGGTGGTAGAAGAGGAGGTGGAGGAGGAGGATGATGATGGAGAGATGAAGGTAGGGATGGAGGAGGGTGGAAGTGGTCAAGTAGAGAGGGAGAAAGTGGTTAAGGAGAGAGGAGAGGGTAGGTGGGGGAGGAGTAGAAGAAGGATGAGGTGGCAGCTGGAGGACGAGGAGGTGGTAGCCATGGAGGATGTAGTGGGACAAGGTGAGGACTCACAAGATAGAGGGCGTGGAGCGGTAGTGGCAAGATCAGGGGTAAGAATTGGCAAGAGAAGTGGCATGGGCAGTAAGAGGAGCTGTGTTGAGTAGAGAACATAGTGGTTGGGGTGTTGGTGGTAGCTCTAATGAATGACATCAGCAATGACATTTGCAAGAGGTGGCGGCTAGATCCCAGGGGTAGGGAGGCATTTGATGGGGAAACAACAGCATGGTGTTAAAGAGCATCATGTAGCACCTCCAAAGGATTAAGTGATTGTAGGGAATGAGGGAGAGGGATGGAAGAAGGAGTTTGGGAGGAATGAGGAGAAGGAGACAAGATGGGGGGAGGAGAAGAAAAGAGGGAGTGAGGGTGGGCAATGTAGGGAGAGGGGTAAGGAGAGAGAAAGAGGAAGAGGGAGGATAGGGGCATCGAGGAGAGAGAAAGGAGGGAGAATAGAGAAATAAAGAGAGGAAAAAAGTACAATAAAATGAAAAATGTTTATTTTGATGAGCTACATAAGTCAGGGTTATTACGATATGTATTTTCCTCATTTTTCTTCATAACAATTAAAAAAACTATTTTTATTTTTCTCCCTACTCTTGAGGGTGTTGCCACATTTTCTTGAAGAATAGGTGGGCATGGTAGAGACCAAAGTCCTTTTTTTCCACAACTAATATCTTTTTCTTTCTTTTCAATATAGTACCGACACTATGAGTCAAACCCATCCTCACCACATTTGGAAGATTGAAGGGAAAATTAAAGGAGCAGTGGTGGGTGTTGGGGATAAAGGGACAAAAAAACCCATTCGTCTTGTGAGAATGAGAGTGTTGGCTAGAAGCAATAAGTAGAATTAGTAAGAAGTGGTACCCAAGAGGAAAATGGATTTGTGGCTATGATTGTCAAGATCCACTAGGAGGAAATCACTTCTTCAATCGGTAGCCATTGATCAAGAAGATATTATCAGATGTATCTATGGCTTGTATCTACATAGAGCCACTAGGGTTGACCGGAAGTACCTTGTAAGGGCCCATCCACCTCTATTGGAGCTCTCTAGGAAAAATTTCCAAAGCATGAATCATATACTAGTACAAAGTCACCTTCCTTGAATTCTTTTTGTTTGATAAAAGTATCATGGTAAACTTTGTGTCAAGCTTGTATGGCTTCCATGCATATTGTAAGGCCATTCTTCAAATCTCATCCAAGCATTCCAAGTGTAGGAGATGACGTTGTAGGGACTTTTCATCTCCAAGCCACTCCTCAATAGCCACTAGCAAGGAGGGAAATTCTAGCTCAATGGGAAAGACTACTTCTATGCCATAGACCAATTGGAAGATTATATATCCTACTGTGGCCTTATGGGAGGTTCTATGTGCTCAGAGGGCCTCTGTAAGTGACCATCCTAGTCATGACAATGAGTAGCAATTGTCCTTGTCAAGACTGAATAAAAGATGTGGTTAGTAACTTCAACCTAGCCATTGTATTTAGGGTAATAGATGTTGACTTGCGATAGCGAATTTTGTAGATATCTATCAGCTCGATCCTTCATGATCTTGTTCACAAAATGAGTGCCTCTATCACTTACAAGCTCTAGAGAACTACCAAAGTGAGTGATGATGTTCTTGTATAAGAATAGGACCGGACAGTTACCATCATCTTGCTTGAGAGCTTTGGCTTCACACCACATTGTCACATAATCTATAAATACTAGATTTTTTTTTTTGCTTCCTTTAGCATCCTCTTTTGATGATCCATTGAAGCTAGCTTCTTCTTTCTTGGACTGCAACTCTTCGAATCCTTTGTTTGTGTTGAAATTGTATGAGGGTTATTTCCAATTTGGGTTATGAGATACTCATTTCTTGACTTAAGGACTCATCTTCCGAGGATGAATCAAGGAAGGTCACATAGTAAGACCCATTTGATTACTCTCCTATTGTGGCAATGAAATTTGTTGGCAGGGTGCGTCATCACTATCTTTCCATGGAAAGGGTGGATTAGGGTGACAATAGCCACTAGTAGAGGAAATCTTCTTTTGTTTGATCCCATTTCTACACATCTTCTACATGCTTCATGGACCATTAATTAACCCGAAGGGTATCATTGCCATTCCATCTAATAGCATACGATCTTTAGCTATTGAGGCCCCTAGAACTTGAACTTCATTTGTATCCTCTTGTATTTTGACAAATTCTTTCTTATTACTATCAGAATCTTGATTTGCACTTTTGTCCTCTTCGCCTTCTAATTCAGTCTTTGCTTTTGTAGGGGCTTTGTGAGTGAAGAACAAGTTGTCTATTACCTCTTCTACTTCTGTCTCTAGCTCGTTTATGGGCATTTAACAAGGAGAATAATACATCCAAGCATCTATCTTGCTATTGGAATTGATATAAAAAGCCATTCTTGGTTCAAATAGGAGGTATTCACCCATCCACAACAGTGACTTTGCTTCTTTTGGGAGATAGCTCATAGTACCCAATTGTTAGGGACTATGGTTTAGGTTTCATTGGAAATATTTACTTTTGACAGTATCTTCTTTGGCCGATGTTCCATTTGTTTCTTCATTGGAAGAGTCAGATGAGACTTCAATGGAGGTGAATCCAAGACCTCTCCATGAATCATAAAATTTCAACACCACTTGATTGGGTCCCTTGCCTAGGGTTAGGGTTTCTTTAAACAAATCAGTCCTTGCTTATGCTTCAAAAAGTCATGCTTTTCCCAACAACAAGGGGTAGAAGGTTACATAAGAATTTTTCCTCACCACTAGATATGTCAGCCTAGTAATCTCTTCTTGCAACTATGGTCTTGACATATGGAAGGATGCCTAAAGGCTTGATTCTGCCATGATCTACTAGTTTGATAAGACATTGTATTGGTTGCACACCCTATAGGCCCTAATCTTTCATTATCACACTATCATTATGCTCATTGAAGAGCCTCCATCTATTAATACACTTGCAACAATGAAACATCCTTCTATCCAAATGCCAATCTCTAGAGTGCCATGATCCAGGAAGGTGTTAGCTATGTCTACTTCTTTCATAGGCTCTAGGGCCTTATCGGTTTTGGTAGCAATTGTAGGGTAGGCAATCCTTAGGCTATGTCTTCATGTGAGAATTATTTTGAACCTCTTTCTACAAAATTGGGAGACAATATCCATAGTTGTCAGAGTGTCAAATTGGGACAAAATGTATCCAAATCTCTCACCAAATCATGCTCTTTTATGGGATCCATGGGCTTCTCTAGTCGTTTGGGAAATGGAGCAATACCTGCTTTAAATTTTTCTCTTTCTTCAATTAGTGGTTGCACCACAAAATCTTCTACCATTGGAGGTACATCCACCTCTTCCATCTCTTAGATCTCTAGTCCTTTGTCTTGGACTATCTTTGTATCCTTTTGTGGCACTAGAATGCTTTGTACTATATTGTCATGTACTATGTTGCTTTGTGGCTCTGTTGGGAGCTTAAACGTGACAATTTTTGTAGGTGAAATGTTTTCTTTTTAAACTATTAGTTCTCTTTTCTTAGCTCACATTATTGTATCTACTTCCAATTCTACAAAGTTGGAGACATGTTCTTGATTCTTTTGCTAGTTATATACATGGCATTAGTCTTGATAGGGGCTAGAATGGAATAGTCTTTAGAAGTTTGGAATTTTCTTTTGCATTGACTATAGAGGGGTTTATAATCCATGTATCTTCTAGGGTTTAGGAAGCCTGGGGAGATATAACTCTTCTCTCTACATCTATAACATTCCACTTTGAATCTCTGCCCCACCACTTGATTGTCTTCTTTTATAACTTTGGGAGAGTAACCTCCTTGGATTGAAATAGGACCAAATTCTTTGGACTTTAGGCCAATATCTTGGGTTTTAATCTTAAATTCTAGCAAGTTGAACCTTTCTTTCTCATCTTTCTTCCTTGTATTATGTATCACCTTCAGAAAGCAAATGCCCTTTATGTGGTTCTTTCTCAAGCAATAAGAACAAAAGACTTTAGGGATGGTTGGCTTTTGAGTACATTTAGTGGCTAAATTTCCTACTTGATGGCACTTTCCACACCAAGTGTTTGATCATATGACATCTCTTCCTACTCTTGCAATGTTTGATAGACTAGCAATATTCACTTTTAGTGCTTGTAACTATTGTGTGTAATAACATCCATCAACTCGTTCTTAATGTTTGCAACTGAATTGGACAAGTAGTCCTTAAAATTTTCTCCTCTTGGAGCATTTTTAGTGGGGTTTTGGGGAGTCTTTGTAATCATAGCATGGACTGGTTTGATTGATACACAAGGGTCTTTATTTTGATTATGGCTCAAAGCTCTTGTTTGGACTGTTGGCTATATTGATTCTAGTTAGTAGAATTCTGTTGGTGTTGCTAATTTGCCATTCAAGAAACTATTTTAGGCGACTGTGTTATTTTTGCGAGCTTTGGATTTCGTGCTTTTGTAATTGAAATTGATTTTTTGAGCTTTTTCAAGCTTGCAACAAGACATATAGTATCCATAATTGAGGAAGATGCGGTACGAAATTCTAGAAATTTTCCAAGTTTGCTACAACCAAAACTTCTACATCACCCAAAAAGAGTGCAATATCTAGAATGAGTACGGGCAACCTTCCTCCAATGAGCAATGGAGAATTTCTGTATCTCCCAAAAAGAGTACAATATCTAGAAATTTTCCAAGATTGCTACACCCTAAGATTTTTGCAATAAAAAAGGACATGCCACACCCTATTGATGTGAGCATGATCATGAGTGGGCCAAAACAATGAATGAGTGATGCTTATTTTTGGGATTTCCACATGATAGGTCATATCTTACGTGATTTCCCTAACACAAAGGCAAGGTCTGTGGGAGTTAGTGCAGGCCGATGTATAACGATGTGCTTCTCAAGTCGAAGGCCAAGTATGTGCATGTACACATAATACATATGTTTGCAGGCAAGAAATGCCTTTTGGGTAGATTCTCTTCTTTGAAATTCAGGACAAGTGCACCTAAGCTCTTCTTTGATTTGCACATCATAACAACTCTCTATCAAGACTTGAAATATTGAATGTTGCCTCTCAAGTTTCACTATCTCCTCCAAGAAGGTTGCAACCATGCAAGCAACTGCCTCTATTCTCTTTTGTGCATCTTTGGAAATTCCATGCCTCCACTTGTGTCTCCTCCCACTCGAACCACCCTCTGCAGAAGTAAGAGGTTTTCTCTTCTCATTCTTTGATGGTGTTGCAAAGCAGGCAAACTTGAAATCAACATGTTTTAGACTGCTACACTCTTCCTTTGTTATATTTGTCCCTGTATTAACTGGCCACAGAAAAGGAACTATTGGTGATAGTATTGCTTGTTTTTGCACAGCGTTTGTATGCATGACATCATGATTGCAAAACCATATCCATTGTGCAATGGTCTTGTCTTTATAGGCTCTCTTAGACCAAAAGCATGGTGTGACTAGCCCCACTTTGCTGACTTTGTAACTTGTTGCTACAACTCTTTCTACCCTTCATACCAAAACATTTTCTCACACAGTTAGGTGGCATCCTTTGTAAATCCCACTCCTATTGTGCCACTTCTACCTCTTCTACATAAGTCGATGTTCCTGCATTTGGCACATTTACTCCACTTTCTATCGGCTTGACTGGTATCTCTTCATTCTCCCTAGTATCCTAAATATATATCTCTTCCAACTCACCATCATCAAACTACATACTTCGTGGTATGCCCCTATTTTTACATTGCCTTGACTCAATCACGTATCCCAGCTTCTAGGAACTTGCAGTTGCTCCAGTTTCCTTCTTTTTTCTATGCATAGTCTCCCTATCACCTTGCATTGTGGGCTCCTCATACAAAGGATTGCCAGCTACAACACCTTGCAATGCATGCGCAACAGAGGCATGATTTGGGGATTGCTTTTGCTAGCATTAGCCATCAAAGAGTCCATTGAAGGCCCAGATCCAATATAACTACCTGTGATATAGCCCACCAACCTCTTTGCACATTGGATATACGCATTCAAAACATCAGTAACACATGCATCATAGAGTGACATCTTTCATTTTCCACCTTCACCTACTAACTAGCTAGCATGTATGCTTTCCGACAAGTTTATGCTTGGAATCTGAGCACGTTCCTAGGGACTTTTGTTATCCTATAGAGTCGAATTCAAGAACAAAGTTAGTAGCTCTCTCCATTAGTACATTGTGTAGCAATTCTTTTAATGAGCCAAGAAAAACAGAGCAGACCTACATGAGATTCCATTCCTCCCCAACGGGAAATTCTTTGCTGCTACCATTTTAACCACCTATCCAAAGCCTTAATGTTATCCTTGTTTACATTTTGTGCCCACCAATCTCAGATAGCAGAGGTGTTAAGCGATGCATGTTGACTTGTTGTTGCTAGCCTCCATGCTTCACACATTTCAACGTGATGCATTTGTTTATCTATAGTGACTAATTTCTTGGTATGCCTTTGTAAATTTTGCTCCCAATGAAAAAGACAAGATCACTCTCTCCCTTCCATTATGTTATGCGATCCTCCATTGTATACAGCCCGTAGTACCAACCAATTTGCACTTGCCTCATCGGACATGAATCCAACAAAGTCAAGAGGATCATGACCATATCAAACCATGACAAAATTTAGATTTTTCCAAAACAAGATTTGAGACTCTTCATCCTCCTCTTTAAATTCACATATTGCAATCACCTGCAATGCTCATGCTAATTGATGATTGATACATTAGCATAGTATTTGCTAGCAACAATTAAATTTTAATGTAAGCTATAATAATGTTATCACATACCCAGGATCATAAACAGAATAAGACATTGTTGCCCATCCATCAACCCTATGGGTATGATCGAAGTGCACCCATGCACTTTGTAGATCTGCGGTTCCTGTTTGCCTCATACAATTCACTAAGTCCACCCCTGATGCTGGTCCCTTAGTGGACATTTTAAACAAGAAGCACTTCTCCTTGGCATGACCTTGCCTAGGAAATCTATATCCGTGGAAAAATGGAAAGACACAACGTCTTTGCAAATGAAGTATATTTCCATACCCATCACCAATGGCCTGAACTTGATTAGATCTCTCTTGTGAAACAATACCTTTGAACCTGTGTGTTTACTAGATGGTTATTTCAAATGCTACAACCTTAGTACAAAGTAATGATACACAAGCTTACCCTTTATTCTGCACGAGTGGCATCATTTCTTCTAAAAAATGATTAAGATCCACCTAGTCACCTTTGATTCATCTTCTTTTGTCAAAGATTCAAACAACATCTATTGAGGAAGTAGCATTTGTATTTTTTGTGGGCCTCCCTTTTCGATCTTTAGGACTATGCAGACAAGACTCCGTACGTTTTTAATGGTTGCCCTCTTTGTGCCCTGTTGAACATCGTGAGCATGCTCCCCAACATGGATCACCAATTGTGTCATTGTAGGGTCTAATGGAAACACATAATAGATTGAGCATTTGCAAATGGCTATACAACTAACAACCTTTTGATGATAGTGACATGTTATCTCGGAGTTTCCCTCACTCGCAAGATAGCCCATGCTGACATGTCTATCTAAATGACCATGGAAAAAAACATCATTGTATCTTCTCTCAATTATGTAGTAAGGACAAGTTACCCTGGGACATTGAAGACTTCCAAGACAATAGCTCGAACGCACTATGCACTCTATTGCCATATTTGTTTGTGAGAGCTGCGACCAAAGGTAACCATCATATTTCTATTCCATACCCATAATTCATTTCTTACTTTGTGTAGCTGGAAGCTCAAAAGCAATCATAACATTATACTCACTTGGGAGCTCATCCACCTTTTGCGGAGATCCACAAAGTGCTAGTAAAATTTTCAATCTACCTGGCCTAGCTTTCTCCTCAATGAAGGCCACAATGGACTTATCATAGAAAGACACATCCTTGCTTTTGCTACCCACATGCAACTCCTCATCAATATTTGTGTCATGCATCCCTATGTGCACACCTCTATTATTGTATTTAGCTGTTGAGAGTGGAAAAAGATGGAAATTTTGACTGATTTTTGTTGTTTTTGAGGTCTGAATAGTTGATTTTTGATGGATTTTGAATGATGATTGATTGTTTTTGAAAGTGTTTGAGAGTGTTTTGGATGATATTGATTATGTTTTGGAAGCTCATGATGATTCTTAGTGGAAATATGAAGCTTTGGATGTTCTGGTAGGTTCTGTTGAGGTTTTGATTGGTTCTGATACCTTCTGTTTGGCTTCTGTTTTGTTCTGATTTTCTTTTGTATGAAGCATGGATTGATGATTGATGAAGGTTGAGGTCTTTTGAAATCTTATTGAATAGCTTTTGATAGTTTAGAATGGTTTTACTATGAGTTATGAGGAAATGTTGTTCTTTGATGACCTTTTGTAACCCTTTGTAGACCTTCTGTAGAGCCTCTATCTCTACTCTGTCTCTGCTCTGTTCCTGTTCTGTTTTGTTCTGTAGATCTTTTGTAAGTGTTCTGCAGAATGTATGTGTGACTTTGGGAAAGTTTTCTAACATTTGAAAATGATAAATTTAATTTCAAAAACAAATGGAAGAAGCAGCTGTTGAAGACTGAAGAGAAGACTGAAGTGACAGTGACAGTAGTGAGCTATGAAGAGACACTGTAGTGGCTCTGGTGCCCTTTCATACCTCCCATACCTCTTGGGAGGTGCATCCACGACCTAAGAAGTATTATTAAGTGCCATTCTTGAGTATTGTAGTGAGGAGATAATGTACTATTGAGAGAGAGAGAGAGAGAGAGAGAGAGAGAGAGAGAGAGAGAGAGAGAGAGAGAGAGAGAGAGAGAGAGAGAGAGAGAGCCCAAACTTAGCCAATTCTATCAAAACAATGTATTTACTATGAGAGATCAAGAGAGAAAACTATGAAGACATTGAAGATGAATACTATGTGATTGATTTCAATTTAAAGTGGTGTATTCTTTTGTGTTCTTTGTTCTATTGATGGATTCTATGAAGATGTTGAAGATTATGGTTGATTCTATCAAATTCGTGGGAGATATCTACTATGCGTGAAGATTTGCTGTTTTCCTTGTTTTGGTCATCAAAAGAATGAAATAAAAGCTTGTTGATGTTACAAGATAGATTTTCTTGCAATAGAATCCCCTTTTCCTTGGTGTCTCTCTTGGGGCTCCATGTTTTTGGTGCACAGCCCGGGGAAACTTGCCATCAACAAGCATCAAAAGAGGCTGAAAATGAAGGAAATGGCATTGCCAAGAAGGAGAAGAATTCAATGGAGGTTTGAAAAGTTCGTTCTTCCACTGAAGAGTTGGAGATTCTTATTGCCAAAGCCGCTTTCTACAAGAAGTTCATCCCACAATGGCGGTAACGTATTACCATCATGATGCAAGCTCTATGCGGGTGGACTATTTCCTCTTCCTATTGAAGCAACATAGATGTGCATCTTTGAGAGCGGAGTTTTGAGCCCGAGATGTGCCTAAAATTTGCCAAAAAGTCTGGAATTTAGGGGAAAAATATTTAACATCGAAGGCGGCGGCTCCAGCTAGGACGATTTTTAAGCACCAAGTGCAAGACAACTTTTAAAAGGCACCCGAGCGACACTTGTTGATTTTTGATAAATTTTCAGATTGCCATGCGGGTTGTCAGGAGTTGCTAGCCAATGCAAGGTGTTAAGCTAGACGTCCAGGATTTTTCAGAGCTCGAATCGGAGCCAGGACGGGGAAATGGCCACAAAATGGTCAAGATATGAAAAGGTGGACACTTGGGAGGCCAAAATTGGGCATGCCTTTTGAGTTTGGACAACCCCCCCCCCCCCCCCCCCCCCCCCCCCCCCCCCCCCCCCCCCCCCCCCCTTCCCCTTCAAAATTTTAAGCATACAAGATGAAAAAACGTGGAGAGAGAAGATAAAGAAGGAGGAGATGGAGGCGCCAACATCACGCCAAATTTTGGGCCCTCTCTCCTCTCTCTCATGATTGAGGGGTTGCATACAACCCATGGAACAGATCTTGGGCCTTGATTCCCCCTTGTGGGCTGAGCATATCGCCGTCCTTCGCTCGTACAATGGTGGCCTGAATGAAGAATTCTGATTCTAGTCTTTCTCTCTCCTCCCTCTCTCTCCCTTAAGGGGCTGTTCTTGTGTGCAAGAGGAAAATGAAGAATGGTGAAGGAAAGCTTGTCCAGATGAGACCGGATTGCTTCCAGATCAATGAAGACATGAAGATTGCTGATTGTGAAGATGCTGGACATTGAATGAGGGCTGACCCACAGTCCCGCACCAAAACCGAGATCTCGAGACACAAAGCCTAAGCGGTAATTCAATTTCTATAAAGAAAAAATGAGTCTTTATGCTATTGGATTGATGAAATATTGTTCCCATGGGCTGATTATGCATCATGATGTTGTTTCCTATGAGTTTTATCAGTTTATGCTCTGAAAATCAGAAAATCATAAGTGATATGGCTGAAATTAATGTCATAAAACCTGTAAAACATGCGTTTAAGGGGTAAAATGGGGTTTTTTACAAAATAAATGGAAAATATGAGACATAATATAAATAAAACTTGAAATTTTACTGTCAAGGAACCTAAGGGTCACAGCCCACAATCAATCCTAATTTTTAGTTATTTTTTATTGAAGAAAATAGAGGAAAAATACCAAAAAATGGTGAAAAATAAGTTTTAAATGGGAGAAAATTAGGAAACGATAAAAGGAAAATTCCAAAAAATTACATGTGTGTTTTTGTAATGTATAATGAAGGTAGAGCACGAGGTTGGTCTCGGTTTACCCTCGTTTTTATGTTTATCTCCGTGTTTATCGCTTTCTTTATAAAGAAATACACGTAAAATGACCTTTCCACCTATCAACGAATGCAAAATATTAAATGGTAGGGTGAGAGGGGAGTTTGAGCGTCAAAATATGAATTAAAATCTGATTTATGTGTTGCATCATGCATTTAGGACATTGTTTTAAAATAAAGGAAAAGGTAGCATGAGCGTAAGGCTCGGTGTCTCTCCTCTTTTCATTACATAAACATTAGCATGGAAATCATGAGAAGATTGGTTTCGCACGATGCACAATGCTAATTTTCTATTTTTTGTGCACTAAACGATTCACATTATGCACTATGCATGGTTCATGGTATCAAAGGAAAATCTCCTGGACTGCATAGCAATTGTTTTCTTAGGACTTTGACCCACGATTGAGAGTGTGAGGTTATCCCTTGCCGTAGGATAGAGGGTCGGTTTCCTAAGGGTCTGTTAAGTAAGGACACATGGTATATCTCCTTGAAATACGAGAAGTATAAAAGAGAGGAGTTTGTGTTCGTTTGTGTTATATGTTTAGTAGCGCATTAAGGGGCTAATCCCTGTGATGTAGGAGAGCTGCAGTGGGGCCGCGGTGTTTCTACCGAGAGGTTGCCTCCATATGTGTGTGATCGTGGCATTGCCAATATGTATGGGTTCTCCCTCTGAGGAGCTTATGAAAAGGGAAACATTAGATTATAAACTATAAACGCATAGATTAAGCTTTAGGGCAGTTTGTCCTTTAGCATTAGATTGACGGTCTTGGTCTGCAAGGCCGTGAGGGTGTTTGTGTGTCATGAGCATGAGGTCCGGCTAGTGCTATAGCCAGTGCCGGCTCATTTCAGGTCCCAGCAGTGGTGCGTTTGTCGGGAGCTGCCTATAAGTGGCGGTTATCAAATCTAGGGTTTCAAGGGACCCTAAATTATTCGTAAAATGGGGTTTGTTCAAGGATGGAAAAACTTGGCTTTCCCCATACAAAACTTACTAATGGACTTAGTTATATAGAGCATGAGTCCTTTGCAGAAGATAATTTATGTGATGAAAAGAGTATCCCATTAGTGGTTACCCCATCCTCTAATATGATGGCATGGGCCGAGGTTCGCCTTGGCGTGGTCTCTACCCAAGAGAAATCATGTTTAACCATCCATCAACCTAGAGGGCATGAAACAAGCATGTTGGAAACTAGGGTAGTTATGGCATCAAGAAGTCATCATGCAAAAGCCATAATGCCATGGGAAAGTGCTGATATACGATGGAATATGCTTGTGGTTAAGACATCCTGTGTAATGGGCCACCATGATGATATAGTAGGCATCACAAGGATGTTAGAAGCCCTAGCTGTCAAAGGAAAGCCGTTGCTTAAAAGGCACGGTTCCCAAGTTTTAAGAAGTGGTAATGATAAATCTGTTTTAGATAAGGACCAAAAGCTCTTATATAAACCCGTTATGGACTTTCCTTTTAAAGGGAAAGGTATGGAAGATTCTCTAAGAGGGGATCAAAATGACATGTTGAAACTTATAGGGCTCCCTAGACCACTCAGTGAGTTAGCAGAAAGGGATGTCACTGAGGATATTAACCTCCCTACACTAAAAAGGGTGGAGATGGAAGAGGGTAAGGATTCTAAGAGGCTGGACCCAGATCATGATGAATATGAAGATTTTAATGACCCGGTGTTGATCCCAAAAGGAAGAACTAAATGTCCTCCTCTTTATAGGGATCTCCCAGTGTTTTATGGGTTGCCAAATGAGGATCCGATGATTCATTTAAGAGAATATGACCTAACTTGCATTGCAAGTGGGTCGGACGATATACATCGGATGCTCGTATTCCCAAGTATCCTGAAGGGAGAGGCAAGGAAATGGTATTGGAGCCTCCCAAGAGGGTCGATCAAATCATTTGAGGAGTCTTGTGATAGATTTCTAGATGAGTATGAAAAGCAGCTCCCTATGATTCAGATCTTAGGGCAGCTTATGCAGTTTAGATAGGAGTCTTATCTTTCTGTTAAAGAGTATGCTAGAGCCTTTGATAGTACTCTTAGGCTTTGGCCAAGAAGAGCCAGTGCACTACCAAATGATGTGCTATGTGAGCTCTTTCTGAATGGCTTAGAGATTAATATGCAAATGGGATTGCGGAATCCTAAGTCGTTAAGGGAAGCAAAACTGCATGCCATTGATTATGAGGGTCATATTCAGATATGTTGGAAAAACTTTTGGAGTTTTTCCGGATCAATACAAGTGCATCCCAACTTCCAATCATTTCTGCAAGGAGACAACTCACTTGTTGATACCAAGGCAACCTATGAGGGGAACCTTGGTGGCCAAAATCTCAAAGCAGAAAATGGCCATCCTATGAGTAGTAATGACATGCATCTCCGTGAAAAGGTTCCAAGCTATGTAAGTCCCATTAGGGCTTGCAACACTTCCACAGAGGTAGTTGTGATGGCAACATGGATAGAACCAATGGGCCTATGAGTGTTGAGAAGCATTCTATGTGTGGTTCTAATTTTGTTGCTAGTAAGGCTCTTGAGAGACCTTTGGTGTTGGAATCATGCTTCTGGGTGGATGTTGTTCCCTTCAATGAAAGCATGGTTCTTATGGGGAAAAATTTGCAGTATGGATGTAAACAAGTAAAGACATCTTTTGTAAAGAGGATGCAAAATGCTAAAAGTCCACATGTGCTTCACAAAGGTCATAAGGATGTGAGGCCATTTGGCCATAGGGATAAGTTTGCATTGAGTTCGTTAGACCAGTGCAGCAAATTGAGGGAATGCAAGAATATTAAGGGAAATGTGAGATGGGCTTGGAGACCCAAAATCTCCAAAAGTATGGCAGGAGTGTCGGATGCAAGGCCAAGGATCCCATCTGGATATATTTTGTTGAACCCCCAAGAGGATAAGACTGGATATACATTTGACAATATACACTGCCTTGGGATACACCCATGTGATGTGCCTAGGCTTGAAGCTATACCTAGTTTGGGTCGCAGCACTGATTTATGTGAAAACCCAAATAGGGGAGGTTTGAATGAGTACAAAGCTATGATTATTTCTGCCAAAGGAGCCACTCAGTCGCTTGAACGATCAATTTATTTGGATTACAATAAATGTAGGACATGCGAGCCCACTGCGGCCGTGCATTCAGCTCATAGTGCCCAAGAAGGGATCAGCCTTATTGATGAGTTATTTGTAGAAAGACTTGGACTTGTAGCTCTACAAAAACCTAAGATAAAAAAATACAAGATCAAGCTTTTAGCCAACTTGCATGAGTAGCATGCGGCTAGTCGACCTATGATGCGCTATCCTTGGCACCCTGGGTACTCTGTTAGGGTGTGATGTATATGCCAAGGACATCAGCATTACATGGACTAAAATGACCTATCTAGTTTTAAGCTAGGAAGGCTAGCTGCTTTGGATATTACGTCTAGATTTCGTTAGGCCAAGCGGGCCGATCAGTTTTTGTAGTGAAGTGCTTTATTTCATTAGACCAAGAGGGCCAGTTGTCTGTTTAGTGCAGGTATAGTTAATGGTTTCTTGTTTTAGTTTTGTGCTAGACAGGTTCAAAGAAGAGCTTGGAAGGAGCCTTTGTTGTGTGGAAGCTTCTCGTGGCCCTATCTAGGTAATATCTCTCCTTTACGAGTACCATGTTTTTATGCTATATGTGTCTGTGTACTTGTTGGGGGATTTTCTTTTCTTGTTGGGGATTGGCGTCCAAGGCATGAAGTCCCAGGGTTAGGTTGGGTATGTCTGAGGGAGGTCTGAGTAGTCGTTGCCTCCTGTAAAGACATTGCCAGGCATCGAAAGACCTGTTTTAGAAGGAAGTTCTAGTGACCCTGTTTTGCTAGCCTACTAGGCAGCCGTTCTGGGAGTTCTTGTTAGTTGTGAGGCAGTTAGAGAAGCCTGCCAGAAGGAAAATGATGATAGAGGAAGAAATCTTGAATATCTTAAAAGAAAATAAATATATACAAAGGTGTATAAAAAGGGGTTCTAACCCCCTCTAAAATGAAAATCTATGAGTAGTTGATCATCGCCTTGCGAAGGCTTGGTAGGTTCCTGGGGATGAGTCAGACCCGGGGCCGATGCCTTGTCTTCCTAGGGGTGGCATCTTGCTGGAAAAGAGAAAATAAGAAAGGTTGGAGCAAAAATAAAAGTGAGCGTTAGAAAAGGATTAAGTGTCGCCTTGCGAGGGCTTGGTAGGTTCTTGGGTGCCGAGACAGGTCCTGAGGCCGATGCGCTGTTCTCCTTGGGTCACTACGCTTAGCTCCCTCCTTTTTACATGCCTGAGTATGGAAGAATAAAAACCCTAAAAGAAGAAATGTGCTAAAAGAAAATACTTCTTGATCAAGCTACAGGAGTCCTCGCCTAGTAGGAGTTCCTAGTTGTGTTGTCCTTAGTTAGGTAGGTAGTTCAGACCACCACTTAGGGCGACTTCTTTGATAGTTCTTTTTAGTTTAGCCTGTTGGAGCAGTCAAATTATGCTAGGCCTACTCCTTGTGGATGTCATGCCTTGGTTTTTTCAGGGGGTAGGGTGAGCATTTAGCTGTGTTTATTATGTATCTATTTTGTATCAGCTTGATGCTTCCTTTGGTTGTTTTATGCAGATTTGTTGTGGGATTCGACGGGCTGAGTCGCCCTATCCCGTGGTCGCCAATGAGAGCGGAGTTTTGAGCCCGAGATGTGCCTAAAATTTGCCAAAAAATTTAGAATTTAGGGGAAAAATATTTAACATCGAAGGTGGTGGCTCCAGCTAGGACGATTTTAAGCACCAAGTGAAATACGACTCTTAAAAGGCGCTCGAGCAACACTTGGTGATTTTTGATAATTTTACAGACTGCCATGCGGGTTGTCAGGAGTTGCCAGCCAATGCAGGGTGTCAAGCTTGACGCCCAGGATTTTTCAGAGCTCGAATCGGAGCCAGGATGGGGAAATGGCCACAAAATGGTTAAGATATGAAAAGGTGGACACTTGGGAGGCCAAAATTAGGCATGCCTTTTGAGTTTGGACCACCCCACCACACCCCCCACCCACCCCCCCCCCCCCCCCCCCCCCCCCCCCTTCAAAATTTTAAGCATACAAGATGAAAAAACGTGGAGAGAGAAGATGAAGAAGGAGGAGATGGAGGCACCAACATCACACCAAATTTTGTGCCCTCTCTCCTCCTCTCATAATTGGGGGGTTGCATAGAACCCATGGAATAGATCTTGGGCCTTGATTCCCCCCTGTGGGCCGAGCATATCGCCGTCCTTCACTCGTACAATGGTGGCCTGAACGAAGAATTCTGATTCTAGTCTTTCTCTCTCCTCCCTCTCTCTCCCTTAAGGGGCTGTTCTTGTGTGCAAGAGGAAAATGAAGAATGGTGAAGGAAAGCTTGTCCGGATGAGACCGGATTGCTTCCGGATCAATGAAGACATGAAGATTGCTGATTGTGAAGATGCTGGACATTGAATAAGGGCTGACCCGCAATCCCGTGACCCACGGTCCCGCACCAAAACCGAGATCCCGAGGCATGAAGCCTAAGCAGTAATTCAAATTTTATGAAGAAAAAATGAGTTGATTATGCATCATGATGTTGTTTTCTATGAGTTTTATCAGTTGATGCTCTGAAAATTAGAAAATCATAAGTGATATGACTGAAATTAATGGTATAAAATCCGTAAAACATGCATTTAAGGGATAAAATAGAGATTTTTTTGCAAAATAAAGGGGAAATATGAGATATAACATCAATAAAACCTGAAATTTTTCTATCAAGAAACGTAAGGGCCACAACCCACAATCAATCTTAGTTTTTTGTCATTTTTTATTGAAGAAAATAGAGGAAAAATACCAAAAACTGGATTTTAAATGGGAGAAAATTAGAAAACGATAAAAAGAAAATTCTAGAAAATTACGTGTGTTTGTGCAATGTATAATGAAGGTAGAGCACGAGGTTGGCCTCGGTTTACCCTCGTTTCTATGTTTCTGTCCGTGTTTATCGCTTCTCTATAAAGAAATACACATAAAATCACGCATTCACCTCTATCAACGATTGCAAAACATTAAACGGTAGGGTGAGAGGGGAGTTTGATTATCAAAATATAAATTTAAATCTGATTTATGTGTTACATCATGCCTTTAGGACGTTATTTTAAAATAAAGGAAAAGGCAGCATGAGCGTAAGGCTCGGTGTCTCTCCTCGTTTCATTACATAAACATTAGCATGGAAATCATGAAAAGATTGGTTTCGCACGATGCACAATGCTAATTTTCTATTGTTTGTGCACTAAACGATTCACATTATGCACTATGCATGGTTCATGGTATCAAAGGAAAATCTCCTGGACTGCATAGCAATTGTTTTCTTAGGACTTTGACCCACGATTGAGAGTGTGAGGTTATCCCTTGCCGTAGGATAGAGGGTCGGTTTCCTAAAGGTCTATTAAGTAAGGACACATGGTATATCTCCTCGAAATACGAGAAATATAAAAGAGAAAAGTTTGTGTTCATTTGTGTTATATGTTTAGTAGCGCATCAAGGGGCTAATCCCTGTGATGTAGGAGAGCTGCAGAGGGGCCGCGGTGTTTGTTTCTACCGAGAGATTGTCAAGATAGTGGGAGAGAAGGAAGGAGTCTCACTTGTAGCTTTCTTGCTTGCACAATGGGGGAATACACACAAGGGTGGAGGCTGAAAACAGTTTTCCTCTTCTTAGTTGTGTAAGCCAAAAAGAACTCTCATACAAAGAAATAGAAGAACCCTATATATGGGTCTCAAACCAAACTCAACTAACTAAGGTGGCATACTAACCAAGCCACAAACTAGAGTAGATAAGGATAGCTGTCATCTAGCTATTATTCATGGGCGGTGTACCAACCACGTCTACAACTGACAAGTCGGTGACATAAATGCACAACGGTCACCCTGGCATATCACGAGTGGAGCTCGATATCTCAACACTCCCCCTCGAGCTCAATCCCAATTCATGCACACCAAGCACGTCTCTGAACTTGCGCAGCTTCTCTGCGCCCAATGCCTTCGTGAATATGTCAGCTACCTGATCCTCTGTGCTGACATAAACTAATCAATAAGACCTATAAAACCCTCTCCCGCACATAGTGATAATGCACCTCAATGTGCTTGGTTCTAGCATGATAGACTGGGTTATTTGCCAAGTGTATACTGCTCATGTTGTCATAATAAATGACAACTGGCCCATCTGTAGACTGATGCATATCATAAAGTAGCTTATGCAACCAAGCTACCTCACATACAGCCATTGCTGCACCCCTGTACTCGGCCTCTGTGCTCGACAAGGCAACTGTAGGCTGTTTCTTGCTGCTCCAAGTGACTGCAGCACTCCCAAAAGAGAACACATATCCACTGGTAGATCGTCTATCAGAAATACTACCAGCCCAATCAGCATCAGTGTATCCATGTAACTGTATCCGAACCCCAATCTCATAAAATAGTCAATACTGTAATGTGGACTTCACATACCTGAGTATGCGTCTAGCCGCATCCAAATGCGGTTTCCTTGGAGCCTGCATAAACTGACTTACCAATCCAACAGCATAGCTCAAATCTAGCCTGGTAATAGTCATATAAATCAAACTTCCTACTATGAGTCTGTACATAGTAGGGTCTTCCAGAAGCTCACCTGCATCTGCGCTCAACTTTACATTCTGCTCCAAAGAAACTGAAATAGCCTTACAGCCTATCATCCCATATTTGGACAGCATGTCCAATCCATACTGCCTCTGCAAGAGCTGTATCCCACTTGGTGATCTAATCACCTCAATGCCCAAGAAATAACACAGCTCTCCCAAATCCTTCATCTCAAACTTTTGCTTCAATAGCATTTTCACATGAAGGATATCTTCATCACTGTCACCTGTCATAATCAAATCATCAACATAAATTACAAGTAGCATAATACCTTTCTCTGTTTTTCTCACATAAAGTGAGAAATCTGCCTTGGAAATCTGAAAGCCAATAGTGACAAGATACTATCCTATCTTGTCAGACCATGCTCTAGGTGCTTGCTTCAAGCCATACAAGGCTTTCTTCAACCTGCAAACAAACTCAGGATGAACAGGATGCACATAACCTGGTGGCTGCTCCATATAGACCTCTTCTTGCAAATCACCATGCAAGAAGGCATTCTTTACATCCATCTGATGTAAAGACCATCCCTTTGATGCAGCCATAGCAATGACTGCTCTTACGGTTGCCATCCTTGCAACCGGACTGAATGTTTCTTCATAGTCAATGCCATATGTTTGTGCATACCCCTTGACTACTAATCTGGCCTTGTATCTGTTCACAGAACCATCTGCATTGTGCTTCACCTTATAAACCCACTTACAGCCAATTGCATTCTTACCTTTAGGTAAAGGTACTAACTCCCATGTAGCATTTGCTTCCAAGGCATCCATTTCTTTATCCATGGCTTTCTCCCATTTTTCTTTTCCCATGGCTTGCTCAAAAGAAGTGGGTTCTGGTTCATGTATCACTTTGACCATATATGCATAGTGAATGGCTGTAAATCCATCATATTTTAGCCTATCCACAAGATACCTAGCTCTCATAGACCTGCGCAAAATAGGTTCACTCCCAGGTGCTCTCAAAACATCCCTGGTCTTCCTTACTCCAGGTGTAACAATAGAAGGAATACCCAACTCATCATCAATGCTCTCTTCTGAGCCACTGGATTCACCATCCACAAAAGAGTGACCTGCATTCACATCAAACATGGGCTGATCTACCTTCTCTTTTCCTTTTCGTGATACCTGCATACCACTATCTGCATTGCTTTGAGAAGATTCTCCTGATCTCAATCTGCCTGTCCATGGCGAAGAATGTGAACCACTGCTAGAGGACGCTCCAGGTCCACTAATATTTTGTGACTGCTGCTGTGAATTCTGTGCAGCATTACCATTTTGTACATCTACATCATCAATCACACTTACTGGTTTATACCAGCTACTCATCTCATAAAAAACAACATCTCTGCTCACTGTAAACTTATGAGTAGAAGGGTTATAGCATCTATACCCTTTTTGCTGCAGAGAATAACCAATAAAGATGCACTTCTCAGCTTTTGGATCCAACTTGGATCTCAACTCATCTGGCACATGTACATAGGCAATGCAACAAAAAATTTTCAAATGAGAAATATCTGGTTTCCTACCAGTATACCTCTCCTCTGGAGTCATCCCATGTATTGCTGCAGTGGGAGTCCTGTTCATTATATAGACTGCTGTAGCAATTGCTTCAGCCCAATAAAAATCTGGCAGGTCTTTTTCATTGAGCATGGCACGAGATACCTCTCCAATATGCCTGTTTTTCCTTTCTGCAATTCCATTTTGTTGTGGGGTATGACTGCATGAATATTGCTGCTTTATGCCATGCTCCTGCAAGAACCTTGCAAACTCATTTGAGAGGTACTCTCCCCCTCCATCTGACCTTAGGCATTTTATTTACAGACCTGTTTCTTTTTCAACCATAGCTTTAAGAGTTTTGAAATGCCCAAAAACTTCACTTTTCTTTTTCATAAAATACACCCAAACTTTTTTGCTATAGTCATCAATAAAAGTGACAAAATAATGACAGCCTCCAAGAGATGCAGCTTTAGTAGTCCACATATCAGAGTGGATTAATTCCAATGGCTTCTTACTCTCTTGAACATGTCTAGGAAATGGTTTCCTTGCCTGTTTTCCAAACTGACAGGCTTCACATACCTTATGCATTTCTGTAACCTTGAATTTAGGCAATCCTGCAACAATATTTTGGGCCTGCATTGATTTAAGTCGTTGTACATTAACATGACCAATGCGTTTATGCCAGATATCAATATCTGCAGCTACACCGGTCCCATGTGCAAACATTGCTGCACTCAATTCAGACATGTCTGCATCCAACGTAAACATTCTGCCCTTCTTCTTTCCTTTTGCTATCAAGCGACCCTTATTTTTCATATCCTCAACAAAGCATCCATGAGGATTAAATCTGATCTGCAAGCCCTGCTCAACCATTTGACCAACAGAAGCCAGATTCTTGGTGATATTCGGGACATGAAATACATCGGACATGTATTTCTTTTCCCATCCTGCATAGACAAGGGAATTTTTCTAATCTGCACAATTGGATGTGCAGTATCATCACCAGTCTCCACAAATCCTGGTTTTTCCATTTTCCTTGCATCCTCCATCCATTCTGCATGACCTGTCATGTGGTTTGATGCACCTGAGTCAACATACCATACATCGTTGCTTTCTTCTGCACTTGTCACATAATTATTCATGTGCTGCACCATAAACAAATGCTCATTTCTGTCATCACCCTGTCTACTAGAAGATGCATAATTTCCTTGTTGCAGTTTTCCATTCATGATGTCATTCTGCTTTTTATAGCAGTCTTTAGCCATATGACCCATTTTACCACAGTAGTAGCATTCAACATTACTGTTTGCATTTTGGCCTCTTTACCATCCACCACGACCTCTTTGGCTCCCCTGCCTCTAGAGTTACCACGTCCTCCTCCATAGGACTGGTTTTCTTGAGTTTCCTGCATATTCTGATTTCTACCACGGCCTCCAAATCAGCCTCCTCTACCTCTGCCTCTACCTCTTCGAGCATTTGAGTAGAAGACAGCTTCTTTTGAAGTTCCTCCTGAAGAAGATGCACCACCATTTCTCTGCTCCTCAGAAATTAGAAGAGCAATCAACTCTTCAAAATCAGGAAATCTTTCACGAACTGAAATGGATGTCCGAAACTGTGCATAATCCTTTCCTAGACCATTCAAGGTCACAGAAACTAAATCATCATCTTCCACTGGCGACCCAATGGAAGCAAGTGCATTTGCAATCTTCTTCACTTCATGTGGTAGTCATTGATGCTCATATTTTCTCTTTGCACATTATGCAACTCTTGCTTGAGCTGGATTTTCCTGGCTTGCGTATTTGTGCTATACATTTTTTACAAAGTATCCCATGCCTCCTTTGGCGTACTTGCATCCTAAATATGCACAATCATAGAGTCTGAAATATTGATAGACAGCCAGTACATAACTTTCCTGGCTCTCTCATGCCATGCTTTAAATGCCTGCATTTGCTGTTGATTGGGAACATCAGGAAGAACTGGTTCTTCTTCATTTCCTGCAACAAATTCCCAATATCCTTTTCCCATAAGGAAATTCGTCATTCTAAACTTCCATGCTTGGAAGTTGTTCTTGTCAAGCTTTTCAGTGACAATCTGTGAGAGAGAATCAGACGCCATTACAGAACACTGCAAAAAGTTCTGTCACTGCAAAGAACACAGCTTCAGCCTCACAAGGGCTTATCTGCAAAACTGACAAAAGTGGTATTTGACCACACAGTCACTCCCTAGTGACGATTTTGCATCAACAGGCAACAAGGATGATTCTGTAACTCCCAATGTCTCTGTGCAGAAAACTTCCGTCTCCAAAACAGGCCTCGAAATGGCCTCAAATATAAAAAACAGGGTTGCCAAGGGCTAAATCCCTTTCCCGCAGCATATACTGCCCTCTTGCGGGCGTCTCAACCTGAGACAATGCACTCTTGCAATTTCCGGCTGTGCTACCTGCAGAGATCTGCTCCCAAAACAGAAAATGAAAGCAACACTGCTCCTCTTACCAGAACACCGCGAGCTTGGCTTGCCTTCTTGAGCTCCTTACCACGAACAAGGCTCTGATACCATGTCAAGATAGTGGGAGAGAAGGAAGGAGTCTCACTTGTAGCTTTCTTGCTTGCACAATGGGGGAATACACACAAGGGTGGAGGCTGA
This sequence comes from Lygodium microphyllum, assembly GCF_053477565.2. Taxonomy (NCBI): domain Eukaryota; kingdom Viridiplantae; phylum Streptophyta; class Polypodiopsida; order Schizaeales; family Lygodiaceae; genus Lygodium; species Lygodium microphyllum. The sequence continues at coordinate 118,593,499 of NC_141158.1, forward strand.
AAACAGTTTTCCTCTTCTTAGTTGTGTAAGCCAAAAAGAACTCTCATACAAAGAAATAGAAGAACCCTATATATGGGTCTCAAACCAAACTCAACTAACTAAGGTGGCATACTAACCAAGCCACAAACTAGAGTAGATAAGGATAGTTGTCATCTAGCTATTATTCATGGGCGGTGTACCAACCGCGTCTACAACTGACAAGTCGGTGACATAAATGCACAACGGTCACCCTGGCATATCACGAGTGGAGCTCGATATCTCAACAGAGGTTACCTCCATATGTGTGTGATCGTGGCATTGCCAATATGTATGGGTTCTCCCTTTGAGGAGCTTATAAAAAGAGAAACGTTGGACTATAAACTATAAATGTATAGATTAAGCTTTAGGGCAGTTTGTCCTTTAGCATTAGATTGACGCTCCTGGTCCGCGAGGCCGTGAGGGTGTTTGTGTATCATGAGCATGAGGTCCGGCTAGTGCTATAGCTAGTGCCGGCCCATTTCAAGTCCCATCAATCTTGGTGGCAAATTGTTTGGGAACAAATTGAAGAGAAGAAACAGAGAGAATGACCATCCATGGAAGATTTGGCATTCATTGAGAAGTTTCTAGACATCATCAAGTGGGAGATCGTGAAGAAGCTTCAGGAGTCGTGGTCAATGGAGGTTCACGAAAATAAAAAGGAAAAGATTTGGAATTTGTTCATGGATGCCCAATAGCAAGATACGTGGAATGCTTGGTGCACTAACGACCTTCTGTTTGTCCAATTAGCAACCCATTGGAAGTTGGTAGACAAAGTGTTCTTTACAACATACACTATTGAAACCATTAGAAGTTGGCATTATTATGATGACGGCACAACAACGATCCTAAGAAGAATGAGTTTTGATACTTTCAGAACGGAATATCTCCCCCTTTGTAGTGGTTTGAAAGCCGAATTCAGAGATGTTGAAAAGAAGGAAGTAGAAGAGATGTTGGCCAGAGGATCCTCCAGAGACTGAAGCCCCTCTCTGATTCTATTATGTGAGTACAGACCAACTGGTTGGAGCCAACCCCCTGATGAATGACACAATTAAGAGGCAAGCGTTAGAATGAGTCTAGAGGTACGTGAGAAGAGAGAAGGCAAGAATCAAGGCTGAGAACGAGCTTGCAGAAAGCAGAAGCCTCCTTTGACGCCCTAAAAGCACTCTTTACAAAAGTCCCCATGGCGACTCAATGTCCCCTTCCTAGTTAGATTCGTCTTAGAAATATTGATAATAGGCCAGCAAATGTAGTCCCGTTACCAATTTTTAAGGGAGAGTACAATGAAGACCTCGATCTTCATGTAGCAGCATTTATGGTAGCATGTGTGGCTAATAATGACAGAACTCGATCTTCAAGGGCGCAGCGTTTCAATGGTATGAGAGACAAGCAGCAGGAACTTTTGGCACATGGGATGACCTAAAGTTGGCCTTCCTCACTAAATTCAGGCGTGAAGGTTTTGAAGACCGAATGCGAGAGGAGTTCATAAACCTAAGTCAATCCTCTGGAGAAAGAGTAGAAGCTTATGTCTCATGAATGGAATCCATCCTAAAGAGATGGACCAACCATCATTTGGACGAAGGTATCCAGAAAGGAGTGTTCCTCAGAGGCCTACAACTAGAAGTTTGCAAGTTCATGGAATTGAGAAGACCAGTCAATCTGCAAGCTGCAGTGGAAGGTGCAAGATTGTATGACGAAGTTGAAGCAAGGTTGTCAATGACTCCGGGAAGAGGAGTTTTACCCCCTTCCATGCCAGGAATGGTATACCCACCAAATGCAGTCCCATTTCCTCTTGGATGGATTCAGCGGATATAACCAAGTCCAAATTGCAAAGGAGGACCAATCCAAAAAAACCTTCACCACAGAATGGGGAATCTATGCCTATAGAGTGATGCCGTTTGGGCTATGTAATGCTCCTTCTACCTTCCAATGAGTAATGATGGCTGCCTTCCAGAATCATCTGCATGATTTCATTGAGGTGTATCTTGATGACTTCTGTGTCTATAGCTTAATTTGTGAGCATTGGGGACACCTAGAGCAGTGTTTTGATAGATGCTGAGAGTATGGGATTTCTCTCAACCCCAACAAATGTGTCTTTGGCATCTCATCAAGAGTTCTTTTGGGCCATATTGTCTCTGCACAAGGGATTGCAATAGACCCGGCGAAGATTGAGAAGATTCCCGCCTTGATGATCGCACCAACAAACCTCAAGCAATGGATTATTCTTCCCTACTGACTTTTGAGCCTATTGCGAAAGCTGGCCTTGCATCTTTTGTGGCTGCTTCACTTCCTCGGATTCCAGACGATCCAGCCCTTTGTGATGAGTTTCTCACATCATACAGTAAGAAATCAGGCTTGGTTTGTGGTACTTCCATGGTCCTGACACCTAGAGGGTTAGGAAAGGTTTTGTCTCTTCCCTACAAAGGAGAACCCTTTGTCACAACCAGACAGTTATTCTCAAATGAGGAGATCCTCAGGTTGTTACGAAAGTAGACTAAAGAGGTCCTTGATGTCAAGAAGGTGATTAACACGTCAGGAGTGCCTTTCTCAATGATCACTGATCCTCTTTGGAAGCTAGTCTGCCAATTTCTCCAGGACAGGTTCATGCTTGCTAAGACACCATCTCACTATTTGTCCAAGGAGCTCTTCACAACTTCCAGGATGGTTTTAAAAGGGGTTGCCATTGACTGGAGTACTTACCTTCTTATGAAGATGGACCAGCATTTTGTCAAGGTGACTAGAGGGAATATTACCAATGTAACCTATGGTTCATATTTATATGCTTTCTTGACATATTCACGACTTAAGAAGGGTGTTTTACCTCCTCCTCCATCTGATCCAGTTCCTCCCCCTCCACCTTCAGGCAATGCATATTTTGTACTTCTGTTGCAAAGGGTTCTTCTAATAGACCTAGGTCCAAGCGGTTGTAGCTTAGCACGAGTGACACAAAAGTGTCATCTAGTTGTTTAATACAATCCACCATGTCATCCCCAATGTCCTCAGCGAGGTCAATGGCCAGTGCTAGGAAGGATTTTCGTTCATAGGAGGGCGTAAGGCTGACATGTGGTCGAGGTTTAACAGAACAAGAGCTTTTGATAACGAAGATGGGTGGTGGGGGGGGGGGGGTTCGTGAGCTTGTGGTTGGGCCGTTTGGACTCTATGCCTACCACTGTTGAGGAAAAGGCATATAGACCATGAGATCTCTGAGAATAGAGAAGCAAAAACAAGTTTCTATTCACATAGTCAATATGGCCTTAAATGTTGAGATTATGAGAGAAGTAAAGGAGCCAAAAAACTTGGAAGAAGCACTTGTCGATCCAGCATGGAGAGCAACTATGCAAGCTAAGCATGATGGCATAATGAAGAATGATACTTGGGAGTTGGTGGATCGGCTATAAAAAAGGAAGATTATTGGCACCAAGTGGGTTTGGAAGGTCAAGTACAAGGCTGATGGAAGCTTAGAACCCATTGACATAGAGGATAATGACTCCCTCCTTCATTGGTCATTCAGCGGAAGCACATAGCAGAGAAAATTCCACTAGTCATTCCTTCAGAGTGTCAATTCCTACTACCTTTGGAAGTGACCTCCCTGCCTACCTCACATGCAACAACTTATTCAGGGCACATGGAGAGGGTTATTTGGATATATCAGTTTCTTCGCTGAATAGCTTAGTGATAGGGGGTGCCATTCCTTTCCTTTGTAACAACATCTAGAGTTCTATTGAACTCTCAGTGAGACAGCTTGTGTTCAACAGTTATATGCTTCTTGAATAATTGATGCAATCGAAAGACCAGATGCATAAGCCAACCACAGAGCTAGCCTCGCTAAAGACACTCTTGCCGATCTGTTTAAGCAGATGGAGTAGCAGACACAAATGATTGAAACCCAAAGAGAAGAAATATCTTCTTTGAAAACTCAGTTAGTAGAAGCTCAATCAGAGGTCACTGGAGTTTTGGAAGAGAAAGAGAAAATGTCCAAAGAAGCTCAAGAGTTTAAGACTCTTTTGGATACAAAACTGTCAGCTTTGTAGAGTGCTCACAATACAATGGAATCCCAAGCTTCCCAAATTAAATAGTTGAAGGACCAACTTGCGCAGTCATAGTCCATCCCTCCAAGTCCCAGTGTCCCCATGATTCCTTCCATATCTCAACAGGACTTGGCAGTTCTCCAAAGACAAGCCACATTATGTCTGTCGTTTCAAGATAAAGTGGAAAGATTGCAGTATAGGATGGAGTTACTATGGTCTACATTTGAGCAATTTCAGGAATATGTTCCTCCCGACCATTCCTTTTTTGTCCACTATCAACTGCAGAAGTTGGCTTCTATATTAAGCTCTCAACGATGGATCTCCTTCTTCCAGAGAGGATGGTTGGAGTGAAGCTTGGTCTTCTGATTTGCTGACAGAAGTTGTCCATATGGTCTTTGAAGATTCTGTGATGATGGATACCATGTTGCTGTCTTATATGTATCTACAAGGTGATCTATTAATTTCAGATGATGTAGATCTGACTTGGTATGTACGGGATGTGGTTTTGCAAGTTGCCTTGTATGTCGACCATTTGGGGTTGAGGATAGATAAAATGTTCCAGTGCTATTCTTCTAAAGTGGCTACTTGCCCTGACACTTTATGGCATTCAATGATTGATTATGTAGTCCTGAACCAATGACATAATATAGCCTCTACTCATGTGCAGAATACTAACCAACTGAGGGTGGATCTTTTAGCTTATCTTTCCAAGAACCATCCATTTGATTCATCCTTCTTTGATGCCTGCCAATCGACGATCTGTTTTAGGTCTCTTTGTTCCTAGCTTATTGTATTATCAACAAATGGCCCATCACTATAATGCTTATTTTTCCCTTTATCAATCCAACTCAGCAGCCATCTTACCTCTCCTGTTCCAACCTCAGGGTTTTTCTCAAATTCCAATCTTTACCTATTGTTCTTTCATTGAAGATCGAGTCTTTTTCCATTCTTCGCCTTGTCCTTCCCCATCTATCCATATACCTTCTACTTTTCATGCTTATCAATTAACACCTTTCCTAACAGACTCGCCTAAATTTTTAGCTAATCCTTCTTTAGTTTATTCCTCATTTTATAATTTTTCCCTACCCATCTCTTCATCCTCTTTTACTCGTTCCTCTTCCATCTCCTACCACTTGTATTTCTCAACCCCCTCAATTGGTTAGTGGGTATGAAGATTTTGATAAGAAAATTCCAAGAAGAAGAGGATGGAGCTCAACTGATTCTCTCACGGAACCACAGATTAATTGGCCATTAATTCAAGGAGACTGGACAACTGCTAGTCAAGCGTACCAAAATTACCTCCATTTTTTCCAACAATATTCACAATCTCTTGATCCTTTAGTGAGATTGACAGCCCATTTTTCTTGGTACCTAGCATATATGCATAGGCATTCCCATAATGATCAAAAGGCCATTCCAAATCTTTGTATGAATGTCAATGTGAACATTGATTTTCAACAGTTGGATGTCCTATGCCTTCATGCCCTTTGTTTACCTAGCAAATACCTTGTTTTGCTAGAATGGATGTGCTGCTTTCAATTCTTTCAGAATCCTCCAAAATCTTTTGTAGATGAGTCTTTATCGATGGATCACTTTCGTAATCATCAAGCTTTTAAGAGGGATCATCTTCACTGATACCCCTGAATGCATCTTCTATGCTTTTTAATTATATATTTTTTGGAGATGCCATTCATGTGGTTGTGTTTGTGTTTGCGATGTATTAGTTTGTTATGACTTTTTATTGATTATAAGATGTGTTAATGAATAACGATGTTTTCCTTTAGTAGTATTCTTTCCTAAATATAGGTGATAAGTTGGGGTCGTGCTTGGGGTGATTATTGAAGATACTAAAGAAGATCAAATTGAGCTCTTTACTGAACTTGCATTCTTCTTTTCCTTAGGTCACGAGGATGCTTCCTTTCTAAGTGTGGGGATATGTTGAGAGTGGAAAAAGATTGAATTTTTAACTGATTTTTGTTGTTTTTGAGGTCTAAATGGTTGATTTTTTATGGATTTTGAATTATGATTGGTTGTTTTTAGAAGTGTTTGAGAGTGTTTTGGATGATATTGATTATGTTTTGGAAGCTCATGATGATTCTTAGTGAAAATATGAAGCTCTGTGATGTTCTGGTAGATTTTGTTGAGGTTTTGATTGGTTTTGATACCTTCTATTTAGCTTCTGTTTTGTTCTAATTTTCTTCTGTATGAAGCATGGATTGATGATTGATGAAGGTTGAGGTCTTTTGAAATCTTATTAAATAGTTTTTGATAGTTTAGAATGGTTTTACTATGAGTTATGAGGATCTGTTGTTCTCTTATGACCTTTTGTAACCCTCTGTAGACCTTTTATAGAGCCTCTGTCTCTGCTTCATTCCTGTTCTGTTCTGTTTTGTAGATCTTCGGTAAGTGTTTTTGTAAAATGTATGTGTGACTTTGGGAAAGTTTTCTAACTTTTGGAAAGGATTAATCTAAGTTCAAAAGAGCTAAAACAAATGGAAGAAGCAGTTGCTGAAGACTGAAGTGACATTGACAGTAGTGAGCTATGAAGAGACACTGTAGTGGCTCTGGTGCCCTTTCATACCTCCCATACCTCTTGGGAGGTGCATCCATGACCTAATAAGGATTATTAAGTGCCATTCCTGAGCATTGTAGTGAGGAGATAATGTACTATTGATAGAGAGAGAGAGAGTCAGAGATAGCCAATTCTATCAAAACAATGTATTTACTATAAGAGATCAAGAGAGAAAACTATGAAGATATTGAAGATGAATACTATGTGATTAATTTCCATTTAAAGTGGTTTATTCTTTTGTGTTCTTTGTTCTATTGATGGATTCTATGAACATGTTGAAGATTATGGTTGATTCTATCAAATTCATGGGAGATATCTACTATGATGCTACGTGAAGATTTGTTGTTTTCCTGGTTTTGGTCATCAAAAGAATGAAATAAAAGCTTTGTGATGTTACAAGATAGATTTTCTTGCAATAGAATCCCCTTTTCCTTAGTGTCTCTCTTGCGGCTCCATTAGCTTTTGACATTATCACTTGGTCAACATCCTTGCTATTATTTGAGGGTATATCAAGATACACTGGAGTTGACTTGCTACCAATACCACCTTTTATTGACTCAATACTATCAGATACATACACACAATCATTTGATTGCGTGATGGAGTAGGTGTTTGATAGTGTGCTACTAATCATGTAGTGTGCATGTCCTTCATGATTCCATCTTGGAGATATATTGACCTTGTTTGCTCCACCTTCATACTCTATGACGGCTTGCAACCCTTGAAATTTTTGTGTTGGAGGCAATATATTTTCATGGTAGTTCTCCCTCAGAACAAGCTCTCCATTTCTTAATGAAACAATGTGCTCTATGTAATCACCATCTATTTTCCATGACAAAATGGCAAAACTTGACATGTTGTGCTCTCTATTGGGTTGAAAATTGATGAAAAATAAGACAACTCTATATTGAGCTTACAATGTGGACTTGTTAAAGAGAAGGCAAAAACTCTTGAATTAAGGAAAGTGCAAAGGAACAAGGGCATCATAGAGGAAGTCTTGAGAGGATTTGAATAACATAAAAGTTGTAGTGGGTGGCCGTCATTATAACTTGAGAAGACTAATTAATGAATTAGTAGAATCATCAAAATTTAAGAGCCACAGAAGGACTGTCCATTTATGACACATCATAGAGAACATTTAGTAGTGATGGCTCAATAACTCTAAAACATCATTAGAGTGAGTGAGAGACTTGCATGAGAGATGTAATAAAAATGGCACAGAAGGACATTTGGGCTGTTTGCTAGGACATTTTACATATGCATTAGTACGACCCTCCAGGCCTAGTAATACAATCTCCAGAGTCACTGCCAACTACCTTAGTAGCAAGAACCTGGTATAATCCTACTTAAGAACGTTGCCTTGCCAAAGACGACATCTTTCAACATGAACTCTTGATTTTTCAATGTCTTACTCTCGCTCTCACAAAGCTTTGTTCTCCCCCCCTCTCTCTCTCTCTCTCAAACCTTGACTAATTCAAGCCAAGAGACACACACACACACTCTCTCTCTCTCTCTCTCTCTCTCTCTCTCTCTCTCTCTCTCTCTCTCTCTCTCTCTCTCTCTCTCTCTCTCTCTCTCTCTCTCTCTCTCTCTCTCTCTCTCTCTCTCTCTCTCTCTCTCTTTGTGTATGTATTTCTCTCTCACTCAAGATCCTAAAGCATTGGTTCATCAAGCCGCAAGTCATCATCCTCAAGATTGCAAATCAGTCAAGTCAACCACGCACACGCAGATCACAAGGGAGGTGTACATGTGAACTTACTAAGGATCTTGTCCTTTACATATGCTTCCTACCATCATTTGTGTGCATGCAGAGGATGGGGGGGCTGCCAACTTGCCTTTTTTGCACATTGTGATCATATAACCATTTTAGGTGGGACAGGCACATAGGCTAGGATACGAGTGTGTGTGTGTGTGTGTGTGTGTGTGTGTGTGTGTGTGTGTGTGTGTGTGTGTGTGTGTGTGTGTGTGTGTGTGTGTGTGTGTGTGTGTGTGTGTGTGTGTGTGTGTGTGTGTGTGTGTGTGTGTGTGTGTGTGTGTGTGTGTGTGTGTGTGTGTGTGTGTGTGTGTGTGTGTGTGTGTGTGTGTGTGTGTGTGTGTGTGTGTGTGTGTGTGTGTGTGTGTGTGTGTGTGTGTGTGTGTGTGTGTGTGTGTGTGTGTGTGTGTGTGTGTGTAGACATGTTTTGCTGCAGAGGATAGACTCTTATTTCAAGGTAGCATTAGCTTTCTATAAAAAAAATAAGCTTTCTATAAAAAATAATTGAAGGTAGTTATTAGTTTTACCTTTCTATAAAAAAATGGTTATATGAAGGTTTGGATTATAATATCTCTTGTTGGAAGACCCTTCATTTTGTTGCTATACACGAACTTGAGTAGTCTGGGACAAATGTGTATTTTCTAATCCTTTGGTCCTTACTTGGTCATTTAATGGCTAAGGGTAAGAAAAACCAAATCATTGCTTTTAGATTTGAAATTCATTCAATCGACGACATGTCTTGAAATTCAAAAACCAAATCTTGAAACTCAAAAACCAAATCTTGAAATTCATTCAAAAACCAAATCTTGAAATTCATGCAAAAAGCTCACTTAGACAATCACAGCTAGTGGACCGTTTTGAGTTGACAGAAGCACTGAGAGAGCGATCTTTGGCCGACTTGGCTTTTGTAGACACTACAGCACGAATCAGGGCTCCTATGCCCCCCTTGGGCTTGGAAACCTTAGTAGACAAGGTTCAAAGAAGGCACGGTGCATCTGTAAGGGCATTGTGAAGGTGTGTCATTAGGGACTCAGGGTGTGGTTCACAGTAAGTAGACTCGAGAATCCACACATTCAGATCAGTGGTATATCCATTTGTAAGCTGTTATTATCTTGTTAATTTCTTCAACCCTCAAAATTGGCGGGGAGGACAGCATTATGATGCATTCAATTGCCATACTTTAAGCTCAAGTAAGTGTGGGGGCTCAGCCTATCAGCTTAGTAGGCTGAGGCGCCTCCTAATTATGGTGCTAATGCTCGCTCTCTAAGGCTCAATGTTCCATTGCTTGATTCGGTCATATCATGATGGCTACACTATTCCCCGCCTATTGAGTTGATTGTTTGCTTGATGATCTTCTCTTCAACATCATGCTCAAGTGGAAGATTGCTGTTTGGCAACCTCTTTGAAGGGGAAGAAGACCCAAGATCCTCTCGGAAATTGAGGCTGCTCCACAAATGGGCTCCTAGACATGGAATTTGTCCTGTTGACTTTCAAAGATCTATCAGGGAGTATTCTTCTTGATTATGTGTTATTTTAGCAAATTTTTGGCCCCCTTACTGGTGCCTTTGTGCAGGTAGACCCTAAAGTTTTAGTATGTTGCCCATACTGAATGCTCATTCCATGATCAAGCAATGCATTACTTCCATTGTCTTCTGATTCCTCAAATAGAGAGACATAACCATAATGAGATTCTTCATTGCTTGAAGACATGCTTGCTGAGTTTATGATAGGTGAGAATAATTCCAACAATTTAATTGCAATCTAGCTTGTAATCAAGTGCCATTGGCCCACTTACTCAATGGAGTTTATGTATGGTGGCAATAGAACCATGCAACCAGTCTTTCTTGCAAGATGCGTGGTGGCACCCTGATTTTGCAAATGATTGCAACATGCAGTTGTTACATAAAATAAATAATCAAATGAAATTTAACACTTTGCCAACTTTTGGCTAAACTCCATGAAAAGAGACAACCAGTCACCTAATCTTGATGCCCATTGTGGTGTTTCTCTTTATTAACTCTAGAAGTTTCTCAAATACAATAGAGAAAGGCTTCAACCGTGGAAATGTAGGAGAGAGTTTGTTTTTCTACCCCAAATAGTATCCAACAGCAGTCGACTGCCTTTGAGGAGTATGCAGAAGCTATTGTCTACTGAGAAAGGGTCTCTAAATCAGGTCGCTTGCCCTACATGGATCTCCTACAGTAATCGCCAGCCCTAGATTGCAGTGAAGTTGTTGTCGATTGCCTAGAATGGTCACTCAAATCATGTCACATTTTGCAACTTCTCTTGCAAGCCCCTTTCTGACCTTGCATGCCCTGATCATGGCTCAATGTGACATGACAAATCTACCTAGGCAAGCTCAGCCTTTAAAACTGAATTTCCAGCTACTTTTAATTCAATAAATAGAAAAATACTTGGCCCTACCCAGGTTTTGGCCATTGGCCAACATCAAGTTTAAATTCCTAAATTCTATAAACTTGAAAGTTCTTGAAACCTTTCACAAGCTATAGTCTAGGACATTTAATGATTTAATACTCTTAAGTCCTATGACACTGAAAGTCATTCCCAAGGGATTGTTCAATGTCTCTATGTAGCCACTAGTGGATATCCTTTACAACTTTTTGCCAATATCCCCCACTGCCCAAATTATGACATTGTGATATCTTAACTTAATCTCACTGTGATGTGCACAAGTTAATTGTTCTTAATTATATAAGTTAAAGATTCACAACCTTGGTGAGGACAGAGGTTCTCTATACATGTTATTGCCTTGGTGGGAGATTGGTTTGCATTTTGAGAGTTATTGTAGTAGATCTAGAGGTAGAGACTACAGAGTACCATTTGTAAGTACCATTTAATGATTTATTGATGTTATCCTTTATCTTAGGGATTATTCCCATCATCCTCATCTAAATTCTCATTGTCTCACTATTGCTATCATATTTTGGGTTTGTATCCAAATCCAAGTCACTGCCCTAAGACTTTTGACCTTTTAAGGGGATTCAAAAGTTTTCTTTGACTTCTTGCTAGAACCAACCATCAAGGTTTGTTCCATTATTAATAGCTAGAGCCACTAGCAAAGTGTGAGAGAAACCTAGAACATAAATACAATACAATATTTTTCCAATAGGCTTAGTATTGGTAATCTTGTGGAGAAAAATGTGTGTATGTCTATATGGAATTGTTGTGTGATTGTTTATATGCGCTCACTTTGTGACTATGCTAAAAGAGAATCTCAAGAACATTGAGAAGTACATATAGGCATCATGAATTTTAATTTTCTTTGTGGTTTATGCTCAAATTTCATATTATGGCACCAAAAAGAGTGCCCACGAGAGAAAGGAATATGTCTCACATCATAGTAAACATCAAGTCAACATGAAGCTACGTTTGGGATGTGCTCCTAGGTGGATTATAGACCAGGAAGCATAATCACATGTGAGACCTTTGGACACTCCTCCAAAGAAGAAAGGATGTGGTCCAAAAAGATGTGTGCATTGACGATGAAACACAAGTAGATGGGGACTCCAATACCATTGATGAGATTGTTGAGCAAACATATAGTCACTTATATGTTCATTTCATTTATATGTCACTCTTGCTTATTGTTACTCGTTGTTGTTTATCATTATATATATAATTTCTTTGCTACTATTGTTTTTTATTGTTGTTTATTAATATCTATGTTTATAGAGATCAATGTGCGCCATGAGGGTCTGGACGATAATGAAAAGATGAGTGGTGATAATGCTCAAGGGGAGGCTAAGGATGGAAAACAAAAAAATCAAAGGCACCTAGGCAAGCAAGTCTCTCTAGGCTTGACGAAGGATGTACTGAGCCAGTTTTATGTCAAGAAGAGGACGTTGCCTCCTAACATGCCTCTTTGTAGATTGGTGGCTCATGAGGCAATAAGATTTGCCATAGACGATGCTCAGTGGTTGATTCCTTCCTTTGATTCTACTGGTTATCTAGAGACTATGGGACACTTCCTTGTGTCAGTTGCGGGTCATAGAGGGGAGATCATACCTGTGACAGTCAACAATCTAGATGACTGGGGTCCAATTTGGCGTCAAAGAAGTGGGGAGTTTGAGATGGCTCTTGGGAGAGAATGGCAAGATCTTAGGGGCAAGAAGTTCTTGGTTTGGGATGGAAACCATAGGCTAAAAACATGGTGGAGATGCATCAAAGAAAGTAAGCAATCATTTATAGTTTTTCCATTATACATGTAGTCATTGAATATATGTATCTTATTCTTATCTTATCCGATTTTCAATTATAGAGTACTCCAACAATGCTCATTTTCATATTTTTGTACAATGTCAATTCATTGAGATGCCAATGGAGAAGGAAGCAGAGCTACTACTCGCATTCTATACCACCAATGCATAAGTATTCTTCCTTAAACTATGCTTCTCATTATCATATTTATGATTACATTCTCATAATTATGCTTATGTTTGTTTCCAATAGTATTTCTAGGGAGCATATAACTCCAAATATTTCTCATGAGGTGTACATGTTCCAAAAGTTTGGTCTTGCAAACAAAGAATCCATTCTAGATAGATTGAGTCCATATATGAGGAAGTGGACTAAGGTTGAGATGAGTATAGAGGGAAGGAATTATCATGGTGCTACTCGATGGTATAACTCTCCTTACATTTTAATATCTCAACTTGTATGGAAGGTACTTTTTTATCTCTAGCTCTCTTGTATGGAATGTGCTTTTCTATCTCTCGCTACAAATTTTTTTTTTTTGGCATGATAGGATGAATTCCATGCCTTTATCTCAAAAGAAATTACAAAGGTTGAGGCACTTGGTATAGATAAGGTAGAGAGGAAGAAATGATTAGATAAGTCTATAAGAGTGGAAGAGGAGCGCCTCAAAGATAGAAGTTACAAGTACTTATGCATTGCCAATCCCCAAAATGGGGATGATTTCTTTAAGTTGTTATATAGCCTAAGGTGGAATGATGCGAACATGCTCAAAATCACAAGAGACAAGTTGTATTGTCTTACAAGTTCAAAAGTCTCTTCGGAAAGGTAATTTGTATTTACAAAGCAAGTTGCGTGTGTGTTGTCTTTTTTCTCCAATGCTTTCTATTCATGCTTATTGTGCAACGTAGGATAAAAATATTACTGCATCTTGTGAGTCTTACGAAGTCTAAAGATCCCCAATACCCTCACTTTGGTGATTACAAGCTCTTTTGGGTTTACATGAAGAAAGAGACATATTGGGCTCATTTGCATTTGGAGGCCGTGCTGCAAATATAAATGATACAAGTAGAAGGTCCACAACTGCCAGACTCATTTGAGGAGTTCTTCAAACTTAACTTGAAGAATCGTGTCATGCAGGTTGACACAACACAATTCATCCATATTACTTTTTTGACCTTTTTCTTAATGTACGTGTCAATAGTAAGTTTTTGTAAAATGTTTGTAGGCTTTTGTATGTCTCATGGATGGAGTGAAGTCTTTAGACACTGCAAAGAAGATGTCAAAGCTTGTGCATTCATCCAAACGTGTGATTTATAGGTTTATTTTGATTGTTGTGCATGAGGAGTAATCATTTATTCTCTTATGGTAAGTGCTTTGATCATTATGGAGTCATTTGGATCGAGAATGTTGCAAGTGGATACTATAATGTGTGTAGAAGAGAAGACATTGGATGCAGCTCCGGAATTCACAAGAGAGTGAATTGATACCCATGATGAGAATACCATGTATTCTCCAACATTATGTGAGAGGAACTTGATGGCATGGGAGGCAAATGTTTGTCCTTGGTGGCTCGATTACCTTGCGGGAGTTATCCCTAAGCAAGAGAAAGATTTGCATAAGAGCAAGTACTTTAACCCATGTAAAGTGTGTTGTTGCTTTTGTAGAATTACTTTTTATGCTCATGCATGAGGGTTTAAAGGTTGAATCACGCTTGTAGGGTTCATGGATGAGGTTCCTGCTCATGATTCTCTTGCCATGCCCATTGCTGTAGAAGAGCAAGAAACTATAGGTATTGAGGATGCAGAAGGAAGTACTCAGGCCATCGAAGCTTGCAAGGATACTACACAAGCCACCCAAGGTACTCATGATAATGTGCAAGCTACTCAAGCTACCATTGGGGCCACTACTACACCTCTTGCTAGCCCCATTGACAAGAGAGGCAAAGGGCTTATGAGCCAACCAAGCACCTCCACAGATCCACTGAGAAAAAATGTGATGCAATCATTTATGGCACCCACCACCTCCTTTGTTGCAAAGTCATCTCTTGGCCGAGAGAGTTGGGAGAGACGATCCATAACTCATTCAGTAGGTGAGAAGCTCTTATATTACGTTGAAATTCATTTGCTTTGTTTGGCACCCATGAGGAAGACTTACATTTATGATAATTAAAAAAATATTGCTTGAAATAATTATTGCAGGGTTCCAATATCAAACATAATTGATGCTTTGCTAGTGGATGTGACTCAGATTGATAGATTTGCCCTTGATAGGTAAACATGGTGACCATGTTTTGCAAGAACCTCAATTTACCTGTTGTGTCTAGCATTGCATCATTGTTTACTTAGCATCAATGACCAATTGTTGTTTTTTGAATAGCATCAACAAGTTTTTTGCAACACAAAAGACACGTCTTTATAGCAAAAATGGCATTCCATGTCGAGAGGTAGCTTGATTGATATTTGCAATTTTTCCTACAGACTTGCTTGTGGATGCTCTAGGTCCCACTTCATTGAGTAAGCTACGTTTTCTCTCATAAAAGGTTTACATAAAAATCACTTCCCATATGTTATGGCCCTTGTGTTTCTTTTAGAGGACATGACTATTCCCGAGTGGTATACATTCTCAAAGGGTTTGGTTATGGGTTGCATGGATGTTACTCATGAGTATTTGGCCGACGAGGGATTCTTGGTTAGTATGTGCTTGATGGCAGAGCATATAGGTGAGTTCATTATGGATGCAGTGAGAGTGGGGCTTGTGCTTCACCGCACTTGGATGCTCATGTGTAATTCCAAGGCTTATCGGCAACCTATTACTAGAGAGGCAGTAAGATAACAAAGTTGGATGCTTTAAACATATTGTTATATGTTGCAAACAAGGTTTGATCACTTATTCTATTTCCACTCTTGAATAGGTACTTGATCTTACAATGTGTCTTTGGCATCGTGCCGATCATGTTGTACCTTGCTACAATAGAGAGGTTGGGGAGAAGATTTCAGAGAGGTTGTTTCCAACGTATTGTAGCTACATGCTGGATGATTGTGTCTTTCCCACAAATATTGATGGTCCCATTCTTAGAGGTGGAGCGAAGAGGTCTCATCTAAGTAGTTTTGTATGTTTTGCTCTCAGGTTTTGTTGCATAGTTATTTCATTGTTTCTACTTGCATGGTTGCAAACGTTTTGTATTGTAATTGGTGATATGGTTAGGTGGTTATTGGCTACATTTACAAAGCACTACGACTATGTTTCGGATGTGTTTGTGGGGTGTGGTGGTTTCTCATCTCCTTTGCATAGGCCAATGCAAAGGAGATGAGACACTGCATGTGTCTAGAGCTAGATCACATGCTCTATGGGGAATGTTTATGCACCCTTGTATGTGGACCAATACTGTGCTAAGGGAGAGAGGGAATACTTCTCCACCCTTGTATGTGAACTTATTACATTTTTTATTCTGACATTATGCTTTGTGGTTGATTGTCTTAACACCATATCATTCAACTATATTGTTGGTATTTGGCTATATCGGTTTTTATTTCCCTATCATTACTTTAGCTAAGGGATCACATGCATTAGGATAGTTGATTTGGTTGGTTACGTTGAGAATATGCCACACGTTGGTCTTGTTTTCTTGATGTGTGTTCGTGTAAATACAAATTGTCATACTATTTTAGTAATAATAAAGAATTACAATTTTATTTTGATGTCACTTTAGGTCTATAGTTTGTATGACTATGAATTAGTAATCATGCTATGAATGTATGCTGCACGAAAAAGCTCCAAAAAATGAGATTGATTGCAAAAGAACGAAAATGAAAGCTCGCAAAAATAAAATCCCCGTTTTGAGCCACTTTTATTGTGGCTAAACTATCATCTAAGGCACTATTTGCAGCCATTGTGGATTCAATGCACTGTATTATGAAACTATTGCCATTTGTGAGTAGGGGTAGAAAGCAACCCTTGGGACTACATCGGTGGGATACACCATTCCTAGCATTGGAGGTGGTAGGGCTCCTCTTCTTGAGGTCATAGATAACCTTGCTTTCACTTTGTCATATAATCTAGCACCTTCTACCTATAACTTACAAATTGACTGGTCTTCTTAGTTCCACAAAATTGTGAACTTGTGGTTATAGGCCATAAGGAAGACTCCCTTCTAGATGCCTTCATCCAAGTTATGGTTGGTCCATCTCTTTATTAGAATGGATTCCATTCAAGAGACATATGCTTTCACTTGCTCTCCAGAGGACTAGCTCACATTCATGAACTCCTCCGTCATCTGCTCTTCAAAAACTTCATGCCTGAATTTGGTGAGAAAGGCTACCTTTAGTCCATCACATGTGCCAAATGTGCTTGTTGCTTGTCTCTCATACCAGTAAAACACCATGCCTTTGAAAGGAGTGGGGAATATCTCCAATTAATGCTCTGGAGTTCTAGCATTGTTGGCCACACAAGCTACCATGAACTCAACTATATGAAGATTAGGGTCTTCATTGTATTTTCCTTGAAAATTGGCAATGGGACTACATTCACTGGCCTATTATCAACATTTCTAAGATGGATGTAGCTAGAAATAAGACTTTGATTTTCCATTAGGACTTCGATGAAGAGTTATGTAAATGCATCAGAGGAGGCTTCTCTTGCTAGCTTGTTCTCAGCTTTAATTTTAATCTTTTGTCTTCTTACATAGAGGTTTCAAGTATTCATTTCATAAAATTTTGATAGCCAGTTAGTCCCCATGTATCCTTGGGTCATCCTAGAGCTCTTAGGATTATGCTAGTGCTCGGAATCCTCTAATATTCCATGTGACATGTAAATTTTTAATGTGCCTTTTTTGGAAGGTCATTGGTAGATATTACTAGGAATATTGCAACTAATGGAGGTTTTCTCATTGTTATAAGGGATGTGCAAGTACAATTCTTGTAGTAGCATCTCTAGAACTGGACTCGGTTGGCAATTTTGTGCATCACTAGCTTTGGTCTTAGTTTTGGCTAATAAGTCTGGGGTTGTTTGGAAGTTGACTCAAGGTGAGACATTTGATTAGACTTACACATGAGTTTGCGCCCTTTAGTATAAGTGCACTACATGTGGTCTCGTGAAGCACTATGATGAAACTCCTATTGGAAATTGTAAGTGTGACTCTTTTTGCTTCTTAGAATGAAAGAGAAAATAGATGCCCCCTTTCTTGTCCTTGACTTGAGCACTCCAATTATGGCTTGCACAAAATTTGAGGTCTTTTTTTTGTTCTTATCTAAGGTTCTTGAATGGAACGGCATGTATCCCCAGCTAGTCCTTGATAGCAAGGTGGTTTCAGTTTAGAGCATTGGTTGCAACTCTTACTTGTTTGATACTCTCAGAATGGTATAAATAAGTTTATCATCGATGCTCTAGTAAATTCTTTATAGATTTCCACCATCATTATCGATGAATTTTTTGCTTGCCAGTTCAGGTGATGTTTAAAAACCACTAGCTGGAAATCCTTCCCATTATGTTTTTCATTCATATTGGATTGCTCTGGAATTGATGCCTAGAGTAGATGGTTTTAGTGCATGGTGAGTAGTGAGAGCCTATTGTTTGGTAATGTGTATCCTACGTGATTGCACTTTCATGTATTAGAGTGTGTGTTACTTACTCTACCATAACATCCACATGGAGAGGTATAGAGACAAGTAGACACCCTCTTACAGCTTCTCCCCGAAATTTCTTGAGCATGCAAGATGAGTCTCTCTCTTATGTGACTCTTCCTTCCGAGGGCTAGCTCAATGGGTTTTCTTTGATTTCTTGGACTTCAATGATGATGTCTCAATTCACACTATGGTTGCTTCTTCTCTACCACAAGCTTGAGAGAATGTGTGGGTGATTGTCCATTCAAGATACAATATTGTGAAATACTATATTAGGGTGTTTGGGAATTTTCATATACTTGGGAATTTATAGGATGGTCAATATTTGGTCGCGTGGTCAAATTATTACCCCCTTCCTTGAAAGTGAAACTTTTCTTAGATACTATATAGATGATAGTACCAAGTTTCATCTTCAAAAAAGGGATTAAGATTTAGCCACATGGTCACATCTTTATTTTTAATTTGAGAATGGAACTTGGGAGACTCTTGAATTCTCTAATATAGTGTTGTGAGGGTCTTGAAGGTCGTCGTAGCATAGTGAGCTTAAGGCATCAATATTCAAGAAACATCATAGATCATTAGAATGATCCTTATCAACTCACCATGTGGCTCAAGGACTATAGCTTTAATCCCTAAGGTAGAGGTCAAGATTATGTGAGCATTTGCAAATCAACTAGGGTAGGTGTTGTTGAGTGACGGTGCATATACTAACTTGTGTCCAATGTACAAGTACCATTGCATCTATATGACTAGGGTGCTTGAGTGTTATGGGATGTATCAATAGAAACCTCATGGGGCCTAGTGCAAGGTCTAGTTTTTTAATGTGTGTAGCAGTATAATGACCTTGTTTGTGTGTTATGTGACCTAACTTGTATGCATGTGCAAGTGTGTGTGATAACTAATTTATGTGCAAGTGTGAAGGGAATTGGTGTCAAATGCCAAAGTGCATTATACAATAAGGTGATATGTCCATGGTGTCCTAGAGGGGACTCATGCCCTAGTTGATTTTAAGACTTAACTCCTATTACGGAAAATTCAATCTGCAAGTGCCCTATTGTGTTAAAAAATCACACTAGATCAACTACCCTAGGTGCATATGCTCTAAATTAAGGTTTGTGTAAGTGGAGGTTCTTATGGGTCTCTTGGGTTTTTTGTTGGTAGATTTTTAAGTCCCTATGTGTTATTGACTTGTGCCTTGGTACACCTAAGTGTATATCTTGACCTTGGGTATGGATCTAAGATATCATATGTACCTAAAGGATGTGTTCATGCATGTAGAGCAAGTGCTAAGTGTGTCTAAGTTCCTATCATGATCCTAGACTGTAACTTATGAATTCTAAGAGACCTATGTGTGGTTTCAAGGATAAGTATGGTGCCCTAAGAGCTTGTGTGCCTATTTTGTGGTGCATCTAAGCAGTTCATGCTCTTAGTGTGTGCTACTAAGCTTAAGAGTATCCTAAGACTATGTTCTATTAATTCCATGTAGACATGCAAGCCTTAGGTGCCTTTTAGCAAAAATTAGTACTCTTTTGTGCACATGTGAAGTGTAAAGTGGTTATACACAATGTTTTCTAGCCTATGTACATGCACGAGTGGCCTAATGGTGGTGTGTATGAGTGGCGCATTCATGTACGAGTAAGTGTCTATGTGTACAAGTGTACAAAGCTATTATGCAAGCAATAGCATGTGAGTACTAAGCATAAGTGGATCTGTGCAATGCACAAGAAAATTGGTGAGTGAATAGTGAGGGATATATACATGTCACACACACACATGTGAGTCTATCATGTGGGTTCAGCATATGGAATTTATAAATTCCATTTAAGGCATTTTTTGAGAGAGGGGAATAGAGGCAAGGGGAGGGAGAGAGAGACATAAAGAGAGGGAGGGAGAGATAAAAAGAAAGAGAGGGAGAGAGGGACATGGCAATAGAAAGAGAGAGAGAGTTGATGAGCGGTGCTAAGGTGTGCACGTGGAGGTTAGTGTGGTGAGTGCACAAGAGCTATTGAGTGTACTAGAATAGGTGTGAATGCATAAGAGCATGATGGCTTAGAAGTTCTTAGATCTATCCCAACTACCACAGCATAAGAAAAATAGATTGTGATTGAGAGAGTGGAAATGAAGTGACAAAAGAAACCAAGCAGAGCTTGAGCTTGAACACAATATCTAATTACAAATTAATATTCTAGCCCTTGGAAGACATAATCCATCTTGTCACAGTTTATACAATTTTTTTCATCAAGTCCTTCTTTGCCCTTGATCCTTTGCATGATGGTGGTTGTTGCTGAAGACCAACTCTATGGTTGGAAGCCTGCTTTTGGAGCATAATAGGTTAGTTTGCAACACTTGCACTAGAATTAATCAATTCTATGCACCATCGGTGCCACTTGCAATTGTTCTTGTGTGTGTATATGTTGCAACTGTATTAATAAGAGTTATTGATATGTCAAAATGCTCACAATGAAAAACAACTATTTCTAAGCAAGAAGCTTCACAATCTTGTCAAGCCTCTTGCAGATGAAGCACAGAGAAAACTCAATTAGATTGTTGAATTATTACACACATAGGAAACATGTATCTTTTCTTGAAATTTGATATTTTCTTGGATATGGTGTCCATATTCCAATGATGCAGCTTGTAACTAGAATGTCAGTGGGGCATGGGATCATAATGCAAAGGTTCAACAACCTCACACCTTAATACCTACTCTTAGCCCCTTGATGTTGAATCTATAGTATTAATTGTATCAAGGGGCTCACAAATCCATTGCCCTAGAACCCGCCTCCTTCTATACACCCAATGAATGCATAAATGCTATCATAAATGCTGCAAGACTAGCCTAGTGGGTTCATCACGAACATTCCATTGCAAGGCAGACTCGGGAAACCCTAGGCGACGAACCTCGAAACATTCCATGGGAGTGTTGGTAGCAATGCTTAGATTGACCGCTAAAAATGTGCATGGACAACTATTAGGCAGGCACGTTACAGTGAGACAGAGGAGGGGAGGTTGAGTATGACCAATTTTTCCTTCAACCAACTTTGAGAGGTGAGGATTGAGGGATGCTATGACACTGGCACCATGTATGTTTTTGTTTTTCTATGTACACACGAGACGGGCCTTTGCCATCATTACCAAACCTGTCAGGCCTACCTTCTTGCACCTATGCCAAATGGGTTGGGGTGCACTAATGCACCATCAACTGTGAAAGCTATCATACTTTCTTCGCATCATTTTCCTTGTCAATTTCTCAACCGGTATGAGATATGGATTTTCCTTCCTTGCTCTTTGAGTGATGTGAGCCGTGGGGGAAAGTGACTGCTCTATCATTCTCATATGAGCACTTGTTAAGCTGAGTGTTATATTATTCATCACCGATCACTTACCGGTTTTTCATCAAAAATGCTCCCTCTCTAGGTGTTGCTGCATGGTCCTTGTCATGTTGAACCCGTGCTGTGGCAAGCCATGGTACCTCTTGCAAATGACTCCGTCTCATTGTGCATCGACGACGGTCCACCACCTTGACCAACTAAATGGGCCAAGTGTTTCTAACCCCACCTCTTGCATTTATATATATGTATCATGTCTTAAGTGTGGGAACGCAAGGGTTCAGGTCATTGTAAAGTGCTAGGCCCTTGCTGATTAGACAATCTGGTCCATCACAGTTTTAAGTGTGGGGACGTATCCTTGAATGTATTCTTTCTATATATTCATGGACACATTGCTATTGGTCTTTAAATAATATCATGTTTTATCTAGGCCCTGTTGAGGTCCCTTCCCCACCCAACCATCCTATTCTATCCCATTCCCGAGATCTTTCCTTACCCATTTAGCATTTTTTCTTATTTGTTGTTCTACCTTGTGAACGTATCCTATATTCACCAAAATTGAAATATAACCTTACAGCCTTGTTTGTACCTTCGAACTTGACCCTTTTCCTTTTTATTTCCTTCTACAACAGTTCCTCAATTATTAATTTTTGAAGAATTTTATGCAAAATGGATGTGTTTTCATGCGAATGCACCTTTCTTTCACCAAAACTGTAGTTTGACATGATAGCCCTAATTTTTCTCTTCTCTCAAACAATTTGCTTTTTACAGCTCATTTTTTCAATGCATGGATTGGCTATTATTCATTTTTGCGTGTTTGTGGGTATTTCTCACACATTTTTTTGCTATTCTTTCATGTGAGTACGCTCTCTTCTCATCAGATAGCGCCTGCTTGGATAGCCTTGAGCCATTGGTCGAATCAAATATTTTTCCTTTTTTCTTCCCTTTGTTCCGGCCCATAGATTTCATGTTCTTAATTTTTACTCATGTTTTCCTATGCATTTTAGATCTTTTTTCATGCAAATGTTCATTTTTTATACTGGAACTGCAGTTTGATCTCGTAGCCCTATAGAACACCTCTCCCTGACATTTTTCCTTATCATTACTCTCTATTTCGATTGACAGATGTCTTGAATTAAATTTTGTTCCACTTTTTGTATATGTTTTTATTTTTTTTCTATGTGAACACCTATTTTTCATGCCGGACATCTCATTCATGTTGCCATCATGTTCCTCCTATCATCCTTTCCACTTTTCCTTTTTGTCACATGTCAATCTGAGGCCCGAATCTTTTTTAAATAAATTTTATGTGAATTTTTCATATTGTTGCATTTGTGTCCACACAAATGCTTGGTTTTCACCTTGAATTGTGTGCCATCAAGTCACCCATCCTCCTCCTTTGCCATTCATTCCTACCGCTGTAAATTTTTTTACCCCACCTTACATTTATGCACAAGACGAGGGGACCTTCGAACCAAGAAAAGCCAAAAAAAAAAACAAAAGAAAAGAAAAACAAAAAGAGAAAAAGGAAAAAACCAAGAAAAATAAAAACCCGCCCCACCCCACTCTAACCTCCCACTTCCCACTTCCCACTTCCCACTCCTTTCTCACTCCTTTTCTTTTTTTTTCTTTTTTCTTTCTCTCTCTCCCCCCTCACTCTCTCTCCCCAACACCTCTCCTCTCCCTAACTACCTCTTCTCTCTCCTCATCCCTCTCCCTGTGTCCCTTCCCACCTCCCCCTCTCTCCCCTTCTTCTCCTTCTTCCCTCTTCTTCTTCCCTCTCTCTTCCCCTTCTTATCTTCTCCTTCTTCCTCTCCTTCCCTTCCTCCTCTCCCTCCTCCCCACACGATCGTCGTCTCCTTCCACAGTTGCCATGTGTAGTGCTACCTTCAGTGCTATCAAAGCATGGCGCCATGCTACCATCAAGACCACCGGTGTTGCCTCCCACTTTCGCCCTGTGTGCCACTGTGTGGCACCCATGCCTCTCCTATAGTGTGGCCGTGTCCTGCCTCTAGTGGCGGCCACCTCCCAACTCCCTTCCTCGATCGCCTACTACGGCCTTTTTCCCCCTCTCCACCTCTTGTCTACCACCATCCCAACTCCCTCCCATGGTCGCCCCACCACCTAACTACCTTCCTGACCCCCTGCCCCACCACGCCCACCATCCCTATGTGCCCTATCCCCCCATCCTCCCTACCCACCTAGCCTCTCCACCCTACCCACCGACCCACCCCTACCCATCCTACCCTACTCGCCCACTTCCCCCTACCCCCCAACGGCCCCCCTTCCCCCTACTAGTCCCCACTAGCCCCCATCCCTTTTACCCTCATGAATCCCTACCACTAACCCCCCCCCCCCCCCCCATAGACCCTTGCATAACACCCCTATCATCAACACCTAGATACGCCCTCGTTGCCCTCACCTCACTTTTTTTGCACCTGTCCACCGGCCCTTGACTCAACATCGCCCCTTGCATGGCCCTTGGTCATGCGCATTTCTACGTACCATGGTTTTTTTCGTTTCGTTAGGCATTGTTCATGCACCCGACCTTTCTTGGATGGGGGTGTGTCAATTAAGGTATCATTCACACACGAGGACATGCATGGGGTCTCAACCATGGCGAGGCATTGTTGTTGTTAACACGCATCATAGTGGATCCCAGTACATGCATTTTCCACCATTTTAAATTGCTAAAAATACCAAAAACACCAAAAAATCTAAATAAAAGTATAAAAATTCAAGAAAAAAATCAAAATGTTCCAAAATTCACTGAATTTTTTTGCTCACAAATTTATGTTGAGATTTCTAATTTAAAAAGTTTAAAAATTAAAAACCTAATAAAAATCTTAGAATTTTATTAAAATTTAGAAAATTAGCTTAAATTTTCCTTATTTTTAAAAAAAATCCCAAAAAAATCAATGACCCATTTTCAACCTTTTGATGACTGTTTACATAATCATAAAATTCACAAACTAATAAAATCAAATAAAAATAGAAAAATATCTCTATAAATTATACACACACACATGTGGTATTTTTGGTATTTTCTCTCATGTTGTAAATGTTTACCTTGGTGGGATTACCTTTTGGATTGCTTTGAAGCCATGGTTTTCTCTTCACCCAATCAATTTTCGTGTGTCAATTCTCCTATTAGGGTGCATTTGCACACCCTACTTCTTTTCTTTTTAGTACACTCCCAACAACATTTAATTGTTAAAAGGAACTAGCAGCTGATCACTTTTTCATGTGCATCCATGCTCAACACACATCCATTTAGATTTAAAAAAATAAACCTACCATTCACATTACACTTGCTTCATCTGCTAAACACATACAATTTTTAATTTGTAATAAAATATATCCACTATCACTCTTGAATGTGCTGGCAAAAAAGTGCTATACACACAATAACTGATAACAAAAGAATATGCATTTAGAGACCTATGGAGTCATTATCGAAGTCTAGGAGCTTAGGGTTTTGTATATTGATTAGAGTAAAATATAGTGTTCTTTATTAAATAATAAAATGAAATGTGGTTTTTTTTGAAAGATTGATCACCTAATAAAAAATCACCCATTGTTAATAATTGGTAAATTCCACCGACCATCAAACCTAAACCCATCCTCACTACAGCTTTATCTAATCAATGAACAAATATGTGGAAAAGAGGGAGATGCAATCAATTACTCAATCCATGTTGACAAGTTTTGGTATGGACTTAGTTCAATTGTGTTAAGAATGGTATAGTTTGTGGCATTCCTTCTGCTTTGATGGTCTTGTCGATGTGGTTAGGGATGTTCTATTTCTTTTTATTTTCTTGCTTGATACAAAGATCAGCGTGCTTGTTTGCTTTCATTTCACGAAGCTATCGATCGTAGTTGTGGGTAGATCATGCCAAATTTTTTCTAGGATGTGATTTGCTTGGGGTGGTCTTCTGTGTTGTGGACAAACTAATCCTTTGTCAAGATCTAATTGGTTTTTTATTTTACTATTTTGCAAGCCTCCTTTGTGTCTGTTTGTGTGGTGTGTGTTTTGTTTTTTATTTGAATCACACCCCGCACTCCTCCTCCAATCCACTATGTTCCATTGGTCAGTTGGAATTATTTTGAGCTAGCAAAATTAGACATTATTACTAAGGCCGTGGGCTTTCCCATCTTGTGGCTCTCTCATTCCCACTCATTCTCGATGATCCTACCCTATCCCATGAATTTTTAACCTCTTACAGTAAGCAGTTTGGTTCTATTTGAGGTAACATTATTCTGCTGACACCCCGAGGATTGGGGAAGGCTTTGCCTCTTCCCTATTGTGGGGAACCCTTTCCATAGCCTGCCAGCTCTTTTCCAATGCTGATATTCTAAAGCTCTTATAGAGATAGACCAAAGAATTATTGCTTGCTAAATGGGTCATCACTACATCTGGAGTTTGTCTCCATGATATCTGATCCTTTTTGGAAATAGTTGTGTCAATTCCTTCAAGACAAGTTTATGCCTTCCAAGACTTCGTCTAATTATATGTCCAAATAATTATTTACTATTTCCAGAATGGTGCTCAAGGGCATGACTATTTATTGGAATTTCTATCTTCTCACTAAAATGAATCAATACTTTATTAGGGTGACTAGGGGTAATGTGACTAATGTCATATGGTTCTTATTTGTATGATTTCCTGACATATTGTGCCCCTGCAAAAGAAATTTCACCACCTTCTAAAAATCCTCTAGTGGTTCTCTCTTCTTCTATTGACGGTTCTGAACCTATCCCTGAAGATCATGACTCTCCTCCTCATCTATTCATTCAGAGGAAGCGCTTAAAGTGAGTGGCAAAAACAATTTATGCTTTCGTTCCTCCAGTGTCGATCCCTACTACATCAAGCAAAACCCTTCCTACATGCCTAACATCTCCAAATTTATTCAAGACAACACATAGAGATGGTAGTTTGGGATATCAATTCCTTCTCTACATCACCTAATTTCAAGAGACTACATTCCTTTCCTCTATAAGAACATTCAGAGTTCTATAGAGATATTAGTTACAACTTTGCTCAACAGTTGTACTCTTCTTTCCATGAGGAGATGCAACACTCCACAGAGGAGTTACATAAGGCTAACACTGAGCTTGCTTCAGCTAAGGAAACTCTTTTTAATATTTTCAAACAAATGGAATCACAGACTAAGTTGCCAAAATCCCATAAAGTGAAAATCTCCTCTTTGAGACTCAGTTGACTAAAGCAAAGGCTCAAGTAGCTACTGCTAATGAGGATAAGGATCGTCTTTTTCAAGAGACCCAAGAGCTTAAAGCTTTAATTATTGCCAAAATAGTGGAGTTACAATCAGTAAATTGTACATTTGAGCATCAAAATATAGTTGGCCCTACTGTACCACTAGTACCATCTTTATTAGCTTCAAACTTCGTTGCTCTTCAATGTAATGCTACCTTTGTCTCCTTTGTTCCAAGTTGAGAGGAGAGACTTCAATCTAGAATGGATGTTTTTTAGTTTTGTTTTGAGCAATTTCTAAAATACATCTCGTAAGATCATTCCTTCTTTGTGCACTATTAGCAACAAAAGCTGGCCTTTTATATGAAGCTATCCACTATGGATTTGCATCCTCCAGAGGATGGATGGTTTTTGTGGATACAGTTATACCAAAAACCATGTTGATGTCTTATATGTATCTTAGAGGTGATCTTCTGATTCCCGATGATGAGGATATGCCTTGGTATGTGGGGGATATAATCTTACAAGTTGTTCTTTATGTCAAACACTTGGAGTTGTAGATGGATGAGTTTTTTCAAGCCTATTCTTCCAAAGTGGATGCATGTTCTTTTTTGTCTTGGCATTGAGTATGTGGTATTTAATTAGAGACAATTGCGAGCTCCTGGACGATTAAAATTTGCTAACCAATTGAGGGAGGATATTTTAGCTCATATTTTTAATCAATTCCATTTTTATACCTCCTTCTTTGACACTTATAAATGCTGCTCTATTCTAGGTCCATCAATGCCTTCCCTTTCTTATTATCAAAATAGATGGCCCATAGATTGGATTCTTATCTATCCATACTTCAAACGACTCCCCATGTTATTTCTCCTCTTCTTTTCTAACCACAAGGTGCTCCTCAAATTCCTATCTTTACTCATTGCCCATTTATTGTCGATCATGTTTTCTCTCCTATTCCTCCTTGTCCAGCACTGTCTATCACACTCCTTTCCACTTTTCTAGCCTATTTCCTAACCCCTTTTATTTTAATTTAGTTGTAGGGGTGAGCCCAAGCTCAATCGCCAAGACCCACGGATAGCTTCTTGTTCAAGCATTTCAAGCAAGCACTATTGGCTACCTCTCACATAGCCAACACACTATCCCTCTCTATGAGTGTAGTGAGCTTGCCTTGATGCCCGACTAAGTTGCTTCCTCTCTCAAGCACTCCGATAGCTCCACAATTCTTGATGCAAGCTCAAGCATCCTCAAGCCTCCACCTCCAAGCTCCATCCTCCATAGCCACATGTGAGACAAGAGAAGAGAGGAGAAGATGAGAGAAGAAGAAGAGAGGAGGGAGATGGTGGAGAGCTTCACCTCCTTGATCCCTCACCCTCTCACACTCCCTCCCTCAAGCACACACAAGCAAGCAAAGAGAAGAGAAGAAGAGAAGAAGGCGAGTCTCTTATTGCCACACACCAAAGAATGAGTTTCCATTCACTTTTTGAACATTATATACAAAACCCTAAATCACTTTTGGGCATTCATCCCCTTATCCCCTTTTTCACATGGCTAGCTGTGGTCTAGGCTCTTTTTCCCATTGTTCTCTTGTCTTCCTAGCTTCCTTCCTACCGCCCATCCACCTTTACAATTTGCACAAGTCAAAGCTTGGCGCTCTTAAAATAAATCATGGTGCGCCTTGCGCTCCTTTACAAAAGTTTTGACTTGCGTTTTTTCCTATTCGCCTCTCCTTGATTTAGGGCTTTTTCACACTTCTCGTTGATTTAGGGCTTTTTCCTATTCGCCTCTCCTTGATTTAGGGCTTTTTCACACTTCTCGTGTTTCCCGATTTTTCTTGGTGTGCCTTCCTCCTCCATTCTGCTTTTGCCTTGGCCTTATCTTCTACTTTAAATTTTTTGGTTTTTCCACCTTGTTTGTTTGAGGGTTAACATTACCCCCTCCTAGTTGGGTGCCAGTCCCATGGCACTTGTTGGATGGTGAGTCGAACTCTGTTGTTGGAGTAGACAAGTAGTTTTTTGAGTTTGTGTACAAGCCATGTTGGAAGGTGTGTTGGAGGGATTTATGGAATTGGAAGGCCCTTGAGTTGAAGATGATCCTTGGTGTTGGAGGGATTTATGGACCTATTGGAGGGATTTATGGAACTAAAAGGCCCTTGAGTTTGGACTGAGCCCTGGTCTTGGAGGGATTTATGGAATTGAAAGGCCCTTGTGGTGGATATGATCCCTGGTGTTGGAGGGATTTATGGAACTGAAGGACCCTTGCACGAGCCTTGGTGGAAGGTGTGTTGGAGGGATTTATGTCTTTTAAATTGAAGATAAAGTTGGATAGATCCCTGTGTGGAGAGAGGCTAGTGGGCGGATCCATTGTTGAAATTGAATATTGTGTTGGATGGATCCATCACCTGGCCCTCTGCAATTACCTTCTCATGCACTATTCAAAATGATCTTCTTCATTCACTTTTTGATTGGGGTTGTTTCATCCACTCCTTGATTTGTTGGGCCTGCATGGTAGGATATTTCATAAGATGGGGAGCACATTGCATGGATGATGGGGTCTTTGGAGCTAGCAGTCGGGGTTGCTATTTGTACGTGGAGAGAAAAGAAGGTGCACTAGCTAGGGATGTTTCTGCCTTACCATGGAGTACGTGGTGTTCATGCTTGTGGAACTAGGAGATGGGTATCCCACGATGGTGTCCCACACTTGAGGACCCAATTGGTGCATAAGGGATGTGCGATGCAAGGGGCTTATGGTGCCTTCTTACCATAGGTGAGGGTTACCTTCCTAGGTGTGTCTTGCCCTTGTTGTGCCCTAAGCGTGAAGTGGGGAATCAAAATGAGGCTAGGGGGTCAAGGACGGAGCCGGCCAACCAAGGTCACTGGACACACCTAACTTGAGGACCCCTAATTGTAGTGACTGTGACTAATGTACAACTTGCAGTGGCCACGTGTGACATCCTTTCTCTTTTTCTCTTTTAAAAAAAAAATAAAGTTACATAGTCATGACAAAAGTTTAATCTTCATCATCGAAGTGAGGTGGAGAAGGGGGCTTAATAGATTTGTTAACAAACTAGCGATTTAGAAGATACCCTTTGAGGTTTAGTCAGACCTGAAGGGTGGTTATGGAGAGGAATGGATGATCGCAGTGGGTGAAGCGGCTATCATTCGTGTTCTCCAAAAGGACCAAGAAAAATGAAGATAACAAAGCAGCTCACATCATTAATCAGGCCATTGCGCAACTATCTATAGTGTTAGGATCAAAATGGAGCACTAGAAGGTCGCACTCCTACCGGGTGGGATCTTGCCTAAGGAGTATCCTAAGCAATCTAAGGTAATTACAAGTAGTGATAAAGGCGAGGTCAGGGCATGAAGAGAATTTGTTAGTAAATTGGATTAGAGAATCATACAAGTTTTTTTATGTGAAGACGAGGGCATTTTCATATGTAGTACAATGAGGATTATAGAATATAGGGAATTCGTAGCGGCCATGGGCACTGGAGTCAAAATCCACTCCCACCTTCCAGAGTAGGGCACGTTTCGCTCGAAGGGTTGAGTGTTGCAAAAGGCCATCCAAGTGTCTATGTTGGTGTCGCATACCCTTCTTCTCCATGTAGGTTGGCATTCATAGCCGGGCACAGACCTCGGCACTTCAAAAACTTTATCTTGCCAAAATTTGGCATCTTCAGCGGCCCATAATGTGGGCCTCTGCTTTCTCTCCCCCAGCTACTTCTGTCCAAGAGCCTGCCTTTGATGTTAATGACCTCCTCCACCACCTTAATGGGAAAAACCCTACACAAGGTGTTGGGGAATTGAAATTTAAGGTTGAAGGGGCTTCTGGACATTTCTTGCCTCTCCCAGATTACAAGATCGGTGTGGAATCTTGCTAGGGCATCATCTTCACATGTTGGGATAGGTGCCTAGGGTTTCCTCACTCCCTTGGCATCATCTTCACATGTTGGGATAGGTGCCTGGGGTTCCCTCACTCCCCTGGCATTCCATTTCCTCCTTGTGCCTTCCACCATTTGTTTCCTTCTTTCTCTCAGTATCGCCTTTCTGTCTGTGGAGATGTATGTGTGTTGTTGCTCTTTAGGCCATGGGGAAGGAGGCAGTGGGACAAGCTCTTCTTCATGCGGTCCCATTTCAAAGTTCACATCCACCTCCCTCTCTGGCTTGGCTCTTGTTGCTCCACTTTGAGGAACCCGAGTGCGTCCACTTCCTGTGAGGTTAGGCTTGCCAATAGGAGATAATGGCATTCTTCTTCCAGGCTTGGGCCAACTCCACTAGGTTGTAGCAGCATTTGTAGTCCTACCCTCAATGCCCTACGAGCCATTCCCAGTTTCTTCTTCATTACCTCCATTGACTCTCCCTCCTCTTCCTAGGTGATGTCCAATAGGGTATCCAAGAAGGTGCATTATTAGGTGTGGAAGCTCACTTGGGCCACTTTTGCTCTGCTTTCAGCAAGTATCTTTTCTTGATTGAGGCCATGTGCCAAGCCTTTGACCCTTTTTTCGTTCCGATTATCCCATTCCTCTACCTTCTTGTTCATATCTTTGAGGCTTTCCCCTGCCTTTGGGCTAGCACTGTCAGCCTTTGTTCTTGATCTTCCATTTTTTACCTTAGCTTTTGCTACTCTTCCTGTGTTGAGGTAGCCTCTTGGGTTAGTTTCTCCACCTCTCTTTCATACTTGTGAGCTCTTTCCTCCCTCAGCTCCTCGAACTCTTTTGGGAAAAAGACAGGCTATCCTCTCATTGCCAAGGCTTTTGGCGAGGTCTCAATGGTCTTCCTCACAAACCCATTGAGGTTCACCTCATCCAATGACCTTGCTGCAACACTCTCTAGCAAGGGAATGTTGATGCGGCTCATTATGCTGTTGTATCTTTGGCTAGAAAACAATACATGCACCATCTTGGCTTGGAGTTGGATTTCGGGGTCAGGAATATCCGCCAAGCTGATGCCATCATTGGTGCAGACCTTTACCTTGTCCATCCCTAGCAAGGCATATACATCTCTTTTTGTCATCCTTTCTACTTTGTTTGCCAAGCCCAATGCCTTTTCCACAAGCTTCGGGGTCAATTCAATATGCACATGATGAGTTTCATCTCCCTCATGCACAGTTATGGTGCCGCGGTTCTTGTGGAAAGTCCCCAGAAACTCTACCCCCCGGCTCACTGCTTCCACGTATTTTTGCAGATTGCATTGCTCGATGATTTTCCTCACCGCCCGTTCTTCAATGGCCATGTCTTCTAGGTTGAAGATATGCTAGAGCTTGAACTGGATAAAGGCTTGTGTTTCCACCGAAAGCCCTTCTTCCTCTGAAAAAGGCAGTTTGCTGGCCTTTTCTTGGCCTGCCATGATGGGTGCCTATCATGAAGCCATATTCACCATTAGTGTTTTTCAGAATAATTACAAGCAATAAGAAATGACTACATACTTGCTGAACTGAAATGCTTGAGTGCAGAAGTAGACTTTTTCCTCCTAGTGGTCTATTGTTTTCAAATTTTATTGACATTTCCTTCAACAACAAGTTGTTTCATCGTACTCTTGCAATGTGTGCTTTTCCTTTATTGTTTTCCTTATGTGTTTGGTTTGATTCACCTTACCCTTTCCCCCTCTGAAATGAGAAGAATACTTCCTAGGATTAAAGGGTTAGAGGATGAAGGGCCTTTAGTACATAGTCTTAGTGTTTTACTTCTGCATGAGCCAGTCATAGAAATTCAAATTATATTCTAAATTAGCATAGCCATCTATATTGAAAGGGCGGATGCATACATGCATAATGTAAGTGAGGACATCAAGTAAGAAGTCATCTGAGTCCAGTCAGTTAGCAACATGCAACTCCTCCGTAGCAAGGATGCAATCTAAATGAGCATGTCCCGCAATGTGTTCCTGAAGGGGTCGATTATGGAGGGCAGTCAATACCCTATATGAAGTTGGGGCTACATAGGTGGGATCATACTATGATGCCTTGATTGAGCGTCATTGCTCAGCATTGGTCATTATTTGGCATGCCTCTAGCTCCCATTGCAGTCATAGAGCATATCATTTCCACAAGAAGGAGGAGTTGTTGCCAGTAAGCTGTTGTAAGTTCTCAATTTCCTAGTTTATGGCCCTAATCGTGTTATTGTGATACGATGTAATGAGATATTGTTTGATTGCTTGTTCCTTGGATAACTCCGTTGCAATTAACTCCTCAGCTACTTCAAAAGCTTTAATGAATATGAATTTTGACTCCTCCCAAGAGTGAGTGTTTGTACTTCCATTGCTATAGGATCTTCCAAGAGGACTAAGTCTAGTAAATCGTAGCTTTTAGCCAATGTCATGAAAGTAGTGTCCAAGCATCGGAGGAAACCAACCAAGTCGTCCCCAGTATTTTTAACTAAATCCGCGACGAAGATTAGAATTAATCGCTGCTCATAAGAGGGTCTACGCCCAATAGAGGTGGTTGAGGTTTGACATCGCTAGAGAGGTCAGCAACTAATGTTTGTTGTTTGGGTTGCACCTATTGTTGTAGCTTGGCCTAATAATTGATGGGTTTGGTTGTAGTTGCGGTTGTCGTGCTACTAGGTGCGTTTGAGATTGGAGAAGGGCCATCACTGGGACTAGATGTGGTAAGTTTGTCAATAGTAGGTTGCGGTTTTGGGCAATAGATTGGCTTATGCCCTACTGAGCTAGGCTATAGAGGTTCCATGGATTGAGTGGTTTGAGTCTCTTGTGATTTGAGTATCTCTAATGGGACGTTTTGTGTGGTCAAGCTTGAGGGTGGCATTTGAGTAGGGCCTTTGGATGTTTGGGCTTTATGTAGCCAAATCTAGGTGTTACCCACATATTAGCCTTGTGCTTGCAATAAGGTTTTAGGGACCCATTGCGGCTTGACCGTGTGTCGATGTTTATGGAAAAGCCTTGGCTTCCTACGTTTTGGGTGCGGATGATTAGCCTTGTGAGGCCGTGGATCTCTATTCTTAGGTGGCGCTCCCTATTTAGGTACCCATTTGAACTAGGGTTCATAGGCTTCAGTGTTGGTTCTAATGGGTTGCTGGCCTCGAGGGATTGGGTGGGTTGTGACGAGTTATGACCCCCCTCCTTAAACTTGGTGGTGGGTTTCTCTACCGGTGGTGGATTTGTGGACTTGGAAAGAGTCACACCACCCTTGCTGAAAGCTGTAACTATGCGGATGTCACCCACGGCTAGGTGGATGCGCTATGATTCGTAGTTGACATTGCAATGAGCTTGCTTCTTGAAAGTTTGTTTGTCCTAACAGCAATTCTATGCCTACATTCTTAGTTTTGGGCAACACATAGAAAATTATCGGCATGCTTTCAGACTCGATAGAAACTACAATCTTGCACTTTCCCAGAAGTGTGTAGGGTTGGCCTCCATAAGGGGTGAGATTAGCATTAGTGGGCTGCAACTACGGTTTGCCAATTTGGATCCAATGGTCATGGGTCAAGACATTAAAATCAACTCCCTCATCAATCAATGTGTTGATGGTGCATGTGTGCTTAGCAGTGACCGTCATGTTTAGGTAGGCTGGTTGTACTACTTACTCATCCTCACTCTCCATCTCAGTGATAGTGGTTACTCGCACGAGGACAGGAGGTGCTAGCATTGGGGGCTCATGCAATGGGTGCATAGGAGGGAAGTACTTCTTTAAACGGATGTCGTTGAAGAAGCCTATACCCTCACCCTCTAGGGTTTTGAGTTCTACATTGCCCGTTCAGCTGATAGTAATAGTGGCTACTCGCACACGAACAGGGGGCGCTAGCATTGGGGGCTCATGCAATGGGTGCATGGGAGGGAAGTACTTCTTTATGTGACTGTCATTGAAGAATCCTATGCCCTCGCCCTCTAGGGTTTCGAGTTCTACGTTGCCCGTTCAACTAATGGTTCGAACCTTAAAAGGTCCTAGCCCTTGAAACTTCAATTTTTCCTTATGTCCTTTGACTGAGTACAACAGTACTAGGTCACCCTGTTTGAAGTTGCCCTGCTTGACATGATTGTCAAACCAGCTTTTGTGTCTTGCCTTCTCACATATTAGCACATCAGTGGCTAGAAGTCGGGTTTTTGATAAGCATTAATTAGGCGGTTCATCCATGCTTCCTTCCCATCCCATCTTTCTAGCATGGCTATCCTGAGGCTAGGTACAAAGAATTCCAAGGGTAGGATTGCCTCCATACCATAAGTCAACCTAAAGGGGGTTTGTCCTATAGCCATCTTGTAATCTATGCGATAGGCCCACAAGGCTGCCATTAACTTGTTATCCCCATCACTGTGCGAGGCAGAGATGACTTTGGTTAGGACATTTACTAAGATTTTATTCGTGGACTCAACTTGACTATTTTCTTGATGGTAATAAGGCAAATATTTCTGATGGATGATTAGGAAGGAGAATAGGAGGTGAGCTATTGCTTCGTTGATGAAGTGTGTGCATTGGTCGCTAACTAGTTATGGGGTAGCCAAATCATGAGATCACTTGCTCCCATAGGAACTTAGCAATGGTCCTAGAGTCGTTCTTTCTCGTAGCTCATGCTTCGTGCTAGGTAATCGGTGGCCACAATGATGTATTTGGCTTGTGAATACTATGCTGCAGGACTAATGGGTCCGATGAAGTCAATCCCCAATTTCTCAAAAGGTTATTGTGAGATAATTAGGGTTAGCTCCATGTGATCCTTATGAATCGGAACTTTAGTTAGTTGGCACTCATCACAATGCTTCACAAACCATGTCGCATCTCGGAAGAGGGTAGACCACCACAGTTGGGGCTGCAACACTTTATGAGTTGTCATGTCTCCGCTAAAATGTCGTCCTGTGATTCCATGGTGTGCCTTTGTCAGTACATCATGCATCTCATGGTCACACACGTATCTACGCAAGTATCCCGTCTTGCCCCAACCTGTAAAGTTGGCCTACTATAAACTGATATGGTTGGATCTTTAGGATGAGCCTCCTAAGTCAAGATTTTTCTATTGGTCACTCCGGCAATCTGTACTCAAGCACTTAAACTATGTCATGTGCCCAATACGACATCATGTCGGCTCTAAACAAATCTTTTTTGCTCGATAAACGAAAAAGGTGTGTGTCTGGCAATTTATTCACAATGCCTTGTCCAGCCATTTCTCCCGTGGGGATACGAGATAGGTGGTCAGCCATGTAATGCTGCTTCCCTTTACGCACCACCACGGAGAAGTCAAACTCCAAAAGTAGAAGAAGTCATCTAGCAATGTGTCCTGTAGCGCATGGTTTATTAACTAGATACAACAAGGCTTGATGGTCAACAAAGAAAGTGAAAGGTGTAGCCAAAAGATAATGTCAAAATTTCTTTATGGCAAACACCATGGCCAATCCCTCTCTCTCCATTGTTGAGTAATCCATTTCAGTCTCAATGAGTTGTCTACTAGCAAAGCTCACCAGGTAATCCAGGTTGTGTTCACTAGATTGGCACAACACAGCTCCTACTGCAAATTTCAAAGCATCGATGTACACGTGAAATGTGAGTGTCCAAACAAGGGCTCGTAGTATTGGTGCTATGGTTAGAGCCTTTTTTAGTGCCTTATATACATGTTGGAATTCCTCGGTCCATTCGAATATGATCAACAGCTTGTATAGAGGTCTAGCAATCAATGCATAGTTCAATACGAACCGCTGATAATACCCTGTATGCCCTAAGAAGCACTTTACACCCTTGAAATCAATAGGGGGTGGAAGATTAAAAATGGCCATGATCTTTGAGAAATCTGTGGCAATGCCATTCTTCGATACCATATGTCCTAGGATACATCCATGTTTCACATAAAAAATAGCACTTCAAGGGGTTCAATGAGAGACGATATAGTCAACACCTTTCAACAACCGCTCGAAGTCTATCTAGGTGTTCTCACCAAATAGAGTGAACACACAAGTCATCCACGAAGACCTCTAACTCCTTCCTCAACATGTCTTTGAATATTGTACACATCAATCGTTGGAAGGTAGCTGGCGCATTGGTCAACCCAAAAGGCATGACTATGTATGCAAAAACTCCCCATTCAGTAGCGAATGCAATCTTATACCTATCCTTAGGATGTACTTGCACCTGATTGTATCTAGAGAAGCCATCCAGGAAACTATAGGCCTCCTTGCCAGCCACTCTCTTGAGCATGTGCTTGGTGTACGGTAGTGAGTAATGATCTCTCTTTGTGGTTGAGTTCACCCTATTGTAATTGACACACACTCTAATCTTTCCATTCTTCTTTAACACGATGACTATGGGGGAAACCCAGTTCATGTGTTCAATTTCATAGATGAATCTTACTTGTATTAGCTTGTCGATTTCCTCCTTGATAGAACGAGCGTGCTTTGGATTCATGGGATACAGTCACTACTTGACCGGCGTAGCATCAGGTCTCATGGGTATATTGTGAGTCACTACACTTAGGTCTAACCCTTTGAGCTCTTCTAGGGACCAAGCAAAGATGTCTCCTTCCCTGGCTAAATTAACCTCTTTGACCTTGGCGGGTCCCTCGATTGGTTTGCTTACTTCCCCCTGTCATTTGGCTCCTAG
This sequence comes from Lygodium microphyllum, assembly GCF_053477565.2. Lineage (NCBI taxonomy): Eukaryota > Viridiplantae > Streptophyta > Polypodiopsida > Schizaeales > Lygodiaceae > Lygodium > Lygodium microphyllum. Next base: position 118,630,777 of record NC_141158.1, read on the forward strand.
CAAGATCACCACCCTATCCCCCTTTGTGAACTTCGTGAATCATTTCGGCAAGTCTTACGGTTTTCATTTTTTCTATCTGCATCTCTTTAGGTAGCTTTTGTCATTCCTCCCTTAACCATTAGTGTCCTAGGTGGACAGGTAGGTCCCCCTTGGTGCGTCTAGTCTTGGGGGGTCGAGGTATTTCAGGATCACTATATGAGATGACTTCTGATTCAGAATCGAACTCTCCATTTTCACTAGAAGAGGGGCTCTCTGCTGGTGGTCGTAGTGAGTTTGTTCGCAGCAGTGGTGCATCACTCGGTTGGGCTAGGCTTGCCTGCTCATAGTCAATTGCACCCATGTGCTCCAACCAAGTTCGATCGCAGTCCTTGTGTCTGGCCCCCTTCTCTACCATAAGTGCACTCTCCTTGCGTGGTCTGGGATCTGCTCGTATTTGTTCTATTATACACCCCCAGTGCCGTACTCTAGAGTATTGATTTCTTCTTCGCTCTCGTCACTAAAGGAACAACAGTCCTCATATTCATCATCAAAGCTATCTTTGTCTGGTTTCTCATCATTCACTTGGTCCTTATGCCTCTCTTCTTGCTAGTTGAGGATTAAGGCCCAATTTTATCCTAAGTTTAAATCGTGCACTTTGGACCATCGCCAATAACGCTCGTCCAAGAGGTCTTGGAGTGGCTTAAGATTCGTTGCTGGATTGCCAGCCAACTTATGGGTTAAGAATTCTAGGGTCTCCAAGAGCTCTCTTCTATTGTTCAGGACTTGGAATGCAACAGGGTTGGGTCTTCCATGTAGGCTTCCAGTCATCATGTAGACCAACATTGAAGGTGTGTCCTTGAGGTTGCCAGTTGCCTTGATGGCTTGTTCGTACTCCTCAATGTCTGAGAATGGTAGGTCCATGGTAGCAAGAACATGCATCCAGTCTCGCTCATCCTTAGGGCATGGGATATACTTGGTAAGGGCCCCATAGGATCCCCCAGTCTGTCCATCACCCTTCAACATGGTGGAGATGGCATCTAGGTCAACCAGCGTGGTTTTCTAAGTGTCCATCTCTACTCTTACATCCTCTGTTTGATTACTTAAGAAGATGAGGCCATTGCCCCCAATCTTCTATAACTCTCGCATTGCACATCCAAGGTCGGCCTAGCAAGATGTCGTAGTCCACTCCCTTCAAGACTATAAAGTCAACAGAGAATTGGATTCTCGTGATCTTCACTAGCCAATTTTTCAACACTCCGAATGGTTTTACTTTCACTCCATTAGCCAGTGTGACATTAAATCTAGTAGCCTCAACTAGTGGGTTACCCCAAGTTTGGAGTACTGCATGGCTTAGCACACTCACTCCTACCCTTGTGTCTACAATTCCCTTTCTTGTGACATCCCCCAGAGCTAGGATTGGCAATACAGCATGCATTTTCGTGCCTTTCCAATAAGCATTGACGTGCAAGGATTTAGCCATGGAATGCAGCGTCAAACTCGGTATTTGAGTTTTTGCGTCATGCTCAGGCACGTCTAGGGTAGCTAGCTAATTTGGTTCTTCAACCCACTACTTCAGCCCTAGTCATAGTGTTGGATGCTGCCTAAGCAGGTTGCCTAAGCCTAGAGTTATGAGGGTGATCGCTAGCATATTGAGGAGGTTGTTGATTACTTGCTTCTCTCCTAAATCTGCAATGCTTGGTCAATGGACTTGACTAGTTTGCTGGCTCGGAGCATTTAGACTTTATCCAGGTGGCCCAGATTGAGGTGCCATCACCTCCCTTGATCCTAGTCATGGGAGAGAGATTGGCACGATCATGCTAGAGAGATCATCGATCTCATCTTCTAGTATGGGTTCAGTGTCCTTTAGGTACTCCTGGGCCTCCTTCACCCACTCTCTCAACTTCTTGATGGCTTCGAATTGGCACTTCGGGTTGGGGTACTCCCTGACCTTAGCACTTTTCTTCTCAGTCGTGCATGGGACTGACATTTCTTCCTCTGCATCAATGACTTTCCTCGCAGTCGATAGTGTTGTGGCACTTTCGATTTTGAGGGTGACCTTAGCGTCTAGTATTTTCTTCCTTCGTCTCTGACTCTTCTTTCCAACTTAGGTTGCGTCAAGGTTGCTAGGCCCTAGCAATGATATGCCGGTTTGCTTTGTCTACGCACAGGTCATGACATGTAATGGGATAGGCTTGGCCTACGCATCGAGTGTCTCGACACCAAACAACCCCAGTGGAACTGATAGCTCGTTTCCCAAACTGGAGGATGGTCTTTGCTTAGGGAAATCAACAAAGAGATGAGTGATTCCACACTCAGTGCATCTTAGGTCGGCCTTGTCTCTATTTGCTTGCTCCCTCTCGAGGCAAAGCAAAGAAATGTATCTCGGGTGACCGCAAGTCCAACACATGCTCTTGGGTCTGTGCTCCTAGGCCTCTACCTCTCCCCCTACCTAATGCCACACATATGGGTTTACATAAGGCTCATTGCCACTAGGCTCATCCACATAGTGAACTGGGGTATCACTCGGTGGGTGGGTCATGTAGAGTCTAGGTGGTCTAGGGATACCTATAGGATTTATTTCCATCCTAGGGATGGGCGACTTAGCATCATTAGGTGCTAAGAGGGCCAATGGGGCTCCCCTTCCAAAGAAGTTTGGTGGCCTATTTGCCAGGTAGGGTTGACCATATGGTTGCGAGTATGGAAGTCTTCGAGGTAGTCTACAATGCATGGCGTCATGGCCAAACCTACCACAATCAACGCAAGGTCGTGCCCAAGGGTCCTGGCACTCGCCTGGCAAGTGGTTTCCGCTACAATGTATGCATTGGACATGTGGGCGTGTTTGTTTTCTCATCATCTCCTGCAGATTGGTTATGTCCATCCTAATCTCTGCTAGCTCTTATCCTGTATCAGTGTCTTTCTCTTTGTCCTGCGCACTTGGGCCTATTCTCTCACTTGGCGTTGAGGCCCTCTCGGAACTCCTGGCATTGGATTCTTCTCGATTTGAGCCTCTGGAGCTTCTTTCCTTGAGCTGGTCATCCACTCTAATAGCTTCTTCAAAGACCCTTGCTAATGGGTCTCACTACAAGCTCGAGTTGTCGGCCAAGGCTTTGTGAAGCTCATCGCTTTGTATGCCGCTGATGAATACTGTGGATACCACTCTTTCGGTTGGTCTTTCACCCATTGGGATTCTCTTGAAGAAGCTCCTCATATGGGTCACATAATCTTGAATATCCTCTTTCTCTCTATGCTTCATGTTTATGAGTCACACTAGCAGGTTGTCGGAGTACCCAGTTTCAGAAAATCTCTTAATGAAGAGATTTTTCAGGCCATTAAAATTTGCATGCTCTACAACATCCAAACTCATGTACCAAGTGTGGCCCTTGTCACCTAAGCACAGTCCGAAAGCTTGGGAGCGTTGAGCAAGATCAGTAAGGTCGTTGGCCTCACAGACCTGCTCGAACTGTTCCATAAAGCTGTAGGGATTGTCGTTTGCTTGGTATTTGTCTATTTGGTTCACCACTACATGGATTTTCATTTGGCTCTTAAAGCCTTGGTTAACCTAGTACTACTAGCAGTGATGTTGCTAATGCTACAGTGCTTTGCTTTGGTGCCATGTTATCTAGCAGACGCTTTGTCAAAAGCTCACTCAGTGTGAGGTCTCCCTCTAACGCTCTCTCATTCTCTGATCAATTTCTACCTACTAGGGCTAGCACTCTCTGGATTTCTCGCATTTCCAAATTCTAGCGCAAGCTCCTAGTTTGTTGGTTATGGTTATACACATCTAGGCCTTGTAGAGCCCTACGAGCCAGCTTCTTCTCTTCCTCAAGATCTGCTATGATGTCCTCTATAGGTCTACGGCGGTGTTCTGGGCAGGTTTGAACATTGTATCTGTGCACTAACTGTTGGATGGCCTCAAGAAAATCACCTAGGTCCAGCTCTTCATTGCTTCTATGGCTTGAGCTACCCTCTTCCATGTCTAGAGCTTCCTATTTTGCCAAGTTGTCGATCAAGTTGATAAGGCTGGATAAATCCACTTCCACGATAGTGCCTATTCTTATTGCGTCCGGCTTTTTGGCTATGGTCTTCGCTTGGGTCTACTTTTGGGGATTCGATCACCCGTCTATGTCTTTGGGTCTTCTCTTACTGGTGGGTTCCTTTAAGTTCTTAAGTGTAGGTGGGTTCCTTGTTAATTATAACCAATGCTCAACTTACCTCACTCTTTTCCGTGCACTATGTGAAATCAAACTTTTAGCTCTTTTTCGTGCACTATGTGAAATCAAACTTTTAGCTCTTTCCGTGCACTATGTGAAATCAAACTTTTAGCTCTTTCCAAGTGTGCTTTAAGTGATGGAAATCGAAGTGAGTGAGAAAACAAGGCGTGTGCAACTCCAGTGTCCATGTCTGGTGGGCTCTTCTAGTGCGGGTCATGCTTCTCATTAACCGGGGTTTGTCAAATTCCCATATTTTCTTTCTTAGGTTGTGTTTAATTTACCAGTGTCTAATTTTGAAAATCGGGCGTCCAATTTAGTAATGTCCAATCTTGGGGGTCGGGTCCAATTGTCACAATCAAACAGGTGTATGTCCGATCAAATAGCTCGACTTGATCTGATTCTGGGAGTCCGATCCTAGGGATCAGATGTCCGATGCAATAGGTGTCCAATTTTAGATGGTCTGATTGCGGCGATCGGACAACCGAGAGTCTGATTGGACAAAAGTGGTGTGTCCGATTCCTTCTCGTTCGATTCTCAGAATCGAATGGAATTGGATAGGTCGAGTGTCTGATCGAACAGGTTGTTTGTCTGATTTGGAGTTGGTACGATTTTCAAAATCGAACAGGGGTGTCCAATTGGACCAAATGGGTTTGTCTGAGTCTGATTCTGGGAATCGGATGGGTCACTTGGTCTGATTCTGGAAATCGAACACTATGGAAGGCGTCCGATTCTGTTGGTCGAAGTGGTGTCAATCACGTTTTTGCCCCATGTAAATGTCGCTAGCACCTATAAAGACTTCAAGGAATCAAGGAGTGTAGGCCAAGGGCATCCTATACCTAGATCTCACTGGAAGCCCCAATATGCTCCGATCAATCTGATGTAGGGCTGGACCTACAAGCTCTCTCTCTCTCTCTCTCTCTCTCTCTCTCTCTCTCTCTCTCTCTCTCTCTCTCTCTCTCTCTCTCTCTCTCTCTCTCTCTCTCTCTCTCTCTCTCTCTCTCTCTCTCTCTCTCTCTCTCTCTCTCTCTCTCTCTCTCTCTCTCTCTCTCTCTCTCTCTCTCTCTCTCTCAAAGCTAGAACTATAAATGAGGTTTTCCCTGGTCACCCAGGACCTTAAACCCTAGCTGTTCAACACCTCAATCTTTCCAATCACTCCACCTACAACTTCAAGACAACTGAGCCCTCTTCTTTTTTCCTTTTTCCCTGTTATTCCCCTATTCAAGACTGTTTCACATCAGTGAACTTCAAGCTTCCCACTCTGATTTCTCCTTCATATCCTACTCCAAATGCGACAAAAATCAAAAGCAAAGTATTGAATCGATTTCCCCTGCTCAACTAATCATCAAAAACCAGAAATACTTACTTGTAGCATGGATTAAAGCCTAAAACTTCATATCTACCTCCACCTCCAAAATCCATCCTCCATAGCCGCACGTGAGACAAGAGAAGAGAGGAGAAGAGGAGATAAGAAGAAGAGAGGAGATAGTGGAGAGCTTCACCTCCTTGATCCCTCACTCTCTCACACTCCCTCCCTTAAGCACAAACAAGTAAGCAAAGAGAAGTGAAGAAGAGAAGAAGGTGAGTCTCTTGTTGCCACACACCAAAGAATGAGTTTCCATTCACTTTTTGAACTTTATATACAAAACCCTAAATCCCTTTTGGGTGGTCATCCCCTTATCCCTTTTTTTACATGGTTGGCCTTGGCCTAGGCCCTTTTTCCCATTGTTCTCTTTTCTTCCTGGCTTCCTTCCTACCGCCCATCTACCTTTACAATTTGCACAGGTCAGAGCCCGGCGCTCTTAAAATAAATCATGGTGCACCTTGCGCTCTTTTACAAAATTTTTGGCTTGCACTTTTCCCTATGCGTCTCTCCTTGATTCAGGGATTTTTCACACTTCTGTGTTTCTCGATTTTTCTTGGCGTGCCTTCGTCCTCCATTCCGCTTTCGCCTTGGCCTTGTCTTCTGCTTTAGATTTTTTGGATTTTCCACTTTGTTCATTTGAGGGTTAACATTAGTAAATTTACTTGAATCTCTAACTTTAATCATTTCTTATTCTTATGATTTGTCCTATCCATCCCTTCCCTTGGTACTTGTTCCACTTCCTCCATCTACATATTTTATTCCTAGCCCCCCTCAGTTGGTTAGTAGCCACTCTAGTTTTGATCTATAGATACAAAGATAAAGAGGGTGGAGCTAGACTAATTCATTGACATGACCTCAGATTAATTGGCCCGTGATTCCAAGGAATTGGAATACTCCTATCCAAGCTTATTATAATTATTTATGGTTTTCCCAGATCCATTGTCAATCTATTGATCCTTCAATTAGATCAACTGCTCATTTTTATTGGTACTTAGCGTATATGCATCAACATTCTCATAATGATCAGAAGCAGGTCCCAAAGTTATGCTTGAATATTAATGTGTATATTGATTCCCATCAATTAGCTACCTTGTATGTTCTTCTGAGCAAATATCTTGTCCTTGTGGAGAGGATGTGTTGTTTGCAACAATTCTTTTAAAATCCTCCCAAGATATTTGTAGATGAATCCCTTTCCATGGATAGATTTTGAAATCATGAGGCCTTTAAAAGGGAACATCTTCATTGATGATTTCTTTATGGATGTTATTCATGGATTGAGTTTTAATGGAATCTCTCTTTTCAATTCTCCCTTATTGGTGTGTCATTCAAATTTTTATGTGTTATGTGTTAGTGTATGGGTGTGTTTGATTTGTGTTTATCTAGAGATATGGTTTGAGAAAGCAAAAAAGATTTGGAGATGTTGATTTATGGATTTGGCTAAAGTTTTGAAGACTTGCGAAGGAATGGAAGAACCTCTTGTATCCTTTACTAATTTGTTTGATTATATTTTGAACACTAAGGATTGGTTTACGCTTAAGGTGTTTTCATTTTAGCAATCTATTTGATAAATCAAGGTTATTTTGAAGATTGATGGGGTCGAGGTCTATTTATGGATACTAATTAGTTGAATTTCTAGAAAGCGGTATTGAGCTAGTTTTTGGGCTTAGTATTCTTCCTTGTTTCAAGGTCACGAGGATGCTCCCTAATTAAGTGTGGAGATGTATTAAGGGCTGAATTGACTTGTTTTTTAGACTTTGTTGTTTTTGTGAGCTAAATGGATGATTTGTCTATTTGGTTCTAATAGGATCTATTTTGCTTCTCTTTTGAATTTTTTTTAAAAATGTTTGTGAGGTTGGGATTGTGAATAAGTAATTTTAGGAATGATTAGAAGTGTGTTGCATGGTTTTGGATGGCTTGAATTTGTTTTGATTTGAGCTATATGGTTCTTATAACGCTATATTAGGGAGTTTGGAAATTTTCATATACTTTGGAAATTTATAGGATGGTCAAAATTTGGTCACATCATCAAATTGTTACCCCCTTTCTTGAAGATGAAACTTCTTCTAGATACTATATAAATGATAGTACCAAGTTCCATCTTCAAAAAAGGGATTAAGTATACCTTTTGTAGACCTTGTGAAGTGTTCTTCTGTAGAATTTCTATCTCTATCATGTAAGCCTCTATTTGCTTCTGTACATGTTTTAATGGATGGATGTTTAGCTCAGAAAATATTTTGCAATCTTGGAAGAGGAAGAATACAAGCTCCAAACAGCTTGAAGAAGCAAAAGAAGTAGCTAATGAAGACTTGAAGTGAAGATTGCAGTCACAGTGACAGTAGTGAGCTCTCAAGGAACATTGTAGTGACTCTTGTGACTCTTCATATTAGACATTCCTCTTGGGAGGGGTATCCACAACCAAGAGATGATTATTGAGGTTTATTCATTGTTATTCTCATGTACTATGGAGAGAGAGCATATGTGAGAGAGATAAAGTATGAGAGAGAGCCAATTTTCTATGAGAAACATTATATCTACATGAGAAAAAGACTATGAAGACTATGAAGATTATGAAAGATGAATACTATGTGATGAATTCCATTCAAAGTTGATCTTTTCTTTGTGTCATTTTGATTCTTTGATGGTTTCTATGAAGAATATGAAGAATATATTGAAGATTTATTGTGATAAATTCATGGAAGATTTGTTATATGCTACATGAGAATTTGTAAAGATTGGTGTTGTTTTTTTTCTTGTGGTTGATTAAAATGTGAAGAATGTGCTTGTTAGTGTGACAATATAGATTTCCTTGCAATAGATTCCATATTTTTCTTGGTATTCCTCTTGGGGCTCCAACACATCAAGGTCAAGACATACCTAGGAAGTCTACACTCTGATTCACAACTCCATTCTTTAAGCCAAGTCTACTATACTTTATCATCATTTCGATCTCTCATACTTCCACTTTGATTTTGTAAGGCTGCTAGCCAACTTGTTTGACTTTTTATTATTCCATAAGTAGAGTTTTTTTAAAGATACAAAATGAGAAATAGAAGAAGAAAAATAGAAGGCAAGCGAGAAAAAAAAGGAAAGGAAAATGATACATACACTACACCGCACCACCTAAGGGTCCTCAAGTTAGGTGCATCGAGTGGCTTCGATCGATTGGATCCATCTTTAACTCCCTATCCCTTTTCCCATTTTTCCCCACATTTACAAGACTTCATTCCACTTCATTCATCCCAGTGCTACTCACTCAACCTCAAAACAAGAAGGGAAAGTTACTTTATGCAAAAAGGGACCTATTTCATCCTCTCCCCCTTGTATTGATTCCTCAAAGAACCATGTGCTTCAAGGCTTGGACTCCACCTTTTGTCCATCTCCCCAATGGTGTCTCTCCGATCACTTTATTTCCCTCCGCACCATAATGACACTTTCTCCCATTTGCACCAATGCAAGATTCCTTTCTCAGTCCTTATCAAGAGAAGAATCTATGGAGCAGCCTTCTAACTATGTATTAGACTATGTGTGCATGTATGTTCACCTACTATTTGCACCATAACATATTCACAATTTTGGGTCCTCAAGTATGGGACAACACTTTAAGCTTTCGAGTACGACTCATCTCCTAGTTGCACTTGTACACGCACAAATCATTGCACAAGTAAGTTAGACACACCCCTTAGGGAGAGCACACATTGGCTTGCAATATTTTGTTTGTGAAGGCCTATTTGAAGAACTGAAGAACCATCAACATCGATGGCCTCTATATCCCCACCATCATTCCATGATTTCTTCTTTAGCAAATCCATCATTGATCCCTCATGTTACCATCATCTTTCCATCATTGAGCCATATCTTTTGGACATCATCTACAGCATTAGCAAGAGCATCATTTTCTTCGGCACCAAGTCTTCATAATCAGGCACATTATTCTTCAGCACCACAAGTTCTTCATCAATAACATCCATTTCTCCACAATCAGGACCACTTCCTCTAGGATTGCTTCCAATATTTCATGTCTTCAATGCAAGATGCATATAGCATGCTACCTATGACATGAGTGCCATGGGAATGGTACTCATCTAGGGAGAAAATAATATTAATGATATTTTGAGAAGGCTGCAAAAGCACAAGTGCATGCTACTATTGCAAGCTACTATTTTTTGAAAGGATGTATTATTTTGTGAGAGTCGGGCTCATTTTCATGCACATTATATTTATGACCCATAGTTATATTTGTCATACTCATAACTGTTGCATGGATTATACACATGAATTTGTGATTAGATTGGCATAGGCTTAGTCTATTTATACTAAGATACAAGCATACTATAAATATTCACTTGCCTAAATTCCACAAAGCAAGTAGAACGTCCAAAAGAGAGTGCAAACCCTAATTCACAATGGTGGAAACCCTAAAATATAAAAGGCATAGGATTAGATTAAATGCAAAGGAGGTAGGACGTCCAAAAGAGTACAAACCATAATTCACAATGGTGGAAACCCTAAAATGTAAAAGGGATGCAAACCTTAAAATGCAAACCCTAACCCTAAAAAGGTGCGCCATCTTAGAGAGGTGACCTAATCCTAACCCTGATTTGTGTTTGTAATAAGGGTGGGGTGTCTCAATTGTATTTACCCTTTTGGTGCATCCATGCTGCAAAAGCTCTATCAATGTAACTATTGAAGCTTTTTATTCTTTTCTTCTATTCTATCATCGTGCCTCCATTATTAAGAGTGAATGAGAGAGAGAGTGTGTGTGAGTGAGAGGTGCGTTGAGTGAGGGACTAAGAAAAGGTGAAGCTCTTCATCATCTTCTTGCTTTCTCTTCTTCTCTACTAGCTTCTCAACTTGTTGGTGTGCTTGGTGGTGGATATGAAAGAGCGACAACATTGGATTGTGTTGATCATGGTCATAGAATCATCTTTGAGCCTTTAAGCTTTCAAACTACAATGCGGGAAGGCAATTTGGTGAATTCTACACCTTGAAGCTAGTCTTGTGTACTTGCTTTATTGGGATAGAAAGGAGGATGCATGGTTAGTGTAGAGCAGAGTGTTGAGGGACAAGATGAGAGATTGTCACCAAAGCAAGTTATAACTGCTAAAAAAATAAAAGTATATCCAAAGTCTAAATTATTGTGTGTTTGGCTCAACGATGGTCGTTAGTGCACTCAAGTGATCTTGAGCACACACAAATTGTAACATGTCTAGGCCACGATACATTTTAGTAGTCCATCGGAAGTCTGACCTAAAAGATGCTGCCTGGCACTCCCACGGCATGTCATAGGGTCTCCTTTTGAATCAAAAGTCTCAATTTCAGTCTACTCCGCAATGAAACATATCGGCCAATCCTTTTAGGATCAACCTAAATCTTCCTAGGTTTCTAATGGTCAAGTCATTCTACAGTCTTCTAGTGTCGGTCTTCAAACGATCTACTTTGTGCACAACATCTAAATCGAGGTGGACTCATATCACACTCGGTTCAAAGAGAATGGGAAATGAGAGGGATATATCGCTCGACCTCCCTACCCATAGGTTCCCTACCTATAGGGTAAAGTCCCATTCCGGTCCTCTGAAATGATATGAGCCAAGGTTCTACCCTGGATTATCTAAGGTCAATACATCATCGCGATTTGAATGTTGAGAAGTCTCCCAGTTCTCTAGGACCACCCTGCCACCCGTTGAGGGTTTCGCCCACCCGCTTCCCTTGATAGCTTTAGTTTCCTACTTAGCTAAGGGCACATTAGTGGTAACATATACAATCAATTTCCTTAATTAACCCGTTAGTCACATGCATGGTCCTTTATGTAGTTTTATGCATTGACACAAAAATAGATCAGATAAATTCCTTGAAAGTAAACTTTATATTAAAACTTCAACTGAGATACAAATCCTGTCCATGGGATGATTCCCACAATCCATAAGGATGCATCTTATTTTTCTCCAAGTTTTCTCCCTTGCACTAGTAACAGGGCCTCGAGATTCCTTCCTGAGTCATATAGACCATCTGACTAGGACCCGGAGGCAAGGGATTTATAGCCAGAGTCCCCCCTAGCACTTGAGCATCCTCCTACAAATAGATGTTTCTACGGAGAGGCCTCTCACGATGGGTTCGGTCCACATTCCCAACGTGGCTATCAAAAACCCCCTTGGATAGGGTTGACGACTAGCTGGGGGTACTCAACACGCCTTTTCCAGGTGTTTCAACATGAATCCAATTTGAAAGATTTTCTTATTATCAATTTCTTTGTTAGATGACTCATTTTCCAAATAGGTATTTCTAAGTACGAACACAAGCAGAAGTACACAATATGTACTAGACAATTCTTTGTTCTCTCTACCGAAGAAAATTCCAATTTGACGCGATAGCATCTAGTTTCGGCTTTATCCCCATTATCGTCTGAGATTTCCAAAGATAACCTAATTTGATTTTCTCATTCTTTTGAATGAAGGAGTATCCTTGCAATGTTGATTGCAATTTGGGACATTGGCTTCCCTACAACAAAAACTTACGTTTTCATTTGAACTAGGGTTTGTCGTGTAATTCATATAGTTACTTGAGGACTTTGAATTCCTTTCACCTTCAAGCAAGATGGGCCTTGAGAAGAATCCTTCAACTCTTTAGGGTTTGAAATTCTTTCAACTTCCTAAGAACCCTACATATTCTATCACAAGTTCAATCTATGTTTTGTGAGATGTAATAGGATTTCCTATTATTTCAACCAAGCAAACAAATGCGGATGCATAAAATCTATCTGGCTTCATTGCAATTTAATATATATTCTTAAAATTGTTCATATATATATATATATATATATATATATATAAGCATAAAATTTTCGTGTAATTTATGTGCAATTTAGTGGCTTCTAAGTGCAATTTTAATTAATCACCTAAGATGAATGCGATGAACAAAATTTTTCTTAGTATGCTCATTATCTCAAAACATGCTTAATTAAGTTGTGATAATTAATGTAAACATTCTTTTCTCTCAATTTATTTTTCATAATACAATGGGGTGCACCTGATTCATAAGAGATGCGTTTCCCGTAATTGCAATCCCTTGGTTCGTAGTCCCATTGGTTGTGTGGGAGTTTTCATGTTTTGAGAGATCTTTCGCTTGGGGGCCATCGTCCACAATTGGATTTGAGAGATAAAGGAGAAATGGATTTGAGATGGGAGAGCGTAAGAGAAGATGGCTTAGTCAAAGAGTGAGATAGGGGGAATTGAGCTAAGTCTCTCCCTCGCAGCCTCTCGGGCTAACTCCTCTCTCTCTCTCTCTCTCTCAAGCTCCTCGCAATCTCTTGGAGGGGTATTTTTCTACCTCCCTCTCTCTACCTCTCTCTCACAGCCTCTCAAGGTCTCCTTGTGCTTCTCTAACTACTCCCCATGCCTCATATTTATAGCTAAACAAGATAAGAAGGGTTGCTGCTTAGAAGAAGAGCTCTTTATGGAGGGGATCTTAGAAAAATCAACAATCTGATACTCAAATCAAAATTCTGATAGTTTTGTTGGCTCCGAAAGGGGGGTAAAACTTCAAGAGACTTACTTAAAAATCTTCGAGATCACTCCTCCTTTTCCCTATTTGAAGTGTTGTTTGCTACCTATAAGCTGCAATCGCGACACGCACAATTTCGCCAATCCTTTTTTTTTATTAAATCTCCAAAACAAACTGAAAAACCACTTGCTTTTTGTACATAAAGTGGGTGAGCTGCAAGGTTCATAACAATGAACCTAGAGTAGGTGAGAGTGTAGATGCTAGTGCACTCAAGGGTACTCAATTGCCCATGCTAGTGCCAATACCAATACATATGCATGCAAGTGCATGGGTGCACCCCCAATAGGCTGGCATTTTGTTGCGGATCAAGCTTGGATGATAAGACTAAAGAAGCTTGGATGATAACTCTAAAGAGTGTTAGGGCTCCCACAAATACCTAGTCACGAGGCAAACATGGGCTGTGAGAAACAACATGAGAAAGAGCACAGTTAAGGATGCCATGGGTCAATCTTGTGTTGACAAATATTCCATATTTGCAATTTGTAGGACCTGCAGCCAAGTCCATTGAGGGGTCACTCCTAATATATAACTATATCATGTGGATTCAAAAGAAGGGGACTTTAAATATATCTTTTACACATTTTTCACATACATAACCATGCATTATTCATAAGCAGAGTAGAAAAGAGGTGCATCTGTATAAACGAAAATTCACAAATGATAGTGTTTGTAAGTAGACCTTAAACGTTTGTAATATAGAGTGTTTTACATGTAATGAATCCTCCGAGGACAAACCATACCTGACTTGTCTGGGTCCCTCAAAACCTTGGAAGGAAACAACACTTTCAAATTGGCGTGTGCCCTTGCGAGTAGGGTGGCCTCTCGTAAACTACAAAGAAGCATGGAACCTTTCCCAGTTATGAGAACGGTGATTATCACCACAGGTATTCTTTTTCAGTACAAATCTCTTGTGCGTTTTTATCTAAAAGACTACCGAATTATTCAAGTCATAACAGAATGGCAATTAAACAGCAACTAGTATGTATTGGTAGTAACAGATCTATAGGTTGCAGACAGATATGGAACTGCATTGAGGATAGAATAGTGGGAATTAGAGCAAGCTTGAAACCCTAATGAAAGCCATCAGATAGGCAGGCCCGTGCATTTAGATATAAACTGTGTCTCATGGGGGCCTCAGCTTTCACCACATGGTCTTGATCGGGCAAAGCTGTGACATTTAGAGCATCGATGCTTGGAATTCAGTGGCTTCTTGAGTATGAGGGATTTGTCTGCTGGAATCTAGGGCTTCTGTCTGTGGCAGGCAAGACTGAGGTCCTGGCTTCGACAAGTATTCCTGAAAGATGCCATGCCTCCCACTCAGAAGCTGTAATTGATTGAGAGTGGCTTCTTGGGTTGCTGCTGTTGAGCCTGTTGCCTGCTGATGCTCGAGTCGCCATGGAAAAGCTCTGAAGACGCGGCCGGAGCTTGGAGATTCTCATCGACAAAATCGAAGGCTGGATGCGAGAGAATGTTCTTGAGAAGCTGCGCCCCGCGCAGTGCATTCGTCAATGGCAGATGCCCCTCGGGCACAGAAGGACTGTTCTCCCACATAAACTCGGTCGGAAAGGCCCTGTAGGTGAACTGCGGGGACTCAGACCCTAACGGCCTCATCCACCCGACCTTCTTGAAGAAGGCCGTGCAGTCCCCGTCCACAATCTTCATGATCTTCCTCTGCACGCTGTAGCCAAAGCGGCCGCCGCTGTGCATGCGCCATAGCCTGTCGATCGTCTGCAGGTCCGCCACGGGGATAAACTGGACCTCGGAGAAGAAGACATACTTGCGCTTAACGGCGCTCTCGCCTGCGAGGACGACGATGAGGCGCCGGGTTTCCTCGTCCGCGAGCTCCCAGTCGCCCGCCGCGAGGAGGTCTCGGAGCTTCTCGTATGAGATGCCGAGGTCGGAGCGCAGGCCGGTGTCTTCCATGTCCGCCGTGCTGAGGCCTCCTGCGGCTGCGCAGGCCCTGAGGTCCAGTATCTGCGGATGCGCAGTCCATGAGAGAGGAGAGGAGGTGGTCCGATTGTAGGAGGGGATGGAGTATGGGAATCGGATGGATGATCTTGCCAGGTCGGGGGAAGGGAGGAGCGCTTCGTGTCTGCTTGTGTCTGCGTATTGCACAGAGACGCGATGCAGGCTCGCCATTGAAGAAGCTTGTAAGGCGGACAGACAGACACAGGACACAAACACAGAGAGAGAGAGAGAGAGAGAGAGAGTGTGTGTGTGTGTGTGTGTGTGGGAGTTGTTCCAAGAGAGAGAGGAGTATTAGCGGGGGAGCACAATAGAATAGAGATAGAAAAGATAAGGTTGGTTCGGATTTCCAAATGCTCCGGATTTCAAAATGCTGGCTTCCCATTCGCTCCAACCACATGCCCTGTACATGCAAATGCGATCTTACACGTGGCACCCCTTCGTATACCCTACTTTTGCCTTTTTGCTTTTTTTTTTGTGGTGCTAATTTTGCTGGTTGCACGAGAGAAAATAAAATTCTGGAGTCTGAGCTAGAGCCATGCCACGCTAAGGTCATGCCAGTTACGGCAAATGCCCCCACCCGGCCTCAAAACAGATATTGCCTTTCCTAACACATTGGGCGAGGATAAATGTATGAAAAAGGTGGTGGTGTTGCTTGATTGGTAAGAGCTTGGGACTTGGACTCGATAGGTGGGAAGTCCTAGACCTATAAGCTCCTATGCTTCTTTTAAAGCGTAAAGTGAAAAGGGGATTGTCCTCCTATGACTTCCACACACCAGTCCCCTAGGCGTGGGATCTCCCCCGCTCACAGACCTGTCCATTATGCAGGTTGTGTGGCATCAATCATTTGTTGTCTAAGGCCCATTATACACCAAGCCACAAAGCAAAAAAAATAGTGTCTATCATGCAATGTATCACAATTTGATTCAGTCCTTGTGAGTCTTAGCAAAAGTCAATTCACCCTCCACGTGCAATGACGATGGAGGGTGGACCTCACTTTCGAGTGAGGAGAGGAAATGCATTGAATAGGAGACAATGCCCCAAACAAGAGAGAGAACTTAAACTAAGCCAAGAAAGAGAATGCATTGACCATTCATGCAATGCCATTTGTGCAAGATTTATGCTAGTTAACCGAGTACCTCTATTTTTGAAAAGGTACTCTGATAACACCAACCAATTCTGTCATGTAAGTTAACATAGTTGAAGTCATTGATCCACACTACTCATAACTTCATCATCTGGACTTACCTAGATAACATTTAGCTATGTGTGTCTTTACCCTCTGTGTGTCAAGAGCATTCATGTGTTAACTTGCAATAAGGAGCTTTAGTGACTTTACTAGGTGACAAGCCACAATCTAGGAATGAAGGAAAAGAGCCATCTAGCTCCCCTCCCATGCTACATGCATGCTCTCATCATCAAGGCAACACCCCCTCGAGCATGGGAATGTACTAAATGGAAGCAACAAAGATCAAATGACCATATGGATCTCAATTACCTTCACAGTGCTCCTAATGCTAGTGTTGATTAGGTGGAAGTCCAAAAGCAACTTGAGCATGACCTCTCAGCACATAACCTCACTAGTTGTGAGAAGCTTGTTGAGGGCAAGAAGATCATTAAGGCTCCAACTGCCTTCTCTCAAACCAAGCCCAAGCAAAGATATACAAACTTTTCATAGGGACACATCTACTTCTCTTGCTCTAAAGAGGAGTTCACGAAATGGTCCATTTACATGTACCACATAGAAGAACTGCTCTAGTGTGTATCACTTGCATGGAAATTCACTTTTCCTTACAATTGCTAGCACAACAAGGGAGGGATTGGTTTATGTATTATTCTGTTGGATATAAAGGTGATTTGGTGCGTGTGCTACCATGGAATTCTAAACTTCTCTTCAAATGGGATTCTCATGCATGAATGCCCAATTTGGGTTGTCTTTCCTAGACTATTGGAGTGGATGGATAGTGAAGTTTGAACCCTTATTGTTAAGGTCTGTAGGTACCAAAAACTACAAATACATAAGAGTTGCTTAGATAAAAAAAGTTTGCTTATATTTTCTTGGTGTAACATGCCCGATTGAGAAGCCCTCAACGATATGATTTAGTGGTCCATCAAGAGACTTTTTGTAAGCAATGCCACCTAGTACTCCTTAGAATAACATGGGGTTTATTGCCTAGGCTCTCCTGAGTTCACTTGCAATAGAAGTTTTAGACTGTAATCCATTAATGATCAACCTAAATCCGGGTTCCTAATTTGAGGCTAAGGTCACCTATCAGCTTAAGAATCCTTGAGCCACTGCATTCACAAGTCAACTCAAATCAAAGCAGACCAATGTCACACTTGGTTCATAGTGAGTGAGAAATGAGGGGGAGTGATATGTGTCGACCCCTCTACCCGTAGGGTACATCCGATCTCCTAAAATAGCATTAGTTGAGATCTAAAATAACACACCAAGCAAACAAGTACTCTGCCATTTTCTAATTACATCGGCTTAAAGGAAAACTCTTGGTTTATTGAGACCACCCATCTGTATGATGATGAATCCTTGGGAATTCTGCCCTTTTGCTTTCCTCGGGGGTGTAATTTAGTTATCTAATTATTCTAACATATTTATATTTGATATGTAAAGACAGCTTCCTTAATTAACCAACTAGATACTGGGTTCATTCACATAAGTTAATCCACAATATAAAGACATTATCAAACATTCTTTTGAAAACAATTGCAAAAAAATGATATTTATTCCACATCTTCTCCAAGGCACAATATCAACTTGGCATTTCATCCTTTAGTCCAAGACTTGTGTCTAGATCTCACGCACACGATCCACCAATCTTCCCTTATCTAGCATTAGGGGCCTCTAAGAAATCCATCCTCGGCTCATAGGTGTCAGACCTAAGGGATTTACAACCAAAGCCCCCTTGGCACCCTTGTTGCCTCCTAGCCTCCTACAAAGAGACCTCTTGCATTTGGGGCCAATCCTAGCCTCCAGTGTGGTCAAATAGCCCTTGGTAAATGGCTTTAACCACTAACCTTGGGAGAGGTTTAGTGCATAATCAGAAATCTACCCATGAGGGCACAATAACTTTTGTGCAAATTCAAAACCAAGCAGTCAACCTATGACCAACAGCTAGGAGATATTTCTTTTACATAATAGCAACCAATAGTTACTTTGACTATTCGATAAGCATCAACCAATTTATCTTTGGCTACGAAAATAAGCTCTTTTCTAAATTAATAAACTTTGTTGTAAAAGGGTAAAGTTAATAAACCAAAATAATATCCTTTGGGTATTTCACAAAAGAAGATGCAATCCACAACATCACAATCAACCTTTCCTTTAAAAGGCAAATTTGGCGTACCAAAACAATGTCCTTTGGGTATTCTCTAAAAGAAGATGCGGTCCACAACACCACAAGCTTGTTTCCTATATGCTTCATAATTTCATCATACACAACACATGCGTAGCTCTTATTATTCTAACTTCCATGAAATCCTTCATGCAATAGCCTTGACTAGTTCAATACTATTGGGGCTCAAATTAAGAATCATTTGCTCTAGAAGACAACTCACTCCCTTTCTAACTGAGGATTAGCATCATGAATAACTTTCTTCTTTCCCTATTCAATTAGGTTTTGTATTTGAAATTGTCAAGAACAAAAGTAGAAATGTAATAAGTATGCAAGGCCCATTGAGAGTCATGGATGTTGCTTGTTTGATGGAGCACCTAAATATGAGACACCATCATGCAATCATCTTAACCTTTCAACCTTAATAGTGCTAGTAAGTTTGTGAATTAGATGGTGTGCTTATTGTGGTTGCTATTTGTTTCATCCTTGCCTTTGTTGTTGAGCTTGATCATTCAAATGGTCCTTGATAGATTTGATAACTTCTCCTAGTAGTCTATGAGGGTAACACAAAATATCGCTCTTTAGATTTCTCTCTCTTCCTCTATATCTCTCTCTTCTTCTATATCTCTATTTTCTACCCTTCTTAATCACTCTCTTTCTCTACCTATCCTTCTTAATCTCTCACTCTTCCCCTATCATATCACAATGTCTCCCTCTCGCTCTATCTCTTATCTCTCTCTTTCTCTTTCTCTTCCTAGCCCTCTCTCTCTCTCTCTCTCTCTCTCTCTCTCTCTCTCTCTCTCTCTCTCTCTCTCTCTCTCTCTCTCTCTCTCTCTCTCTCTCTCTCTCTCTCTCTCTCTCTCTCTCTCTCTCTCTCTCTCTCTCTCTCTCTCTCTCTTCTTCCCTTCCCCTCCTATATTTATTTTTTCTTCTCCTCTTCTTCTCTCTCTCTTCTTCTCTTCTCCTCCCCTATTTCTTTCTCTCTTTTCATCATCCTTCTCTACCTATCTCTCTCACTCCATATCTCCCCTCTCCTCACCTCCCACTACTCTTTCCCTCTTTTTGTTATCTTCTCCTCTCCTCCCACTTCTCTCTCTCTCTCTCTCTCTCTCTCTCTCTCTCTCTCTCTCTCTCTCTCTCTCTCTCTCTCTCTCTCTCTCTCTCTCTCTCTCTCTCTCTCTCTCTCTTCATTATTGCAATCACATGCAGCCAATAATCCCAATAGTCTAAAACATTAGGCTTTATATAAGCCTTTGGAGGTAACTCCTCTGTGTGTGTGTGTGTGTGTGTGTGTGTGTGTGTGTGTGTGTGTGTGTGTGTGTGTGTGTGTGTGTGTGTGTGTGTGTGTGTGTGTGTGTGTGTGTGTGTGTGTGTGTGTGTGTGTGTGTGTGTGTGTGTGTGTGTGTGTGTGTGTGTGTGTGTGTGTGTGTGTGTGTGTGTGTGTGTGTGTGTGTGTGTGTGTGTGTGTGTGTGTGTGTGTGTGTGTGTGTGTGTGTGTGTGTGTGTGTGTGTGTGTGTGTGTTATTGCTGATGCCCTATATCCCCCTCATTGTCAATGAGCCATTCTTTTTCTCTAGACTCATGGTCATAGGGTCACATGTGGGAAACAGAGATTTCTAGGTTCATGTTGATAAACTCAAGAGCACGATAATGATAATGTACATGAGCTTCAACAACTATCTTTTCAATTCAAGGCAGGGTGACGCTCTCAGATGAAATGATTTTTCTTTCTCTTTTTATATTAAAGGGTTAAGCCCTTTAACTTTTGTTTTCATCCCTCCTTCCATTAGCATGGGGTCACATGTAGGAGGGAAGTAGGGATATTACATCCTCTCACCCTTAGATGAATTGAGATATCCTCATCTCGAAGCTAGGGAGTAAGTTGGATCATAGGGCTTGTAGATTAGGACCCATCATGCTTCCATTGTGCTACTTTGATTATGCACGAGTACCCAAACTTCAAGATAACTTAATGAAATTAAAGAAAAATTTATTGCAACATATTACAACTCAATTGGTATTGTAATAGTATACTACTTCAATAGTAGGGGATCGGTAGGTGATCATTATAATTATATGGCTTCTCATATCTCATTAAAAGTTTTTAGGGACTTCTAAGCATCCTGAAAGATCTCAGTGGGATCTAGATATTTATCACTACCAAATCCTGATAAGAGAAGCCAAATGCTAAACTTGTACGTATTCACTTTGTTGCCAGTTCCTCCTATTCTTTATCTATTTCTTATTGGGCAATATCCATAGGCAGTGCATATATTTGTAGTGCCACAAACTGGGAATAATAAGCTTTTAGACTTAATTCTAGTTGGTATAAGGAAAAGAACTTGTTCGTCTTGATGATACAATATGAAGGTAGTAAGTATCTCTATCTTATGGTCTCCTTGATATCCTCCCAACTTACAAGGATTTCAGTGGCAGTGTTGTCTTGACACCACTAGTTCTACCATAAGCGTGCCTCACCTACTAGCTTCAACTTGGCAATCATAGCCTTGTTAGTTGTGCGTATTCCTACTGCATCAAAATAATCCTCAAGGATTTCGATCCAAACTTTAGCTTCATTCTCAACATCGGACCCTTTTCCCGTGATCTCAAGCGGCTTGATTTTCTTTAAGAGGAACTTCCTTTCTTGGAGATCAATATCCATGTTACTGGAAGGTGCCTGATAATTAAGATCATATCATTGAGGCTCTTTCTTTTAGGATGGTGTTAACTCTTACTCCTAAACTTATAATGTTAATTGTTAAGATAACAAATGCATAGCTTATTACTCACTTATTCGTTTTGCTCTAGTACCATGTGTAACTTGTCCAATTGAGAAGCCCTCAGTGGCACGATTTGGTGGTTCATTGAGAGACTTTTCCTAAGCGATGCTGCATGGTACTCTTTAGAATAACATGAGATTTATTACCTAGGCTCTCTTGAGATTACTTTGCAACAAAAGGTTCTGGTAGTAACCCATAAGGATCAACCTAAATTTGAGTTAATAATTCGATGCTAAGATTCCCTAACAGCTTAACTATTATCGGCGGTCCTTGAGCCATTGCATTTGCAAGTCAACTCAAACCAAAGCATATTAATACTGCATTTGTTTTATAGTAAGTGAGAAACGAGGGAAAGCAATATGCATCGGCCCCTCTACCAATAGGAAATAGTCTCAACTTTGATCCCCTAAAACGTCATGGATTGAGATCTAAGACAACACACTGGGTAGTCAAGTCCTCGATCCTTTCCTAATTTCCTTACCTTGAAGGAAATCTCTCAATTCACCAAGACCACCAATCCATAGGACGAATCTATCGAGGATTCCACTCTTGTGCTTTCCTTAGGGGTGTGTTTAAGTTATCTAATTATCCTAACACGTTTGTTTTTGACATGTAAAGATAGCTTCCTTAATTAACCAATTAGGCAGTAGGTTTGTTCACATAAATTAATCCACAACACAACAACAATATCAAACATTCTTTTGAAAATAATTGAAAAACAAGGATATTTATTCCATACCTTCTCCAAAGCACAATGCCAACCTAGCATTTCATCCTTTAATCCAAGATTCGTGTCCACATCTTAGGTGTATGATCCACCAATCTATCTTTATCTAGCATTAGGGCCTTCCACAAATTCCATCATGGGCTTGTGGGTTAGGCTGGTCCTCAATAAACCTAAGGGATTTACAGTCATATCCCCCTCGGCATTCTTGTTGTCTCCTAATCCTAGCATCCTCCCTTCGAAGAGACCTCTTGTATCTAGGTCTAGTCCTAGTCTCCATTGTCATCAAACTGCCCCTTGGTGATGGCACTAACCTTGGGGAGGTTTAGTGCATAGCTATTAATCTACCCACAAGGGCACAATAACTTTTGTGCAAATACACAACCAAGAAATCAACCTATTATCAACAACTAGGAAACATTTATTTTCCATAATATCAACCAATGGTTACTTTGATTATTCCACAAGCATAAACAATTTATCTTTGTTTATGAAAACCATATCTTTCCCAAATCAATAAACTTTATCTTAAAAGGCAAAGTCAACAAACCAAAATGATGTCCTTTGAGTATTCCATAAAAGAAGAAATAGTCCACAACATCATAATCAACCTTTCCTTTAAAAGACAAATCGAAAAACCAAAAAAATATCATTTGGGTATTTCATAAAAGAAGATGCAGTCACAATATCACAAACTTGTTTCCTAAATGCTTCATCATTTCATCATACACAACCCATGCATATCTCTCTTTATTCAACTTCCATGAAATCCTTCATGCAATAGCCTTGAGCAATTTAATACCATTGGGGCTCAGATTAAAAATAAGAATCATTTGCTCTAGAAGATAACTTTTCGCATTCCAACTTAGGATTACCATCATGAAGAACTTTCTTCTTTTCCTATTCAATAAGGTTTTGGATTTCAAATTTTCAAGAAAAGAAGTAGGAACACAACAAGTACCTAAGGCCCTTTCCGAGTCATGGATGTTGCTTGTTTGATGGAGCAGCTAGTAGGTATGAGAACCATCATGCAATCACCTTAAGCTTTCCACCTCAATAGTGATGGTAAGCTTGCAAAGTAGGTGGTGTGTTGTCATGGGTACTATTTTTTTCATCCTTGCCTTGGTTATTGCACTTGATCATTTAGATGGTCCTTGATAGATTTGATAACTTCTCCACTATCTCCACCTCTACTTCTTTTCTCTCCCTCTTCTTCTCTCTCTCTCTCTCTCTCCTCCCTCCCTCCCCCCCTCTCTCTCTCTCTCTCTCTCTCTCTCTCTCTCTCTCTCTCTCTCTCTCTCTCTCTCTCTCTCTCTCTCTCTCTCTCTCTCTCTCTCTCTCTCTCTCTCTCTCTCTCTCTACTTCCCCCCTCTATCTCAATCTCTCTTCCTTATGGTAGCAATATGTGGCCAATAATCCCAATAGCCTAAAACTTTAAGCTTTATATAAGCCGTTGGTGATAGCTCCTCTCCTCTCCTCTCCTCTCCTCTCTCTCTCTCTCTCTCTCTCTCTCTCTCTCTCTCTCTCTCTCTCTCTCTCTCTCTCTCTCTCTCTCTCTCTCTCTCTCTCTCTCTCTCTCTCTCTCTCTCTCTCTCTCTCTCTCTCTCTCTCTCTCTCTCTACTTCCCCCCTCTATCTCAATCTCTCTTCCTTATGGTAGCAATATGTGGCCAATAATCCCAATAGCCTAAAAATTTAAGCTTTATATAAGCCGTTGGAGATAACTCCACTCCTCTCTCTCTCTCTCTCTCTCTCTCTCTCTCTCTCTCTCTCTCTCTCTCTCTCTCTCTCTCTCTCTCTCTCTCTCTCTCTCTCTCTCTCTCTCTCTCTCTCTCTCTCTCTCTCTCTCTCCATTATTGTTGATGCCCTCTATCTCCCTCGTTCATCAATGAGCCATTCTTTTTCGCTAGCTGCACGGTCATAAGGTCGCATGTGGGAGGTGAAAATTGCCAGGTTCATGCTAATAAATCATGCTTCCTCTGCAAAGGGCATGGCCACTATGCTAGTAGACAATACCTTGAAAAGGAAGCACAATGTGAGTTTGACCTAAGGGCTAACAAGGAAGGAGATAAGAAAGCTATTGAAGGGAAGCACAATCAAAGCAAGGTCCAAGATACCCTAGGATCGTAAATAAGCAATTGCAAGTCCCCCCACATAGTCAAGGAGCCTAAGGTAAGTGATGAGACCCAATGTATTATCCAAGAAAAGCAAAGACCTAACCCCCCTTATGGATAGGAATTCCTCTACAAATAGCATGGCCACTATGCTAGACAATTC
This sequence comes from Lygodium microphyllum, assembly GCF_053477565.2. Lineage (NCBI taxonomy): Eukaryota > Viridiplantae > Streptophyta > Polypodiopsida > Schizaeales > Lygodiaceae > Lygodium > Lygodium microphyllum. Next base: position 118,654,982 of record NC_141158.1, read on the forward strand.
TTGTCCACAAAGTTAAGAATTTAGGTATCTATAAAAAATCTGGCTAGAGCCCCCCTTGTTGACATGAATATCTATTCTTCACTTGAGGAAGACGAAGATGAACTTATGGATTTTGATGTCTGCGTATATGGATTAAACACTAAGAAGGATTCTTATGATCACATGGAATGTCTATGGGCTATGTTGAGACAAGAAGGAGGTACGTGCCATGTGATGAAAAAGTAGAAACCAACACTCATGGCATTGCAAGAAATTAAGTGTTATACTACTAAAGCCTGAGATTCTATGCCTTAGATGTATCATCCACATGTGTTGATATATGGGGAAAATTGAAAAAGGCAAATCTCTTAAAGTGGGCAAGTGACTAGAATGGGACACTACAAGAGATAGGTCACAAAGCCTCAAAAATATGATAGTATACAAAAGGATGAGTTGTGACCAATTTTCCTTGGAAAATAAATTTTGCAAGATCTTGCTTTGTTGCAAAAGGGAAAGTGGATCATGGTGGGTAGCATAGGTGCAAAGGTGATACTCCAAGTTAGAGGTGATGGATGTATCATGATCCACCACCTTTTAAGATGAATATTACCATTCTAAGAGATGGTGGTACAACTATGGAGGACATATAGAATCCCACCAAGAGGTGGAATCAAATGCATGGAAAAGGTGATTCTAGTGTTGAAAATCCATGGCAAAGTTTAAGGCTCTAAATGACAAACAAAGCAACAATAGAGTTGCTAGGTTTAGAGGTGCGCTTCTTCATGCTATTGGTTTTTGTTGTCTTGATTGATTTTGTAATGAAGCTACATAAGGAAAAAAAGTTCAAGGTGCTAAGCTATAGTTAAGGGAAAGATGGGAAGTGTATGGAGACGCACCAAACTCCTCCCTTTTGAAAACCCTTAAGATTTTATATATATATATATATATATATCATAGTTGAAATTGAGGGCATTGAGGGTAGAATACTGCAATGACATAGAATTGTCAATGCCTTCAAAAACCACCTCTTAGGAAAGGAGGATGCAATATTAGTTGACTATGCTAGCAGGAAAAAAGACTTCATGGTTGACTACTCTTGGGTAATTTCAATTGCCATAGTGTTGCTGCAAGACCAACCCTTCTTTAATAATGGGATTTTCAAAATGAAGGAAAAATCCCTAAGCCCAGATGGGTTCCTTATTAAATTATTGCAAGGAATCTAGAATACCTTTAGTGAAGATCTAACCCCAATATAGCTAGCTTCTTTGGGCTAAAGGCTACCTCACCAAGGAAGTAAATAGAGGGTTGATACAACCTATCCCTAATTCCTTGGATAGGACTTGATTGGCTAGTTGGAGGTCATTTACTATGCTAAACCTACCTTATATGGGGTTGCTAAAACACTTGCGCTCATGGAAAAGTTCTTTCTTGGGGAGGTCTTATAACCAATGTTGCGTGCCTTTATCTTTGATTAAAGAATTCATGATGTGATGCTAAATATTAGCTTTTTCATGACTTGGAAATATCACTTGATAAAAGCTTTGTCCTCATTGGCATGCAGTTTACAAAGCTTATGGTTGAATCACTTGAAACTTCATATTAGCCATAGTGAAGGTGATGGAGTTTGGTGCCAAAATTACTATAATGGTGAGTACTTTCTTATCCAAGTTGGAAATTCAACCTAAATGTTTCACTATAGAGTTTTGGGGGTGAGGTTTTTTTTTTTTTTTGGGGGGGGACGGGGGACTCCAGTGCAAGAAGTATGTAGGGGGCAATGGGAATTATGAGAATGCCAAGGACAAGGGATAGGCATGAAAAACTCCCTCCCCATTTGGAGATTTGTAGGTATGCTTTGATATTGGTGGTGCACTCAAGTGAGGGATCCTACAAGTGCTCTTCATACCCATGGTAAATTCTTACATGTGCAGCATCATGAGGAGATATTATAGAGGTATGCTTTATGTGTTGTATCTTTCTATTATATAATATAGGGATTCTTTATTGATACATTTTCCCTTTAACTATGTCAAATTGTGCCAGTTGTTAGGTTTCTACTTGACATCTCTTTTTCTTCTCCTTTTCTTCTTTATAGAGCTTGCATGGCAATTGAGGCTATGGAGATGGAGCTCGCTTGAGGCATATTGCTAGGATTGTGGAGCTATCAACAATCCTTTTACAAATAAATTACAATGAGAAGGTAAATCAGCGAGTTCACAATGTATGTTTTGAGAGTGTGCAATGGCTATGTGAGAGGTAGCCCTAGATGTGTTGCTCAAAGTTCTAGAAACAATATGTATTCCATTAAGTCCAACATGAATGGCTTATGAAAGTGGTGACATTTTGGTTACATTGCCAAAACCAATGGATTTGAGCAAGTAGGTGCATATTATTTATGCTTAGTTGTTGTGGAATAGGAGCTTGCACTCCAAAACATCACAAGAATTAGCCTAGGATGAGTGAGTTGAGAGGCAATTAATAAGCACTTTTGTGTGTTTGTATTTTTGTTAAAGCTTTTGTGTTTGGATTTTCATAGAAATCATAGGTAGGCTCAAACCTTCATAGGACAGTAGTTGGGTGAAGACTAAGGTTTAAAGATTTTTTTAAAATGTAAAAGTTTTGATATTTGTTTTCTCCAGACATAAAGTCCAAAAGCAAGGCCATTAGGAAGTAGGGGACTTGACAAAAATCTATAGCTTTTTGGGAAGTAAAGCTCTTTGCTTTTTTGTGTGGCTTCCACTTTTGGCACATTTTCTTTGCATGTCCTTGCTTTTATGCTTCTCACCAACAAATGCTAGTGTGTTTGGGAAGGATATAAAAATTGGAAGAGATAGGTGAGAAGAGACCACGTTTGGGAGCATTGTGGAGGAGAGCAAAGGAGACAAAAAGATGCAAATTGGGACCTTGCTTCTTCTATTGGCACATAGGTATGAGTTTTGAGACCACAAGTTGAATTATTCTTACCTTATTTCCTAGTACTTGGATTCCAATTTTCTAGATAATTTTAAATATATTGTCTTGTCTCAAGGCCTTCTAATTCCCTCTCCCATATTGAATCTCTTGTCAAGGCCTTGCAAGCAAAATATCAACTTCTTGGGTGAAGCATGGCCATTAGGCCTTCTAAGGAATTCGGAAAAGAGAGAGATACGACCAATGTTCTGGAATAAGGCATAAGCCTTGAAGGGTGTGAGGATTGATTTCTAATTATCAAGGCTAGATCTTCAATTAGGTTGATAATTGAATTGTAGGCCAACTTTCTCATACGGGGTCAATTCTTCATTTTGAGGTACTATTTGATTCTGTAAATTGGCTAATTTTATCATTTAGTGGTCAATTCTCTAACAACTAGGCCACTTGATTTTTGTGAGGGATGAGTATTTTTCTATGTGGGCTAAACATAATAGGTTATGTAATGATTTATGGGGCAGAATTGCTTCATATTGGAGAAAATTTTTTCTTCATGGGCCGAATTTTGCATAATTGGGTTGATTACTTAAAAGAGGGGGCCAAATGGTTGAATTCAGTTGAGTTGTTCTAAGCCATTTGAATTTCTAAAGCTGGGACAAATTCTTTTACATGGCTTGAATTTTATTGGGTTGATTTATTAATGATTGAGCCGATGTATTTCTTGTAATGGGCCAACTTATTTAAGTGGTATGATTGTACGATTTGTGGGCCAATTTGGTTTAAGTAGGCCAATTTTTGGATAATGCACCAAGCTATTTAAAATTGGGCTAAGATGGTTGAATGGGTCGATTCTTGCCATGGGGCCAATTATAACCAATAGGCTAAAGTTATTATGATGGGGGCCGATTAATTATTTGTGTTTTGATTTTTTTTGTGATCCAAGTTTTAATAATTAAGGCTAATTCTAGAGAACAAGGGCCAATAATTAAGGCAAACATTTGGAGGGTTTCAACTATTTTTGATGGGGTTAATTAATTTTTAGTTGGGCCAAATTACCCATTACCATGTGGATCGATTATTTTATGTGCTTGTGGGTCAACTTTATGTGCCAATTCTTATGAGAGAGGGCCAAATAGTATCTAAGAGGGACTACTATTTATTTTATTTTATTTTATTTTTTCCCCATTTCATTGGGCCAATTTTTTTTGTAGTTTGATTCTTTATTGGACCAATTTTATGATGATTAGGCCAATTAATTACCTAAGGGCCAATTCATTTTGAAATAGGCAAATTTTTGATAAGGTGGGTTGAATTTGGATTATGTGGGCCACACTGCACTCTTGCCAACAAGTCATGGCTTGGCTACATGGCCCATCTTCTACTTTGGGGCTAGCATAATTGGCTTGACTCAAACAATAGGATAGCTGCATCATCATCACACTCAAAACATTATTGATGTCACGCTTAGATAGCCGTGTCAAGTTTCACGCTTCACACTAGTGTAGTGCAACCCCTTCCCACCTCAAATAGACCCACCATAGATCCACCTCGAATGGTAATAGCATGGACATCACAACCATGTGGATACTGCCATGTCATTTCATGAAAATATAGTGGTGACATAATTCAAGATAGACATAGGTCAATAGAGAGGGTTTCTGGTGTGCACATGGACCTTGGGGTGGAGCTACTCATTACTTGGTTCCCCTTCCACAACATGTAGACTCAAATGCCCATTACCTTGGATTAATCATTGTCTCTCTCTTTCGTGGCATTGCCTTATTCAATCGTGCTTGAGCATACAAGTCTAACTACTCACAGGCATGGGCATGGATAACTACACAATTAGAATCATGCACATGGTGCCCTTGCCTCCTAATATTCTCATATGCTTGTAGACATTCTACATTCTAAACCATGTTTATTGAGGATTTGTTCAAGCAGAAACTCTCCCCTTAAGCACATTGCATTATCATACTTATTCATACCTTGAACTGCTCTACCACTCATACATAATAGAAAGAGCTCATAAACACTCATGCACACTATCCTCTCACATGTGAACCAACTAACAAGTGTAGGTCTTGGTGATGTATCATCTTGCCTTTGCACTCACAAACCTCTAAATGGAAAACCCTTCACTTGGGCACCCCACTGTCAATAGGTTTTTGGAAAAGCTAGATCCCATAAGGCCACTATCTCTACTTTAATATGCTTGTTGATTCTACCACTCTCCCATGGTTGTGAGAATATAAGAACAAGCACTCATGAACTTGGATTTCATAGGCAAATTAGAAATACATACCTCACATAGACAGCATTCATGAGCATACGTGCCCATACACACATTAGGATTTAGGGTGTAGTCATCTGCACCTCTAGAGGTGTTCAAAGATCACATTTGAAGGATAAAGACTCATCCACACCCACAACTAGGCGCCCCTCTAGTCTAGGATACCAAGCATTGGTCCTTAGGTGTGCTCACTCCTAGGACAACTGAAGACCTATCCAAGGCACCATCAAACTCATGAGTTCCATAATGCAACCGTAGGACACACAAGAGGTAGAACTTCTTAGACTTGCTTTGACCCAACCAAGTAGTCATCCACCAAGGGTCAATAACCTCAGCTTGGATTACTCTTGCTAGTCATCTCAAATTGGAGAGCTCATATGCCACTTTGTGCTAATTAAGTACTACCCAACCCACTTGAGCTAGTGACAACCTCTTAGTGAGATGATGTGCGACAAGCACATAGGATCTAGACACAACTCACTTAGCATACACATGCATCACAAGTAGGGAAGTAAATCGCATAAAATTCTTGGTAATCTAAGAACATTGCACTTAGCAATTTTTAGGGAAATTTTCACTTCAGAAAACCACACACCAACTCAAAGAAACCCTAGCTTAATGGGTCCATATGCACTTGTAAGTCCACCATCTTATATGCACAAACTTAGGCCACTAGAACCATCCTCTACATAGGTCAAGAAGGCACTCATAGGTTCACATCTCTCACTAGAACCAACATCTACATAGGTCAGGAAGGCCACATAGGTTAGCAAGACACCCATGGGTTCACACCTATCACTCCCTTTTCACATTTCCTTAGGCCACCACTTTAGGGTAGCTTAAGGTGCAAAAGCCCATAACCCTTTAGATAAAAGGAGGCACAAAACAAATGACATTTTGCCTTGGTCAAAGAGCCAAAAGTTGTGACAAGCCGTTTGAGCATTCATGGATGTTGTCGAGAACTGTTAAATACCTTAATGTGAATGATTTGGAGCTACATCATTTGTACACTTGAGAGCAACCATTAAGCAATGCAACTAGTACTCATAACATTTCAAGGTATTGAGGCATCAAGGTGTGAAACATAAGCACACTATCGACGACCCATGGAAATTCAATCAATTTGATTTCTAGTGAGACCTTGATGATGACCATGGAGGTTTCCCTATGGCCTTGAACTCAGACTCTTGCAATAGTCATAACATCTTTCCTTGAAAAGATCAGTAACTGTCTTGAATCTTAGGAAGGAATTTCGAGGAGAGAAGGTAGTCACCTTGAGGGGTAGACTCAAAGAACAAGTGTAGTTGAGAGACACACAATAAGGAAAATTGCATTGGCACAGGTATCACTACACAACTTCAACAAGACCCTAGGATTCTACTTGGAACCAGCCAATCGTATGATAAAAGGGAAAGGCCAAAGATTGCTTGTGATAAAGTCTTGAATAGAAGCAACACTTTACTTAGAAAAACTTTGAAAGCACTATCACACCATTTGTGAGGAAGTCAAGCTGAAAGGAGGGACAAACAACCCTCATGACAATCACCTAATGTATGGAATAGACACCAAGTCTTAAGGGGGTTAAGACTTTGAGTCAAGCAACAATTTCAAGTGCATAAAATCATTGAAGGTGGATGTTAAGTTCCTAAGTACATTGCTACATGTTCTTTTGAGGTTTGATGTTTGCATGTGAGTTGCATAAATATTGATTAAAAAATGTGATTGTACTATGTTGTTACAAAAAGTGCATTACATTCATTCATGTTTCTTAAGAAAAGATCAAAACCTATATGGGCACCATGCATTGACAATTTCATAGAGCATAAAAGATTGTTTGTCATATACCCTACTAAATTAATTCAAAAGAAAGGGAAATCAAACCAATTGTAATAAGGGACCAAATAAGGAAACAAAAACCCAAAAATGCGTAATTGAGCCACAACCATGCTATCATAGGGTAAGGAAGACAAACCAAAGAACAAAATCAACTATTGTAACAAATCAAGAAAGGGATCATAGTTGCGAAGAATCCTAGAAGCAAGAAAAGTTGTCTTTGATAAGGGTTCCTACCACTCTACTTGATCTCATTCTCATCATTCAAACCTTAGTCTTCACAGAAGAAGAGAAAGTGGCCATGTCAGCCTCAAGTTCAAATGATGATGACCTAGGGTTCCTAGAGAATTTCTAACTGAAATCTAGCAATTGCTAGCATAATACAAGCCAATAACAAGAATTATACATGTGGATAAACTAGCACATGAGATCATAATCGCATTAGAAGACAAAAGGAGGCTAGAAAAAGACCTATTGTAGTACATTGCTAGGTTTACACAAGTATAAAGGGTTGATCTCGAGGGGTCCACCTTATAGAACATGAGATCATAATCGCATTTGAAGAAGAAAGGAGGCTAGGAAAAGACCTATTGCAGTACATTGCTAGGTTTACACAAGTGAAAAGGGTTGATTCGGGGGGGCCACCTCATAGAACATGTAAGATACCATGTGAGTTCAAAAGAAAGGGTATTATATTTAGTAAAATTTATAGGGTTATGTTTACAAAAGGGGTTTTTAAATTACAATTTAAAAAAAATGTAAGTTTACTAAAGTAAAATGGGCAGTTTTAGAGCCTTACAGCATGTAGAGAAAGTGTATTTCTGAATATCCTTTGAACACACGTTATATAGATGATTTCTTATAGGTGGACCCCCCAAGGGGTTGATATAGTAGGCAAGGAAAGAGGCCGAGCTTAACCAAGTCCAATGCATCTTGGCATTTGCCAGACATATTAGACCAGGAGCCAATGTAGACAGAGAAAGAGTGGTCAAGGTTGAGCCCAAGATAATTCAGCCAATGACTAGAGTAGCATGGCATTAGCTACCTCAATCTTATCCAGGTTAGGAATAGCACCCAACACCAAGAGCCTAATGGAAATCTTGATAGTCACAAAAAATTTTGAAAAGTACAAGGTCCCTTGCAACTTCGTAGAGTAGTTTGAGTAGGAATGCGAGGCCAATAACCTCCAAGTCATTGGCCAATGCACACAAGCTTTTAGGTTGTGCCTAGGAGAAAAAGGATGCTCTTGGTTCACTAGTCTTGACAATGTTGAATGAAATGACTTTGATATTCTTGAGGACCTCTATTCTTGTCCAAAGTGGGGTATGCAAACAATTTGATTGTCAAACTAATGAATGTTAGTAAAAAAGATAGGGGATCCATGATTACATAACCCACCTTTAGAGTCTCTATAAGATAATCCTACTTAGAAAGTAGCCTTCACCATATTCATTAAAGGTATCAAGAATGAGAAACTCTATAAAGTGCTAGTAAGCAATTTGAATATGCAAATAGACATTCTAGGCAAGGTTTTTGAAGAAGCAATCCATGTCGATGATCTTCTAATGGGAGATAAATGCAAAAACTATTCAACCCACCACAAGTAGAATTACTATTCATAGTGAGAGAGTTACGATTTGCAATGATCATCCTCTTGTAGATATATACGACAAGGACAAGAGTGTAAACATTGCGTAAGACATGGCAAGGCTTAAGTTGGATCTTGCAAAAATTCAAGATACACTACAATGGCCCATGAGACCACACGTTCAATGTGTCCACTACGGTGGCAATAATCCTCCATTAGAATGTTTGGACCAACAATCACACACTTGCATGAACTGCAGAAGAGTTGGCCATGAGACATTACATTACCAATTGTTTAGGAGGTTATGATAGCCTCAGCCCTGTCTATAGCCATACTATCCCATGAATAGGTAGTTCAACTATGGAAGAGGAGCTCCATTCACTCTCCCAACACCTAACTGTTAACCCCAACACGAAGAAAGCAAAAGAAAATAAAAAAGACACAGGGAAAAGGCGGAAAAAAGGTAGCCTGACTAAAGAAAGAAGAGGAGAAAAGGCCAAAAGCGCAAGGGCAACCTTAAAAGTCCAAGGCAAATGCAAAAGGGGAAAGGTGCATTTTGAAATACAAAGGCACACCCTGAAATCTTGTAAAAGAGTGCCAGGCTCTCTCCTGTGCAAATTGTAAAGATAGATGGGCGGTGGAGAAGAAGCAAGAAGGATAGGAAGGAAATAGGAAAAGAGGACCTAGGCCAATGGCCGGTCATATAGAAAGGGGATGACCGCCCAAGGAGGAGTAGGGCATGTATAAAAGCCAAAAAGTGGAATGAGAATCTCATTCTTGTGTGTGGCCAAAAGTAGCTCTCCTCTTCTTCTTCTTCTTCTTGTTCTTGCTTGCTTGAGCTTGTGCTTGAGAGAGGGAGTGTGAGAGTGTGAGTGCGTGAGGGTGAGGGACCGTGGGGTGGAGAAGCTCTCCATCTTCTCTTCTCTTCTCTTCTCTTATCTTGCTCGCGGCGATGGAGCTTGGAGCTTGGAGCGGGAGGATCAAGCTTGCTTGAAGCTTGCACTTGGATCGTGGAGCTATCGGAGTGTGTAGGAGAGGAGGCAACTCGATCGGCATGAAGGTAAGCTCACTACGCCCGGTAGGCATGAGAGCGCGTAGGCTATGTGAGAGGTAGCCATTAGTATTCAGTTTGAAACACTTGAAGCAATAAGCGGTTCGTGGGTCTTGGCGGTTGAGCGTGAGCTCCCACTATATTTTGGTTCCGTTGCCAGGACCAATGGATTCAAGCCTTGAGTGCTTGCCCGCTCCACATCGAGCATTGAAGTAGGGTTTTCCCCGAACCGGTGCTTGAGATAGGTAGGAAGTGAGGGGGTTGAAGATGGTATTCGATCTCCTTGGCAAGTAGGATTTTTACTTTTTTGAGGTTTATGTTGTGAGATGGAGTAGTGTAGGTATTTACTTTGTGATTTGGATGCATTAGAGTAGGAGAAAACAAAGAAAAACAAAGAAAATAAGCATTAGGGTTTATGTTGTCAAAACAGGGAAAGAGGGTTTGATTTGCTTGCCGATTTGTACTTTGGAGGTTATTTGCTATTCCAGGGGTATAGAATCCTTCATTCATGTCTATTCTTGCATTCTGGAAGTTTGTGTGACCTCTCAAGACCAAAATCATAAAAAACGAAGCATTATTCATCAAATCTGCCAAAACTGTGCTGCGTTCGGCCTGTTCGAGTGACGGTCATTCTGGGCCGAACCCCACAATCGGCCCGGTCAACTCGGCCCAAAAACTCATTCGGCCCGGCCGACTAACTCGGCCCATTCACATTCGGCCCTTAGCCCGGACAATTTGGCCCTAACATTGACTTGGCCGTTCGAGCAGCCCACTCGGCCCATTCGGCCCACTCGGCCCTCGGCCCACACCCATTCAGCCCACTCGGCCCTCGGCCCTCGGCCCACTCGGCCCTCGGCCCTCGGCCGGCCAAATTTGGGACTCAGCCAAAAAACTGCAATTTTTCCAGAATTCCATTTTGGCTAGAAACTAAGTTGCCACCACCAAAATAGACTCCAGAAATCATATAGTGCCAAAGGCACATCATAGATCTATCACTAGGCTAAAATCCACAGCAAATAGTTCAAAAATTAGCTACCATAGGTCCTCCCAATCATGCATGGTATTTACCATAACGTCCCTTCGAGCCAAGGGGGACTACCCCCCCAGACCCTCCTCCTCACCTCCCCCGGTACGTTGGAGAGAAAACGCCTACCGCAACAGGTCCTCTGGATTAGGCCCTAGTGTAGTAATGGCTCTACACAAGCATAGATCTTCACTTGCAAAGTAGCAAACAGAAGCCCATACCCAAACAAAGACAAACAAAGACCCTAGAACCTCAACGGGCCAATCTAGCCATCAAGGGCAAAAAGGCCACACCACAAGAACACATGTACATTGTGTTCAAACTGCGTCTAGTCGAAGCAGAATGCAACATCATCAAGCTATCAATGCAAGGATGACTAGACATGACAGTCTTGACGATAGATGTACCTTGAGCAGTGCTGCACAGACGACCCAAGACCTCAATAGAGAATCCACGTCTGACTGTGCAGTTAGGGACTCAAAGGCATGTATCAGAAGGCTTGAAGCTGTAAACCAAGACCTGAAAGATGAAGACATAGTGCCACCTGCTTATCTTAGGGTCAAACTCACCGCAAAAAGAGAGCATAGTGTTGATGCTCTCATTGATGAAGGAGCAGATTTCAATATCTTGACTTATGAAGCATGGACTCTAGTAGGTCAACTAGAGCTCAAACCGACTGATGCAACTCTTAATCCTTACGGGGAACACCCACAAGCACTTCTAGGGAAGTGCAGAATCTTGGTAACTATTGAAACAGAAAGCTTGCCAGTCCTATTCTATGTTCCTCCAAATAGCGAGAATTGTGGAAAGGAAATCCTCCTAGGAAGGCCCTTCAAAAAGGCAACGAAGTGTGAAGTCGACTATATAGCATAGAGGATACACCTAACACTACCAGGTGTGAGGATAATCACGACTTTTAGCAAGGGTGTCACCAAACCTCGAGGGAAGGGCAAGGAGCATTCTGACATACCAAGCAAGCCTAGTAATGAGAGCAAGGAGTTGTTGAAAGAGTTGATACAAGTGCAGGTTGAACGGAGAGAACCAGTGAGTGAGGCCATACTTGAAACAAAAAGGTTAGGAGACAAGGCCAAGGATAGGGTTTGGACTTACAAATATTGTAGGACCATGAAAGAAGCCCAAGCCTTATAGATGAAGGCATCGATGGAGAGCTAGCACAACGCCATGATGGATATCCAAGGCGTTGCTTCGTGCTCAAGGGTATTATGCAGGCAACCGATGGATTTGGGTACCAAAACCCCCTGCTAAACCACCTCTGTCAGAAGCCCAAATTATGTCAAAAGCAAAGAGGCGTAGAAGGAAACCTAAACGAAAATCCAAGTCTCGAACCAAAAATATTGGAGTGATTGAGCCCCTCACGATTGAAATCAAGAAACCAAACATGACCTATCAAAAAGTAGATCCTCAGCCTAGCATGCTTAGCAAGTAGATATCAGAGGTGACTGTCGAGCGTGCACAAGGTCCACTAGTGCCCAAGGAGCCTTTGACTTCCCAAGAGGATAATGAGCACCACAGGCACAACATTGCTCATGATAAGGCTGATTGCTCAACAAAGCTAATGACAGAACCGTCTAACAATCACGAGCAAATTCTCCAGTCAGTGCCAAGCTCACGTAGGAGTCCCAAATCTCCTACATCCTCTTCACCTAAATGGACACGGGAAGCAGGCAGCAGCAGCCTCGTGCCGCTGCTCAACCTGCACAAGTGAATGCGCAAAGGGCAACAAAAGACACGACTACTTCTGATCTACCTAAGGACTTGGCATCGCAGTCTACCAATGGTAGCTAGTCCACTGAACTAGCCACCACTACTTCCAATCTCAGGGACCACAGCAGTCACAACCTTTGGCCGTGACAACACCCATTGCGGAACATGTCCTTAGCAATTCATCTTTGGAAGAGATGTCACAACAAACATCCTTGACACCTCCAATCCTTCCAAAGCACCTAAAGCCTAGACTTGAGGATAAATCTCTCGAAGACTTGGCCAAAGAAATGGTGTATCTGACCAATGAACCAGAGATGAAGTGCATGGTAAAGCTTGATCACAAGCTGACAGCCATCACACGTGCATACGTCCATGTGGACATCGGAAGGCCAACACCAGAGCACACAAAGCTCATAGCTGAACCACTAATTTGGTATGAGTAGCAACATGTTTGTTTCTGCTATGTAACTATTGTTGAAGAAGTCATGAAGGACATCCCAAAATCCACAGTTAGAGAATTGCGCTTGATATCCTCCTTTTATATAGCTCTATGTGAGACAAACAAGGAAAAGCTTGAAGCAATCAAACGAAAAGGGAAAGGACAAGGTACCTTTGCACAAAATTGGTACTCCAACCAAAGTTTGGTAGCCAAAATTGGCCACCGACTAATGACACTTGCTGAGCAAAGGAAAGCCCTTTGCACATCAATACATGATTCCACGTACGTTGCCCCGACCTCATTGAGAGTGCTGGCAACTACCCATGATGTGCATCTTTCTACCACTGTCCAAAAACATCCCTTGTATGATAAAGTGCTTCTAGAAGAAGACCTACACGTGACTAGCAGGCTAGGAGTAGGGAGCATGGTACTTGATGTCAACGCATATGTCTTCTACCTCACTCAAGACCCTGCAATCCTAGATCTCTATGCTTCCCATCAATACAACCTTGACTTCTTCAATTGGTTTCTTCCAAGCCTACATGACAGAAACCCTAAACTGTCTCATGGTTCTACACTAGAGTCGCCCAAACCTCCAGAGCAAGAGAACAACAGCTCTAAACATAACACTCACCTTGACAAGAAGCAATGGAGATAGGTTCTAATAGATAAGGACAAAAATCTAGAGCAAATGCCTAACGAGGAGCAACTATCAATGCAATCGAATGCGCGGCTGAACAGAGGAGAATTAGCTGGACAGCTAGACTCTCCAAAAAGAGAGGTAGTTGAACCCTCGCAACCTAGCAAGGTTGTTCAACCTAGTGAGGCCGTAGCAAAATCCCATGGCGACATGCCACAGAAAGAGAATGCTAAGGCCCAACCAAGCACATCAACTACTGACCTAGTTCAGGATCCTGAGTCCTTGAAGGATACACCTCTAGTGCCTAAGAGAAAGAGAAGAAAACAACGAAAACAACGACAGTTGCAAGCTATTGTAGACGATAAGAAGATTGAGACCAAGAGCACTGAAGAGATGATGAACAAAGTGTCTGGTTCATCCATAGATAAACCCATTGCCATCTCTCCTAACAGCAGTGAAATCTCAAACACATCCATGTGTTCTGATAAATCAAAGCAACAATTACCGTCAACTGTTGCTTGTGACACTCAATCCATCGATAGAGAAACTTGCATTGATCAATCAAGAGTGGATACAACACTGTCACAATAGGATGCTAAGACCACGCCGGTCACATCCGAGGAGAACCATGACACAACTACCATAAAGCCTCATGAGAAACATGAAAACCTCGAAGGCATAAGCAATCCTGGCATTGATCAATCTTGCTCATCTAGGCCTGAGCCCCCAGCTATGCTAAAGCCTAAGGAAACCCTTAGAACTTTGCATGAGATAGCAACCGAGCAAGCCCTCATAGAACATAGAGATGTCGCAGAGTGCTTGACCGAGTGGGACACTAAACTGAAATTATTTGCACATGTCTATGTTCATGCAGACATGGGCACATTCCCTAGGGAGCAGCTTGAGGAATATTTGCCTTATCCGCTATCATGGGAAGAGCAAGAATATCTTGATGGACATTATGACAAGCTCTTACATGAACGCATGTGACTCATCTCTGACGAGGAGGTTGACGAACTACGCTTAACCATGACATTTAATGAAATGCTCTGGCAGCCAAATCTCTTAGAGATAGAGCAACTAAAGCGACAATCAAAGGGTAGAAGCCAATTTGAAAAATGTTGGCTTGAAAACCGCGTTACAATGGCCGAACTTGGAGCCCAAATGATGACAGTCTCAGAGGAGCGACTGGCCAAATGGCGGTCCCAAAGAGACCCGACCTATGTGGCACCAACTTCATTTCGAGTTCTAGCTATAGTTCGAGGTATGGACCTAGCTAGAACTAGCCTAGAGAGCCCTTTGATTGATAAAGTTCTCACTAAGGAGGAGCTACATGTTTCCAGTAGACTCGGACAAGGCACCATGCTACTCGATGTTGCCAAATATTTATTATTGCTAAGTAGGCTACCACAGAAGCTAGATATGTGTGCCACACTTGAGTACAATCATGAGTTCTACAATTGGTTTTTATCCTCACGGAGTGACATGGTTTTATGAACATGTATATAAATAAACAACGTGTTTTGTGACTGTGTAAATAATACCAAAAGAAGCAAATGCCAACACACCCCATGAGCAATGATGACCAAGTGCAGGTGATACGCATCAAGTCAAAACCAAGAGATTCAGGTTGGCGATGTCTTGTTTAGCTGGACATTTTCATTATGGTTGAAGCGTATGACTTGCATGTACTCTCATGCCTTTCCAAGTGAATGCAGAATGACACAGGTCAATGCCTAGAAGCGTTTAATATCCAAGTCACCACAAGACCACCAACCCCACAAAGAACCATTATGGAGGAAGTGACAGGAATACCAAGAAACAAAAGCCATGACGGAAGTGCCACTGGACGAGAACCCAAGGACACTTCTGCAGAAAGCACATATTGCAACTGAGCATGGCCAAAGCATAATCATCGATTACCTCCTCCTTCTTGACCAAACTCTATGTTCGGATAGGAGCCACGCTCTCAACAAAGGCGAACGTCTCTTCATCATCCAGGATTCAATTCGCAAGATGCTCTGCCCTTGTCCATGCACAGCTCACTCCAAGTGCTACCTCAATTGTTTGATGTCTCACATGTTACAAAGAGGTTTGTAAAATCTCAAGTGTATCTCTTCATCTCAACAGTGGTTCCTCTTGCATCAAGGCTGGTGACACAATCATCTCTGTAATATCCATTCTTCATAGCCTTTGGATCCCAACATTTCTCAATCCAAATGAAAGGCTAATAGCCTCAATGTATGGCATTGATTGTATTCATTTTTTCCACTAAAAAAAAGAAAGAAAAAAAGGAAAAAAGGAAAAGAAAAGGAAAAGAAAAAAAGAAAAAAAAAGCACACACGATCACAGCACCGCACTTAGGGGTCCTCAAATTAGGTACGTCCAGTGACCTTGGTCAGCTGGCTCCGTCCCTAATCCCCTAGCCCTTTGTGCATTCCCCCACAATTTTTCAGGGCACATCAAGGGCAGGACATACCTAGGGAGCTCACCTCGCCTATGGTTAGACCTGTCACCCTGAACCACTTGCCCAATTCTTTTGCACTCCATCTCAATGCCATTACAATCAACAGTGGTAAGCAAGGCATGAAAGATAATGGAAAAGTACACCATACTTTTCAAGCACTAGAAGTAGCCACTAGCTACCAAAAGCTAAGACATCAAGGAGCTCAATTATGCTACATTGCCTTGACAAGACCATAATGATGTCTCAAGCAATCTTCAAGTGTACTCCCCGTCTTCATTGACAAATTTTTCCATCAACTTAGCCCCTTGCTTCACTGACCCATTGTTATACAAGGAACCAGGCCAACAGTCTTCTAACTAAGTAATACCTAAATATGCACGTGTACTCACTTAATATTCACACTATAACCTATACACGGTTTGGTCCTCAAGTGCAGGACAATACTCCAGGCTTGCTTAGAGTTCGACTTGTCTCCCAAACTAATCAAAATATGTCTTGTGCACGATAAGAAGACTAGCACTACCCCTTAGGGAGAGACCACATGAGAGGTTTTCCAATTGCAGGTATTAAAGACTCCAACGAAAGCGCCGTTAGCTCTACATCAACACTCAACTTTGAACTCTTGTCCTTTACTTCATCATGCAAGACCACCAGAGAATCATCACGAGCAGAATCCACCATGAGCATCCCAAGAACACCAACACCCGTGCCAGCTATGAGTGACCATTCCCAACAAAGAGTAGCCCTATCGCCACCTACAACAATCATATCACCAGCCAATCAAAACAGCAAAGTGCCACCAACGACCTTCATCCGCACCGACATCAAAACTCCTCCAAGGCAAACCACAACAGTCCCTTCCACCCACGTCTTTGGTGCAAGCTCCGCATGCTACCTTCGACGAAGAGTGCCATGGGACTGGCACTCGTCTAGGAGGGGGATAATGTTAACCCCAACACAAAGAAAGCAAAAGGAAATAAAAAAGACGTAGGGCAAAGGCGAAAAAAAGGTAGCCCAACTAAAGAAAGAAGAGGAAAAAAGGCCAAAAGCGCAAGGGCAACCTTAAAAGTCCAAGGCAAATGCAAAATGGGAAAGGTGCATTTTGAAATACAAAGGCGCACCCTGAAATCTTGTAAAAGAGTGCCAGGCTCTCTCCTGTGCAAATTGTAAAGATAGACGGGCGGTGGAGAAGAAGCAAGAAGGATAGGAAGGAAATAGGAAAAGAGGACCTAGGCCAATGGCTGATCATGTAAAAAGGGGATGACCGCCCAAGGAGGAGTAAGGCATGTATAAAAGCCAAAAAGTGGAATGAGAATCTCATTCTTGTGTGTGGCCAAAAGTAGCTCTCCTCTTCTTCTTCTTCTTCTTGTTCTTGCTTTCTTGAGCTTGTGCTTGAGAGAGGGAGTGTGAGAGTGTGAGGGAGTGAGTGTGTGAGGGTGAGGGACCGTGGGGTGGAGAAGCTCTCCATCTTCTCTTCTCTTCTCTTCTCTTCTCTTGCTTGTGGTGATGGAGCTTGGAGCTTGGAGCGGGAGGATCGAGCTTGCTTGGAGCTTGCACTTGGATCGTGGAGCTACCGGAGTGTGCGGGAGAGGATGCAACTCGATCGGCATGAAGGTAAGCTCACTACACCCGATAGGCATGAGAGCGCGTAGGCTATGTGAGAGGTAGCCATTAGCATTCGGCTTGAAACGCTTGAAGCAATAAGTGGTCCTTGGGTCTTGGCGGTTGAGCGTGAGCTCCCACTACACTAACAAACCACAACCTATATCTCCTAGGATATATATCAATCCACCAGGAATAGCTAGACCACCTAAACCCATTGTCACCCCCATACATCAAGTGAATTCCCATGCATTTCATGGAAGAGCCACTTGAAGAAGAAGCATATGTGAATCCTTATGTCACTTACAATAAATAAGGATACCCAATCTTGATGGATTTTAGACCCACTCTAGTCATGGCTTTTGGGTAGGAGACAAGGTCAAGCCATAAGAGGAAACTCATAACAAGAACCTAGGACACATATCATCTAGATGCCTAGAAGAAGAACAAGCAAATAAAGACAAAGATGACTTGAGATGTTCAAGATGTGGTGTCACGCACCTATGTGCTGATTGACATGGGCAAAAACCTCCACCAACTCGACAATGGTACCGATAGTACTACTCGAACTCTTTAGTAGCAAAATACTAAATGATGATGCCACAATTATTTCCTTAAGTATGATGATTATAGCAAAGTGAAACATGTTGACATTCCAATGCTCGAGCCTAGTAACATGGATGCCTCATTCATAGGAAAAAAGAACCAAAAGAAAAGAAGGAAGAGAGCTTTAAAAGTTATACTAATGCTCAAAACCAACAGTGTCACAACGTTAATGAAAGGAAAACAAGTTCCCAATGAAGAAGCAAAGACATTTTCTTTGAAAATAAATGAGAAGGGGAGCGCCAAAGTTGGAGAATACCCTAATCGACATAATGGAAAAAGTGAGAAGCTAGGTGAAGGAGGCACAAGCACATCTCCATATTGAACCAATAGTAGAAGAGGAGCTATATGACTTGTCAATGATGAGTCTGCATGCTTCTCCTACTTATAAGGGGCCAAAAGAAAACCAAATGCATATACATCTCCTCTAGCTAATGCTACAGTTGAATATTAACCAAGGCATGACCATTAGAAACGAAACATGGAGGTTTACAAGCAAAAGAAACCAAGTGCTAGCTTGCTCGCTTCTTTGACTTCAATGTCAGACTCTTTGCCACTATAGGACAATTACTCAAGCAAAGCCTTTGACTCTAGAATACATTGAAAAAGTGGATAGAGGGACCAATGTAGCTAGAAATAACAACTCTACAAGACCACAACACTAAGATGCACATACCTAGACTAAACCTTAAACCCCACAAATGGAAGCCTACAAGTAAATGCCTTTTAAAAGGGGATAGAGATGCATGCAGTCCTTCCTATCATTGCATTAAGGGGACTCCAACCGAAAGGGGATTATTGACTTAGGATCTTGAGTTAGTGTCCTTAGCCAAACAATTCTACTAGCTTGGGACAATCCACATGTGGAAACTCAACATACTTCAACAAGAATTCTGTGTGGAGTTTTACATGTCCCAAATCTACAAAGGAATCTTCTTTCACTTGAAGGACTTGTGGATCTTGGTCTCTTTGCCGGTTTTGACCATACCAAGTGTTGCATTGAGAAAGATGGCCACAAACCATAGCTATTGCTCCTTGAAATTGTAATCTTTTTGAGTTATCCTTAAATGAAGATGTTGCAAATGTTGTTACAACTCCTGGCGATCTTAACAACAAAATGTGGCATCATTGCTTTGTTCACTATAATTTTTCTAAGCTTGTTGATCTTTATTGGCATGACCTTGTTCAAGGTATGGAATTCAAATCTCATCCTCATATGGGTATTTGTGAATATTGTGCACTTGGAAAGCATTTTTGCAAACCCTTTTCCATTTCCACCACAACTCATTCTAGTGAGTTGCTTGATCTTATTCACACTGATATTTGTGGAACCCTCCATTAAAATCTCAATATCGGTATTTCATGACTTTTATTGATGACTTCTCAAGATACACCATAGTTTTCTCTTGCAATACAAATTAGAAGCTTTATTATCTTTTAAGTAATATCAAAAAGGTGTAGAACTTCATATTGATCATCCCATCAAGAAACTTCACACTGATAATGGTGTGGAGAATACATTTCAAATGATTTTGATGATTATTGTAATAATCAGGGTATTCATCATGAATATACAGTTCCCTACTCTCCTCAATATAATGGTATTGTTGAACATAAAAACATGACTATTCTCAATGCCATGTGATGTATGCTCATTCATTGTGGCTTATCTCAATGTTTCTAGGCTGAAGCTATCTTAACATCAGTACTTGTGCAAAATCATCTTTCTACAATTGTTCCTAGTAAAATATCGATTACTACTTGGACATGTGAAACTCCTTCTGTTTTATACTTTCAAACTTTTGGATATATTGCTTATATTCATGTACCCAAAGAGACTCATAGAAAACTTGATCCTCCCAGTTTGAAAGTTATTTTCATTGGATATTCAACTTTTTCTAAGGGATACAAGTTTTATGATCCATCTTCCAAGAAGGTAATCATAAGTTGTGATGCTATTTTCAATGAGCAACTTATGGGCAGCACATGGTCTCAGGAGGATGCTGGGTAGACATGGTCACTGGAGGACATTGATGATAAATGGCTAGGGATATGTACTTGCCTCCAACTAAACATATTTCTAGTCATACAAACGTTCTTCCATGGTTTGGGCACCTTACATTGGACCTACAGGAGGTTAGATCTCTAAAATAGGGCATTTACAAGTTGCTAAAGTGTTCCATATAGCCACAAAAGAATATTTTCAAAATATTTTTTGTTGATTCTAATGAAGTGCTGGATAGCTTGTCTTGAAGATCTCATCCTTAGCTTTGATGTGAACTAGAAAGCAAGCCATTCACATACTGGAGAAGTTATAGCCATTTTTTTTGACATGTGGTCTATTTGGAAAAAACTTGGACAACACATACAAATGGTAGAGAATAGAGGAAATAACAAAGTAAACAATGATGTTTAGCAACAAAAAAGGTAATCTAGTGATATAATGACCTAAGGAAGAGGATTTTGAAGAGTATGGGGCATATAACACTCTAAATGCCACTTTAGGCAGCCATTAGACTATACATTTAATTAGGCATCTTGAGCTTGTCTCCAAATTGGATTACATGGTTGAGAAAGTGGTACAATCCAATGCCCAAACCAAGAAAGCAATTGAGAAAATGGCTCAACCTACAAAAGATACTTTGGATGCATTCACAATTTCTACGAAGGATTTATTATACAAGCTCACTTCCCAAATTTTGCAGCTTGTGGTAGCTAGCACATATGGCTGATAGAGAAAGTAGGGACAACTCTAAACCAATTAAATAGTCATTTTAGCCCCCTAATCTAAATTCACGACTTGGGATTATTAGATGAAAGGAATACCCAATACCACCTATGAAACAAGGGAACCATCTTATTGAAATGAAGAGCCGATCATGAGCATTCATGCATCCAATCCTCAAAGGATAAAAATTTAGCCACCTCCAGGTAGATTTTGCACATCTTATCAAATGAATGCTTCTAATAATTCAATCCCCACTGAAAGTTACATGGACACACATCCCCAAACTTCTAATGGTTAGTAAGGTTTTGTTGAAAGAGAACTCTCTGATGATATGGTATTGACCAAGTACAGTGGGGACTCATCTTCCCCTTTTGAATTAGATGAGTGGAGATGTAAGCTAGACTCGCATTTTCACATCTTTCCTAGATCATATGATTAGAAGACACACTTCACTACTCTTCACCTAGAGGGATTTTCTCATATATGGTGGAGGCACATGAAGAGGAAAAACCAATAGGCTGATAGTTAGGAAGACTTCAAGGCAAAGATGGCTCAAGTATTTGTGTCTCTACTATTGAAAATGAAAAATTGGCCAAGCAGTGGTATTAGTTAGATCAAAGAAGTATAAATATTAAAGAGTATAACTATCAATTTCTAAATCTTACCATGTATGTGGAAAGTGTGAGTGATGATGCTAAGTTGCATAAATACATCTATGGTTTGGAGCCTAGCCTCTCAGATGATGTTATGGTCAAGAAACCATCCACACTTTTCCAAGCAATTGAATTAGCTAAAAGGTATGCTCGCAAGTACAAAAAGAAAGGTGACAATAGGCCTTGAAATGATTCAATAAGTGGAGGACAAAACCCATGGATCTCTTTAGAGAAAGAAAACAAAAGGGTGTATGCTTTAAATGTGGAGAAAAGTATATGCTGACCATTCTTCAAAATATACTATCAAGAATGTCAAGGCCAAGAACTATGACATGGTTGTCCTTGAAGATGTAGTAGAAGAAGAAGAAGTTGAGGATTAAAATGTTATGGGCTATGCTAAAACTGAAGATCATGATGAAGACTTTGACAAGGATTAGTTTTACAACCCATTAGATGGCTTTCTTTTTTACCCAAGTGTGAATGTACCATTTGATGTGATGGGATTGGTTTACCCATTGATGCCACTACACTTTGCTCTATCTCTATGGATGCCTAGATAGGTTCAAGGAGACCTAATACACTTCATATGCAAGAGATCACCCATCCATGGGGAAAATGTTTTCATTTTGATAGAGAGAGGTAGTACTCATAGTTTTGTCAATAAGTCAACTATTAACAAATTAAAATGTTTTCCTAGAGATGTATAGTAGCCTATTAAGGTATAAATAGCCAATGATGAAGAAGAAATAAGCACCCAATGTGTTCACAAGTTCACATGCAATTGGTTGAAAATTATGGGGCAAAAGTGAACTTGATTGCTTTAGAAATGGGGGTCATAGATGTGGTACTAGAGTGTTGTTGGTTGATGACATTAGGTAAGATTACTATGGATATTTTATTCTTGTATATGGAGTTTTCCATTGATGGATAGCCTATCCATTTACAAGGAATCTATAGTAAATCTAATTTTAAACTTATCACTAGCTCAAGAAGGAGTTCAAAAAGCACTTTCAAATAAAGAGGTAGCAAATCAGTCTAAAGATTAAGTGAATAATTTAGCATTGAAGGCTGTTCTTGGAGAGTATGGGGATTTGCTCCAAGTGCCCATAACACTACCTCCTAAGAGAGTAGTTCCTTGCCCCATTGATTTGGAGCCTCACTCCAAGCCAATTAATAAGTCATTCTACAGTTTTATCAAAGTGTGAGCATGAAGAGGTTGCCAAGCAAATCAAGGAGCCATTAGAGATGGGATTCATTGAACTTAGTTCTTCATCATATGCTTCACCAATCTTGTTAGTAAAACCAAGAAAGATGGATCTTAAAGGATGTGCATAGATTATAGAGATTTGAACAAGATTAGAGTGAAATTTAGGTATCCTATTCCTAGAGTAGATGATTTATTGGATGAGCTCAAGGGGGCTAAGAACTTCATGAAGATAGACTTGAGGTCATCCTCTTCAAATTTGTCTTAGTGGTCTTCAATGATACGTGTATTTACAATAGATCATTGGACCATCTTTTACATATAACGAATATATTTGATGTGTTGGGACACCACAAACTCTTTGCTAAGGAGAGGAAGTGCTCTTTTATGTAGAGAGAGGTGGAATACTTAGGACATATTGTTAGTGAGAAAGATATCCAAGCTAATCCTATAAAAATGTGCAGTATATTAGAGATTGGCTAACACTTGCAAATACTACCTCACTTAGAGGATTTCATGGTGTATTATCATTCTACCATAGGTTCATTAAGCATTATGCAACCATAGAATCCCCTTTGTATGATAGATTAAAGAAGGAATCTTTCATCTGGGATGCCATTGCAGTCAAAAGCTTAAATCAATTGAAGGATTAAAAGTGGGGTAAAACCAATGGTTGGCAATGTTGTACCCCAATCCAATCCTCAAACCAAACCCATAACAAGTGGTTATAGGAAACTCATTTGACTCTGACAATGTCCTTACCATAGCTCAAACCATGGACAAAATCCAAATCGCTATACCAATTAACCAAACTAGACTAATGAAGTCGATGCCTATGACCTTCTTACAAGAGACTATCCTTATAAGAACTAGCTACCTACATGGCCACACATGTTAGTGATGACATAGTTGCTTATATTCAAAGGTTGGATAACACCTTCACTTTGTTTGTGTGCAGCTATGAATGACTTGACTAGGCCTCCTAGATGAGAACGCTACAAAAGATGTGAAGTCCCTACCTTGATCATGGAAGGAATTTGAATTCATATTCATTAAGGCCTCCTCAAACACTGATGGGATCATCATAACATAAATTTCATGCGAGAAAGCCTTAAAACGATGCCTAATTACCTCCTTCAAACATACTCTTCTTACTGCTTGTAAGAGAGAGAGAGAGAGAGAGAGAGAGAGAGAGAGAGAGAGAGAGAGAGAGAGAGAGAGAGAGAGAGAGAGAGAGAGAGAGAGAGAGAGAGAGAGAGAGAGAGAGAGAGAGAGAGAGAGAGTGTGTGTGTGTGTGTGTGTGTTTGTGAGGTAGAGTGAGGGATAGGTGTGGGAGAAGATCTTGCTTCTTCTTCTTCTACATGAAGCTTGTGTGACACTTGAAGCTATAGATGAGGAGCTTGCCGAAGGTGCATCACATAGATTATGGAGCCATCAATGAGTCTTTTTGTGGATATACTACAATGAGAAGGTAAATCAACAAGTTCACTACATTTTTTTTGAGATAGTGCAATGGTTATGTGAGAGGTAGCCATAGCTACATTGCTCGAAGTACTTGAAACAATAAGGGTTCCATTAAGTCCAACATGCATGGCTTGTGAAAGCATTGATAGTGTAGAAGTCTTGGACTGGGAGGGGTGTTCCTTGGTAGCTGGATTGGCTACAACACCATATCTACTTGGTTGGTAAGCCATACTAGTGTCAATAGGTATGAATGCTAGGATCTTATTAGGGGGGAGGGAAGTAAGAGATTGATCTAGGGCAGTAGGAGACAAATAGGAGAGACATCTCAGCAAAATTGAAATCCACAAAGCCATGCTCCTATGAGTTCAATGTGTGCCCTCCTATTGTGTGAGTTGGTGAAGGTGATTGAGAGGTCATCTTAGAAGGAGATCTTGATGGCCCAGTGGGGTAGAGGGACTAAATATGGGGATGTAATTGGCCATCTGGTCTGTAACGATGAGGGGAAGGGTCTCCATTGAGCTGAGGGTCATGACTACCATTGTGAGATAGTATAGTCTCCTCCATAATGGTTGTAACCACCATAGCTGTGAGAACTAGAGGAGTGATGACCACAAGTGCACCAACTGTATATGATATGAGCTGATTGCTTTGACTTTACACATGATATTGATTATGACAAGAATTGATGTGCTATCTCGAGGGATTATTGTATAGTCTCAATATCTATGCCCTTCATGAAGCTTTGTATCTCCTTATCAATGAGGTGATGACTTATAGTGGCAAGTGTAATCACAACCGGTAAATTTGAAGCTAGATTAAAAGGACCAGAAAAACTCCAATACTTAGTTACCATGAGGACCTCTCAATATGCTTTTTTGTCTCTAAAGCATATTTTGGACTCTCTCTCTCTCTCACTTCTCTCCCTCTCTTCTTTAATACACTTAACCTCATGACTAGCAAATTTTATACTTGATTTTATTTTTATTTGTTATTTTTATAGTTAATATATGAGTTTTTACTTAATTAACTAATCATTTTATTTTAACTAATACTTTCACAAGTTAGTAATTAGCATACCCTGTGTATGCTTGATGGAGATGTCGATCAACTCTCTATATTGAAAACCTTCCTCTAATTCCACTTCATACATGCCCTACATGATAGTTTATATTGAAGCTTAATAAATTAAATCTTACACCTGTGCGTGTGTGTGTTTTTGCGGGTGTTTACTTGCAAAAAAACATGCATATCAGAATAGTTAAATAGAAGATATTTTTATTCTTAGAAACCTATAAAAAAATATTTAGAAGGGTTTTGTATGAAATATCATTAAAAATGTACGATTTGATTGAAAAGGAAGCAATAAATTCATAAAAAAATTTAGAATATGACCTTTGAATGCATGTGATATAGTAAGTTTCTATAGATTGAATTCCCTGAGCCTTTCTCCCTTTATCTATCTCCCTTTCTTATTTCCTTCTCTCCCTCTCCTCCTAAAACCAAGGTAATATATTCAAAAGAGAACAAAATTTCTACTCTCTTCCAACTACATTGAGTTGAGATGTAGTAAACTACCATCAAACAAACAAGAAAATGAAAAAATGAAACAATAATAAACAATAGGATTTGAGCATTTACCTCCAAGCTTGATGCATGGAAAGGAAACTCTTGACTATAGATATCTTTTACCTATGTTAAAATAATCGTTGATATATCCATTGGTACATTTTTAAATTAGTGTTGGTATGACCATCAACATATATACTAGTGAAAATATTGGCACTCTTTCTAATAATTATTCTCATGATGATGATGATGAATCAAGGGAAAGAAAATAATTTAGAGTGAATTCTTGGGAATTGGGAAATCACAATCTACATTTAGATGAAAGAAATGTTATTATTAATAGTAGCGAAGAGAATTCATCATCGAGGAGACACACATGCAAATGAAAGAAAAAAATCCTCTTTCTTGCTAAGATTGAACACTATCAAAGGCTTTGATATTGGATAAGGTGGGTGCCATCTCACAATAGATAATGAGTGGGAACACATAAGATGAAAGAGAACACATAAGATCAAGGGAACATGTAAGATGATATTCTTTATATATAGTGGTGACCATGTAACACGAGATGATATTATTCATACATCCTAGTGCCTTATACATATTAACATGATGGATGTATCCTTTGTAGAGTTTACATCTATGTGAGATCAATGTGCCTACATCAAACTTGACCTCAAATACATTGAATCTACTTTTGGAATTAGAATGATGTATAGTTTGCCAAGTATAGAGGAAATTCATCCCAATGGGAGAGAAGACTTGAACACATTCTATATGCCACCTTGTTATGCGTTAGTTACATATCTCAATGATCACTACTAGTAGATTCCTTACCCCGTTTCATCATATTTCTTGTCTTTCTTGCTTTCCTTGATTATAATGATGTGCTATTATTTCACTTTTGTTGTTTGCACTATTCTCATATGATATTAGACCATGTTTAGGTTTTCTAAAGGAGATATGCTCATGTGTGTATCGTGCTTGTTAGTAGGTGTGCTTGTTCTTGCTATTCCACACTTTGTGTTGCATCACTTGCATATGTGGTATCACATTGATTTTTGTGGTTTGTGTTTGAAATTTGGTTCCTCACTTGTCAGATGGGCTATGACATGTGTGGTTCCTTCTAATGATGCCATTGTTGATGCTAACTATGTCCATGGTAACCATTAATAGGTGTATGTCATCTCCCCTATATGGCTCTAAAGATGTAGATAAAGTTAAAATGTTGAGCTAGTGAAACATATTGGGAACAAGGCATTTAATTAGATATTGTGAAGGGAATGACAACTAGGTTGTGCCTCCAACACTTGTAATATGCATTAGTTGGAAGGTTCTAACTTGCTTCTTTTGTATGGATGCAAGTAATAGGTGCAACCTCTCCATATCATTTTAGTTTGGCATCCGTTGCTAGTTAATTGTTGTATTTCATGGTTCCAAACTCTTTGCCCTACTATTATATTCTATGTGTTGCACAACATTAATAGCCTTGGAGTAGACTTGCTATATCTTGTATGGTGTTGATTCTCTTTTAATTCTCAACATGTGACTTTGTTGCTTTATTGTAACACACTCACTTGAGGGCATGGTGCTATGTGCATATCCTATATGGATTTCATAATATACCATTACTATCTTGATAAAGGCAAAGGTTGAGCCATGGAAAATAGTTGAAGGTTAGTATAAGTTCGAGTCATTCTTGTTTGCTTTTGTTGCTCTCAATTTCGCTTGCTTAATTGGTGGTTTCTTATGTTGGCAAGTTGAGTTAATTATGTTGAGTTGCACTTTTGGTTGAGTGTGTGGGCATCACATGTGTTTCCATTGTCCTTGTGTTGTTGCTTTAGCGTTTTGAAAACATTTATTTAATGAAATCCTTTGAATCTTATTCATGTGGCATACATTGAAGGATGTGCTAATTTTATGTGTTTTTTCTTACAAGAGGTGTTACCGTGTTTCCCGCAGCACAGAGGAGCAGAAAATGGGAAAAAAAAAAGAAAATAGCAAAAAAGGCGCAGGATAAAAGCAGGAAAAGGTGCCTTGACCGGTAACCAGTCCCTGAAAAATTTAAATGTTCGGGCACGACCCTCAGAAAGACTCGGTGTTGCCCCAAGATTACAAAAGAGTAAAAGGGCGCACCATTAAAATGTGGGAGCGCCCCCGAATCTTTGTAAAAGAGTGCCAGGCTCGCTCCTGTGAAAAGTGTACGCATTAATTGGGAATAGGATAAATTAGAATGGTGGGAAATGGGAAAAAGGGCCTAGGCTATGGCCGGCCATGTAAAAGAGGGAAAAGGGGATGACCGCCCAAAAAGGATTTAGGGCTTTGTATATAAAGTTGAAAAGTGAATGAGAAGCTCATTCTTTGGTGTGTGGCAAAAAGAATCTTCTTCTTCCTCTCTTCTTCTCTCCTTCTTGCTTGTGTGTGCTCTTGAGAGAGGATGTGTGAGAGTGTGAGGGAGTGAGTGTGTGTGGGAGTGAGGGATCAAGAGGGTGAAGCTCTTCACCATCTCCTCTTCTCTTCTTCTCTTCTCTTCTCTTCTCTTCTCTTGCGCGCGCGGCTATGGAGGATGGAGCTTGGAGATGGAGGAGGCTTGAGGATGCTTGAGCTAGCATCAAGAATCATGGAGCTACCAGAGTGCAAGAGAGAGGAGGGTACTCGATCGAGCATCAAGGTAAGCTCACTACACTCGTAGGATCGACGGCGCGTCGGCTAGGTGAGAGATAGCCATTAGAGCTCGCTTGGAACGCTTGAACAAGAAGCGGTCCGTGGGTCTTGGCGGATGAGTGAAAGCTCCCACATTTTGATTTTGTTGTCGGAACCAACGAATTCAAGCTTGAGCACTTGCACGCCTCATATCGAGCATCGAAGTAGGGTATCATCCCCGAAACGGAGCTTGAGATAGGTAGGAAGTTGGGTGTTTTTGATCTTCAAAACAGGTAAGTATTTTGGGATATTTTGGTTGTTTGATGATTGGAAAACATGGAGAAATTAGTTCAGTATTTTGCTTTCGATTTGTGTCGTTTTTAGAGTAGGTTAACAGTAGGAAATCACACCCGAGAGGCATAGGGTTTGCTGTTGTAAAACAGGGAGAAAATCGGGGAAAACAGGGAAAAAATGGAGGAAATGCGCATTTGAATGTGTAGGAATCGCAAGGAGAGTGATCTGTAGCATCCGGGGAATGTCCAGCAGGGTTATAAGTTCTGGAAGGGCAAGGGAATCCTCATTTACAACCAGCTGAGAGAGAGAGAGAGAGAGAGAGAGGAAACTTGGGCGACCGTTCGATCGATCAGGGCAAGGAGTGACGTTGCTATCGGCGATCCCTAGTTATATAGATCTCTCCCCCATCACTCAAACATCATTCATAGTGAATTTTGTAGTCTATCGTCATCGATGTCTTGAGATTTTGGACGAAATTGTGCTCGAAAGTGCGTCGAGCTGGCGGAATCGGACACCTGATTCAGGGTCCGATTCTCAGAATTGGACATCCGATTTGGAGAATCGGACGCTCGGACAACCATCCGATCAGACCAACCCGTCCGACTCGGACACTTGGACACTTGGACTCGGACACTCGGACTCGGACACTCGGACCAACCCCGTCTGATCAGACTACTTGTTCGATTGTCTGATCGAGGAAATCAGACTCACAAATTAGGACACGTTAGCAATCGGACCACATGCCTGGTCCGATCAGACCACTTGTCCGATTTTCAAAAATCAGACACCTAACCCCCGTCCGATTCTGAGACTCAGACGGCTCAAACTCGGACCCACCTGGTCCCATTCCTAGAATCGGACCACTGGTAAATCGGACCACTAGAATCGGACCACTGGTAAATCGGACCACTGGTAAATCGGACCACTAGAATCAGACCACTGGTAAATCGGACCACTGGTAAATCAGACGTCCGATTCCCAGAGTCGGACACACCTTAGGCAAAAAAAGAGAGAGGAAAAAACATAAAAAATTGACCCCCATGAGCGACTGGAAGCGCAATCCGCTCCAGGACAACATGGCGAACGCCTTGTAGGCAGTTCTTGACGTAGGAGTCAAGACCGAGGGACAGGGGGACAGTGCTAGAGCACTCCCCAGCAACCTAACGCATCGAGAATGGAAATCCAATCGGAGGACCTGTGATCGACCCCCCTAGTGAACGACAAGAAGCAGCGCAGACCTAGAACCCCCTAGAATGGCCAGGACTTGAGCAACGAAGCCTATCAGGCCCGAAACAAGCGAGAGTGTGTAAGACGCCGAGAAATTGCTTGCGGCACTCACATTGAATTTCCGCACTTGAAGTACACTTAAGAAAGCTGAAAGCCTGATTTGGCACAGGTGCACAAGAAACGACACACTCATCGAGTGACCATAAATTGAGGTTTGCATTCAATAACCAAAGAAACTCACTTAGATAAACCACTCAAGGAACCCACCAATAGGAGGGGACCCAAGACATAGACAAACAATTGAAGCGCAGGGTAGGACCAAGCAAGGAGCGCCAACGACGAGGATCCGTCAAGACTATTCAGCCTGATCGACAGCGCAGCGGGGAGCAAGAACTCAACCATGACGGAAGAAAGCTCAAACCATCGGTCTAATGAGGAGCTCAATTTGAGTATATTCCTAGATGCTATCCAGCAGATGGTGAGCAGTTACAACGCGCACGCCCGGTATAAGCACCCGGCAGGACAGCGGACACAATCATTGCGGATCTAGAGGAGGAGAGAAGGCTAGCCCGCAAGGCACTGCAAGGAATAGTTGAGTATAATAGGGATCAACAGGCTAGGAACCAAAGGCAAAGCATGGAGCTGCATGAGGTGTAGCAAGTGCTGAACTTGGCTGGCCAAAACCGAACAGACCATGAGAGAGCACTAGAGGGAGACTTGACATTGAGCGAGCTCCTCATGAAACGGCTGCTCGATAACACCGCAGTAGAGCAGAGTGCCACTGCACTAGCGATGTCTCTGCTTGCAGGATTAGGGGCAAACCAGGGCTCAAAGAGCCAGGCCAAAATACCGATTGTTGCCAAGAAGCTCGATAAGTACCAATCGCATGACGATCCATATAGCTTTGTTGAGTAGTTTGAGCAAGTCTGCGAAGCCAGCGGCCTCAATGACTAGACTCAACGTTCACAAGCATTCGGGCTTTGCTTAGGCGACAAGGGTAGGACGTGGTACACAAGCCTGGATGCCGTAGAGCGAGCCAACTTCAATAATCCCAAGGATCTCTTCGTCAAGAGATTCACTGAGCCGGGATACTCCGATAACCTGCTGGTGCGCCTGATGAACGTCAAGCAGAAAGAGAGGGAGGACATCCGCGACTATGTGACCCATGTGAGAAGTCTCTTTAAGAGAATCCCTCTAGGCGAGCGACCAACTGACAGAGCAGTTTGAACTGTATTCATCAGCAGAATTCGAGACGAGGAGTTATATAAGGCATTGGCAGGCAACTCAAGCTTGCAGTGGGACATGGTGGCTAGAGTTTTTGAGGAAGCCATCAGAGTCGATGACCAGCTGAAAGAGCGGAGCTCTAGGAGCTCAAATCTAGAAGAGACCAACCCGCGAAGCTCAGAGAGAACATCAGCCCCTAGTGAATGGTCAATCCCATCATCCCAAGATAAGGGGAAGGCCACCGAGACAGACCAAGGCTTGGCTGAGGTCAAGATGGAATTAGCCAAGCTACAAGACATGTTGAGACGATCGACGTGCCTGCACGTCCAATGTGTGTACTGTGGCGAAAACCACTTGCCGGCCGAGTGTCAAGACCCTAGGTCAAGACCTTGTGCTAACTGCGGTAGGTTCGGCCATGATATCGCGCATTGCAGACTACCAAGAAGACTTCCATACTCTCAGCCCTACGGCCAGCCTTATCTAGCTAACAGGATGCAGCCATTCTTCGGAAGGGGAGCCCCATTGGCTCTTTCCGCGCCTAACGATATAAAACCAGCCATCCCTAGAATGGACATAAATCCTACAGGCATTCCTAGACCACCTGGTCCTTACGTGACCCACCCACCGAGCGATGCTCTAGTACACTACGTGGAGGAGCCGAATGATGAAGAGACCTACATATACCCTTACGTCTCGCACGACGATGAGGGCAACGTGGTCCTCATGGATTATCTACCCATGTCGGTGATGGCGTTAGGACGGGGACGAGGTAGAGGCCTAGGAGGGCAGCCGCAGGATCGAGTCACTTGTTGGACTTGCGGACACACTGGTCATGTCTCATCATGCTGCCTTGAAAGAGAGCAGCAAAATAGGGACAAGACTGACCAAAGGTGCGTAGAGTGTGGAATCACCCATCTTTTCATAGACTGCCCAAAGCGGAAGCTGTCCTCTAGCTCAGCCAACTTGCCATCCGTCCCATTGGGGCTGTTTGGCGTCGAAAATCCCGATGGGGAGGCCACACCTATTCCCTTGTGGGTTATGACCCGCGCCCAAACGAAGCAGGCCGGCATCTCTCTGCCAGGACCTAGCAATCTTGACGCAACCTCAATAGGAAAGAAAAGTCACAGGCGGAAAAAGAAGAGATCGGAAGCTAAGGTCGCACTAAAGACTGAGAGTGCTACGACTCTACCTACGGGGAAGAAGGTCTCAGATGTGGAGGCAGAGACCTCAGCCCCTAAGACAGCCAAAAAGGGAAGCGCAAAGGTAGGGGAATACCCGCGTCCAAAGCGACAATTAGATGCCATAGAAAAGGTGAAGGAATGGGTAAGGGAGGCTCAACAGCATCTCAAAGACGCTGAGCCCATCATAGAGGACGAGATCGATGATCTCGCTAGCATGAGCACGCCAGTATCACCACTGCAACCTAAGTCGGCAGAAGCAACTATGCCACAAGCAGCGTCGCTAAGACCAAGCCTAGACGCGACAGAGCCGCAGATCAACCGCGGCCATTGGCACAGACAATCTAGGCTAAAGGAAGGACTAGTATCTAACGATCTCCTGACCACGCTAGTGACCACCCCTGTAACACAGCATGGGAGATCTGCTTAAGCAGCATCCTACCCTATGGCAAGACCTTAAGCAGTGGGTCGAAGGATCACAAGAGTAGGTCACAGCAGACCCTCGAGATCAGGATGCAGAAATGCAATTGCCAAGTTTGACACTGCACTCCGTGCCTAAATCCTTGCACGTCAATGCTTTTTGGGAAGGCTCTGAGATGCACGCGGTCCTGCCGGTCCTAGCCCTCGGGGACACAAAAAGGAAGGGAATCGTAGACACGGGAGCTCGGGTTAGTGTGCTCAGCCACGTAGTGCTTCAGACTTGGGGAAACCCGCCTGTCGAAGCTGCTAGGTTTAATGTCACGCTAGCAAACGGTATGAGAGTGAAGCCATTTGGGGTACTGAAGAATTGGCCAGTAAAGATCGCAGGTGTCCAGTTCTCTGTCGACTTTATAGTCATGAAGGGAGTGGACTACGATGTCCTATTAGGCCGACCCTGGATGCGCAACGCTAGAGTCATCGAAGATTGGGGTAGCGGCTTGATCTTCCTTGGCAATAGAACGGACGTCGTAAGAATAGAGATGGACACTTGGAAGACCTCACCAGTCGACCTAGACGCCATCTCTACTATGCTCAAGGGAAACACTCAGGTCAAGAAGCCCTATGGGTCCTTAACCAAGTATATCCCATGCCCAGAGGATGAGCGGGACTGGATGCATGTTCTCGCTACAATCGACCTGCCGTTCTCAGACCATGAGGCGTATGAGCAGGGCATCAAAACGATCGGTAAGACCAACGAAGCACTCTCTACACCAGTCTGCATGATGGCGGCAAGCCTCCATGGAAAGCCTATACCTATCACTTTCCATGTACCTTCCAACAAAAGGGAACTCTAGGGGGTACTGGAATACCTAACGGACCAGCTAGCTGGCAACCCAGCTGCAAACTTCAAACCACTTCAGGATCTCTTAGAGGATTCCAAGTGGCGATGGACCCGGGTGCACGAGTTAAACCTCATGTATAACTGGGCCTTGGTTCCTAATCAATGACACGAGGTATACCAAGCCCTAGGACACGATGAGTAGTCAAATGACAAAGATTCCAGCGATGAATACGAAGACTGACAATCCTTTAGTGATGAGAGCGAGGGTGAAGGAGATACCATAGAATACGACATTGAAGGACAAGAAATTGAGCAGATACGAGCAGATACCAAGCCGCAGAAAATGCAGGCCCTTAGAATAGAGCGAGGAGTCATGCGCATGGAATGTGATCGTGCTTGGTTGGAATGCATGGGAGCCATAGACCTTGAGTAAGCAGGCCTAGCCCAACCAGGAATGACATCAATACTTAGAACCGAATTGCCATCTGAACTGCGGCCACCAGGGGAGACCACCTCTTCTAGCGAAGATGGAGGGTTTGACTCTGAATCGGAGGTTACTTCGGATAGTGATCCAGAGATCCCTAGGCCGCCCATGACCAGACGCACCAAGGGGGAGTTACCCGTCCACCTGACATGCGGACGATTAAGGCAGGATAAGGCAAAGCACCCCAGTGATACAAGATCAGAAGAACAACGGAAGCCGCAGGACCTTCCTAAACGCTTCACGAAATTCAAAAAAGGGGATAGGGTAGTAGTTCTATTAGGTGCCAAATGTCAAGGGCAGACGAGTGAACCAATCGAAGGACCAGCCAAGGTCAAAGAGGTAGACCTAGCCTCGGAAGGGGAGATACCTCGACCAGCGTTCATTGCTGATGACGTGACTGGTAAGGAAGAATTGAGTCTTGTCGCTCTCTTGCGGGAGTACATAGACGTATTTGCCTGGCCTTAGAAGAGCTGCAGGGGGTAGATCCGAGTGTTGTGACTCACAACATACCCATGACGTCGGATGCAACGCCGGTCAAGCAGCGATGACTATACCCCATGAATCCAAAACATGCTCATGCTGTCAAGGAGGAAATTGACAAATTGATGAGAGCTGGATTCATTTACGAAAATGAGCACACAGACTAGGTATCACCCATAGTCATCATGATGAAGAAGAATGGCAAAATTTGAGTGTGCGTCAATTACAAGAAGGTGAATGCTGCTACGAAGAGAGACAACTATCCATTGCCGTACACCGAGCACATGCTTGAGAGGGTGGCAGGAAAGGAAGCCTACAGTTTTCTGGATGGCTTCTCAGGGTGCAACCAGGTGCAAGTGCATCCTGCAGATAGGCACAAGACCGCCTTTGCCACTGAGTGGGGCATCTTTGCATACATAGTCATGCCCTTCGGGTTGACCAATGCCCTCACCACCTTTCAACGTCTCATGTGCACCATCTTTAAGGACATGCTTCACAAGGAGTTAGAGGTCTTTGTCGACGATCTGTGTGTCCATTCGACCTGGATCGAACACTCAGACAAAATCCGCGCAGTCTTTGAACGGTGCCGCTTATATTGTCTCTCCTTGAACCCCTTGAAATGTCAGTTTTGGGTAAAACACGGATGCATCTTAGGACACGTGGTGTCGAAGAACAGCATTGCCACTGACTTCTCGAAGGTCAAGGTTATTGTTGACCTTCCACCCCCAATTAATTACAAGGGAGTTCAATGCTTTTTAGGCCATACAGGATACTATCGGTGGTTTATACTAAACTACGCGTTGATCGCCAGACCATTGTACAAGCTGCTGATTGTCTTCGAGTGGACCGAGGCATGCCAACGGGCATACAAAGAATTGAAAAAGGCTCTAACAATAGCACCAATTCTACGAGCCACAGATTGGACCATTACCTTCCACGTGCACATCGATGCTTCTAAGTTTGCGATGGGGACAGTGTTGTACCAACCTGGTGAGCATAACTTAGATTACCCAGTGAGCTTTGCTAGCAGACAACTCACTAAGACGGAGATGAATTACTCGACAACAGAAAGGGAGGGATTAGCCATGGTGTTCGCCGTGAAGAAATTCCCGCATTATCTGTTGGCCACACCTTTCATCTTCTTTGTGGACCATCAAGCCCTGCTCTATTTAGTGAACAAACCTTGTGCTACAGGGCGCATAGCTCGATGGCTCCTCATGCTCCTAGAGTTCAATTTTTCTGTGGTGGTACGAAAGGGAAAACAACATTACATGGCTGATCACATGTCACGCATCCCCACAGGAGAAGCCACTGGACAAGGCATCGTTGACGAGTTACCTGATGCCCACTTATTCCACTTGTCTAGTGAGAGAGATTTATTTAAGGCTGATCTAATGCCATATTGGGCGGACGACATAGTCCAAGTGCTCGAGCACAGACTACCAGAGCGACTAATAGATAAAGGCATGACTTAGGCACTTGATCCTGAAGATCCAGCCCTACCAACTGATTGCAGGCCAACTCTATAGGCTGGGGCAAGATGGATTGCTACGTAAGTGCGTGTGTGAGCATGAGATGCACGATGTGCTCTCGGAGGCGCACAAAGGCATCGCGGGAGGACACTTTAGTGGAGACACGATAGCACGGAAGGTGTTGCAGTCTCAACTATGGTGGCCCACACTTTTCCGCGATGCCACGTGATTCATCAAGCATTGTGACGAGTGCCAACGGACAAAAGTCCCGATTCGTGAAGATCAAATGCAGCTGACCCCAATCATTGCTCACCAATCTTCGAAAAATGGAGAATTGACTTCATAGGACCCATCAGTCCTGCGGCACAGTACTCACAAGCCAAATACATCGTAGTGGCCACCGATTATCTCACGAAATGGGCAGAGGCAAGAGCCACACGAAAAAACGATGCTAGGACAACCGCCAAGTTCTTATGGGAGCAAGTGATCTCACGCTTTGGTTGCCCCATTGAACTGGTTAGCGACCAAGGCACACACTTCATCAATGAAGTAATAGCACATCTCCTATCCACCTTTCTCATCATCCATCGCAAATCCTCACCATACTACCCTCAGGCTAATGGCCAGGTAGAATCAACTAACAAGATTCTTATCAATGTCCTGACTAAAATAGTCTCAACCTCATGAAGCAACTGGGACAACAAGTTGATGGCAGCCTTGTGGGCCTACCATACAGCTTATAAAACGGCTGTCGGCCAAACCCCCTTTAGGCTGACCTATGGGACTGAGGCAATTCTACCATTAGAATTCTTCGTTCCTAGCCTAAGAGTGGCACTTCAAGAACGATGGGAATGGTTGGAAGCATGGACGCAACGCCTGGTTGAGCTGGAACGCCTATCAGAGATTCGTCTTCTAGCCACCCACACACTTATCTGTGAGAAAGCTCGACGCAAGAGCTGGTTTGACAAGCATGTCAAGCGGTGCGAGTTTGAACAGGGTGACTTAGTGCTCCTCTACTCAGTTAAAGGACATAAGCAAAAGATGAAATTCAGAGGTCTCGGACCCTTCAAGGTTCGGGCAATCAGTTGAACCGGAAATATCGAGCTTGAGACCCTAGACGGTGAAGGAATAGGCTTCTTAAATGGCAGTCGTGTCAAGAAGTACTTCCCTCCCACTCATCCTTTGCATGAGCCACCAATGTTATAACCACCAGTCAAAATACGAGCAGCCACCATCACTGAAATCAACGAAGATGATGAGGAAGCTGTAGAACCCGCGTACCTTTGCCTCACAGTCACTGCCAAGCAAACATGCGCTTTCAACACCTTGATCGATGAGGGAGCAGACTTCAATGTCTTAACCGACAAGCATTGGATCCAACTTGGCAAACCACTACTTCAACCCACAACTGCCAAATTAAGCCCATATGGGGCTCAATCTTACACACTTCTCGGCAAGTGCAGAGTCGCCGTTTCTATCGAGTCTGAGACTGTTTCAATGCTATTTTACGTGTTGCACAGTGCTACAGACGCAGGCATGGAGTCGCTGCTCGGGCGAACCTTCAAAAAGTAGACTTACTGCAATGTTGATTATGAGTCGCAACGCATCCACCTAGCAATCGGCAATGTGCGCATTGTCACAACTTTCAGCAAGGGCTGCGCGACACCATCACCGTCCGCAGGTCCACCGATAGAAACATCCGTAGGCAAGATTAAGGAGGGGGGATAGAAACTTCCATAAACCATAGCCCGTAGCAACCAAAGCAAGGGCCCGACAGCCTCTCTTTCAATAGGTGCCTAAACATCCTCAACAATCGCCTAGGAGTCGAAGCACCTATCCGCATAAGACCCAAAACTCTAAACCGAGGAGGCCAAGATGCAATCACAGGAAGAGTTGCGTGATTAGGCAAAGATGGGTCCCTAAAGCTCTCTTGCATGCGCAAGGCTACTATGAGGGAAATGCCTCATTGTGGATCCCTAAGGCCCCCATGGCCAAAGGCAATAGTCATACGCCACCCTCAAGCTTGATCAGCCCACGTCCCCCAACACCTCAAAACCATAGGCTGCAATGCTCTCCAGAGCCCTAGCCATCCGACTCATCTACACTTCAGCTGAAGAGAGCCGCACAAACCTATCGGCCCAAGCAACAGCCACCGTCACAGGTGGCATCATCTGACCACGTCAATCCGACCCTCCACAACAAAGCTGACTGCAGCAGCCCAGCTACTGCTGTGACTGACCCTAACCCACCCATCTCCCAAATAGCCCGACTGCAGGCTCAAGGAAACTCCCAACCGCAACTATGTATTGTCAAGGCCTCTAGTTCTAGCAAACCTCGACCGCCCATCGGCCTTACGCCCTCCTATGAACGAAAATCATTTCTAGCACTAGCCACTGACCTTGCCGAGGACACCGGT
This sequence comes from Lygodium microphyllum, assembly GCF_053477565.2. Classification (NCBI taxonomy): domain Eukaryota; kingdom Viridiplantae; phylum Streptophyta; class Polypodiopsida; order Schizaeales; family Lygodiaceae; genus Lygodium; species Lygodium microphyllum. The sequence continues at coordinate 118,693,424 of NC_141158.1, forward strand.
GATGATGTGGTGGATTGCATTAAACGACTCGATGCCACCTTCGTGTCGCTCGCCCTCAGCTATGACCGCTTGGACTTGGGTCTATTAGAGGAACCCTTTGCAACGGAAGTGCGCAATATGCCTTTCTCGTGGGAGACTTTTGAATTCGCATTTGCAAAAGCTTCTCGCTCTACTGCTGAGTTGCTCAGTAGCAAGGTCTCCAAAGAGCAAGCCATTAAGCAACGTCTCATCACATCATATGGTCCACGGACCACTTCTGCTATCACTGACCAAGAGATCGCAAGGTTATCCCACCTTGCTGGTACTGAATCACCTTTCTTGAGGCAATGGTATGCTCTTAGGTTGCAATGGGAGGTTGACGCGCTGTCGCATAATGACCAATGCCGAGCAACGCCGAGCCATCAAAACGGCCGAGTATAATCCCACTTACGTCGTGCCTACCTCGTATCGAGTGTTAACCACTCTCCGTGGCCAACCCATGGACGTGAGCACATCAAGGGGCACCCCTACCTTGACCGCCTCTTAACAGAGGAAGAGCTCCACATTGCAAGTCGTGTCGATTCTGGCAATCTCCTAACTGATGTTCTGACATACATCACATATGTCGGTATCCGCCCATTCGAATTAGACAGGGAAGCTCAGCTAGAATATAACCCCAACTTCTACGCCTGGCTCCTGCACAAATAGACCGACGCCCGTTATGCTGAACGCCCTTGGCCTCTCAACCTCCAATCCTGGGATAGATTCTTCTCGTCCCAAAGGGGGAAGGGGGTAGTAAGGTGGAACATAAAAAATAAACAAGGGAAATCTAAATAGTAAACCAAGTATGAAATGTCAGTTAAATTTGAAATGCAAGGGTAAGATGTAATGGTAAAAGTCTGAAAAGCAAAGTTAAGGCTATGTTCAATAAAATCTGCTACGCTTTTATTCCTCCAACAAATTAGTTGTCAAAAAGCACTAAAAGTGGAAATGGTTGAACTTGCAGGTAGAGATCATGGCAAGCCAGGACAAAGCGGGCAAGCTCCCCTTCTCGGAGGAGGAGCAAGCAAAGTACGGCCTCACAGTGGAGGCGAGAGCCTTCAACCAGTTGAAGTTCCGTCATGTCTTTAACCTTGAAGACGTGGCCATTGAAGAGCCGGCAGTACGCCAAATCATAGATCAGTGCCACCTGCAGAAGTACCTGGACGCAGTGGGCCGAAGGGTGGACTCACCCAGTGTGCTGACTTCTTGTGCACCTTCAATAGGAATAGAGGCACCATCACGGTGCGCGACAATGAAGCCACCAGATAGGTGTAGATCGAGCTGACCCCCGAGTTGGTGGAAAGGGCACTAGGGCTGCCGAATAAGGTGGAAAGAAAGCTGAAAAGAGACATCTACGCCATGTTGGGAATGGACAAGGTGAAGATCCATACCAATGATGGGATTAGCCTCGCGGACATCCCAAACCCAAAAATCCAACTGCAGGCAAAGATGGTGCACGCCTTGTTCTCAAGCCAGAGATACAACAGCATAATGAGCCGAATCAACGTACCTCTGCTCGACAGCATTGCGGCGTAATCGCTGGACGAGATGAACCTTAATGGGTTTGTGAGGAAAACAATAGAGGCTTCGGCTAAGGCCTCGGCAACAGGAGGAAGAGCCGTTGGAGGGGAGTCCCCATCGTCCCGATCAACCCGCAAGGCATCATCCTCCAAAGCCGCAACCATAGGGTTTGGAGGTGTCCTTACAGCCATCATCCAAGAAGCACTAGGGCAAGGACGAGAAGGAGAAGACAAGACGGGAGGCGACAAAGGAAGTGACGAGTCGTCGTCACAATCCCCACCTCACACAGAAGAGTAGCTAAGGTCGTCAGATGAAACGGAGATTGATGCAGACAAAGAGAGAGAGTCCTAGGGCACCCCATAGAGGCACGCAGAACAATGAACCAAAGCCCTGCATGGAAAAAGGGAAGAGGAGCGAAAGAAGAAAGAAAAGGAAGATCTAGAGAGGGCTCGAAGGGAGTCAATCAAGGATGAGGAGGAGAGAAAAAAGAAGACCGAAGAGGAGCTGAGAAGGAAGGAAGAGGAAGAAATAGAGCTGGCCACCTGTCGCTCCATCGAGGAGCAGCACAGAAGAGACGGGGAAGGCGTAGAGAGCCTGCACCACATGGAGGCACCTGGTTCTAGTACCAGTGTACCGGAAATTACGCCCCTGCCCCCAGCAGAAGGAAAAGAAAAAGATCCGATGATGCCAACTCTCCCCCTCTTCATACCTTCCATGCCAGCCACTCCTATCATGACGACACCCACTGCCATCGCCACCCAAGGTTCCACCCCAAAAGTCGATGAGAGCAACGTGGTCACTTGGCTACAATTCCTGGTGGAACGGAAGCTGGCAAGAGAAGCGGCCATGGCCACCCCAGCATCAGGAGTCAAAAGGGCAGCCAGATCTGGAGCCAAAGCCGGAACTGAAGAGGCAGAAAAAAAAAGACGCCATCACCACCACCACCATGCCCCACCCCCCACCTCCAGCAGGCCAATACGATGAATATGTTAAGGAGCTGCTCTCACAGTTAGAAAGGGCCAGGGAAGAAAGGAGGACAGCCGTGGAGAAGCTGGCAGCAGAACGAGAATCACGAGCCGCTCTCCAGCTGGAGAGAACAAAGCAGATAATAGAATACCAAAGGGAGATCGCTGCGCTCAGGGAGGAAGCTAGCAATAAGGATGCAGAGGAATTAAAGGCCCTGAAGGAACGTGACGCTACCTGGGAAGGAAGGAGAAAAATCTTGATGGAGCATCTCAACGGGGAAAGGGAGACCAATGCTCACCTGCGGCGCAAGAACGATAAGCTATCTACAATCAACCTGGAAGCACAAAGCCATCTTGACAAGATCAAACAGGAGGCTGCGGAGCTAGACCAGTTAAGGGAAGAGCAGGTGCGGAGGATGCAGGTGAAGCTGGACCAGCTCAATGCACAGATCGCCGATGAACGCCAGGAGCAGTCCCGCCTGCACCGTGAGCTCAAGGCCCAGGAGCAACAACTCATGGCTATGACCCTCCATCAGGGGGAGAGCTTGGAAGATATGGAAAAAAGAGCAAAAGAATGGGCTGATCACAATGAGGGGAGAATACGGGGCTTGGCACGCCAGCTAGCCAAAGCCGAAGGAGATAGGGTGCTGGCTAAGAATCAAGCAGAGGCGGCCCAGCTCTCCATGATAGCCCAGTAGCACACCTTCCTCAATACACTACTCCACTCCACCAAACCGGAAGGAAACGAAGCCAATGATCACCTGCAGAAGAAGCTAACCATTGCATGCAGAGCTCTAACAGCAGGCCTGCACGTGCCACCGCAGCTAGGAGGCCCGCCGCAAAGCCTAGAGGAGCAAAGAAGATATCTTGCATAGATAGGCCTGACGGCGAAGGAAATAGATGAACTCGGTTTCACAGAGGCGAAGGCACAAGAAGACATGCAAGCAAAAGGGAGTGAACCGGAGTTTGACCTGGGATCTCAGGAGGAGGAATACGTCCCACCACCCCCTCAGCCACAATAAGAGGAAGTGCAGCCCCCTGATACATCTGCCGAGAGAAAAGCAGCCCAGGCTAACCGCAGGAAAGAAATGGTGGAGAAGGCAAGGAAAAAGCTAAATGCTAGACCTGTTCCAAGATAGCCTACCCCTCTCCTACCGCGCCCTCAAGATCCCCTTGCTGAATTCCATGCCGAATTGATTATCTGGGAACAGCAGGAATGTAACCGCGACCCCTTCAACTTGAGCTTTGAGTTTCCCGCTACCTTGAACAGAGTAATGCCCAGTCAACTTGTAAATGACGTCATCGCTATGGGTGCAAGGCTCAAGGCCAAGTGGTTAGCGGAGCGAGAGGCCCACCCCACTGCTTGGGGAGCCAAGGACCGCGAATTTTGGCAGGATAAAGTCCTCCGGGTGCCTAGATTGGTAGAAGGCTATAACTGCCAACCCACCTGGAGGAGACGCATTTTTGACATCAACCTTGACGCATGGATGGCATTTTGTAACACCCTCTCTTCTGAGAGAAATGACCCTACTTTCATGTCGTATCCTCGAAGGGTAGGGGTCCGACTTTAATCCGTCCATCCATGGCAGGTTCGACTTTCCCATTATCTATAATGCCAATAGCACCTCCCATAGGGACACCCTTCTCTTTACCCTCCCTGATTTGTACAGCTCTATAGATAGATTTCTTAGCGAGTTCACCTCCTGTCCTGACCCCGCCTTCATAACCACTTGTAATTATCTTAGACTAATTAGGATCCTAGTCCACCAAGAGCCCGCACCTCAAGAACGCCACCTCCCACCCCTCTACTTCGACCCCAACGCCATAGATAGCAGCACCATGACTCGCCTCATGATGCGCGCTTCTCTTTTGCCATCCTTCTGTGTTGCACTACTCGAAGATATGAGCGACAACAAATTCACCCAGTGCAACCACCCCTTCCTTTCTACCACCACTCTCAAAACCCGCCTCAACCTCAAGGGCTATCTGTTGAGTCGTAGATTCCTTAACAAGGCCCCCCGCCCTCCGCCATCCCCTACTACCCGCCATTCGGATGACGAGGAGTAAACTCCCGTCATGCCCTTGTATCACATGTCTCCATGTATACGCCTCTTTATGTTTATTATATATATTTTTTTTAAAAGAAAAGAAAAAAAAAGAAAAGAAAAACAAAAAAAAGAAGCACCACAGTCACTGCACCTAGGGTTCTCCCTAGCCCCCTCCCCACTTCACACTTAGGGCACATCAAGGGTAGGACTTTCAGACCTGTCACCCTAAGACTTGCACCGCACCTCCAACGAAGCACGAACTGGGTCCTCAAGTGTGGGACGTTACCAAGGGCTTGCCCAAGGTTAGACCCATCTCCCAGTTCCACTACCACGGGCACCACACACTACACGGCGAGACAGACACACGCCTTAGGGAGTGCACAACTTTTCTTGTGGGTTATGTTCGAGTTTTAAGAAATGGCTACTCCGCGGAAGAGGATCACCCACGACATCCTTTAATGACCAAAACTTCTTTTCATGTGCCGGCATCCAGCCATTTGCCTGCTGATGGCTACCATGATTGAACCAAGTCAAGGTAGAACTGCCATTGGCATAGATCTTGGAACCTCATTTTCCAATGATCCATGCCCAACGCCTCAAGATCTACGGATCGCTTATTGATTCCACAAGCCTGAAGACCTTCAACTCAAAGACAAGGATCTTCAATCAAAGCCACGGATTTTCAAGGCAAACAACGTTCGGGGGGTTTCTCCAGAATAAATCCCTCCAATACCATCCTCCTACGGGATTGCTTATTGCTTCAAGCGTTTCTGATACTTAAAGGACGACCGGCTACATAAGGCACGCCACAACAGTGTGAAAGATGCCGTGTATCTTCATGAAACCTAAAGCACGCCGGAATCTCTCCTGGTCATTGTCCTTAAACTCCATCACCTGTCATTCACCCAACCACCTCGAAAGCAGTGTCATCCACCTACTTGTTCCGCCTAGTAGCCGACCTAACTAGCCACTATGTCTCACTGCAGTGCCATGGGACTGGCACTTGGCTAGGAGGGGGGTAATGTTACCGTGTTTCCCGCAGCACAGAGGAGCAGAAAATGGAAAAAAAAAGGAAATAGCAAAAAATGCGCACGATAAAAGTAGGAAAAGGCGCCTTGACTGGTAACCAGTCCCTGAAAAATTTAAATGTTCGAGCACGACCCTCAAAAAGCCTCGGTGTCACCCCGAGATAACAAAAGAGTAAAAGGGCGCACCATTAAAATGTGGGAGCACCCCCGAATCTTTGTAAAAGAGTGCCAGGCTCGCTCCTGTGCAAAGTGTACACATTAGTTGGGAATAGGATAAATTAGAATGGTGGGAAATGGGAAAAAGGGCCTAGGCTATGGCCGGCCATGTAAAAGAGGGAAAAGGGGATGACCGCCCAAAAAGGATTTAGGGCTTTGTATATAAAGTTGAAAAGTGAATGAGAAGCTCATTCTTTGGTGTGTGGCAAAAAGAGTCTTCTTCTTCCTCTCTTCTTCTCTCCTTCTTGCTTGTGTGTGCTCTTGAGAGAGGGAGTGTGAGAGTGTGAGGAAGTGAGTGTATGTGGGAGTGAGGGATCAAGAGGGTGAAGCTCTTCACCATCTCCTCTTCTCTTCTTCTCTTCTCTTCTCTTCTCTTCTCTTGCACGCACGGCTATGGAGGATGGAGCTTGGAGATGGAGGAGGTTTGAGGATGCTTGAGTTAGCATCAAGAATCGTGGAGCTATCGGAGTGCAAGAGAGAGGAGGGTACTCGATCGAGCATCAAGGTAAGCTCACTACACTCGTAGGATCAACGACGCGTCGGCTAGGTGAGAGATAGCCATTAGAGCTCGCTTGGGACGCTTGAACAAGAAGCGGTCCATGGGTCTTGGCGGTTGAGCGAAAGCTCCCACAAGAGGGTTACTCAATCTAAAAATCAGGGGTGAATTATAGCCTAAAGTCTAACTTTTGGAGGTTTTTGGAATGATGGGCCACTTTTTTGGGCTTAAAATTTTAAAAATAGCCCATATACACAAATATGTACAAAGCACTAAAGAGTAAGCTTTTCTAAGAACATTTTACCATACTCTCTACACTCTTGGCCTTTGATTGGCAAAACATTCACCCACCTAGTAGCAAATAAGAAATTGTGGGGGGCCCTTATCTTTTACCTTAGGAATATTGGTGTGTCTCTTGGGGGTCTTTCTACATTTCATCTTTGAGATTTACATGGGTTCCTCTACTTCTCTTCTTGTGTAAGATAATGTGCATTTACTATTCTCAATTTCACTTCATTGATAATGCTATTTATGCTTTTGTGATTGAGAGATTCATTGTTCTAACACATCTCATGGAGCATTGGTTGAGTGGCTCGATGCTTACTAGTGCTTTTAGAGAGGGTGTTGGATTACTCAAGTCTTCATATGAGTCTCTAGTTCCAACAAAATGGCGTGGACCAATGGTCATGCACATGAAGTTGAAGAATAGATATAGCGTCTCTTGTGTCACTTTGGAAGACAACCAAGATGTAGATGACTTGTTGTTGTTGACATTGGTGGTTGTGCCTCATCAAAGTTAGAGATCACATGGTTATCTCGATCTTGGTTCACTATGGGCTTATGGATGGCTCGATTGAAGGGTGCTTTAGCCCAATGATGTTACATTCACACCTCACATTGCTCCCATGAGAAAGGGACTAGCAAGAAAGGGCATGTTGAATCTTTGATGTTTTAGAGATCACATGGTTATCTCAATCTTGGTTCACTATGGGCCTATGTATGGCTCGATTGTAGGGTTCTTTTGTTGAGATATCGAGCTCCACTCGTGATATGCCAGGGTGACTGTTGTGCATTTATGTCACCGACGTGTCAGTTGCAGATGCGGTTGGTACATCGCCCATGAATAATAGCTAGATGACAGCTATCCTTATCTACTCTAGTTCGTGGCTCAGTTAGTATGCCACCTTAGTTAGTTGAGTTTGGTTTGAGACCCATATATAGGGTTCTTCTATTTCTTTGTATGAGAGTTCTTTTGGCTTCCACAACTAAGAAGAGGAAAACTGTTTTCAGCCTCCACCTTTGTGTGTATTCCCCCATTGTGCAAGTAAGAAAGCTACAAGTGAGACTCCTTCCTTCTCTCCCACAATCTTGACATGGTATCAGAGCCTTGTTCGTGGTAAGGAGCTCAAGAAAGCAAGCCAAGCTCGTGGTGTTCTGGTAAGAGGAGCAGTGTTGCTTTCATTTTCTGTTTTGGGAGCAGATCTCTGCAGGTAGCACAACCGGAAATTGCAAGAGTGCATTGTCTCAGGTTAAGACGCCCTTCGTGGTGAAGCAAGAGGGCAGTATATGCTATGGGAAAGGGCTCTAGCCCTTGGCGACCCTGTTTTTTTTATTTGAGGCCATTTCGGGGCCTGTTTTGGAGGAGGAAGTTTTCTGCACACACTCAGGAAAAGGCCTAGTTTTATGCTGTGCAGCCACTGTTCTACAGGTCGGTGAAAAGTTACTGTAGAAATTGCATCGTATGCCTGTGCACAGAGACATTGGGAGTTATAGAATCATCCTTGTTGCCTGTTGATGCAAAATCGTCACTAGGAAGTGACTGTGTGGTCAAATATCACTTTCGTCAGTTTTGCATATTTGCCCTTGTGAGGCTGAAGCTATGTTCTTTGCAGTGACAGAATTTTTTGCAGTGTTCTGTAATGGCGTCTGATTCTCTCTCACAGATTGTCACTGAAAAGCTTGACAAGAACAACTTCCAAGCATGGAAGTTTAGAATGACGAATTTCCTTATGGGAAAAGGATATTGGGAATTTGTTACAGGAAATGAAGAAGAACCAATTCTTCCTGATGTTCCCAATCAACAGCAAATGCAGGCATTTAAAGCATGGCATGAGAGAGCCAGGAAAGTTACGTACTGGCTGTCTATCAGCATTTTAGACTCTATGATTGTGCATATTCAAGATGCAAGTACGCCAAAGGAGGCATAGGATACTTTGTCAAAAATGTATAGCACAAATACGCAAGCCAGGAAAATGCAACTCAAGCAAGAGTTGCATAATGTGCAAAGAGAAAATATGAGCATCAATGACTACCTTGAATGGTCTAGGAAAGGATTATGCACAGTTTCGGACATCCATTTCAGTTCGTGAAAGATTTCCTGATTTTGAGGAGTTGATTGCTCTTCTAATTTTTGAGGAGCAAAGAAATAGTGGTGCATCTTCTTCAAGAGGAACTTCAAAAGAAACTGTCTTCTACTCAAATGCTGGAAGAGGTAGAGGCAGAGGTAGAGGAGGCCGATTTGGAGGCCATGGTAGAAATCAGAATATGCAACAAACTCAAGAAAACCAGTCCTATGGAGGAGGACGTGGTAACTCTAGAGGCAGGGGGAGCCAAAGAGGTCGTGGTGGATGGCAAAGAGGCCAAAATGCAAACAGTAATGTTGAATGCTACTACTGTGGTAAAATGGGTCATATGGCTAAAGACTACTATAAAAAGCAGAATGACATCATGAATGAAAAACTGCAACAAGGGAATTATGCATCTTCTAGTAGACAAGGTGATGATAGAAATGAGCATTTGTTTATGGTGTAGCACATGAATAATTCTGTGACAAGTGCAGAAGAAAGCAATGATGTATGGTATGTTGACTCAGGTGCATCAAACCACATGACAGGTCATGCAGAATGGATGGAGGATGCAAGGAAAATGGAAAAACCAGGATTTGTGGAGACTGGTGATGATACTGCACATCCTATTGTGCAGATTGGAAAAATTCCTTTGTCTATGCAAGATGGGAAAAAGAAATACCTATCCGATGTATTTCATGTCCCGAATATCACCAAGAATCTGGTTTCTGCTGGTCAAATGGTTGAGCAGGGCTTGCAGGTCAGATTTAATCCTCATGGATGCTTTGTTGAGGATATGAAAAATAAAGGTCGCTTGATAGCAAAAGGAAATAAGAAGGGCAGAATGTTTACGTTGGATGCAGACATGTCTGAATTGAGTGCAGCAATGTTTGCACATGGGACCGGTGTAGTTGCAGATATTGATATCTGGCATAAATGCATTGGTCATGTTAATGTACAGCGACTTAAATCAATGCAGGCCCAAAATATTGTTGCAGGATTTGAAAGGTGAGAAGGATCGAAGCTTGCACGTGAGCTATGGCAGGAGAGCAAGAGCAAGAAAGAGAGAGACAAGAAATGGGAACTCCAACAGTCACAATGTGTGATCGGGCCTTCCTTTATTCAAACTGTCACTAAAAGAATAAAGAATAAAGTGACGTGACGGGCGCCCGCCACCTGCAGTGTGCAGTGGCGGGTACTGTCAGTGTAGTAATACACGGGGCGGCACGTGTTGGGGGTAAAGGCGCCTCCGCCGTGCCGCCCCGTGTATTACTACACAGACAGTACCCGCCACTGCACACTGCAGGTGGCGAGCGCCCATCACGTCACTTTATTCTTTATTCTTTTAGTGACAGTTTGAATAAAGGAAGGTCCGGTCACACATTGTGACTGTTGGAGTTCCCATTTCTTGTCTCTCTCTTTCTTGCTCTTGCTCTCCCGCCATAGCTCGCGTGCAAGCTTCGATCCTTCTCACCTTTCAACTGGTATCAGAGCTTGGTATTCTCTTGCTCGAGCTCGACTCGATGCTTCCCGACCTTCGCATCGACTCGCTTCATGCATTGGATCTCCATCCCGGCAGCCATATCCGATCTCCCCGAGCTCCCGTCACTCCCCGGCTTCCCGAGCACCTTCCCAGCCTATTGAGGCACCTTCAAGGCATTGATACTGAGGTATTTGATCATTCTTTCAAGGTTTTATTTCAGTCTACAGGTTGCAAACAGCAAGGGCAGCCATGGCTTCAAACCCTTGAAGCTTATTCCCCTCATATTGTGCCTTACACCTATCAAGGCTCAAAGAGGCTTGTCATAGGCCTTTGATAGGCCCTTCTTGAGCCCCCCATTACCCCCTTTTCAGCCCATGTGGAGCAGCAGCAAGTTCAGCACCAACAGGGCAGATTGCATCATTTTTTTCCAGGCTGTGAGCACTCATCTACTTCAGCTCCACACTTGGCCATTGCTTCTTGCTCTCTACCTTGATCAAGAGGGCTATAGAATTCATGTTTGATGTCATTCAAGCTTTGGGCATTGGTCTTGATCATTTGGGACTGATTTCTTCAGATTTGGGACTGTCATAAATTGTCATAACAGGCTGAAAACAGGGCAGCACCATTGGCATTGGCATTTGATGCTTATACTCTACTCCGGTTACCTTGTTTGATGCCCGTATGCGGTCTACTTCCTACCCGGATGTATTGGGGATGTATGCATTTGGTTTGACCATGATTTTGGCTTGAATTCGGGGCTGAAATCTATTGTTTAGAACAGTAAATACATGCTGGAATAAAAGTGGGCTGAAGGTACTTTACATGCTTTGGCACTTACCTACCGATACCGGATGTATGCTTTGAGCTTTGGCATGATGTCTCTGACATTTGGGGACGACTTGGAGCATATGTATGAGATTATGAGATGCTTTTGAGCTTCGCATTAGCTCCATCTTCATTGGCATTTGGACTGACTTGGCATGCTCGTGGACCACCTATGCTTCATGTCTCTGCTTGACAGTTAGGCTTTTGCATTACATGCTTTGGTTCGTGACATATGCTATTTGGTTCGTGTATGCAATACCGACATTTGGAGCTTGGATTTGGATGTATTTGAGCATTCTCGGCTTACTTGATCACTGATCTTGGTTGCTATTTGGATATCATTGAATTGACCGAGAGCGTATTTGGGCTTATGTATTGCTTCATGGTTAATACGACCGGTGCTTCATGTATGTCATGCTCTCTTGGATGCGCTTGATGCATTGACAGGGTCACTTATCACTGGTGCTTTCTCTTGGGTTGTTTGAGCTTCTGAGCTCGCTTTGTATGCCTTTTGTGCTAGTGGGAGCATTTTACATGCTTGCTTGACCTTTGACAGTTGCATGCTATTGGAGCACTTACATGTATTTGGAGCAGTTTATGTCTTGAGCAGCTACATACGCATTGAGACTTTGGGATCATACTCTGATCTTTATGGATATGAATTGATGTACTCTTGGTTCACAGGATGCTTATGAGCTGAGTCTCATATTTGGATCTTTCTCTTTGAGCAGACACCTATTTGTGTCAGGTTTTGGCAGTTACAGGAACACTTTGCCTAGAGTGTCTGGGGAGTGCCTTTCACTGGCAGATGTTATTTTGACATGCTTCGGTGTTGAGCTCATGTTCTTTTCACTGTCATTGGCCTTGCTTATGTCCATTTCATGCTGGCTTTGGACCTAGCATTGTTTGCTTGACATTGGATCCTATTTTGGGACAGTTTGCTCTCTAGACTGCATACCTGCAATTTATTACAGCAAGCAGTTATTGGTGGACTGAGGTGTACTTTTCATGCTGAAATATCCTGATTTGGTGTACCGCACCTAGTACTAAGTGGGCAGCAACTTTTGGCACACTTTGCTCGCCCTTTGGACCCCGTTTTGGTCATTTTTGGGCAGTTTCTGCAGTAAAACAGCAAGCAGTTTTGGGCTGTTTGGGCATTTCCAGCCTGCATAATGGCGTCATCTTCGCATGATAGTGCCATGTTTAACATTACAAAGTTGGATGGTACCAACTACTCTTACTGGAAGAGTCAAATATTGCAGGTTTTGGTGCAGAAATCTCAGATTAAGCCACTTCGGTTGAGTGGGGAGCAGCCTGAAACCATGGACAATGACGACTGGCTTGAACTTGATGAGCTATGCAAGTCCACGATTGTATTGTCTCTCACTGAACATGTACATTATAATGTATTTGAGGAAGCACAGAGTGCATGGGATCTATGGAATAAGATCAAGAATCTTTATGATAAGAAAATTCTGGCGAGTCAAATGTACTGGTTGAAGCAGCTTATGGATCTGCGCATGAAGGATAATGCGACTATGTCTGCTCACTTGAGCCAGTTCCATTCTATATTGAAGAACCTGACTTCGCAGGATATCACCTTTGGAGAGGAAGTAACTCCTCTTTTCTTGCTTGGGACTCTGAATGAGTCATGGGATGTTTTCCGTACTGCTCTTTGTGCCTCTAGTGCTACTCTAAAATTGGCAGATGTTGAGAGTGCTCTTCTTCAGGAAGAGGTGAATCACAAAAAATTGGATGCCTCTCGTGGTAGTCATGCTTTGACAGTTAGAGGCAGGAATGACAGGTATGACCGTGGTAATGGTCGAGGCCGTGACTCGCAGAAGGGTCGGTCTAAATCTCGTGGCAAGTCGCGTAGTAAGTCGCGTGGGCGCAATGCAAATGTCACTTGTCATCATTGTGGAAAAAAGGGCCATATTAGACCACAGTGTCATGAGTTGCGCAATGAGAAGCGCAACGATAAGGGGAAAGATAAAGTGCAGGAGAAGTCCTCTAATCGCAGCATAGTACCTGCGAAGTCCAACGTCAAGATTGAGGAAATTAATGTCACGCAGACTGAGGAGTCCGATGGTGGTGATGAGTTTATACTTGCAGCTAGTTCTTCTGATGCTTCACACTTGACTGAGACACCTAGTATGTATGCACAGTGCTGGTTATTGGATTCAGGTGCGTCCTTCCATGTGACACCTTACCGTGAGTGGTTTCACTCTTACCGTACTGTATCTGGATCAGTCAGACTTGGAGATGACAGGTCTCTTGATATTGTGGGCTGTGGAGATATTCAGTTGCAGTTTTCCACTGGCAGTTCCTTTTTGCTCAGGGATGTACGTCATGTACCTGCGCTTACGCGCAGTCTTATGTCTGCAGGACAGTTGGATGATGTAGGGTTTCATGTCTGTTTTGGGGATTCTGCCTGGAAGATCACCAAAGGCAGACTTGTGCTTGCTAGAGGCGCCAAGTCTGGCAGCCTCTATCCTCTTGTTGTATCTGGGTCCTCAGTTGACCATGTTTTGGCAGTGGGTTCTATCCCACATGTATCACTTTGGCATGCCCGTTTGGGGCATATGTCTTTGAAGGGAATGAAAATGTTATCTGGTTTGCAGTATCTTCCGCCTTTGGACTATGCACGTTTTGACTCGTGTGATCATTGTCTTTATGGTAAGCAGAATAGGTCTACCCATAAGAAATCAGGTAGGCCACGCCTGAGTGAGCCCTTGGCATTGGTGCATTCCGATGTTTGTGGGCCTATGCCTTGCATGTCTATGGGTGGCGCGAAGTACTTCGTTACCTTCATTGATGATTTTTCTAGGAAAGTGTGGGCTTATCCCATAAAGCAGAAGTCCGATGTCTTGGCAGTTTTTCAGAGATGGCTTGCTCTTGTTGAGAACCAGACTGGGTATAGGCTGAAATGCCTTAGGACAGATAATGGGGGAGAATATGTCTCGCATGCTTTTGAGCAGTTTTGTGATGACAGGGGTATTAAGCGTCAGTTGACCGCCCCTTACACCCCACCCCATAATGGTTTGGCTGAGCGCATGAACAGGACTATTCAGGAGCGTGTGCGCTCTATGCTTAGCCATGCAGGCCTACCCCAGAGTTTTTGGGCTGAGGCAGTTAGTACGGCAGTGCATGTCATAAACCGATCGCCTTCCAGTGGATTGGATTTCCGGGTTGCAGAGGAAGTTTGGGCTGGTAAGCCACCCTCTTATGCGCATCTCCGTGTCTTTGGATGTGAGGCATTCTGCCATGTGCCCAAGGACAAGAGGAGTAAATTGGATCCAAAGAGCATTAAATGCATATTCCTTGGCTATGGTGAGTCAGGAGAGATGGGCTATCGCCTATGGGATCCACAGGCGCGGAAAATAGTACGCAGCCATGATGTCGTCTTCCATGAAGACAAGATGCACAGGCAGCCTGAGAAGGTGGTTGAGATCCGCAGAGTGATCTTTCAGGAGGAGCCTAGAGCTCCAGCACAGCCAGTAGTACAGCCTGCAGCAGTTCCTCCACAGGGCCAGGATGTTGGACAGGCAGTTAGACAGGCAGCAGAGCCTGCGGTGAGACGGTCTGCTAGAGACAGACGTCCACCTGACAGATTTCAGCCCTCTATGCATTATGTTTTGGTTACAGATGCAGGAGAGCCTTTCACTTATGATGAGGCTATGCGCAGGGGTGACAGTCACTCCTGGGAGAGGGCTATGCAGTCTGAGATAGACTCCTTGCATAAGAATGAGACTTGGGATTTGGTTGCCTTGCCTAAGGGTAAGAAGGCTTTGCCATGCAAGTGGGTGTATAAGCTGAAAAGTACCCCTAGACACCCCAAGCCGGCATACAAGGCTAGATTGGTAGCAAAGGGTTTTAAGCAGGAACATGGTGTGGACTTTGATGAGGTCTTCTCTCCTGTGGTTAAGATGACCACCCTGCGCTTAGTCTTGGCTTTGGTTGCACAGCTTGACTTAGATCTATATCAGATGGATGTCAAGACGGCTTTTCTACATGGGGACTTGCATGATGAGATCTATATGGATCAGCCTAAGGGCTTTGCAGAACCTGGTAGGGAGCACCTAGTGTGCAAGTTGAAGAAGAGCTTGTATGGCTTGAAGCAGGCACCTAGGAAATGGTATCATAAGTTTGATGCCTTTATGCAGTCACAGGGCTACAGCAGGAGTGCTATGGATCCGTGTCTTTACACGAAGAAAGCCCGTGATGGCAGTTTGCTTATCTTGGTACTCTATGTTGATGATATGCTGATAGCAGGGAAAGCTCATGATGAGCTAGATGCTCTTAAATCTCAGCTGAAGAAGAGCTTTGAGATGAAGGATTTGGGACAGGCCTCACATATACTTGGGATGCGCATTAAGCGCGATAGGCATCAGGGGCTTTTGTATCTCTCACAGCGGGAGTACATTCATAAAGTCCTTGAGCGCTTCTGCATGCAGGACGTAAAGCCTATTGGCTGTACATTACCTTCTTATGTGAAGGTATCACAGGCCGATTGTCCGCAGATAGATGAGCAGAGGGCCGAGATGGCCAAGATCCCTTATGCTTCAGCCGTGGGTAGTTTGATGTATGCTATGATAGCCACTCGTCCAGATATTGCGCATGCAGTTGGTGTTGTGGCACGCTATATGGCTACACCTGGCAGCAGACATTGGGATGCCGTGAAGGGTATCATGAGGTACCTGAAGGGCACAGCAGATATGTGTATTTGCTATGGCAGCCAGGATACAGGGGTCGTGGGGTACACTGACTCCGATTATGCAGGACATGGAGATAGTAGGAAGTCCACTTCTGGCTATGTATTCACCTATGCTGGAGGGGCTGTCTCTTGGATGTCCAGGGTTCAGAAGTGTACGGCTTTGTCTACCACTGAGGCCGAGTATGTTGTAGCCACTGAGGCTTGCAAGGAGGCCATATGGTTAGGCCGTCTAGTTGCTGACCTTGGGATTGATGCTACACCTACACTGCATTCGGATTCTATGAGTGCCATTCAGTTGGCTAAGAATCCGGTCTTCCATGCGAAGACAAAACACATTGAGGTGAGGTATCACTTCATACGTGGTGTCGTGGAGGACAAGTCTGTTGACCTTGTCAAGATCTCCACTGACGAGAATCTTGCAGATCTGCTCACGAAGAGCCTCACTACTGAGCGCTTTGCCTTCCTCAGGAGGTTGATGGGCGTTGGATGAGATGTCACCTTTCATCATCCCTTGTACCTATGTACATTTGTACTGTCTTTTCTTTTTCTTTTCTCTCTCACTAGGGCAGATTCGCCTTTAAGTGGGAGGTTGTTGGGGGTAAAGGCGCCTCCGCCGTGCCGCCCCGTGTATTACTACACTGACAGTACCCGCCACTGCACACTGCAGGTGGCGGGCGCCCGTCACGTCACTTTATTCTTTATTCTTTTAGTGACAATTTGAATAAAGGAAGGTCCGGTCACACATTGTTACTGTTGGAGTTCCCATTTCTTGTCTCTCTCTTTCTTGCTCTTGCTCTCCCGCCATAGCTCGCGTGCAAGCTTCGATCCTTCTCACCTTTCAGCATGGCGGAGGCGTCTTTACCCCCAACAACCTCCCACTTAAAGGCGAATCTGCCCTAGTGAGAGAGAAAAGAAAAAAGAAAAGACAGTATAAATGTACATAGGTACAAGGGATGAGGAAAGGCGACATCTCATCCAACGCCCATCAACCTCCTGAGGAAGGCAAAGCGCTCAGTAGTGAGGCTCTTTGTGAGCAGATCTACAGGATTCTCGTCAGTGGAGATCTTGACAAGGTCAACAGACCTGTCCTCCATGACACCACGTATGAAGTGATACCTCACCTCAATGTGTTTCGTCTTCGCATGGAAGACCGGATTCTTAGCCAACTGAATGGCACTCATAGAATCCGAATGCAGTGTAGGTGTAGCATCAATCCCAAGGTCAACAACTAGACGGCCTAACCATATGGCCTCCTTACAAGCCTCACTGGCTGCAATATACTCGGCCTCAGTGGTAGACAAAGACGTACACTTCTAAACCCTGGACATCCAAGAGACAGCCCCTCCAGCATAGGTGAATACATAGCCAGAAGTGGATTTCCTACTATCTGC
This sequence comes from Lygodium microphyllum, assembly GCF_053477565.2. NCBI lineage: Eukaryota > Viridiplantae > Streptophyta > Polypodiopsida > Schizaeales > Lygodiaceae > Lygodium > Lygodium microphyllum. The sequence goes on from NC_141158.1 coordinate 118,710,477, forward strand.
ATGTCCTGCATAATCGGAGTTAGTGTATCCCACGACCCCTGTATCCTGGTTGCCATAGCAAATACACATATCTACTGTGCCCTTCAGGTACCTCATGATACCCTTCACGGCATCCCAATGTCTGCTGCCAGGTGTAGCCATATAGCGTGCCACAACACCAACTGCATGCGCAATATCTGGACGAGTGGCTATCATGGCATACATCAAACTGCCCACGACTGAAGCATAAGGGATCTTAGCCATCTCGGCCCTCTGCTCATCTGTCTGCGGACAATCGGCCTGTGATATCTTCACATAAGAAGGTAATGGACAGCCAATAGGCTTTACGTCCTGCATGCAGAAGCGCTCAAGGACTTTATGAATGTACTCCCGCTGTGAGAGATACAAAATCCCCTGATGCCTATCGTGCTTAATGCGCATCCCAAGTATATGTGAGGCCTGTCCCAAATCCTTCATCTCAAAGCTCTTCTTCAGCTGAGATTTAAGAGCATCTAGCTCATCATGAGCTTTCCCTGCTATCAGCATATCGTCAACATAGAGTACCAAGATAAGCAAACTGCCATCACGGGCTTTCTTCCTGTAAAGACATGGATCCATAGCACTCCTGCTGTAGCCCTGTGACTGCATAAAGACATCAAACTTATGATACCATTCCCTAGGTGCCTGCTTCAAGCAATACAAGCTCTTCTTCAACTTGCACACTAGGTGCTCCGTGCCAGGTTCTGCAAAGCCCTTAGGTTGATCCATATAGATCTCATCATGCAAGTCCCCATGTAGAAAAGCCGTCTTGACATCCATCTGATATAGATCTAAGTCAAGCTGTGCAACCAAAGCCAAGACTAAGCGCAGGGTGGTCATCCTAACCACATGAAAGAAGACCTCATCAAAGTCCACACCATGTTCCTGCTTAAAACCCTTTGCTACCAATCTAGCCTTATATGCCGGCTTGGGGTGTCCAGGGGTACTTTTCAGCTTGTACACCCACTTGCATGGCAAAGCCTTCTTGCCCTTAGGCAAGGCAACCAAATCCCAAGTCTCATTCTTATGCAGGGAGTCTATCTCAGACTGCATAGCCCTCTCCCAGGAGTGACTGTCACCCCTGCGCATAGCCTCATCATAAGTGAAAGGCTCTCCTGCATCTGTACCCAAAACATAATGCATAGAGGGCTGAAATCTGTCAGGTGGACGTCTGTCTCTAGCAGACTGTCTCACCGCAGGCTCTGCTGCCTGTCTAACTGCCTGTCCAACACCCTGGCCCTGTGGAGGAACTGCTGCCGGCTGTACTACTGGCTGTACTGGAGCTCTAGGCTCCTCCTGAAAGATCACTCTGCGGATCTCAACCACCTTCTCAGGCTGCCTGTGCATCTTGTCTTCATGGAAGACGACATCATGGCTGCGTACTATTTTCCGCGCCTGCGGATCCCATAAGCGATAGCCCATCTCTCCTGACTCACCATAGCCAAGGAATATGCATTTAATGCTCTTTGGATCCAATTTACTCCTCTTGTCCTTGGGCACATGGCAGAATGCCTCACATCCAAAGACACGGAGATGCGCATAAGAGGGTGGCTTACCAGCCCAAACTTCCTTTGCAACCTGGAAATCCAATCCACTGGAAGGCGATCGGTTTATGACATGCACTGCCGTACTAACTGCCTCAGCCCAAAAACTCTGGGGTAGGCCTGCATGGCTAAGCATAGAGCGCACACGCTCCTAAATAGTTCTGTTCATGCGCTCAGCCAAACCATTCTGGGGTGGGGTGTAAGGGGCGGTCAACTGACGCTTAATACCCCTGTCATCACAAAACTGCTCAAAAGCATGCGAGACATATTCTCCCCCATTATCTGTCCTAAGGCATTTCAACCTATACCCAGTCTGGTTCTCAACAAGAGCAAGCCATCTCTGAAAAACTGCCAAGACATCGGACTTCTGCTTTATGGGATAAGCCCACACTTTCCTAGAAAAATCATCAATGAAGGTAACGAAGTACTTCGCGCCACCCATAGACATGCAATGCATAGGCCCACAAACATCGGAATGCACCAATGCCAAGGCCTCACTCATGCGTGGCCTACCCGATTTCTTATGCGTAGACCTATTCTGCTTACCATAAAGACAATGATCACACGAGTCAAAACATGCATAATCCAAAGGCGGAAGATACTGCAAACCAGATAACATTTTCATTCCCTTTAAAGACATATGCCCCAAACGGGCATGCCAAAGTGATACATGTGGGATAGAGCCCACTGCCAAAACGTGGTCTACAGAAGACCCAGATACAACAAGAGGATAGAGGCTGCCAGCCGTGGCACCTCTAGCAAGCACAAGTCTGCCTTTGGTGATCTTCCAGGCAAAATCCCCAAAACAGACATGAAACCCTGCATCATCCAACTGTCCTGCAAACATAAGACTGCGCGTAAGCGCAGGTACATGACGTACATCCTTGAGCAAAAAGGAACTGCCAGTGGAAAATTGCAACTGAATATCTCCACAGCCCACAATATCAAGAGACCTGTCATCTCCAAGTCTGACTGATCCAGATACAGTACGGTAAGAGTGAAACCACTCACGGTAAGGCGTCACATGGAAGGACGCACCTGAATCCAATAACCAGCACTGTGCATACATACTAGGTGTCTCAGTCAAGTGTGAAGCATCAGAAGAACTAGCTGCAAGTATAAACTCATCACCACCATTGGACTCCTCAGTGTGCGTGACATTAATTTCCTCAATCTTGACGCTGGACTTCGCAGGTACTATGCTGCGATCAGAGGACTTCTCCTGCACTTTATCTTTCCCCTTATCCTTGCGCTTCTCATTGCGCAACTCATGACATTGTGGTCTAATATGGCCCTTTTTCCCACAATGATAACAAGTGACATTTGCATTGCGACCACGCGACTTACTACGCGACTTGCCACAAGATTTAGACCGACCCTTCTGCGAGTCACGGCCTCGGCCATTACCACGGTCATACCTGTCATTCCTGCCTCTAACTGTCAAAGCATGACTACCACGAGAGTCATCTAAGTTTTTGCGATTCACCTCTTCCTGAAGAAGAGCACTCTCAACATCTGCAGATTTTAGAGTAGCACTAGAGGCACAAAGAGCAGTACGAAAAACCTCCCATGACTCATTCAGAGTCCCAAGCAAGAAAAGAGGAGTTACTTCCTCTCCAAAGGTGATACCCTGCGAAGTCAGGTTCTTCAGTATAGCATGGAACTGGCTCAAGTGAGCAGACATAGTCGCATTATCCTTCATGCGCAGATCCATAAGCTGCTTCAACCAGTACATCTGACTTGCCGGACTTTTCTTATCATAAAGATTGTTGATCTTATTCCATAGATCCCATGCACTCTGTGCTTCCTCAAATACATTATAATGTACCTGTTCAATGAGAGACAATACAATCGTGGACTTGCATAGCTCATCAAGTTCAAGCCAGTCGTCATTGTCCATAGTTTCAGGCTGCTCCCCACTCAACCGAAGTGGCTTAATCTGAGATTTCTGCACCAAGACCTGCCAAAATTGACTCTTCCAGTAAGAGTAGTTGGTACCATCCAACTTTGTAATGTTAAAGATGGCACTATCATGCGAAGATGACGCCATTATGCAGGCTGGAAATGCCCAAACAGTCCAAAACTGCTTGTTGTTTTACTGCAGAAACTGCCCAAAAATGACCAAAACGGGGTCCAAAGGGCGAGCAAAGTGTGCCAAAAGTTGCTGCCCACTTAGTACTAGGTGCGGTACACCAAATCAGGATATTTCAGCATGAAAAGTACACCTCAGTCCACCAATAACTGCTTGCTGTAATAAATTGCAGGTATGCAGTCTAGAGAGCAAACTATCCCAAAATAGGATCCAATGTCAAGCAAACAATGCTAGGTCCAAAGCCGGCATGAAACGGACATAAGCAAGGACAATGACAGTGAAAAGAACATGAGCTCAACACCGAAGCATGTCAAAATAACATCTGCCAGTGAAAGGCACACCCCCAGACACTCTAGGCAAAGTGTTCCTGTAACTGCCAAAACCTGACACAAATAGGTGTCTGCTCAAAGAGAAAGATCCAAATATGAGACTCAGCTCATAAGCATCCTGTGAACCAAGAGTACATCAATGCATATCCATAAAGATCAGAGTATGATCCCAAAGTCTCAATGCATATGTAGCTCAAGACATAAACTGCTCCAAATACATGTAAGTGCTCCAATAGCATGCAACTGTCAAAGGTCAAGCAAGCATGTAAAATGCTACCACTGGCACAAAAGGTGTACAAAGCGAGCTCAGAAGCTCAAACAACCCAAGAGAAAGCACCAGTGATAAGTGACCCTGTCAATGCATCAAGCGCATCCAAGAGAGCATGACATACATGAAGCACCGGTCGTATTAACCATGAAGCAATACATAAGCCCAAATAAGATCTCACTCAACTCAATGACATCCAAATAGCAACCAAGATTAGTGATCAAGTAAGCCGGGAATGCTCAAATACATCCAAATCCAAGCTCCAAATGTCGGTATGGCATACACGAACCAAATAGCATATGTCACAAACCAAAGCATGTAATGCAAAAGCCTAACTGTCAAGCAGAGACATGAGGCATAGGCGGTCCACGAGCATGCCAAGTTGGTCCAAATGCCAGTGAAGACGGAGCTAATGCGAAGCTCAAAAGCATCCCATAATCTCATACATATGCTCCAAGTCGTCCCCAAATGTCAGAGACATCATGCCAAAGCTCAAAGCATACATCCGGTATCGGTAGGTAAGTGCTAAAGCATGTAAAGTACCTTCAGCCCACTGTTATTCCAGCATGTATTTACTGTTCTAAACAGTAGATTTCAGCCCCGAATTCAAGCCAAAATCATGGTCAAACCAAATGCATACATCCCCAATACATCCGGGTAGGAAGTAGACCGCATACGGGCATCAAATAAGGTAACCGGAGTGGAGTATAAGCATCAAATGCCAATGCCAAGTGTGGCTGCCCTGTTTCCAGCACTATATAACAGTAAATAATAGTTCCAAATCAGCCAATATTTCAAGCCAAAATCATGGCATAATCATGTGCATACATTCCCAAGGCACTAGGCATCATGTAGACCGCATACGGGCATCAAATAGCACAACCGGAATGGAGTATAAGCAACAAATGCTAATGCCAATGGTGCTGCCCTATTTTCAGCCTATTATGATAGTTTATGACAGTCCCAAATCTGAAGAAATCAGCCCCAAATGATCAAGACCAATGCCCAAAGCTTGAATGACATCAAACATGAAGTCTATAGCCCTCTTGATCAAGGTAGAGAGCAAGAAGCAATGGCCAAGTGTGGAGCTGAAGTAGACGAGTGCTAACAACCTGGAAAAAAAATGGTGCAATATGCCCTGTTGGTGCTGAACTTGCTGCTGCTTCACATGGGCTGAAAAGGGGGTAATGGGGGGCTCAAGAAGGGCCTATCAAAGGCCTATGACAAGCCTCTTTGAGCCTTGATAGGTGTAAGGCACAATATGAGGAGAATAAGCTTCAAGGGTTTGAAGCCATGGCTGCCCTTGCTATTTGCAACCTGTAGACTGAAATAAAACCCTGAAAGAATGATCAAATACCTCAGTATCAATGCCTTGAAGGTGCCTCAATAGGCCAGGAAGGTGCTCGGGAAGCCGGGGAGTGACGGGAGCTCGGGGAGATCGGATATGGCTGCCGGGATGGAGATCCAATGCGTGAAGGGAGTCGATGCGAAGGTAGAGAAGCACCGAGTCGAGCTCGAGAAAGAGGAAGCCAAGCTCTGATACCAGTTGAAAGGTGAGAAGGATCGAAGCTTGCACGCGAGCTATGGCGGGAGAGCAAGAGCAAGAAAGAGAGAGACAAGAAATGGGAACTCCAACAGTCACAATGTGTGACCGGGCCTTCCTTTATTCAAACTGCCACTAAAAGAATAAAGAATAAAGTGACGTGACGGGCGCCCGCCACCTGCAGTGTGCAGTGGTGGGTACTGTCAGTGTAGTAATACACGGGGCGGCACGGCGGAGGGGCCTTTACCCCCAACAGGATTGCCAAAATTCAAGGTTGCAGAAACGCATAAGGTATGTGAAGCCTGTTAGTTTGGAAAACAGGCAAGGAAACCATTTCCTAGACATGTTCAAGAGAGTAAGAAGCCATTGGAATTAATCCACTCTGATGTGTGGACTACTAAAGGTGCATCTCTTGGAGGCTGTCATTATTTTGTCACTTTTATTGATGACTATAGCAGAAAAGTTTGGGTGTATTTTATGAAAAAGAAAAGTGAAGTTTTTGGGCATTTCAAAACTCTTAAAGCTATAGTTGAAAAAGAAACAGGCCTACAAATAAAATGCCTAAGGTCAGATGGAGGGGGAGAGTACCTCTCAAATGAGTTTGCAAGGTTCCTGCAAGAGCATGGCATAAAGCAGCAATATTCATGCAGTCATACCCCACAACAAAATGGAATTGCAGAAAGGAAAAACATGCATATTGGAGAGGTATCTCGTGCCATGCTCAACGAAAAAGACTTGCTAGATTTTTACTGGGCTGAAGCAGTTGCTACAGCAGTCTATATAATGAACATGACTTCCACTGTAGCAATACATGGGATGACTCTAGAGGAGAGGTATACTGGTAGGAAACCAGATATTTCTCATTTGAAAATTTTTGGTTGCATTGCCTATGTACATGTGCCAGATGAGTTGAGATCCAAGTTGGATCCAAAAGCTGAGAAGTGCATCTTTATTGGTTACTCTCTGCAACAAAAAGGGTATAGATGCTATAACCCTTCTACTTGTAAGTTTACAGTGAGCAGAGATGTTGTTTTTGATGAGATGAGTAGCTGGTATAAACCAGTAAATGTGATTGATGATGTAGATGCACAAAATGGTAATGCTGCACAGAATTCACAGCAGCAGTCACACAAAATATTAGTGGACCTAGAGCGTTCTCTAGTAGTGGTTCACATTCTTCGCCATGGACAACAGGCAGATTGAGATCAGGAGAATCTTCACAAAGCAATGCAGATAGTGGTATGCAGGTATCACGAAAAGGAAAAGAGAAGGTTGATCAGCCCATGTTTGATGTGAATGCAGGTCACTCTTATGTGGATGGTGAATCCAGTGGCTCAGAACAGAGCATTGATGATGAGTTGGGTATTCCTTCTATTGTTACACCTGGAGTAAGGAAGACCAAGGATGTTTTGAGAGCACCTGGGAGTGAACCTACTTTGCGCAGGTCTACGAGAGCTAGGTATCCTGTGGATAGACTGAAATATGATGGATTTACAGCCATTCACTATGCATATATGGTCAAAGTGATACAAGAACCAGAACCCACTTCTTTTGAGCAAGCCATGGGAAAAGAAAAATGGGAGAAAGCCATGGATGAAGAAATGGATGCCTTGGAAGCAAATGCTACATGGGAATTGGTACCTTTGCCTAAAGGTAAGAATGCAATTGGCTGTAAGTGGGTTTTCTATGAACAGATACAAGGCAAGATTAGTAGTCAAGGGGTATGCACAAACATATGGCATTGACTATGAAGAAACATTCAGTCCAGTTGCAAGGATGGCAACTGTAAGAGCAGTCATTGCTATGGCTGCATCAAAGGGATGGTCTTTACATCAGATGGATGTAAAGAATGCCTTCTTGCATGCTGATTTGCAAGAAGAGGTCTATATGGAGCAGCCACCAGGTTATGTGCATGCTGTTCATCCTGAGTTTGTTTGCAGGTTGAAGAAAGCCTTGTATGGCTTGAAGCAAGCACCTAGAGCATGGTCTGACAAGATAGGACAGTATCTTGTCACTATTGGCTTTCAGATTTCCAAGGCAGATTTCTTACTTTATGTGAGAAAAACAGAGAAAAGTATTATGCTACTTGTCATTTATGTTGATGATTTGATTATCACAGGTGATAGTGATGAAGATATCTTTCATGTGAAAATGCTATTGAAGCAGAAGTTTGAGATGAAGGATTTGGGAGAGCTGCATTATTTCTTAGGCATTGAGGTGATTAGATCACCAAGTGGGATACAGCTCTTGCAAAGGCAGTATGGATTGGACATGCTGTCCAAATATGGGATGACAGGCTGTAAGCCTATTTCAGTTCCTTTGGAGCAGAATGTGAAGCTGAGCGCAGATGCAGGTGAGCTTCTGGAAGACCCTACTATGTACAGACGCATAGTAGGAAGCTTGATTTATATGACTATTACCAGGCCAGATTTGAGCTATGCTGTTGGATTGGTAAGTCAGTTTATGCAGGCTCCAAGGAAACCACATTTGGATGCGACTAGACGCATACTCAGGTATGTGAAGTCCACATTGCAGTATGGACTATTTTATGAGATTGGGGTTCAGATAGAGTTGCATGGATACACTGATGCTGATTGGGCTGGTAGCATTTCTGATAGACGATCTACCAGTGGATATGTGTTCTCTTTTGGGAGTGCTGCAGTCACTTGGAGCAGCAAGAAACAGCCTACAGTTGCCTTGTCGAGTACAGAGGCTGAGTACAGGGGCGCAGCAATGGCTGCATGTGAGGTAGCTTGGTTGCATAAGCTACTTTATGATATGCATCAGCCTACAGATGGGCCAGTTGTCATTTATTGTGACAACATGAGTAGTATACACTTGGTAAATAACCCAGTCTATCATGCTAGAACAAAGCACATTGAGGTGCATTATCACTATGTGCAGGAGAGGGTTTTACTAGGTCTTATTGATCTAGTTTATGTCAGCACAGAGGATCAGGTAGCTGATATATTTACGAAGGCATTGGGCGCAGAGAAGCTGTGCAAGTTCAGAGACCTGCTTGGTGTGCAGGAATTGGGATTAAGCTCGAGGGGGAGTGTTGAGATATCGAGCTCCACTCGTGATATGCCAGGGTGACTGTTGTGCATTTATGTCACCGACGTGTCAGTTGCAGATGCGGTTGGTACACCGCCCATGAATAATAGCTAGATGACAGCTATCCTTATCTACTCTAGTTCGTGGCTCAGTTAGTATGCCACCTTAGTTAGTTGAGCTTGGTTTGAGACCCATATATAGGGTTCTTCTATTTCTTTGTATGAGAGTTCTTTTGGCTTCCACAACTAAGAAGAGGAAAACTGTTTTCAGCCTCCACCTTTGTGTGTATTCCCCCGTTGTGCAAGCAAGAAAGCTACAAGTGAGACTCCTTCCTTCTCTCCCACAATCTTGACATCTTTAGCCCAATGAGGTTACATTCAAACCACACATTGCTCCCATGAGAGAGGGGCCAATGAGAAAGGGCATGTTGAATCTTTGATGTTTTGGTGTGGTAGACAATGTGCATTGCAATCTCTCGTACTTATGTTCTTCATATTATAAGGGGGGTCATGGAGTCTTGGGTTGAATTCCTCACAAATTGAGCAAGCACAAATACATTATGGATATGTATTACCTTTAGGTCCATGTTGAATATTGACATGTCAAAGTTCAAATGCCCTTGCCATAGGGGGGAGCATCTTGGGGTTTTTTGACATGCTAGGTGTGAAGTCTAGTTTCATGGTTGGCTTACTAGTGGCTATATAATGGGCAGCTATTAGATCTCTCTTCCTTCACTTCCTTTCGACTTCATGGGAGACACTACCTTGGTTCTTTGGTGCTCACCAAGAGTACTACTTCATTCCTCATGGTGCCAATCAATGTCTTAGTAGTTATTATTTGGGCACATGATATACATTCTACGTATTCTACACATTCTATATGACATCTTGTCATGTATTTGTTATGTCTCGTGGATCATTGTCGGTGGATTTTGTACCCTATTGCATTGTACATTTCATGTTTCTTATGTTTGATTATCACGTTGTGTTGTTCTTTTGCCTTAGTTGTTTAGCATTATTCTAACGATGGTGTTGTAGGGTGGGGGAGGTTGCGTGTCAACATGACTTCATGATCTTGACACAAAATCCAATGCAAAAAGCTAGGTATGGGGTGGCTCCATTTTACAATAGAGGGGATTGTGTCAACCTCATCACCTCTTGAGGATCTCTTGCAAGGGATCCAACCCATGTTTAGCTGGTGAGATAGCATATAAACATGTCATTTCCGCATGTGTGAAGTTAATGTTGGTGGTAGGGACATTTCTTTAGTGGAGTAACCATGCGGAAATGCATTCTATGACCATCGATGTCCACTACCATCATGTGAATGCAGTCTCTAAAAGTTAATGATATATTTTGTGAGATCTAAGAAAATGGGGATTCATATGTGCAAAAATCATGGTCATTGAGAGGTCTCTTATGATGCCTGTGTGAGGAAAAGCTGGTTGGGTGAGCATGTGGAGAATGAAGATAGATAAAGCATGCGTTACCATTCCTAAGGGGAACGAAAATGGGGGAGGCCGCTGGTGCTGCCTTGGCGTTACTGGCCGCCCCGGCACCTCACCTCTCGCCACCACATTCCTCCTCAGCCCCCCCTCAGGGCATCCTGAAGCCCTCGCCGCCCCTCTGGGCGCCGCCGCCGCCTCCTCCGCAGAAGAAAAAGCAGCCCTTGACCCTCGCCCTCCTGGAGAAGGAGCTCCGCGCACACAGAACCAAAGAGGTCGTGCTTCTTCTCAAACAGGCCCTCGCCGTGCTGGACCGCCATAGCTTCGACGCCGATGCCTCCACCTTCGCTGCCCTCTTGAAAGGTTGCGGTGACGCCCAATGCCTGCCGGCAGGCATGTTTGTCCACCAGCACATCATCTGCACCGATCAGGAGATGAGCACGTTCCTCTCGAATTGCCTCATTGAGATGTATGGCAAATGCGGGCGATTGGATGAGGCCCGATCGGTGTTTGATAGCCTGGACCGGCCCAATGTCTTCTCTTGCACCATGATGATCTCTGCGTATGCCCAGAATGGCCATGATCACGATGCGCACAAGCTCTTCCAGCAAATGAGGTTCTCCGGTGTTAAGCCAAACAAGTTCACTTTTACCACTGTCCTCAGCACATGCTGCACCTTAGCTGCCCTTGAGCAGGGCATAAGCATCCATGCTGATGCGGTCCAGGATGGATTCATTTCTGATGCTGTTGTGGGCACTGCTCTGGTTAATATGTATGGGAATTGTGGAACGCTAGAAGATGCCAGCCTTGTTTTTGAAAGAATCCAGGAACATGACGTTGTCTCATGGAACGCAATGATTGCTGCATGTGTTCAGCATGGTCATGGCAGGGAGGCCCTGCAATTGTTTTCTCAAATGGAACAAGGGGGAGTCCAAGCTGATAAGATTACCTTTGTTAGTATCCTGGGGGCTTGCAATAGTGCAGCCAAGGGAAAGGCAATTCATTCAAGGGTTATCGAGAGTGGGTTTGCATATCATGTTGTGGTGGAAAATGCCCTTATAGATATGTATGGCAAGTGTGGAAATGTCAATGCAGCCTGGTTTGTGTTCAAGAAAATGGGGTTTCGTGATGTTGTTTCCTGGACCTCAATTATAATTGCTTATTCCCAACAGGGATATTGTAAGGAGGCTGTTCAGTTGTATAAAAAGATGCAGCTTGCAGGTTTGAAGCCAAATGATTATACATTTGTCAGTGTACTATCTGCATGTGCCAATCTAGCAGCCATAGAGCAAGGTAGGGAGCTTCATAACACTATAATTCAATGTGGATTGGGGTCAGATGTTGTTGTTGGAACTGCTCTAGTCAACATGTATGGAAAATGTGGTAAAGTGGCGGATGCAAGATGGGTCTTTGACTACTTGCCTGGACGAGATGCCATTTCTTGGAATGCCATTACTGCTGTGTATTTGCAGAATGGGCTTGACAAAGAGGCTCTAGACCTTCGTGAGCAGATGGATCAGGAAAGCAAGAAAGCGGCTCACATTATGAGATGATTCTATGTAATTTCTGAAGTGAGCATCCTCTTGTATGCTTGATTTTCTCAGGTGGGTGGTCTTGGAAGAGCCATTCAACAGCATGCCACTGAAATTGTTGCCAACAGTCAAAATGCTTCAATGTGCTTAAGAAGGGTGACCATTGATTCCTTGGAGCACTAAAAGGTGTGTTTTTCTTAACTGTTATTCTCATCAAATGGAAGATCGGATGATGCTGAAATTAGAATATCTTAGAAAGGAAGTATGAGACAATGACCTTTGGTATCAAGTGTGATTGTAACTGAACTGTGACTTGTAGTGGAGCATGTTGTGAATTGAGACAGTCAAGCAGTCAATAAAACAGTTGTGAATAGTAAAGATCCAGATTAAGGTACCAAAGGGATTTCACGTTATATCAAACTGACATACTGGTTAGTAACCCTCCAAATATAAGGTTGCAAGCAATTTATGGACACGTTTCAGATTGTTGCACTTGTACCAACTGTAGTTTGAAGCAAATATTATGAGTCATTTGCAAAGGCATGAAACAGTTAATCAGCAGAACTTGTTATTCTTCACCCATAATGATTAGTTGTGGAAAGGTGAGACTTGAGTACTGGTATTTTGTGACCATACATGACATCAGAAGCACGTCCTTGTTCTTGTTCTCGATTCATGAGATATCAAATGCAGACCTGTTTTTTAAACAGGCAGGTAGATTACAGTGATAATAAATCAGGGGATACTTGTCAGTCCTACATCAAGACATGGAATTTTACTTGTATATCCTGGTTTAAGTTGTCTATTGACTGCATTGATTCTAAACAATCTGCCATAATCCAAGGTACTGAAGAATGGCATGTTTTACAGATGGGCAAGAATAATGATGTACATATGTGGAACCAAGAACAGAATGGGAACTCCATGATAGCAACTGTTACAGGTTTCATTGTCAGTAGATTTGATGCAAGTTGAATGAGCAACACTGGAGATGGAGCAAGAGATGAAGCTGCAGGTGGTAAGACGTATGCAATACTCTTAAGGGAAAAAAAAGGTTGTATGCAATGCTGAGCTGGGAATGGACAAAAGAGACCTGCCTTGTTTTGGGGCTGTGACCTGCTTTGGAGAAGTGATTTGATGCAAGTTCCATCTCCCAATTCAGATGTTCATGATCAAAGAAATGTCGGGGCATTTTTAGTTTTTGCAAGGACAAATCAAATGTGCATAGCAAGCTTGCCAAGTAGCTTAGAATTATGGGAATATCTTTCGATACCAGGACTGTATCCAAGGTTGCCCTCCCTTGACATTGCATGTGCACTAGCCATCCAGGCTTTCCTACTTATCTTCAACAATTCAACTCATGGAGTTAAACCAGCCTGAGGTCTATATTTAGGCAAGGTCTTTACTCTTAACTCTACAAGTTTGTTGATTGTATCTACAACAGTAGAGCTTTTAAACCCAAAATTCTTATAAAACTCCCTTTAAATGCTAAGTGTACAAATGCATTCTAGATTCTCCATTGAGTTTTCTTGTCACTGTCAAGTGGGAAAGAATAGTCTAGCCTAAACAGCCATAGGAATGGGAGAAGAGAGTCGATGGAAGAGCATGGTGGTCTCTTCAAGAAAAAGAACCACATGTGAGTATGAAATACCTCTTGAATAAAGTGCGCATCAATAACATTATGTAGGACTCGTGCAGTTGTTTTTGCTCAGCATGAGATTGAATATCGTTAGTACTAATGTAGGACTTAAGTGCTCATTTTCACCCAGCTTGATATTAAGTAGCTATGCTATGTGGACCCAATATTTCATCACTTCTTGACTGATGTTGAAACACACAGATCCTTTAGATATTTTTGTTGCATGGAGATTTTATGCTGGATTGTAGGCCAATCCAAAGAAATCTAGTAAGTAGCAGAGCTCATCATGATAGAGATTTGAGACGACTCTTAATTAGCACTTCCAACTTCTTAGGACGTGTAAACAGTGCAATCTCTTTTGCAGCTCTCAGAGATCCTTAAAACCTCAATTGAGTTTTTACAAGCTCAGGTTATGGGTAGGTTTAGATGCTAAATGAAATTTGATTGAGAATAAATATCGTTGTCACAATATATGGCCTGGTTAGTTTAACCAACTGGTAAACTTAAACCAGTTTGTTTTTCTCTATTTTCCCTATGGAATAAGACATACCCAAAACCACCAGACCTTAGCTGCTATTTTAGGCCATGCAGCTACTTCACTCACACCCTCAAATCTGGCCTTGTTTCTAGAGACGCAGATTTCTTTCAGGATCGCAATCCTGACCAGATTGAACATTATCTGCTCCTCCTTTTGGAATCAGCCACTTTCCCCAAAAATATGAGCGTATAGTTCCTCTCCTTGCTGGCATGCAAAGCTGATGTGAGGGATTACTTTCCTCCATACTAGAACAGATATACATCCATTTCAAAATGCACGACTCATGGTTTCTTCACTACCACAGGAGCATGTACCCCCACCTATTTCTCTCTCTTGCACCTTATTTGCTGTTATCATTGCACGCCTTATGATACACCGTGCGAAAACCCAACAGAATTTTCAGTTCCCATAGGCTTTTCAAGATGCCCTCCAGTCCCTCATTACTCATCAATACCCCCCAGTGCTTGAGACTTGAGTATCCTGCTGGATTCCCCATTCCTGGCTTGAAGGATTGTCTTCATCTTTCCTGACTTCAATACATTTTGTATTTGTTTCCCTCCAATTATTAGAGCAGGTTGTTTCCTAGATCTGTCTATATTTCTCACGCCTCCTTCCTGATGATTATACTGGCAATATGTTCCCATGCTACTCTTGAGGATCTTGGTAATCCCCATTTTGCAGTGCCTTGTTCTCCATTCATGACCACATTATATTCATCCAGTCAATGCTCGACTTCAGTGATTCCCTTTTCAACCAGTGTTGTGGCCCTTCTTCCCAACTACAGCACTGAAGGTGGTCTAAAAATCCCAAGACAAAAGATGCTGTCTCTAGTATCCAATCCTTGAATTGAATGGTCCTTTTCGGTGTTGAGGATCCTCCTCCTCCAACCAGCAATTACATCTGCCAACAAATCTTTTGCCTTAATTGTGAAAATAGCTTATGTAGATATCAATTCCCTATTCCTGAGACTCCATTTCTTGCAAAGCTTACTGTTTTTCACTTCTACTATACCAGTCAGCATCACTGCCCATGGAGTGTCTTGCTCCCAACACCTTTGAAGTAGCTTTGTCTGTAGGGCATCTGGTTGAAGTTCAATCTCCATAATCTATAGGTCCTCATCTTCTCTGCAGTTCTTGAGACAGCTCAAGCTGATTGGAGCCATATATCTGCCCCTATCTTGGTCAACCAAACAGGCATGTGGCCCAAAATAATACATCCATTCCCCTTTGTTTGTTGCGTACCAACGGTCTAATTGAGCCCAGTAACCCGGGCTGCTTAATTGTAGGTCTTTAAGCTTTCTTCCTCGTGCAAAAATTCTTTGAGATCCATCAGACCCAGGGAATCTGCCAATTCGGCCCATTTTTGTAACTCCTTTCCTCCTATGAGTGCTGCTGCAGTGCGTGCATCTACTTCTCCCATTATCATGTTGAAGTCCCCTCCAATGCGGGCTCTGTTCAAGTTACAGGTTCTTAATGAATCCCAAATCACTTCCCTCACTCTGGGGTCATTATGTCTCTAAACATTGACAATGTCTTAAGGCTTTTCTAGGCAATTCATTGTGACCACTATCAGAATTTTCTTTCAACTTTAGCTGCCATTTTTCTTTCACTAGAGTTATGCATCCTGACTTGCCTCCTTCTGAACCATTGACAAAACCTTGGTATTGTCCCTGTGCAAAGCATCTCCCACATCTATTATGCAATTTATGCTCTTGCAATGGGATAATATCTTGCTGGTTCTCTTTCACCCAGCGCCAATGTAGGCTTCGTTTCACCTCCTCTCCAATACTTTGATGTTGAATGTCACCAAATTGAGTTTCTTCAGCTTTTTTTGCCCTCAAATCCCTGACTATAACTCTCCCAATTTCAATGATCACAGAACCATTTACTTGTGCCTTCCATCTTACCTCTTTTTGGGTTTGTACTTCACATTGGTGTTTGGAATGTCAATAGCATTCTGTTCTTTCTAAATCAAGTTAACTATTACCCCAAGGAGCTTCTCATTTACCTTCCAATTTAAATTTTCATTCTTTTTTTGTTTACGAGTTAACTAAGCATTGTTGGATGTTGCAAACATTTCTGTTCCTTCCAGGAGAGGCATGGATGAAGCTCCAACAAAAAAGAAGAGTCGTATTCACATAGTGATGATAGAGCCATATTCCACATGGAGAGAAAAGAACCACAAGATTCTCATTGATCAAGTTGAAGCCACAAAGAGGTAACGACAAATAACACATTGGTCTATGGGTTGATGGAGGAATACATCCACAAGGCTTGTTAATAGGTCATCCACTTGAGACACTTAGCATCCATCCATTGATACTTAAATTTTTTTAAAGCACAAACAATGGCTAGTTAATAATGACTTTAGGATTCTTAGTGTAGACTATAACGCACTCACACACACACACACACACGCGCGCGCGCGCGCGCGCACACACACACACCCCCCCACACCTGCACACAATATCAAATGGCCAAAAGAAAGATCAATCTTGCTATTTCCTCATGTTGTAGCCAAAGTGAAGCATCAATGCAAAGGGCTAAAAAAATGACAAGGAATGATTAGAACCATCTATGGCAAAAGTGGCAAAATAATAGCCTTTAAATGTTGAGTAAGGCAAGCTAAGAGAACAAAACTCTATGAAAGGGAAACCAATGCATATATTTTTGAAATATGTTAAAGTAAGAGGTTCAAACAAAAGTCCACTATGTTGACAAAAGGAAGAAAAGGTTTTTCAAGGATAGCAAAAGAAATTGTAGCAATGTGGAAATTGAATATGAAATCACAAATAATTGGTTTTCTAAGTCTTGAAGAACTTGCAAAGGATTTATTTATTGAGTTATTCCTCATACAACAATTTTCTCCATCATGCTATGTGGGTAGAATTTAAAAATACATATTGCTTATACCACTAACAAGGAAGGTGGTTGATAAAGGAGTCAAGATATAAGAGGTAATGTATCATGGGACACTAGAGCCAAGGTAGTGTATGATAAATTTTGTAAGAAAAATAAGCAAGTTACCTCTCATGTTGCTCAATAAACTACATTGAAAAATGTGAGAACTTGGTGGAGACTATTTACCCTTGATATTCTTGTCTATTCTATTTGCATGTGTCAACCTTAAGATGGTTGATGTCATGATCCTTCCTTATAACATGAATTAGAAAAATTGATGGCTTCCTCAAGCTTTAGTATTTTTCCATCTAGATTGGGAAGTACTATATGCATGTAATCATGTTAATCATCCTTGGAATTTAGTTACAAATGATTTGAAACAAAAGTAATACATTTGTTTCAACTCTCTCACACACAAGGCTAGAAGAAAAGAATGTTTGCCTTCCATGTTGTGTTGTTTCTTATCATACATCTTAAAATGAGAAATCTTTGTTCCCTTCTCTATATCTTATTTTCCTATTTGTTTGTATGCATTGCATCCACCCTTTAAAAAAACTAGATATCACCTCTTTGTAGATATGAAGTATAACATCCCACTCTAATATTTTGCATACATTCTAGACTTGTAAGCGACTCTTGTGCTTTGAGAAGGCATTGTTGGGAAGGAAAGGAAGCAATGGAAGATTGTAGAAGTCCAAGAACCAAAGAAGGCATTGTTGAGAAGGCATTGTTGGGAAGGAAAGGAAGCAATGGAAGATTGTAGAAGTCCAAGAACCAAAGAAGGCATTGTTGGGAAGGAAAGGAAGCAATGGAAGATTGTAGAAGTCCAAGAACCAAAGAAGATTTGAAAAAGTTCATTGGCATAGCAACCTATTACAAAAGATTCATACTCTAATGGAGCCAGCACAATGCCATTTTGATGTAAGCATGGAAGATGGATTATTTCCATTGTATGTTAAAGCCAACGAGGTTTGTGTCATTGTATTGAATTGTTTAGAAAACATATGAAAAATAAAAACAGAGTAGAATGGTCAAGCATGGAATACATTTTATTTTTGAAGAACTATTAAATAACATGATGTGGAAGATTGTGAAAAAGCTCTAAGAGTCTTTGTCAATAGAGCTTTAAACAAAAAATAAAAGTTGGGATCTCTACGCTGATGTTTTTGTAGCAAGAGATGTGGGATGCTTGATGCACTACTAACCTTTTGTACATTCAATTAGCAATCATTGAAAATTAGTAGATGGTGCCTTATTCACAACTTTCACTATTGAGACCCTCAGAAGTTGATATTAGTACTATGATGACACAATGGAGTTCCTGAAGCATATGAGTTTTGAAGATTTCAAAACCAGATTTCTTTCTCTCTGTAGTGGTTTGAAGGCAAAATTCAATGAGCTGATAAAACAGAAGTGGAAAGACTAATGGCAAAAGAATCTTCCTAACATTAAGAGAAGCATAATACACTCTATTTGCTTCTATAGGGCATTGACAACAACCAGGGTGTGGCACCATCTTGCTCTAATGAACGAGTCAAGAAAGAGGCAAGCATTTGAGCATCTCTAGAGGTATATTAAGAGATAGAGAGCTCAAACCAGAGTAGCAAGCATAGTAATAGGAGAAGAATCCTTTGATGCTCTTGTGACACTGTCTATAGTAGTTCCAATGGCTCAAGGAAACCAAAGTCCTCTATGTAGCTAGATACATCTTGGAAATGTGGATGATTGTTCTATGAATATAGCCTCCTGGTCAAATTTTAAAGGAGAATACAATGAACATCCTTACCTTCATAAAATAGAGTGTATGTGGCCAACAATACAAGGATCCTAGAGCATTGGTTGGCAATATTCCTTGCCAGTTTCAAGGATGTGATATATTAGTGGTACGAGAGATAGATGGATGGAGTGTTCGGCATGTGGCACATATTGAAGTATGCTTTCCTTACCAAATTAGGCAAGAACTCTTTGAAGAGTGGATGAGAGAAGAATTCATGAACCTAAGTCAATCGACTGGAGAGCGAGTTGAATCCTATGTCTCAATATTGAAGGGATGGTCAACCCATAACTTGATATGAAATCCAAAAGGGAGTGTTCCTCAAAGGATTGCAACCAAAGGTGAGAAATTTTGTGAAATTAGGAATAGAAACAATTGTAAGCTATAGTGGAAGGTGTCAGATTGTAATATAAAGTGGAGGCTAGATTAGCCATGAACCAAGGAAGAGCAAACTTGAATACCTCAATGCCAAGAGAAATGTATAAATCGAATCTTGTCCCAAGGATTGCCACCTATCCTTACCCATAGGTGCTCACAATGCCCCAATATGAGTCCTCCAACCAACAATGGCCGTAACCAATGCCTTTGATTCTAAATGCACCATTGCAATAAAAGTGGCCTCCATGGGTTCCACCAACGATGGAAGACAACATCATATTGACAATAATGGCCTCCATGAGTTCCACTAATGACAAATAATAGTGGCCTCCACGAGTATCACTAATGACAAAATTGTCGAATCCAACCAACTAGAATGAGTAAAAATAGTCCCCAACTAGGCCTCCAAAATTAGAATAAGAAAATAGAGTGCACACAATAGCAACTTAGCTCATGTATATGATGATAAAAAGATACCAAAAACTCCACGGCAAATGTGACGGGAGGTAAAAGTCTAAAGGACTACTTGTCTAGCTCAATAGAGTAAGTATTAAGAAAGAGTTGATGAATATATTAACATGACAATTGAAGATACTAAAGGAAAGTAGTAGTAGTGCCACAAATGTAATAGGATTAGCCAAAGACACTCTTAGATCAAAGACTTGGTGTGGAAAGTGCCACCAAGTGGGACACATAGCCATGAAGTGTATTCGAAAGCCAACAATCCCATGTGCCTTTTGTTCATACTATTAAAAAAATAATCATATTGAGGATATCTTCTCTCTAAAAGAGATGCATGAGAAGAAAGAAGAGGAAGCTCACTTCAACTTGATGGAATAAAAAATGACAACTCAAGGCATTTAGCTAGAGCTTACAAAATTTGGATCAAATTTTGGGCCAAGCAAGTTTTGTTTCCAAAGTTACAAAGGATATCAATGTGATGGTGGCCAAATATTAGAAGTTGAATGCTATAGATACACAAAGAAGGCCCACATTTCCCCAAATTGCCTTAATCCTAGAAGATTGATGGCCTATAAGCCATTATGTAGTAGATGTAAAGGAGAAGGCCACAATGCAAAAGACTACCCTAGTCTAGTCCCTACAATTCCCCAAATCGCCTTAATCCCAGAAGATTGATGGGATACAAGCTGTTGTGTAGTAGATGCAAAGGAGAAGGCCACATTGCAAAAGACTACCCTAGTCTGGTCCTTGCAAATGCCACTATCATTGATAGTTAGCCAAAGTTAGAGTCAAAAGTGCAAGGGTCCACATGCAAGTTGGAGGAATTGAAAGAAGTTGCTATTATGTGAGCTAATGAAAAGGAAGCAATAGTTAAGAAGGAGACTGTTGCACCAACCAAGGTAGAGAAGTTTAGACTCCCAACAAAGCGGCAAAGTAGTATAGTATAGGACAATCATGAGCAATAGAAAGCTCAAGAGATAGTCTAAAAAGATGGCCCATTGGTCCAAGAACTAGAAGAGGTGAAAATACCACCAATCCTATGTGAAGGATTATTTCAGCCTATTCTTGAAGAAAGGAGGAAAATGCAAATGGGTATTGCCCCATTCCCAAGTTGATTGGAGAAGTTGGTAAAGCCAATCAAGAAATATAATTGGATAAAGGATTTGGATACCTTCCCTAACCTAACTTGACATTCCATCAATTTTGCCAATGCAATCTCTAGTTTGTAGAAGAAGATTTAAAAGCATTTTATCCACGAGACATGGGAGAAAATCTCCAACATTGCAACTACATTGAAGTCTAAGAAAGATCCAAAGTGAATATGGTGAATGCTTTTTTTGGATCTTGGTACTCTAATTATCAGATTTTGGATAAAATAATGTTTCATTATTAGTGTATTGATTAATTGAGGCTCTTTAGTGAATATAATTATGGATGCTACTATGAAAGACTTGAGATTGAAAGGAATGCAACCCACACAAAGGCTCACCAGACTAGCAAATTAGAGCAAGATAAATCCTTTAGTATTCTTCTCTATGTAAAATGTTGTTGATCTCATGAGCACACTGCCAAGACCCATGGACCACTTATTGCTTCAAGTGTTTGAAGCTGAGAGCTATGGCTACCTCTCCTATAGTCATGCACACTCTCACACACACAAGTGTAGTGTGCTTACCTTTGAATCCGATCAAGTTGCATCCTTCCACGAATCTACTGGTAGTTCCATGATCCAAGATGCGCTCTCAAGTAAGCTCCATCTCCAAGTTTCAAGCTTCAAGCTCCATAGCCACGCACACAAGAAAAGAGAAGAGAAGAAGGAGAAGATAAGAGAGGAGAATAAGAGCTTCTCCATGGTATCTCATTCTCTCACACACTCCCTCTCTCATGCTCCCTCTCTCCCTGTCTCATACACAAGAATGAAGCAAGAAGCAAGAAACAAGAAGAGAGCAAGTTTGGCCACATACCAAGAATGAGCTTCTTCATTCACTCTTTAACTTTTATACATGCCCTATCTTCTCTTTAGGGGCGGCCATCCGCTTCTTGGTTTGGCCCTTGTACATTCCTCTACTCTTTTTCCTCCTCCTTCCCTATTAGCTTTGGCATTCTCTCATTCTTTACAACTTGCATGGGAGAGAGCCCATTGCTCTTTTACAAAATATATTAAATGCGCCTAGCACTCTTCTTGAAAAAATATGAAAAAATATTAAGGTACACTTATTCTTGTGTGCCTTCCTCTTACATTTAGAATCTTTTTCCTATGCTTTGTCTCTTCAGATTTTCTTGAGTGTGCCTTTGTCCTTCGTCTTCCCTCATGCCTTGGGATTGTCTTCCGCTTTTGATTTTCTAGATTTTCTCCATCTTGGTCTTATGAGGGTTAACATTACTCCCCTCCTAGCTAGTGCTGCCAATTCCATGGCACTTGAAGGTATCGGCTGAAGATGTTGCAGATTGGTGTGGAATGGTTTGTGGAGTCTTTGGGGAGGTTGGTCATATTGAAGCCGTTTTGTGAAGTAGGTTTTAAGATTGCTAATGTTGAAGATAGATTGGTTGTTGAAGAAGGCTTACACAGTTGTTGGTTTGTTTGGCCATTGCACAATGTGCCTGAAAAGAAGGATGAGTACGCTTCCTAGGGGGACGTGTCTACCTTACCGTGCAGTGAATTGTATAAGTGGTGGTGGCACTAGGAGATGGGTTAGAACCATAAGAAAGCCTAAGGTGTTGTCCCATACTTGAGGACCCAGTTTGTGTAAAGAGAGGTGCTCTATATGACTTAGGGAGATAGATCTATCAAAATGTCCTACCCTTAATGTGCCCTAAGTTGTGAAGTGGAGGAGAGGCTATGGTAGTCCCTAGGTGTAGTGGTTGTGACACTCATAGAGTACAAATGGAGGGATTTTATTTTTCACTTCTTTTCTTTTCTTTTATTTTTCTTTTTTTATAAAAATTTATAAGGGAGAACTTAAGTGGTATCCCATTCATGGCAGGGGCCAAGCTATGGGGAGGCTTGAGGGATTTGCTTAAGAAGGCCCTACTTTGCATATAGCCCTTCAAGTTGATTCTTACATTGAGGGGTGTGGTGGAAAAAAATGAGTGGTTACACCCAGTAAACTTACTATCACTCATATCTTCTAATAAGCTCATACAAAATGTTGGCAGGAGGGTGGCTCTTATCATGAGGTGGGTCATTATGCAACTATCTATCCTTGCATTGATGTCAAAAAAAAGAGGTGGTAACCTCTATTTCTCTATAGTATGCTTTTGTTTTAGTAAGATTCTTAAGAGATAGAGATGATTACAAGTGGTGATGAAGGTAGGATCTGGGCAAGAAGAGAAGTGTTTGAGGAAGCTTGCTATGGATGGACGGAGGTTTCTCTTAGTGAGAAGGTTAAGCATTCCTCTGGAGATGCGGCATTCACATTATAGGTCTTACGGAAATCATACCTACCATGCACCTCCTGGTTAGAATCGACTCTAATTCTCCATGGATAGGGCATGTAGGTAAGATTATCCCTCTCATATGGTAGTATGCTATAGAATGCCATATAGGCATCTAAGTTAGAGTCCTAGATATTTCTTCCCCACTTAAGTTGTGCATCATACCTCTCCACTTTCCTAGGCACCTCCATCACCTTGTCCTTCCAATAGTCGGCAGCTCTCATTGCCACATTGTGGGGTGTCTAACTCTCTCCTTCGACCATCGCTTCCCCAGCCTTGCCGAGAGCTTCATCACTTCCTTTACTACCCTTGGAGATAATACTCTATCTAGTGTTCGAAGGAAGGTAAAGGTGAATTCAAAGGGTCGATTGTGATTCTTCCACTACTTCCATACCACGAGTTCTTGGTTCCAGTTCACAAGATCATACTCCTCTCCTTGAGGAATGGCCACATGAGAAACTTGTTGTGGCTTGGCTTGGAGTTTTCTTCATGCTAGCTCTATCTGTTCCCTTTGCTTGTGTCTCATTTCCACCATTCTCTTGAGGGATATGGCTTCCTCACCTTGCTCTTTTGTTTATGCTTTTGTTTGCAGTAGTGGGGGGCTTGGTTCATGCGGTTGCTCTTCATCAATGTGGTCATGCTCAAAGTCCAGCCCCTCTTCATGTATTGGCTCTCTTGGCTCTTTAGGGGGAGGCTATGCTCCCTGCTCTAGCTCCCCAAACCCTAGAAAATCAAGTTCTTGTATGGTTAATCCAGTTGTGATCAATGAGCTCTTTGTTCCTCCACACCTAAGCTGGTGCTTGGGTGCCTTGGTATGGAGTCCATATTTAAGTGCTCTCCTTGCTAGCTCTAATTTTCTTTTGAGTTTATCCATTGTCTCTTCCTCTCTTGTTTAGGTGACATTTAGTACTGTATTTAAGAAGACTTCTTGCTACTCAAGCATCCCTGTCTTCATAACTTCAGCTTTGCTTTCCACATAATACGTTTGCTCTTTGAATGCACAAGGCGGTAATCTAAGTCTTTAATGTTGTCCTCATTCTTATCTGCCCATTCTTGCCTTCCCTTTCATTTTCTCCAAACATTGGTTCTGGTATTTGGGCTAGGGTAGTGATTACTTGCTCTTGCTCTCACCATAATGTATTCATTTGTTCCTTCTCTTTGTTCTTGTGCTCTACCTGTTCCCTTAGGATGGCCTGCTCGGGGAAAACTGTGTGAAGTTGGTTATGCAGTTCTGCCATCTTTCTCCTTGCTTCTTGCTCACATTGTACCTTTGCCTCTTGTAAACTTTTGATAGTTATTTCCTTTGTTGTTTTTGTTAGATATGCTCAATGCCCCAACCTCATAAGATTCCACTAATGATTGTAGAGGCGAGCTCAAGCTCAACTGCCAAGACCCATGGACCACTTATTGTTCAAGTGTTTCAAGCGAGCACTAATGGCTACCTCTCACATAGCCGATTTGCTATCCCTCTCTACGAGTGTAGTGAGCTTACCTTGACGCCCGATTGAGTTGCTTCCTCTCTCAAGCACTCCGATAGCTCCATGATTCGTGATGCAAACTCAAGCATCCTTAAGCCTCTTCCTCCAAGATCCATCCTCCATAGCCACGCACATGATGAGAGAAGAGAAGAGAAGAGGAGAAGAGAAGAGAGGTGAAGGAGGAGGGCTTCTCCTCCAAGATCCCTCACCCTCACACACTCACTCCCTCACTCACTCAAACTCCCTCCCTCAAGCACTCACAAGCAAGCAAGAGAAGATAAGAAGAGAAGAAGAAGAGTCCACTTTGCCACACACCAAAGAATGATCTTTCATTCACTTTTTGAACTTTATATACAAAACCCTAAATCCCTTTTGGGTGGTCATCCCCTCATCCTCTTTTTCTTACATGGCCGGCCATGGCCTAGGCTCTTTTTACCATTGGGTGGTCATCCCCTCATCCCTTTTTCTTACATGGCCGGCCATGGCCTAGGCTCTTTTTCCCATTGTCCTCCTTTCTTTCTAGTTTAGTCCTATCGCCCGTTCATCATTACAAATTGCATAGGAGGGAGCTTGGCACTCTTTTACAGAGGTTTTGGCTACGCCTTTATATTTAAAGGTGAACCTTCTTGCTTTTGGCTTCTTGCGGCTTCCATGGTTGCATCTTGTACTCATGGTGGGCCCACTCTCTTGTAGGGCACCTTTTCCTTTTTTCCACCTTGTGCTTTTCCTCTTGATGCCTCGTTTTCTGCTTCCTTCCCTTGCAGTAAACATTACCCCCCTCCTAGTTGAGTGCCAGTCCCTTAGCACTACTGGATGGTGAGTTGGACGATGTTGCGAGGGTAGCCATGTGGCTTTTTGAGTTTGTATACAAGCCGAGTTGGAAGGTGTGTTGGAGGGATTTATGGAGTTGGAAGGCCCTTGAGTTGGATATCAGCCCTATTGTTGGAGGGATTTATGGAAATGAAAGGCCCTTGAGTTTGGAATGAGCCTTGGTGCTAGAGGGATTTATGGAACTGTTGGAGGGATTTATGGAACTGAAAGGCCCTTGCATTGGATATGATCCCTGGTGTTGGAGGGATTTATGGAACTAGAAGAACCTTGAGTTTGGAATGAGCCCTGGTGTTGGAGGGATTTATGGAATTGAAAGACCCTTGAGTTTGGAATGAGCCCTGGTGTTGGAGGGATTTATGGACTTGAAATTGAAGATAAAGTTGGACGAATCCCTACGTGGAGAGAAGTTGATGGGTGGATCCATCTTTAAAATTGAATATGATGTTAGATGGATCCCTTGTCTCCCGTGGCCCTCTGCGGTTGCCTTCTCTTGTGTTGTTCCAAATGAGCTCCTTCATTCACTTTTTGATTGGGTCTACCTCAGTGTGCCCTTGCTTTGTTTCGCCTACATGGTGACATTGTCACATAAGATGGGGAGTGCATTGCATGGATGATGGGGTCTCTGGAGCTGGTGGTTGGGGCCTCTGTTTGTACCTGAAAAGAAAAGAAGGTGCACTACCTAGGGGTGTTCTCTGTTGTCATGTAATGCATTGTGCTCATGCTAGTGGGATTGGTAGCAAGCTTGGGTGTTATCCCTCACTTGAGGACTTAGTTTATGCATAAGGGAGGTGCAGTGCATGCATGTTAGGGTGACAGGTCTAACCATAGGCAAGTGTTACCTTCCTGGGTGTGTCTTGCCCTTGATGTGCCCTAAGTGTGAAGCGGGGAATCAAAATGAGGTTAGGGGGTTAGGGATAGAGCCGGACGATCGAGGCCATCGAATGCACCTAACTTGAGAACCCCTAGGTGTAGTGACTGTGATCAATGTGTGACTTGCGGTTGTTGCATAGTGTTTCTTCCCATTTCTTTTTCTTCTTTTTTGGTTTTTTATTCTTTATTTTTTTTGAATAAATAGTTTCTTGACTTTGATGAGGTAGTACAAGATGGATGATTCATTTTTTGGGTTTGTGGGCGTGGGATGGGGAGGTTGGGGGCTTTAATGATTTACTAAGGAAGTGCCTACTTAGCATATACTCTTTTTAGCCTATTCTAACATGGAGAGGGGTGGTGGACAATAATGGATGGTCACAGTTGGTGAATTGGCTATTGTTCATGTCCTCAAGGAGGGCCATGCAAAAGTATGGGAGTAAAGTAGCACGCAACATTAGCCGAGTCATGGTGCATCCATCTATTCCCACATTAATGCTAAAAAAGAGCGGCAAAAGATGGTACTCTGCTGGTGCGGGGGGTTGCCTGAGGAGA
This sequence comes from Lygodium microphyllum, assembly GCF_053477565.2. NCBI lineage: Eukaryota > Viridiplantae > Streptophyta > Polypodiopsida > Schizaeales > Lygodiaceae > Lygodium > Lygodium microphyllum. Next base: position 118,737,158 of record NC_141158.1, read on the forward strand.
TTCCTAAATAATCTAATATAATTACATGTTTTTAAAAAGGTGGGGTCTGGACAAGAGGAGAATTCCATCAGGAAATGGGCCATGGAGTCCCATAGATCTTGTTCTAAGAAGGTGAGTGCTTCCTCTGTTTTGTGGCGTTGATGTTGTAGATCTTCGGAAAGTCGTATTGGCCATGGATGCTAGTGTCAAAATATACTTCCACCCTCCGAGGATATGGTAGATAGGTCAGGTCATTCTATTTGAAGGGTAGGGAGCCACAAAATGACATCCATGCATCCACGTTGCCGTTCTAGACACTTCTCCTCCACTTAGGTTGGGTTTTGCAGCCTTTCACTGTGTGGGGTACCTCCTCAACCTTGTTTTCCCAGTAATCTGGGGATTTTGTCCCCAAGCCATTGGATTTTTCTCTCTTTTAGTGAGCCATTGGTCACCAAGCCTTCTTCCCATGGTGATTACTTCCATTACCTCTTCGGTGGATAGTACTTTGCTCAAGGCTGTTGGGTATCAAAAGGTGAAATTGCAGTGATTTTCTCGCTGTTCCCACACTGATAGCTTCGTATTCCAGTTCATGGATAAGCAGTCTCTTTTTAGTGGGATGGGTGACTGTGGAACTACAAGCATTGCACTTGAGCTCTTTTGCGTACTTGATCCAACATTTTGGCCCTCTTCTTTTTCCCTTTTACCTTCCTTTCCGCTGTGGCATCTTGTTCTTGAGGAGGCTCTGGTTGTGGTGAGGGGGGTGGTGGAATCCATTCCTCATCTCGTTGCATTCCTTCATGGCTTGACCTTGCCCCTGCCTCCTAGGGTTATTCTTCTTGAAGTTCCAATGTGTCAATCTCCTCTAGCATCAAGCCTGCTCCCAACCGATTCTCTCGCTGATCTTGATCGATTGGGTTGAGACTTGCATCTTGGACCTCGGAGCATAGCCCTTTCTTGATCGCGCTTGTGGGATTTTTCTAGTTTCCTTTTAAGCACATCAACTGCCTCCTCCTCCTCAGAGAGTGTGATGTCTAAGATCGTGCTGAGGAAGGCGTGTTGTTGGACTTCAAGACTAGCTTGAGGGGCGCCTACCCTGCTTTCTACTGATATTCGACATCTCTTTGCAAGAGCCAAGCGGCTTGCTAGGTCCTTCACTTGCTTCTCGCTCTTGGCTTCCCATTCCCTTGCCTTCTTTTTCATCTCTTCCAAGCCCTCGCTTTGTCTTTGTGATAGGGCCACTATCACCAGCTCCTGTCTTTTCCATTTTTGTGCAAGGTCCTCTTTTTCTTCTGTTAGGCACCTGATCTCATTTTCTAGTGTTGCTAGTTCTCCCCTTTGTCTTTGCATTCCACGTTCTACTTCTTCTCTCTCTGTTTTCCGTTCTTTCTACTCTTGTGCTCTCTCTACTTCCAGTGCGACGAGCTCTTCCATGCCCTCTTGGAGTTTTCTCACCTGTGCTTCGAGCTCCACTTGCTATAGAACCAGGAGTTTGTATTCCCTTTGCATTGCACCTAGCTCCTGGTTCTCTTCCTCTGGTCTTTTTCACCACTATTCTTCATCGTCTTCCTTGGCCCTTAGCTCCGCTTTCAGTGCATGAATTTCTTTTTGTTGCAAGGCTAGTTGGTGGGTCTTTTCTAGCTGGAAGGCATTTGACATTTCCCTTTCCATTTCCAGCTTCGCTCTACTGTTGCTCTCTTCTCCTCCTTTGGCCTTTCCAATTGAGGGGTAGAGCTCCTTGACATGGTCGTCCTGGTAAATGGGTTGTGGCTCCATGTAGTAGTATCTATTCTCGGTCACTTGGGCCCCTGTTGAGATTCAACGTCTGTAGCTGCCGGTCTTTTCACTATTGTCATTGGGGTTCCCACATTGGAGGTGGGAATTGGGTTATGTGCCTTATCGACCAAGAACTGGACCCATGCAATGAGGTTTCTGGCATCCATTGTGGTCGGGGTGCCTAGCGTTGCCGCGATGGTTGGGGTATTTGGCAAGAGGGTAGGTGGGGTTAGGTGGAGTGCAGCCTTGCCCTTTCCTTTTGGGATGGGTGGAGGTAAGTCTTTTGATGCTTGGCCGCTGGCTGCCCTACCTTGGTGGGCTCATTGCTGCTAGTTCCTCTTGCATGCACTATTGCTCTATGGACATGTGCACAGCTTGTGCCATGTCCTCCTCTTCTTTTCTTCTCAACTCCTCCTGTTTGGCGGCTTTTCTTCTGCACTCTTCCTCGACTATTTTTGACACAGCCTTGGCTTTTAGTAGGTCAGCTTCCTCCTTTCTCTTCCTCTCTTCCTCTTGCTTCTTCTCTGTTTTCTTCTTTTTAGGTGTCTTTGCCTTCTTCTTGCTGGATTGCGCTTCTTGCTCTTCCTCTTCTTCACTCACCGTCCTCTCACTTGATTGTTCTTTGTCGTGACAAGGAGGTGACCTCTCATGAGTTTCTTCTGATCCCTCTTCTCCATCTTGTGCCTCTTTTATCGCCTCTTGGATAAGAGAGGCCAAGACTCCTCCATACCCTATGAATGAGTCCTTGGCTGAGGGCTTCTTCCTGTCAATTCCCTTTGATGCTGGGGATTCTCCACCCGTCGGTCTACTTCCAAGGTCTAGTGTCCTAGTTGATTGATCTATGGTTTTCCTGACATACCCATTCCAATCCACTTCATGCAGTGACTGAGCCACCACGCTCGCCAGCACGGGCACACTGATCATATGCATGAATGAATTGTATCTTAGGCTGGAGAAGAGGACATGGATCACCTTGGCTTGCAGCTGACCTCTGTGTTGGGGATGTCTTGGATACTTATACCATCATTCGTTAAGACACTTTCCTTCCTCATCCCTAACATGGCATAGACATATCTTTTATGCCTCTTCTCCACCTTTGGTTCCAACCCCAGTGCCTTTTCCATTAAGGCCTTGCTGAGCGGGACCTACACCTGCTTATTTCCTTCTCTGATTGCCAATGACACTGTCCCACTCTCCTTATCGGGGTCATACGTCCTTAGGAATTCCACACACTTAGTGTGGTTAGGCTCTTGTCTGAACTTTTTGATATACATGGCGAGGTTGCATTGGTCCACGATCCTCTTGACGGCTTCCTTGCTGGTCACTATCCCTTTGATATTGTGGATGCTCCTAAACTTGAGCTGGTTGTATGCCCGGTTCTCGAGGGAGAGGCCGTACTTCACTCTTTTCTCTTCTGTGAAGGGTAGGCGATGGGCTCAGTCTTGTTGTGACATCTTCAACTCCTGTCATAAGCCATGGTTTGCCATTAGTGCTTTTCCACATAGTCATTTGCTAAAAGAAAAGACTTCATGCTTGGCAGATTAAATTGTTTTAAGTACAAAATTAGACTTTTTCTAAGCCTATTGATTTCAAATTTATGTCAATTTCTCAATCACAAGTTGCTTCGTCATACCATTGAGGTTCCCTATGTGTGCTTTTCCTTTACTATTCTCCTTATGTGTTTGGTTTGATTCATTGTAACCCATCCCCCTCCCCCCCCCAAGGTGGAGTGCGGCCTTGCCCTTTCCTTTTGGGATGGGTGGAGGTAAGTCTTTTGATGCTGTCCTACCTTGGTGGGCTCATTGCTGCTAGTTCCTCTTGCCTGCACTGCTACTCTATGGACATGTGCACAGCTTGTGCCATGTCCTCCTCTTCTTTTCTTCTCAACTCCTCCTCCTGTTTGGCGGCTTTTCTTCTGCGCTCTTCCTCTACTATTTTTGACACAGCCTTGGCTTTTAGTAGGTTAGCTTCCTCCTTTCTCTTCCTCTCTTCCTCTTGCTTCTTCTCTGTTGTCTTCTTTTTAGGTGTCTTTGCCTTCTTCTTGTTGGATTGCGCTTCTTGCTCTTCCTCTTCTTCACTCACCGTCCTCTCACTTGATTGTTCTTTGCCGTGACAAGGAGGTGACCTCTCAGGAGTTTCGTCTAATCCCTCTTCTCCATCTTGTGCCTCTTTTATCGCCTCTTGGATAAGAGAGGCCAAGACTCCTCCATACACTATGAATGAGTCCTTGGCTGAGGGCTTCTTCCTGCCAATTCCCTTTGATGCTAGGGATTCTCCACCCGCCGGTCTACTTCCGAGGTCTAGTGTCCAAGCTGATTGATCTATGGTTTTCCTGACATACCCGTTCCAATCCACTTCATGCAAGACTGAGCCACCATTCTCTCCAGCACAGGCACGCTGATCATATGCATGAATGAATTGTATCTTAGGCTGGAGAAGAGGACATGGATCACCTTGGCTTGCAGCTGACCTCTGTGTTGGGGATGTCTTGGATACTTATACCATCATTCGTTAAGACACTTTCCTTCCTCATCCCCAACATGGCATCATAGACATCTCTTTTATGCCTCTTCTCCACCTTTGGTTCCAACCCTAGTGCCTTTTCCATTAAGGCCTTGCTGAGCGGGACCTACACCTGCTTATTTCCTTCTCTGCTTGCCAATGACACTGTCCCACTCTCCTTATCGGGGTCATACATCCTTAGGAATTCCACACACTTAGTGTGGTTAGGCTCTTGTCTGAACTTTTCGATATACATGGTGAGGTTGCATTGGTCCACGATCCTCTTGACGGCTTCCTTGCTGGTCACTATCCCTTTGATATTGTGGATGCTCCTAAACTTGAGTTGGTTGTATGCCCGGTTCTCGAGGGAGAGGCCGTACTTCACTCTTTTCTCTTCCGTGAAGGGTAGGTGATGGGCTCAGTCTTGTTGTGACATCTTCATCTCCTGTCATAAGCCATGGTTTGCCATTAGTGCTTTTCCACATAGTCATTTGCTAAAAGAAAAGACTTCACGCTTGGCAGATTAAATTGTTTTAAGTACAAAATTAGACTTTTTCTAAGTCTATTGATTTCAAATTTATTGTCAATTTCTCAATCACAAGTTGCTTCATCCTACCATTGAGGTCCCCTATGTGTGCTTTTCCTTTACTATTCTCCTTATGTGTTTGGTTTGATTCACTGTAACCCATCCCCTTCCCCCCCCCCTCCCCCCTCCCCCCCTTTTTTTTTTGAATTGAGAAGAATCCTTCCTAGGATTAAATGTTTAGTGGATGAAGGGCCTGTAGCACATAATCTTAGTGTTTTACTATCGCATGAGCCAAGCATAGAAATTAGGGTTGTATTCTAAAGTAGCATAGCTATCCATGTCTAATGCCTACATGCATAATGTAAGTGAGGATATCAAGCAAGAAATCACCGGAGTCCACTCGGCTAGCAACATGCAAATCCTCCTCAGTGAGGATGCGATCTAAATAAGGATGTCCCTTAAATGTGTTCTTCCAGGGGTCGGTTACGAATGGTAGTCAACACCCTATAGGAAGTTGGAGCGACATAGGTTGGGTCGTATTCAGATGCCTTGATTGCATGTCGCTGTTCAATGTTGGTTATTATTTGGTATCCCTCTAGTTCCCATTGCAACTGTAGAGTGTACAATTTCCACAAGAAGGAGGAGTTGCTTTTAGCAAGTTGTTGCAACTTCTCAATTTCCTAGTTTGTGGCCATGATCATGTGCTTGCTATACGACGTAATGAGACACTATTTGATTGCTTGTTCCTCCTTGGATATCTCGATTGCAATTAACTCCTTAGCTGCTTTAGAAGCCTTAACAAATACAAATTCTGACTCCTCCCAAGAGCAAGGGAGTGTTTGTACTTTTGTTGCTATAGGTTCTTCCAAGAGGCTAAGTCTAGTTGATCGTAGCTTTTAGCCAATGTCATGACAGTAGTGTCGAGGCATCGGAGGCAAGCAACCAAGTCGTCCCCAGTATTTTTAGCCAAATCCGCAACCAAGGTTAGAATTGAGCACCGCTCATAATAGGGTCTAAGCCCGGTGGATGGTTGAGGCTTGACAGAACTAGAGAGTTCAACAGCTCTAATGGTCACAGCATGGTTTGCTCCTTAGGTTGTAGCTTGGCCTCATGTTTGATGGGTTGGGTTGTACTTGCGATTGTGGTGCTACTAGATGCACCTGAGATCTAAGGGGCACCATCGGGGCTAGATTTGGGTGGTTTGTCAGTGTAGCAAGCTTCAGTTTTGGGTGATAGATTGGTTCAGGCCCTGCTGAGCTAGGCTTTGGATATTCTATGGACTTAGTAGCTTGATTCTCTTGTTTTTTGAGTGTCTCTGGCATGATGGTTCATGTGGTCAGGCTTGAGGGTGGTGTTTGAGTAGGGCCTTTGGTTGTTTTGGCAACCAAATCCAAGTGTTACCCACATAGTAGCATCGTGCTTGCAATAAGGCCTTGGGGACCCATCGTGATTTGACCATACATCGATGATTATAGTTTCGTCTTGGCTTCCTAGGTTTTGAGTGTGGATCATGAGTCTTGGGAGGCCGTGAGTTTCTATTCCTAGGTGACACTCTTTGTTTAGGCACCCATTTGAACTGGGGTTCATGGGCTTTAGCATTAGTTCTCTAGTGGGTTGTTGGCATAGAGGCTTGGTAGGTTGTGATGAGTCATGACCCGCCTCCTCAGATGTGATAGTGGATTTTTCTACTGGTGGCTTTGCGGACTTGGAAAGAGTCACGTCGCCCTTGCTGAAAGCTATAACAATGAAAACGTTGCCCATGACTAGGTGGATATGCTACGACTCATAGTCGACATTGCAACGAGCTTACTTCTTAAAAGTTCGTCCTAACCACGATTTTGTGCCTGCATTCTTAGTGTTGTGTAACACATATAAGATTATCGGCACGTTTGCAAACTTGATAGAAAATGCAACCTTGCACTTTCCCAAAAGTGTATAGGGTTGGCCTCCATAAGGGGTGAGATTTGCCTTAGTGGGCTAGAATTGCAGTTTGCCAATTTGGGTCCAATGGTCTTGGGTTAAGATATTATAATTAGCTCCCTCATCAATCAAGGCGTTGATGGTGCATGTGTGTTTAGCAGTGACAGCCATGCATAGGTAAGCTGGTGGTACTGCTTTCTCATCCTCACCGCGTCCACCTTAGTGATAGTGGCTACTCATACGTGGATAGGGGGTGCTAGCATTGGGGGCTCATGCGATGGGTGCGTGGGAGGGAAGTACTTCTTTATGCAATCGCCATTGAAGAAGCCTATGTCCTCACCTTCTAGGGTTTTGAGTTCGACATTGCCAATTCAGCTATTAATGGTTCAAAACCTTAAAAGATCCTAGTTCCCCGAAACTTTAACTTTTTCTTGTGCCCCTTGATTGAGTATAGCAGTACTAAGTCACCCTATTCAAAGTTGTGTTGCTTGACATGCTTGTCAAACCAACGTTTGCATCTTGCCTTCTTGCAATTTAGTGCATGGATGGCCAGAAGCTGAGTTTTCGATAAGCATTCAAGTTCAATCAAGCATTCTATCCATTCCTTCTTCCCATCCCATCTTTTTTGAAGGGCTATCCTGAGGCTTGGTACGAAGAATTCCAAGGGTAGGATTGCCTCTGCACCATATGTCAATCTAAAGGAAGTCTATCCTATAGCCATCTTGTAAGCTGTACAGTAGTCCCACAAGGCCGCCATCAACTTGTTATCCTAGTCACTGCATGAAGCAGAGATGACTTTGGTCAGGACATTTACTAAGATTTTATTTGTGGATTCAGCTTGACCATTTTCCTGGGGTTGATAAGGTGAGGATTTTCAATGGATGATTAGAAAGGAGGACAGGAGGTGAGCTATCATTTTGTTGATGAAGTGAGTGCCTTGGTCATTGACTAGTTTGATGGGGCAATCGACGAACTGTGAGATCACCTACTCCCATAGGAACTTGGCAGTGGTCCTAGCATCATTTTTTTTCTTGTAGCACATGCTTCTGGCCATTTTGTGAGATAGTCGGTGGCCACAATGATGTATTTGGCTTGTGAATATTGTGCCATGGGACTAATGTGTTCGATGAAGTCAATCCCCCATTTCTCGAAAGGTTGTCGTGTGATAATTGGGGTTAGCTCCCATTGACCTTAGGCTATCTAAATGCATGGACCAACACCTAGTTATATGCATTCGTCTTGAAATGTGATCAATCATCAAGAACTATATCATGCATGAGCATTTTAGTTAGCCATATAATGATGCTACCACCGCTTCTAAAATTATTCATGCTTCCATTGTTAGAAGAGAAGTATCCATATGCTCTTAATCTACTCATTACATGACTAGAGTCACACATGTTGCAAATATATTCAAGCTGACATTTTTCAAAAAGATTAGTGAAATGAATGATGTGATATCCCTTTTTGGAGTTCCCATGAGTTAAGGAAACATTGTCTCCACTTTTTCATATCAATTGTACTTGAGAGACAAAAAATCAGGTAAAAATGTGTTGTACATAATATCAATACATGCAAAAAGAACACATTACTTTTCTAGATTGGAATTATAGATTGTGTTTGCAAAATCCCAATTTCACTTCAACACTTTGTGAGCTATCGCTTCTCCGTTGAAATGTCCTCCTGTGATTCCACTGTGTGCCTCTGTCAGTATGTCATGCATCTCATGCTCACACACGCATCTATGCAGTAACTTGTCTTGTCCCATCCTATAGAGTTGGCATGCTATCAACTGATAGGGTTGGATCTTTAGGATGAGCCGCCCGAGTTGGGCTTTTTCTGGTGGTTGTTCTGGTAGTCTGCGCTTAAGCACTTGAACTATGTCATCTACCCAATATGGCATCATGTCAGCTCTTAACAAATCTTTTTCGTTGGATAAGCGGAATAGATGCTCGTCTGGTAGTTCATCCACAATTCCTTGTCCAATCGCTTCGCCCGTGGGGATACGAGATAAATGGTCAGCCATGTAATGCTGCTTCCCTTTACACACCACCATGGAGAAGTCAAGCTCCAAAATCAGAAGAAGCCATCTAGCAATGCGTCCTGTAGCGCATAGTTTGAGTAATTCATTTCAGTCTTAGTGAGTTGTCTACTGCTAGCAAAGCTCACTGGGTAATCCAAGTTGTGTTCACTAGGTTGGCACAACATAGCTCCTATGGCAAATTTCAAAGCATTGATGTGCATATGAAATGTGAGTGTCCAATCCAGGGCTTGTAGAATTAGTGCTGTGGTCAGATCCTTTTTTAGCTCCTCATACGTGCGTTGGCATTCCTGGGTCCATTTGAATATGATCAACAACTTGTATAGAGGTCTAGTAATCAATGCATAGTTGAACGCCCTTGAAATCAGTTGGGGGTGATCTTGATCTTTGAGAAATTTGTGGCAATGCCATTCTTAGATACCATGTGTCCTAAGATACATCCATGCTTCACCCAAAACTGGCACTTCAAGGGGTTCAAGGAGAGACAATATAGTCGACATCGTTCAAAGACCGCTCGAAGTCTGCTGTTTAAGTGTTATTGCCAAGTAGAGTGAACACACAAGTTGTCTACGAAGACCTCTAACTCCTTCCTCATCATGTCTTTGAATATTGTACACATCAGGCATTGGAAGGTGCTGGCGCGTTAGCCAACCCAAAAGGCATAACTATGTAGGCAAAGATGCCCCATTCTATGGCAAATGCAATTTTATGCCTATTGTTAGGATGTACTTGCACTTGATTGTATCGAGAGAAGCTGTCTAGGAAACTGTAGGCCTCTTTGCCAACCACTCTCTCGAGCATATTCTTGGTGTACAACAATGGGTAGTTATCTCTCTTTGTAGTTGCGTTTACCTTCTTGTAATTGACACACAATCAAATCTTTCCATTCTTCTTTAATACAATGATTATGGGGGAAACCTAGTCCATGTGTTCAATTTTGTAAATGAATCGTGCTCTCATTAGCTTGTCGATTTCTTCCTTGATAGCATGGGCATGCTTTGGATTCATGGGATATGGTTCACTGCTTGACCGACATTGTATCAGGTGTCATGGGTACGTTGTGGATCACCACACTTGGGTCTATCCCTTTGAGCTCTTCTAGGGACCAAGCAAAGACATCTATATACTCCCGCAAGAGAGTAGCGAGACTTGCTTCATCTTGCTCTACCAAGTCATCGGCTATGAAGACATGTCATGGGGTCTCCCCTTTGCTAAATTGACCTCTTTGACCTTGGCGAGTCCCTCGATTGGTTCGCTTGTTTACCCCTGTCGTTTGGCTCCTAGCAAGATCACCACTCTATCTCCCTTTTTGAACTTTGTGAATCATTTTGGCAGGTCTTGTGGTTTTTGTTGTTCTTTTGTCTGTGTTTCTTTAGGTAGCTTCCCTCATTCCTCCCTTAACGGTCGGCATCTTAGGTGGATGGGTAGGTCCCCCTTGGTGTGTCTAGTCTTGGGAGGTCGAGGAATTTTAAGATCACTATCTAAGCTGACTTCCAATTCAAAATCAAACTTGCTGTCTTCGCTAGAAGAGGGGCTCTCTTCTGGCGGTTGTAGCTCAAAAGGTGAGTCCGTTCGCAACAATGGTGCATCGCTTGGTTGGGCTAGATCTGCCTACTCATAGTCGATTGCACTTGTGTGCTCCAACTAAGTTCGATCGCAGTCCTTTTGTCTAATTTCTTTCTCTACTCTAAGGGTACTCTACTTGTGTGGTCTGGACTCTACTTTTATTTGTTTGATTATACGTCCCTCAATGTCGTATTCTATGGTATCAATTTCCCTTTCACTCTCATCACTGAAGGAACAACAATCCTCATATTCGTCATCCAAGCTATCCTTATCCAGTTCTCATCGTTCTCCAGATTCTAACATTTCTCTTCTTGCTGGTTGAGGATTAAAGCCCAATTGTACTTCAAGTTCAAACTGTGCACTTTGGACCATCGCCATTCAGGCTCATCTAGGAGGTCTTGGAGTGGCTTAAGATTCATTGCTGGATTACCAGCCAACTTGTTGGTCAAGTACCCTAGGATCTCCAGAAGCTCTCATCTATTGTTTGGAACTTGGAATGCAACAGGGTTGGGTCTTCCATGTGCATCCAATCTCACTCGTCCTTAGGGCATGGGATATACTTGGTAAGGGCCGCATAGGATCCCCTAGTCTGCTATTCGTCACCCTTCAGCATGGTTGAGATGGTATCCAAGTCAATAGGGGTCATCTTCCATGTGGTCATCTCCACTCTTACGACCTCTATTCGATTGCCCAAGAAGATAAGATCGTTGCCCTAGTCCTCCATGACTCTCGCATTGTGCATCTAGGGTCGGCCTAGCATGATGTCGTAGTCCACTCCCTTTATGACTATAAAGTCAATAGAGAATTGGATTCCTGCAATCTTCACTGGCCAATTCTTCAACAGTCTGAATGGTTTCACCTTCATCCCATTAGCCAATGTGACATTGAACCTAGCCATCTCAACCGGCGGGTTACCCCAAGTTTGGACTACTGCATGGTTTAGCACACTCACTCATGCCCCCGTGTCTACGATCTCCTTTCTTGTGACATCCCCCAGAGCTAGGACTGGTAGGACTGTATGCATTTTCGTGCCTTCCCAAAAAGCATTGACGTGTAAGGATTTAGGCACGGAGTGTAGCATTAGAATCGGTATTTGAGTTTTTGCATCGTGCTCAGGCATGTTTGTGGTAATTGGCTCATTTGGTTCTTCAACCCACTATTTCAGCTCTAGCCATAGCGTTGGATGCTGCCTAAGCAAGTCGCCTAAGCTTAGAGTTACAGGGGTGGTCACCAGTGTATTGAGAAGGTTGCTACTTACTTGCCCCTCTCCTAAATCCGCGATTCTCGGCAATGGCCTTGATTGGTTTGCTGGGCCGGAGCATTTAGACTTTGTCTAGGCAGCCCTGCTTGTAGTGTCATTGCCTCCCTTGATTTTGGTCGTGGGAGCGAGATTGGCATGCTTATTCTTAAGAGATCATCAATTTCATCTTCTAGTATGGGATTAGTGTTCTTTAGGTGCTCTTGGGCCTCCTTCACCCACTCCTTCACCTTCTTGATGGCTTTGAGTTGGTGCTTTGGGTTGGGTACTCCCTGACCTTAGCACTTCCCTTTTCAGTCGTCTGTGGGGCTGACGTTTCTTCCTCTGCGTCAACAAATTTCCTTCCAACCGAAAGTGTTGTGGCACTTTTAGTTTTGAGGGTGACCTTAGCAACTGGTCTTTTCTTCCTTCATCTCCAGCTCTTCTTTCCAACTGAGGTTGTGTCAAGGTTGCTAGCCTTGTTCTCAAGGTAGACTTGACTGTAAGGTTGCGGGTAAAGGAGTCTCCGAAGTAGTCTACAATGCATGGCGTCATGGCCAAACCTACAACAATTCGCATAAGGTTGTGACCTAGGGTCTTGGCGCTCAGCTGGCAAGTGGTTCCCGCCACGGTTTTGCACGCATTGGACATGTGGGTGCGTTGGTCGTCTCATCATCTCCTGTAGTTTGGTTATGTCCATCCTAATCTCTGCTAGCTCGTGTCTAGAGTCAGTGCCCTTCCCTTTGTCCTGCGCATGCTTGGGCCTACTCTCACTCAGCATTGAGGCTCGCTCAGAACTCCTGATACTAGACTCTTCTCGATTCGAGCACTTGGAGCTTCTTTTCTTGAGTTGGTCATCCACTCTAATAGCTTCCTCAAAGACCCTTACCAATGCATCTTGCTACAAGCTCGAGTTGTCGACCAAGGCTTTGTAGAGCTCTTCACTTTGTATTCATGAATATCGTGGATACCACTCTTTTGTTTGGTCTCTCACCCATTGGGATTCTCTTGAAGAGGCTCCTCACCTGGGTTATATAATCTCAAATATCCTCTTTCTCTCTCTCTGCTTGACATTCATGAGTCACACTAGCAGGTTGTCAGAGTACCTAGGTTCAGAAAATCTCTTGATGAAGATATTTTCAAGCTATTGAAATCGGCACGCTCTGTAGCATCCAAACTCATGTACCAAGTCCAACCCTTGTCACCTAAGCACAGTTTGAAAGCTTGGGAGCATTAAGTAGGATCGGTAAGGCCGTTGGCTTTGGAGACTTGCTCAAACTGTTCCACAAAGCTGTACGGATCTTCATTTGCTTGGTATTTGTTGAGATGCTTTGCCACCACAGGGATTTTTGATTGGCTCTTAGAGCCTTCGTTAACCCCTAACCCTACTAGGAGTGATGTTGCTAATGCTGCAGTGCTTTACTCTGTTGCCATTTTATCTAATAGTCACTTTATCAGAAGCTCGCTCAGTGTGAGTTCTCCCTTTAGCGCTCTCTTACTATTCGATCGATTTCTGCTTGCTAGGGCTAGCACTCTCTGGATCTCTTGCATTTTCAAACTCTTGCACAAGCTCCTAGTTTGCTAGTCCGGGTTGTATGTAGCTAGGCCTTGTAGAGCCTTGCGAGCTAGCTTTCTCTCTTCCTCGAGGTCAGGTATGACATTCTTTATAGATCTACCATGATGTTCTAGTCGGGTTATCGTACTTGTGCACTAACTGTTGGACAACCTCCAAAAAATTGTTTAGGTCCAGCTCTTCGTTGCTTCTACGGCATGAGCTGCCTTCTTCCATGTCCAAAGCTTCCTGCTCTGTCAAGTTGTTGATAAAGTTGATAAGGCCAGGTAGATCCACTTCCACGATAGTACCAGTCCTTGATGCGTTTGACTTTTTGGTTGTGGACTTTGCTTGGGCCTATCTTTGGGGATTCAATCACCCTTCTATGTCTTTGGATCTTCTCTTAGTGGTGGGTTCCTTCAAGTTCTTAATTTTGGGTGAGTTCCTTGTTAATTACAACTAGTCCTCAACTTACCCTCACTTTGTGTGTGTGTGCATGTGTGTTCTTTTTACTACACTGTGCACAACCAGGCTTTTTGCTCTTTCCAAGTCTGCTTTGAGGGCTGGAAATCAGAGTGAGTGAGAAAACAAGTGCCTAGATGACTCAAGCTCCTCATGGGTTTAGCCTGATAGGCTTGTATGCTCTCGGTTTTTGGCCGTCCCTGCTAGTTTATAGGGTTCTCTACTATTCCCTTTTCTTAGCCATGATTTGTTAGTGCTCTCACACTCCACTTGATGTTGTTGCCGAGTTGGATCATAGATGGTCGACTAGTGTCGCCTTTATGCCAGTGTCTCGCTAATCCCTTTGTTCCTTGTTACAGAAAGGCGTCTCAAGCATCTGTATGGTCTTTGGATGTTCGTATGGCTGGTGTCTAGGTAGTCTGGTCCAATTTTTAAAATTTTTTGTGAAAATCAGACTTAGTCCAATAGGTCCAAATTGTAGGGGCCGCGTGACTAATTCAGACGGGCCAAGCACAAGTTGGGCCGAGTGATTGATTCCGATGCCGAGTGGTGAGTGTGCGAGTCGAGTGGGCGCAAGGTCGAGTTTCCACATGTTGAGTTGAGTGGGCCGAGGGCCAAGTTTCCACATGTCCAACTCGAGTGGGATGAGGGCAGAATATAAGAAGACCGAAGGCCGATTATAAGAAGGCCGAGGGCCGATTCTGAAACATGGCCGAGAGTCAGTGTAATTCGGATGGGCCGAACGCGATGCTTTTTTTTGTAGTCGACAAAAAATTCATCACGCCGAGCAATTGTAGCCTTCACACTAGCCGAGCACCTCTAGATCCTACCTATGCATGAAGGAGAAGGTGTGGGTATACCTGTAGTGGGCAACAAACTTGTCACCAACATGATTGAAGCGGATCCATGCAATGGAGCTCACTCACTCACTCACTCACTCTCTCTCTCAAACAACCAAGGTTTCAAATGAGCTCCCCATTGGTCTCACGGCTATTAAACCCTTGTTTTCGAAGGTTCTTGCCACTCCTGCCCCCTCACTTGTCGACCTTAACCCCCTTCAGCACTCCTCCCCGTTTTTCCCAAATGTGTGCCCTGTTTGGCCTGTTTTATAGCAGCAAACCCTACACTTTTCCAACCGATCTCCTAACTTTAACCTACTCTAAATGCAATAAGAATTGAAAGCAAAGTAATGAACTGATTTCTCCTACCCAACTAACCATCAAAAAACCAAAAATACTTACTTGTAGCATGGATTAAAGACCCAAAACCTCATATCTATCTCAAGCTCCAATTCGGGGCTGAAACCCTTACTTCGATGCTCGATTTGAAGTGCACAAACACTCAAGCTTGAAGTCATTGGTCCTGGCAATGGAACCAAAATGTAGAAGTGACCACAAAGACCCATGGACCGCTTATTGTTCAAGCATTTCAAGCGAGCACTAATGGCTATCTCTCACATAGTCAACACACTATCCCTCTCTATGAGTGTAATGAGCTTACCTTGATGCCCGATTGAGTTGCTTCCTCTCTCAAGCACTCCGATAGCTCCATGATTTGTGATGCAAGCTGAAGCATCCTCAAGCCTTTTCCTCCAAGATCCATCCTCCATAGCCACACGTGCGACGAGAGAAGAGAAGAGGAGAAGAGAAGAGAGGAGAAGGAGGAGGGCTTGTGCTCCAAGATCCCTCACCCTCACACACACACACACTCCCTCACTCACTCACACTCCCTCTCTCAAGCACTCACAAGCAAGCAAGAGAAGAGAAGAAGAGAAGAAGAAGAGTCCACTTTGCCACACACCAAAGAATGAGCTTTCATTCACTTTTTGAACTTTATATACAAAACCCTAAATCCCTTTTGGGCGGTCATCCCCTCATCCCCTTTTTCTTACATGGCCAGCCATGGCGGCCCTTTTCCCTATTGTTCTCCTTTTTTTTTTGGGCGGTCATCTTCTCATCCCCTTTTTCTTACATGGCCAGCCATGGCCTCGGCCCTTTTTCCTATTGTCCTCCTTTCTTTCTAGCTTAGTCCTATCGCCCGTTCATCATTACAAATTGCACAGGAGGGAGCCTGACACTCTTTTACAGAGGTTTTGGCTATGCCTTTATATTTAAAGGTGCATCTTCTTGCTTTTGGCTTCTTGCCCCTTCCATGGTTGCGTCTTGTACTCCTGGTGGGCCCACTTTCTTGTAGGGCACATTTTCCTTTTTTCGCCTTGTTCTTTTTCTCTTGATGCCTCGTTTTTTGCTTCCTTCACTTGCAGTAAACAATGATCCATGGTGCTCAAAGTTGTAAGGCCCCCATTATGAGGAGAAACCATGTGTGAGCCTGGATATTGGTTGAGTCTTGACTTGTATGTCAAATGAGGTCTATGTGATTGAATGGCAAAAAGGTGTCCAATGTGGGTCTAATCTTTGGGTTAGACAGAGTAGTTAAGCTAGTAGAAACTTGAGGCATATTGCATCGAGTTGCGAGGAAAGGGAGTTATCAGGGGCCCTAGCCAACAGTAAAGGGAATATTCCCTAGCCAACTAGTGGAGGTGCACATGAAAGGTCAACATACACATGTGTATATGGAAGGTCAACAGACACATGGGCACATGGAAGGTCAATAGACACATGTGCATATGGAAGATAAACAGACACATGGGCACATGGAAGGTCAACAGAAACAAGTGCATATGGAAGGTCATCTATCATGACCCCCTTCATAGGCTATAAAAGCCAAACCCCTTCACAGACACCATCAATAATCTATCTTTAATCCAGTCAGAGATGTTCTAGCTAGCCTTAGGCTCTTCACCTATCTTTTTTCTAGATCGCCATCTATGCTTCACAGTGGAAGTGCGGGGGTGAACAAAGTCATCTTTGTATTAGTTGATTGAAGCTAAATAAAATTTTAATTCTCCTCTTATCTATTGTGTACTCTCTATCTCTTTCTCAGATTCTGTTCACTCCCTGCGCCGTGTAATTTTACATGGTATCAGAGCCCAAGGGGCTCTAGGGCTTAAAGAGTGCACAAGAGGCAAATGCTTCAACAGTAAAGAGGAACGAAGTCATCTTTCGAAAGCAGTTCTGGTGTATCAGGAAGCGGTGCAAGAGGTGGTACTGCTCTACTGGCCATTCAAACACTGAGGATTCGTCCACCAACCTTTAGCGAAGGCAAGTTAGATGGTATAAACTATACCTTATGAAAGTTCAAAATTACAACTATCCTTGATTCTTGTGAGCTTTTGGAGACTATGCTGGGGACTGACATAGAACCACAGCCTACCCCCGACCCATCAAATTCTAGTGTGATGATTACTCCGAATGCAGATCTTCTATGAGCTTGAAAACGAAGGAATGCAAATGCATTGTGTGCCTTAGTTACAAGCTGTTTTAATAATTTTCTGACTTTGATGCATCATACAACCAAAGCATTAGAGCCTTGGAATGTACTGAGGAGCCAGTATAAAATGCAAAACCAAACAAGGATTAAAAACTTGGAGAATCAACTAACAATGGAGAAGTTTGCTGAAGGAGAGACGACTAAAGCATTCATCACTTAGATTAAGAATCTATGCGACCAGATGGCTGGCACTGGGATACAAAGGACTAACTCGGAGCTAGCTCGGAGGTGTCTTTGGATTTGTCCAGAAAAGTTTGATGGACTAGTAACTGCCCTTAATACTTAGGTGAGACCTCCTTAAGCTTTGACTTTTGAGGAGTTTTGTGCATTATTGGTGGAGGAGGAGTTGAGGCGGTTGAAAGCGCAAGAAGGAAGCAACAATGGAGATGCTGCATTCTCTACCAATGCAAAAGGCAAAGGTGGTTCCTCTACAAAAAATGATGGTGACAAAAAGAAGAAGGATGGTAAGAAGAAGTTTCAAGGAGAGTGCTTCTACTGCAAGAAGAAAGGACATGCAATCACATATTGTCGTGTCAAGAAGGTAGATGAAAAGAATGGTACCCTTAAAAGTAAAGGGAAAGAGATAGCCAATATGGCTTAAGCAGAGTTGAAGTTATTCATGGTGACCATTGAGGAAGTGTGCTCCTCGGCACAAGAAGAATCTACCATTGAGTCATGGGTGTTGGATAGTGGGGCCTCCTGTCACATGACCAACAAGAAAGGTCTATACAATTCTATGCAGCCTCTACAAAAATCCATCACTGTGACAGTTAAAAATGATGCAAAATGCCTTGCTTCAGGCATAGGTACTATTTGTTTTGTTGCTGCAAATGGTGAAGTCAAAAAGCTTTCAAATGTCTTGTATGTTTTCAAAATTAGGAGACATCTTTTATTAGTTGTTGCCATAACTGATCTTGGTCATGAAGTGAGGTTTAAGAAGATAGGTGTAGAAATTCTCAACAGTGTTGGCAAAGTTGTTGGCAAAGGAGAAAGAAGGAAGAACATGTACGAGCTAAGTGCTCTTACAACCATTGCTAGAGTGGGCACAAGTAAGCTTTGGCATGAAAGGTTTGGACACATCGGATTTGCAGTGTTGAAGGAGATGCACAAGCAAGGTATGGTTGCTCACCTACCTACAGTTGATTGAAACAAGGAACCATGTGAAGCTTGTATGATGGTGGGCAAGCAACAGAGAAAGGCATTTCCACAGGAAAGCAAGAATAGAGCACATGCTCCTCTAGAGTTGGTGCATGTTGACTTGTGTGGTAAGATGCCTACATAGGCCTTGGGGGATCTTCTTATTTTATGTTTATTGTCAACGACTACAATAGAAAGATGTGGGTGTACTTTCTTCATGAGATAAGGCTCAAGCTTTTGGTAAGTCTAAAGAATTGCTAAAACTTATTGAGAATGAAACATGGAAAAGTGTGAAGAAATTTTTACAGATGGTGGTGGTGGAGTTTGAAGACTTTTGCAAGAGCAAAGGGATCAAGCGTCAATTGATGACACCTCCACACCTCAGCGCAGAACAGTGTTGTGGAACATAGGAATCGCACCATTGTGGAGATGGCAAGGTGCATGCTAAAGGGCAAGGGATTGCCTAACCATTTTTGGGTTGAAGCTGTCAATACTGTAGTCTACATTTTGAATCAGAGCTACATAAAGACTCTCAAGGGAAAAACACCTCATGAGGCTTACACTGGTAAGAAACCATTTGTCTCACATTTCATAATTTTTGGATGTGAATGTTATCCATATGTTCCAGATGAGAAGAGAAACAAGTTAAAACCAAAAAGCAGAAAATGTATCTTCTTGGGTTATAAAGATGAGCAGAAGGCTTACAAATTATATGACCAAGAGGCAAAGAAGATCATCGCGAGTCGTGATGTGTTGTTCAAGGAGCAGCCACATACAGTGGAGGAGGAGAAGGCAAGTTCTTCCACTTTATCATCAAGTGAAGAAGTAGTCCACTATGAACTTGTCTCGAGAGTTATCCCTATCCTTAAGGAGGAGGAAGCATCATCTTCAGATGATGAGGAAAAAGTTCACCAACTTGACATCACCCCACCAGAAAAGCCATTGCCGTGTTGGGTGAAGAAGCTCTATGACCACAATAATCCTATGCATACATCTGGTGAGGAGAAGGCAAACGACCAAGGAGGTCTCAAAAAATAGAGGAGTAAATGGGGGCTTTTTCTCACATAGTCAATATGGCCTTAATGGCTGGGATTATGAGAGAAGTAAAGGAGCCAACTAACTTAGAAGAAGCACTTGCAAATCCAACATGGAAGGCAGCTATGCAAGTCGAGTATGATAGCATAATGAAGAATGATACCTGGAATCTAGTGGATCGGCCCATCAAAGCGGAAGCTTATTGGCACCAAATGGATGTGGAAGGTAAAGTACAAGGTTGATGGTACCTTAGAAAAATACAAAGCTAGATTGGTTGCACAGGGATTTTCATAGGTTGAAGGGTTTGATTTTCAAGAGTCATTTTTTCCAACTAATAGAATGACCACTATTTGCACAATACTTACAATGGCCGCCCACAAGCAGTGGCCAATTTAACAAATGGATGTTAAGTTAGCATTCTTAAATGGTGACCTCAAGGAGGAGGTGTACGTGGCTTAGTCACAAGAGTTTGAGGCCCCCCATTCTAAGAACAAAATATATAAGCTAAAGAAGACATTGTATGGGCTGAAACAGGCCCCCGAAGCATGGTACCAATAGATAGATAAGTTCTTTTTAAACTTAAACTTCAAAAGATGTGTCTGAGATGCTAACTTGTATGTTTACAAGGATGGTAAAAAGTCTGTAGTGATCGTCCTATATGTGGATGACTTTCTTATTATAGGTGACTATGAAAATATGATCAACCAGCCTTGAAAGGCGTTGAGTTCTGAGTTTGAAATGACAGACTTGGGCTTGCTACACTATTGTTTGGGGATTGAAGTTTAGTAAAAGCCAAGAAAGATCTTCATCTTTCATAAGAAGTATGCATGGGAGATCTTGAAGGCATTTGGTATGACCAAGTGCAAGGAGATAGCTACACCTATGGAGGTGAATGCAAAGTTATATGTTGAGGATACATTAGCACTAGCAGACATCACGAGATACAAGAGGTTGTTGATCTATTTGTGTAACACTAGACCGGATATCACTTTTGATGTTGGTGTTTTGAGTAGGTTCTCAAAAAACCTCATGAGAGTCATTGGAAAGCTAAGATATGGGTGCTCAGATACTTGAAGGAAACTCTTGACTATGGTATCACATACTGTTCCGAAACTTCTCTTGTGGGGAACTGTGACTCAGATTGGGCAAGAGACAATGATTTCAAGAAGTCAGTTTCTGCTTATTGTTTCTCTTTGGGTTCATGAATTTTCTCTTGGATTAGTAAGAAGTAGTCAATAGTGGCATTATCTTCTATGGAAGCAGAGTACAAGGCAACTTGTTTTGCTACATGCAAAGCAGTATGGTTGAGAAGGGCCCTATGGCATATGGGAGTGCAGGATGAAGAACCAACTATGTTGAGATGTGACAATCAGAGTTGCATTGCCATTGCCAAAAATCCAGTGTTTGGGATTGCAGGATGAAGAACCAACTATGCTGAGACGTGACAATCAGAGTTGCATTGCCATTGCCAAAAATCTAGTGTTTCATGCGCATACCAAACATATAGAGATCCAGTATCATTATGTGCATGATTTGATCAAGGATGGGATAGTGGAATTGGTCTACTGTCCAACATAGGAGAATGGAGCGGATATCTTTACCAAAGCACTTATAAAGGATCTGCTTCAAGTTAATCTTCAGAGACTTGGCATTGGGCCGAGGAGATAGTTCACCTGCGGGTGGACATTGAGGAGATAGTTCACCTACCCAGAGATAGTTCAGGTGGACATTGAGGGGGGGTGTTAGATATGCTCAATGCCCCACCCTCATAAAGTGCCACCAATGATCCATGGTGCTCAAAGTTGTAAGGCCCCCATTATGAGGAGAAGCCATATGTGAGCTTGGATATTGGTTGAGTCCTGACTTGCGTGTCAGATGAGGTCTATGTGACCGGATGGCAAGAATGTGACCGTTGTGAGTCTAATCTTTGGGTTAGATAGAGTAGTTAAGCTAGTAGCAACTCGAGGCACATTGCATCGAGTTGCAGGGTAAGGGAGTTATTAGGGGCCCCAGCCACAGCAGTAAAGGGAAGGAATATTCCCTAGCCAACTAGTGGAGGTGAACATGGAAGGTCAACAGACACATGTGCATATGGAAGGTCAGTAGACACATGGGCACATGGAAGGTCAACAAACACATGTGCATATGGAAGGTCAATAGACACATGGGCACATGGAAGGTCAATAGACACAGGTGCATATGGAAGGTCATCCATCATGACCCCCTTCACAAGCTATAAAAGCTAAACCCCTTCACAGCCCCATCAATCATCTATCTTTCACCCAGTCAGAGTTGTTCTAGCTAGCCTTAAGCTCTTTACCTATCTTCTATCTAGATCGCTATCTAAACTTCACAGTGGACGCACACGGGTGGACATAGCCATCTTTGTATCAGTTGTTTGGAGCTAAAGAAAATTTTAATTCTCCTCTTATCTGTTGTGTACTTTTTATCTATTTCTTAGATTCTGTTTGCTGCTGTGTGTAATTTTTACAGTTTCAAGCTATTGACTTCTTCCTCAAGGCATTGCTTATCCTAAGATGCGAAAGCGCATTGTGCCTGTAGGGCAATGTGGCCCTCCCTTTTGTTCATCATACATGTCTTCTAGACTTTATTCACTTTGCCTTTCCTTTAAGGCCTCTTTTAATGCCATCATCTTCACTAGTTATTATAGTCATCTTCCTTTTTTTTTTCTAAGTTGATAGGTTGCAAAGGCATTCCTTTCTTCCTCTAGCTCCGTAAATGTGGCCTTTCTTTCTTCATTCATCTTGTCATGTTGGCTCTGAAGTTCTTTTACTAGCTCATCGTATTCTTTTGTGTTGTGCATTGTTGAGATCATTAAAGTAGTAGATACTTCAAGGCGGGGTATCTTCCCAAGAACACGGTAAGGAATGTATCTCTTTTACTATGTGATCATCAAGTAGGTCAAAGAGTTCATAACTTCTAGTAGCAAACAATGTGAATGTTGAGTCCAATCGTTGGATGCACATTACCAAGTCATCCCCCTATGTCCATGTCCATGTTGGAAGATAATTCAAGAATGGATTGTCATTGATGCAATGGCTTAAGGCCTATTGGTGGCTTTGGTTTAATTGGACTGGACAGGTTGGTACGTGGGGTTTCTACTTTGGGATTCTCGTCAATTTTGGTGAGCATGGTTTGAGAAGTTGATTAGGTTTTAATTTTGATTGACATTTTATTGTCAGATTGTGTAGTGGTGGTCACATTAGAGTTAGTAGGTGGGGTCTTCTTGATGATTGGTTAGTCTCAATAAAAACCATTAGTTTGCAATTCCCCTAGAGTGGATAGAGCTGCCCCCCAAATGGGCTAAGTTTTGCATTGGTAGGTTGCAATTGGGGTTGACCCGTAGTGGTCCAATGATCATATATTAGACTACTATAGTTAGCTCCCTCATCAATTAGTGTGTCAAAGGTGTATGCCTTTTGAGCGGTCACTACACATGTAGGCTGGTGCTACTGCTTCCTCATCCTCATCCTCTATTTCTGCGATAGCTGCAATTCTCACATTCATTGGTGGTTCCATCATTGGAGGTTCATGGAGTGGATGTGACAGAGGGTAATACTATTTTATGCAACTTTCATTGAAAAAGTCTATGCTCTCCCCCTCTAAGGTTTCGAGTTCTATATTGCATATTCTACTCATGTTACGAACCTTAAAAGGTTCTAATCCCTTGAATTTCATCTTTTGCTTATGTCCCTTAATAGAGTACATGAAGACTAGGTCTCCTTGCTCGAAGTCCATTGTTTGACGTGCTTGTCAAACCAACTCGTGTATTGTGCCTTCTCACAGATTACGACATAGATTGCAATGAGAAGAGCCTCGGAGAGGTGCTCTAGCTCTATAAAACACTTTGTTCATGCCTCCTTGCCCTCCCATCTCTCTTGGACTACTATTCTCAAGCTTGAAACAAGGTATTCTACTGGTAGAATCATTTTAGTTCTGTAGGTCAATTTGAATGGGGTCTATCGTATGGATGTTCTGTAGGCTGTCCTATATGCCCATAAAGTTGCCATGAGCTTGTTTTCCTAGTCACACTGCATGAAGCAGAGACTACCTTTGTTAGGATATTTACCAGGATCTTGCTTGTGGATTCAGCTTGACCGTTGGCTTGAGCATAATACGGTGAGGATTTTTTTTGGATTATCAAGAAGGTGGATAACAAGTGAGCAATCACTTCATTGATGAAGTGTGTGCCTTAGTCACTAACCAACTCTATGGGACAATAGAACTGTGAGATTACCTACTCCAAAAGAAACTTAGACGTGGCCCTAGCATCATTTTTGCGAGTTGCTCGAGTTTTCACCCACTTGGTGAGATAGTTTGTGGCAACAATGATGTACTTGGCTTGTGAGTACTATGCCATAGAGCTGATTCATTAGGGCCAAAAATGCTTCAAAAATGGCACTTGTAAGAAAGTGATTAAGTTGCTAATTAGTTGAGGCTTAGGAAGAATAAAACCTCTAAATTTGGTTGTCCAGATGTGATTAATGAGAGAATATTTGGTTCATTGAAGAGGTCGGCCATTAATTGCCCTCATCTTTTAATCCAGGTCAGGGGTCGCCTTTTCGGCCGTTTTTGTCTTGGAACTTGAGAGATTTTGTATTTTTGAGATTTTTGCACGAAATTCGCATTTGTTTGCTCCCGTGTTTTCTTTCTACACACTATTCTCTTTTGCCATTCTTTTTGTTGCACTTGCTTCCTATCACTGTGAGATTCTTACTCGGTTCATTTGCTAAAATGTCTAGCAACATCTCTTCAAATAACACAGGCGCAAGCACACATAAATACAAGCTAACTATTCAGCTAGATCCGATTTACACATCTTGGAGAAGTATACATCATTGAGTATTGATAGATGAGATCGAAGCCAACAGGTTGCGAACACAAGGAATGAAGCATATAGATTTGTGGGTGGACGGAAATATTTATCCTAGGGATCCTTCTACAGGTAAACCACCTCCTTTTTTCAATGTCCATGACTATATAAGATATGTTGGAGAAGGTTACAATAGGATGCTTGGCTACTGTACGAAGTTATACTCTGCATCTTACACATACATAGCTCAAATGCACAAAATGAAAAAAGCACTAGAAACTACACAAACAAATATTTTAGAGTTGACAAGTCAGATTGATGTTTTGAAAAATGTTAACAAGTCATTGCAGGATAAGCTAACACGCTTGAGAGAAACTCCAGTAGGATTTAGAGAGAGGAAGAGACCATTAAAAAATATAACCAACTTGTGTGAATGAGCAAAGAAAAGGAGACTAAATCTTACAAAGAAATATGTCTCTAACATTAGGCATCAGTATCCGAGAGAATGAGGAAAGAATCAGACTTTTGAAGGAAACCATGAATAAGAAATATATTTTAAGGATTCTTAAGTCACCCGAAAATGTGGATTTGAGAGGTCCAACTCTCAAAGAGTTAGTGAAGGACTTAAAAGGCACGGTGAAAGCAAATGAAATTGTAGAGACGTGTGATACTGTGGGTATAAGTTGGAAAGGTTATCGTGCTATCTCTGGATTATGGTTTAAAAATCTTAGATGCAATAGGGTAACTATATTTGGATTGCCATGAGCCCTTGCAGTTTCGATTGCAAGAATTGCCACCCATAAATCACAAGATTCCACATGTTTTTGGAGATTACATTCACATCGAAAGGTCTATGTCCTATGAAAAACAAAAAAAAAGGCAATTTTTGATTACAATGCATTTAACAATATATGGGTTGATCTAAAAAAGGTGCAAATTGCAATTGTTCACATGTATAGAATCACAGTAGAAGAAAGTTATGGTGTTCTAAAGTTTGCCTTGAAGTTGGATGAAGCACAGATTCAAAAGGGACAGAAGATGGAAAGAATTAGCATTTGCCTCATGAACATGGCATTGGACCATAGCAATGGTGAGGGCCAAGCTCCATTGCATAAGATCCAATCCGAGATGGAGATTTGGTGGATTGGTGCAGCCCAGGTACCAATTGAAAATCATCAAACGTTGAAATGATTGTTCAACCATATAGGTATTCCAAATATCATTAAGTCTCAAAGTGAAGGCGAAATGTTGGTAGTTGATGGGGTTGGTAATTTTAATGTGGAATGGCATATGAGTGCTTATTTAAAAACTATCAAATGTATGCTTGGAATATGTAATGGTGCAAATGCAAAATATCCTTGCATTTATTGCATGGAAAGTATTGGATCCAAAGATTGGAGTAGTTTGCGACCAATAAGAAGAGACCCAAATAGAGACTCTATAGATTTGAGTAAATTTAAAAACATAGAAGATATCTAGGATCCCATTCTTTCAATCTCTCTTAAGAATGTTCATATTTGTACTTTGCATGCAGAGATTAGAATAATCAATAAGCTTCTCAGGTTGCATCTTGACTACGCATATTCCATTAAGTCATTATCTTTATCAGATGAGTGTATTGATAAATGCGAGGCATTACTATCGAAAATGGGATTTCATGGAGGCCAAGTTCACTTGAGAAAGGATCCAATACTTTCAGGAAAAACAAGAGATATCTTGGCCAATGTCTCTATGGGAGGCTCAAAAGCTAGACGATTCTTAGGAAACCATTTAGGAAAGCAGGTGAATGTGGCTTGGAAGTGTTGGAGAGAGCTATGTGAGATCACAACAAATGTTGCAAGCACACCGAGGCTTGCATTTCTTAGAATTGAGATTTGGATACACCTTGATGTTTTTTTGAAACTCCTCAGGCAACAAAAGACAACATATACATATGCGGAAGAGTTCAAAAGATCAATCACAAATCTTGTTCAGGCGATAAAAGAGGCATGGGGAGAAAAAGATATCACTTTTTATCTGGTAAAGTAACAATTATTTAATATGGGTTTATTTTGACAGGTTTTTCAATTGGTATAAAATAAGTGTTACTTTGTATTGCAGCATATTCTTCATATTCATGGGCCTTACTTTGTGGAGGAGCATGGCCCCTTAGCAACTTATAATAGCCAAGGCATAGAAAAATCCCACTATCAAGCACGCACAAGTTATTTTCGAAGCACAAGGCATGGGGGAGGAGTTATAAAAAGAAATGCTTTGGAGGAGCTATTCAATTGGTTTTTTCGATGACAACTTCAAAGAATGCAGATAAAAGATGGCAATGACACATGAGCAGTCACACTTTTATATATAAGAAAGAATATATACAAAGCTAGCTTTCCAAAACTCTCACATTCTCTTCCTCCTCATGAATCTTTCCTCTATAACGTAGAAATTTTCTTCTCTTGTAGCCAGCTATAGATTTTACATGAGTCTGGTTTGCAGCCAAGGCGTAGGATGTGAACGCCAAAAAGTATCCTGCTCTAGAAGCAGAGTAACCTGGACCATAGCCAAAAATCCTAATTGCTGTAGTCTTTTCCAAAAACATTACTTTGTGGGCATTATATTGTAATCCTGAGAAACCTAGAAGCCTTGTAAGAGCTTTAATACAAAGTATGGGCCATGCTGCATCCTTTGAGAAACTACTATGAAGTACTAAAAATGAATTAGGTTCAATCCTAGCCAAGTAGTGGCTGAGTGCAATGTCTTTCAATGTACTACCACCAGCTCTCAATCCTTTGCCACGTCCCAAGAAGTTATCTGAATCAACAATCTCCAACTGCAAATAAAACCCATACTGAATGAGCGTGAAACTCATACCTACCAATGTGTAAAAGCAAATTCAAAATTATCTTACCACTTGGTTTTCATCCTACTCCAATTTAACTAGATTCCATAAATTTATTGATGATGATGTCTCATTGGTGTTAATCAATTCTTTAACGTATTCAGACTCCTCTCTTCCAAAATTGGAAATCCCAAGTTGGCTTTGCATGCGATCGAACTCCTCATCAGTAATACTCAACTCTTTCTCAGCTTCTTTTGCCTTTTCAAAACAAAGAGAGAGGGCCTCACCAACATCAATAAACTTATCGTCTACAGTCTCTTTATCAAGTTTGAGTATCTCTTCCTTTGATTCATTCTCTGTGTCAACTATCCCATTTGTAGCATCAGAAGCCTCTGCAATAATGGCTAGACAATAATCTCCCCTAAGATTGAAAAGTTTTTGAATATCTGACAGTAAAATGTACTCCTTATCCTTGAAAGGTATAGATGGTAGAGAAGGAACAGTATGGTGAGAACTCTCATCAGTTGTAGGGTTTGCATTTCTTTGGCTCTCCTCAATGATGGTCTCAGCTTTGAAGTGAGCAACATCCAACTTCTCAGCAATAGAGGCCTCAAAATCTGCATCTACAATCTCCTCTGTTTCCTTTTCATCTGCCAGGTCATCTAACATACAAAAGCTAGCAGACTTTGCTCCTTCTAATTGTTGCTCATTAGCTTTCAGAGAATATTTGACAAGGATGAAAACAATTAAAGCAGCAGACTTTGACATAATCTTGCAGTTCTTGGAATGAGTGGAGCACAATATGTCTCTTGTATAAAACCTGTCTAGAGAGTGGGCACCACACCTCTTAGTAAACACTGACTTTTCATTTCCTATTGACCCAATGGGAACATGGACATATTCCTTTGTACCAACTTCAATAGAAGGACCTGCTAGATTTTCAAACTCCAAAAAGTCCTCCAAAAAATATTTTTTACAATATTGCAAAACACTGTCAAGGTCCCAATCAGGATTAAAGACATTCTTAACAACTCCATAGAAAGAGAGATCCATGCCATTCTGAAGGATAAAGTCAAGAAGCCTCTCTGATGGAGTGACATCAGTAAGCTCTGATACTCCAAGAACTCTCATTGCTGACTTTCCCTTCCCTGGAGATGTGCTTGGCATTCTAACACTGGTGGCAGAGCATGGGGAAGAAACAAAATGCACAGGCTCATCACATGTTGAAGCCCTTGAGCCTCTTGAAAGCCTTCTTCTTTTCCCAGTTTCTGTGGCAGAACCTTGGAGCCCAAAAAATCTGTAGGTTTAGACATGTTTCCAACTTTTGCTCGATACGGCGCGATGAGACTCACACGCTAGACATGGATGTTTGTACTCGCGCTGTATCAGGAATGCAAACCAGAACAACTCAAAGCAAAGGACCGCAACCAAAACGACGCGAGAAGGCAAAACCCAAATTAGCGATCACGCGCCCTCGCACAGTATCAGGTTAGGAGTCTGGAAAGAATGCCACACCAAAGCAATACAAGAATAGCTAAGCCCGAAACGATGCGAGCAGGCAAACACACAAAACAAGAACACTCGCTCTCGCGCCGTATCGGGAGAAAAATGAGAAGTCTGTAAAGAAATCCGAAAACGCCGTACAGATCACGGAAACCCCCTTATGTAGGCGTGCAATAATGCCACATGGCACTAGCCGTTGGGTACCGACACGTGGCACTAGCCGTTGGGCAAAACGTGGTTGACAAACACGTGGACCGATCGTTAGTCGACACGTGGTATATGGACGTTAGGCGGACACATGGCACAATCAATGCAAGACACGTGTTTGACACGTGGCATGGTTGACAAGGGTATATAAGGGACCATTTTGCTTACGTGTACACTTTACATTCTCTCGAGCTCTCATGCCTTGCTTGCCACATACGGAGCGATCCCAGTGCTGCGTCTATAGCGTAATTGTCCTCTCATGTCATATCGGTTCTCGTCACCCGATTCAAAGCGAGGGTGCTTTTGCCTCTTTCTCGATTTCCTCATTTCGCGCCGTTTTGTGGCCATTTTCCTTGCTACTCACTGCATTTTTGTGCATGCTTAATCGATACGGAGTGAGGGTGTCCTTCGGTGGTCTACCTAATTGCCATCTCGCGTCATATCAGGCTTTCTTATCTTGCTGTCCTCGTCTCTTATACGGCGCGAATGTGACCATACGTCTTGTTCGTTTGTTCCTTCTCGTGCCATATCGTGCCTGCTGCGTTCTTGTCAGATTTTTGAGAAAATTCCTATATCATTTTTGTCTTTCTGTCTCTTTTATTTTCTCCTCTGCATGGCAAGGACAAAGCAAACTGCAAGAAAAGTTTATGTGGATAGGAAGGATAGTGGGGGTAGAAGGAAGTTACAATTTGATGAATCTAAGGAGGAACCCTCTTCAAATATTGCTGAGGTTGGGCCATCAGAGGCCCCAAAGCATTTTGCCACAGAGATCCCCCTTACACCAGGTGTTGGCCTAGCATCTTCCATGGAGTTAAAGCATTTCAGTACAGAGAATGTTTCTTCTCCTGAAGTTGAAGAAGCAAAGGGTGAGACTTCCCCTGTGAAGGATTCATCCCCTCCAATTGCACTTGAGCCTACTTCTACTGGAGCCAGTGAGCCTCCCAAGCCACAAAAGAAAAAGAGGAAGTCCCGGTTCTTCTACATGCAGAGGTGTTTCAGTGAGATTAGAAAAGCCCAGAGAGCTACAGAGCACGTGATTCCAAAGGCTGCTTTCATAAGAGTTATTAAAGAAATCTCTAACAGATTGTCTAGAGTGGCAACTGTCTCTAGTCTAAATAAGAAGTGGCAACTCTCAGCAATTCTTGCTCTACAAGAGGTTGCAGAAGATTTTCTTATTGATTTCATGAACGATGCTTACATTGCTGCTGCGCATGCTCATAGAATTGCCCTTATGAATAAAGATTTCAGCATGATCAGCAGAATCAGGTATAGGTTTGATAAAGTGTTGAGGCCCTTGCCTTCCAACGATCAAAAAGCCTTTGAAATCCTTAACATTCCCCCGAAATTGTCCAGGAAAGGGAAAAAGCTAAAGGTTGAGGATGTAACTCACCTTTACTCTACAAGGGGTGCCACTCAGCAGGAGTCTATGTTGAGTGAAAAAATTCAGGAGGTATTGGAAACTGAAGACAAAGTTTACAAGAGGAAAGCCGCATCACTTGCTTCAATCAACAACGAGAGGATGGGTAAAGTGTATGGGCAAATAGTTGTGAATGTTTCTGCGGAACCTAAGGAGGATTACCTTAGTATATCTCCCGAGGACAAGCCTATGTTGGAGAAAAGGGATGTCCAACTATCTGACTCCGTTGTTTTTTGTTGCATAAGGTAATGCTTATAGGTTCAAGTATATTTTACATGTAATTTGTATTGATTTTGATAAATTCAAATAGCTTTTGCTATTGACTGCAGGGCATTCGTCTCCTGTCTCACTCTCGATATCCGTAGAGCCATATATGTTGTTGATCCACTTCTCTCAGTGGAACTATTTGCAAGATCCGGGTCTAATATTGCACCATTCTTTCGTACTTTTGATAGTGTGACAAATTACCACATCTTTTTTCCTTATGTAGAAAGGTATTTTTCTTTTCTGTAGTAGATGAAAATTTTTATTCATTTGCTTTCACCCTTCTGCTCACCTCTAATTTGAATTTGCAGAGGGCATTGGAGTCTTATCTATATTAACTGTCTTACTAGAGAAATTATCTTTATGAACTCTCTCAGCGGTGTTCATGGCCAAGCACGAATGCATGTTGAAAGAAAATTACTTGCTTTGATTATATTTACAAAAAATATTTTGAACTTACAAAGCTTCCTTTTGTAGTGCTGGTAGACTTGTTTCTACATTTTTGGATACTACATATGAGGATCTTGCTGATCCTCAAAAGCCTTATACGTTTCTTCTACAAGAAGTTCCATTGCAAAGTGATGTGCATTCTTGTGGATGGAGAGTTATATCAAATATTTGCAGAACAGTGGATTCAAAGTTGTTACAAATAGGAGTGAATGTAAGTTAATTTCATTTGATTTTTGTGTAACCGTTATCATTATGTCTTTTCACTAACTTATAACATTTATTCTTACAATGTAGAGACTATCCTGATTCGTATGTTTGGTGGATAAGGGAGAGATGCATTGAGCTGATTTTGGACAAGGCAATCACACCATGTGATCCTGACTCCCCTCTTCCTCCCAAAACTTCAATGGCCAAGGGCACAAGCAAGGGAAAGGGCAAGGGAAAAGGTAAAGGCAATGGTAAGGGCAATGGCAATGGCAATGGCAATGGCAAGGGCAAGGGCAAGGGCAAGGGCAAGGGCAAGGGCAAGGGCAAGGGCAAGGGCAAGGGCAAGGGCAAAGGCAAAGGCAATGGCAATGGTAATGGTAAGTTAGCCACAAAGACCACTACTGCAGAGTCTAAAAGAAAAGGAATGCCAATGCTTTTTTCTCTGAAATTTTATCCATCCCCTCTTAAACCCCAAGAAAAGAGAGTACATGTAAAGGTGAAATTCTTTCAACAATCAAAGAAAGGCCCTGTGAGAAAAAACATCTTTGAAGAAATCGATAAAGAAGCCACAAAGCCAACAAAGGAGAAGGCAATAGATAAAGAATGAAAAGAGCAAACATAAGCATACACAAGCCTTATTATTTTGGCTTTGTACATTTATATGACATTTTTGTACCTCATGATGTAATGAACTTTTTCACTTATAAATCGAATGTAATGTACATTTATTTCTATACATTCAAAAGGCAACTTGCTTCATGATAGCTTATGAGTTCCCACTAAGAAATATCTTAAGGACAGTCAATTAAGATAAATTCCTACAAAGTTTTCATTCTCAAAGCTCAAAACTCACAATTGTGGGAGACAAAAAACTCGTACAAGAGAAAGAGCACTCGGCTCTTTTACCAATTGTTACGCCATTCACTTTGAACTTATATCTAGGGGATGTATTGTCTAGCAATTCCAAGGTATCCCTCACATCTTTCAGATTCCAATTGGAAGTAACATTCACCTTCTTTACTTCTTCATGCGGCAAAATGTGCACCACAAGTTTATATGGTGTGCAATTTGTATCAGAATCCAAGGGAACCCAAATACCCAATCTTAGTTTGTATCTCGTGTAATCAAAGCCCAAAGCAAGAGTTTGGCGAGTGTAAGCCAAAGCCAAGGATTGAGGGCATGCACTGCACCTCAAGATATCACCCTTATGGTCGCATTCTCTAGATTTCCAAAGCATCCCTATAGTGTTGTCCAAATCCTCTTCCGAAAAGTTTCTACTTAGCCAGGATACCTTTATTCTTTGTAAATTTGCTGTTTTGAAGTAAGCCACAAAGATATGGAGGGGTATAAACGATGATAAACGTCTTCCAATTGTCATGGACTTTTGAATATCCTGAGATATTTTGAATTTGAAACTCTGCACCATTACCTTGTCAGGAATCTCCCAGTTTAGAGATGAAAGGCTTGGCAATGGCAAAACTTCGATATTCCCATACCTATCCGCTTTAGAGGGAACCACATATTGTGCATAATATATAAAAACCTTGCATTCACTAAAAAAAGACACAGTTTGATCGGCATAAATAATGTCTGCCAATACCTTATGAATGGCATGGAAAGTCCCACTTAGGCTTTCCACAGGTTGCCATTCAATACTTGTTGACGGAAAGATATCTGCAATGATGAATCGGTTGTTAGTACTTGCCTAAATGGAAAAGAATTACATACATTATTCAACTAATAACTTACAATGTGTTTGTTGGGGAACACGTTCGTTTGGAGGCAAGTGCATATCCTTGGCCATGTAAACATGTTGCACCTTGACAAACCACCCTTCGGGCATAATTTTAAAGGCAATGATACGCCCCTTCCAGTGATGTTTTATATCATCTTGTTTTCTTCTTTTCACCTTATGGGAGCCCTTACAAGATGGCAACATGGTAACCCAATCGTTTACAGTAAAGGTTTTGGGCTCCCAATTTCTGTTTTCTCCCTGGCTATAGACTGTGCAAGACTGTATTAAATGAGAAGGGCGCCTAGAGGAAGCCATGAAAAGAATGAAAATGCAGAGAAAAAAGCTCAAAGAGGGGTGAATGAACTAAAAAGTAGTGCCAAGAACACAAATGAGTATGTATTGGGCGCCAAAAAGAATATTGAAATATTTCCCGACTTTCAAAAAACTCATTATTAATTTCATCACATCTCTGTCACGTATTTTGTCAGATTTGTAAATAACGTCTTTGGGACTCCAAAACATGTCAGACTTTAGAACACCATATTGGGGAATATGGGAATTTTCCATAAGTTTGGGACATGTGGTCAAATCTTTGGATTTGTCATAACTTGAACACTATAACTCCAAATCAAGCGCTGTATAGCTCAATAGATTCCATTTTTCAAGCGCTTTCCAATGATAGGTCACATTGTATGGTTTTGAGAAACTTATGGGCATGTTATTCGGGTGCCACCTTTTTAGTATTCAAAAAATGGGAATTGGGAGATTCCCAAACTCACTAATATTGTGTTTTAGGGATTTTGGCTAAAAAAGAAGAGAGAATCACGAAATGGACTCCACTATCTCTAAAAAAGAGGAGACAAGAATACCATATTCTTGTACACGTGGCAAACTCTCTTTGGCCTGTTTCTTAATCTCGTGATTAACAAAAATGTATTTTTGGAAGTTTTTTTGGCCCTAATGTGAACCAGTTGTTGAGACTTCAAGCTCAACCTATGTACATCGACATGACAACTAGTGTCTAGTTGTCTCTAGCATATGAGTCGTAGTAAATAAGTCGGGTATACTTAACTCTAGTAGAGTTAGTCAATTGAGTAGACCTAGATATTCTCTAGTCATTTGATATATACATGTGAGATATATGAATAAAGGTTAATGTGGGATCATATAGCTCTCTGTTGCCTCATCTCTGTCTCCCTATTTTCTTACATGGTATCACAGCCATTGTGCTCCAAGAAACTCTGTGATCTTGGTCCAATGCAATTGCTTTACAAGACATATGGAGGTAGCATATGAAGGGATTAATGGCTTGCAATGGAGCTTTGCTTGTGAGCTGTGTGACCAAGGTATTTTAAAGACTAGCAAACACATTGGGATAGAGTAGTCATGACCAAGCCTTTCACAAGATTAGTTGTGGCATCATGGAGCCATTCAAAGGATTAAAATGCATATATTGTGGATGAGACAATGGTAATTCACTTTGGACCGATTAATGGATCTCAAAACATGCAATAGAGATATAAAAAGTTGTTGATATAGCCAAAAGCATTCTTCATTGGTGGCTCCTATTATCCTGTTAAGTTCTTCCCTCAAATGGATGATGATGATCCATCAGGCCGCCAAAGAGTATCTACCTGTTAAGGAGAAAGCAGTCATGATGTTCAGCCTTGTGTAACATTTCAAGAAGCCTCATTAGAGGATGAAGTGGCTATTATTGAAATAAAGTCAAAAACAAAAAGTATTCCATCTCGGTCTCTAGTGGCTTTAGAGTCACAATCTATGTAACATGCCCGCTGTCCAGACACGTTTTTAGCAATCCATCGAGAGACGAGTCTAAGCGACGCCGCCTGGCACTCCTATGGAATGTTTTGGGGTTTTTCACCTAGGGTTTCCTAAGTCCGCCTTGCAATAGAATGTTTGTGACTGAACCCACTAGGATCAACATGAAATCTGGGTTCCTAGGGGTCAAGGTCTCTTGACAACATTCTAGCATCGGGTTTTGGATACCCTACTTTACGCAGAGATACCCAAGCCAAAGCATATCCATGCCGCACTTGGTTCAAAGAGATTAGGAAATGAGAGGGATGCACCACTCAACCTCTACATCCGTGGGGCATAGTCCCATTCCGGTCCCCTAAAATGACATGAATCAAGTTCTAACTTAACAATACCTAAAGGTTGAACGTTGGTAAAACCTTGTGAGAAGCCTCTCAGTTCTCTCGAACCACCCTGTTGTATCAAGTTTTGGATACCCTACTTTACGCAGAGATACCCAACCCGAAGCATATCCATGCCGCACTTGGTTCAAAGAGATTAGAAAATGAGAGGGATGCGTCGCTCAACCTCTATGTCTGTAGGGCATAGCTCCATTTCGGTCCCCTAAAACGGCATGAATCAAGTTCTAACTTAACAATACCTAAAGGTCAAACATCAGTAAAACCTTGTGAGAAGCCTCCCAGTTCTCTCGGACCACCCTTCTATAGGACAGACCTGTCAGGAGTTCCGCCCACCCGTTTCCCTTAATATCTTTAGTTTTCTAATTAGATCCTATCACATTTATGTGCGACACTTAAAATAAACTTCCTTAATTAAGCCTTTTGAGAAATAGGGTTCGTTTGCATAAATTACAACATAGACACAAATACAGAGCAAGCAATCCTTTGACAAATAAGTTTAGACAATTTCCTTAACTTATCTTCACGTTGATCTTTGTCTCCTGCCCATATAGGAGAAATTATGTATCCCTTCTGTCCAACAGAAGTACCTGGTTCAAATCACATGGCACCATAATTTCCATCCATTATCTAGAATAGAATCTTCCAATGCCCTAGATGTTGGGCTCATGACAGTCTACAACTCTATTCTGGACTAGGCAAGGGATGTCCAAAGCTCCACTTGACCCCAAGCGACCTAGGAGTGAGACACAACTTCCATGGTTGGCCTTTTCACCACTCGACCTTTGGCCTGTGAATCAAGCAATGCCCTCTCAGGTTGAAACGTAGCGTGACCTTGGAGATGATCCACCCGTGCAAAATATCCTTACTTAATTAATCCAATTAAGAATCAAGCACAATCCAGGCAATGGGCCTAATATCATCTTTCAAGAAAACATTCCTTTATTTTCCCATGGCAACTTGTCATCATTGACCCCTGCCATGCATTTACCATTATACACAAGCACTTGAAATAATAATCGAAATCACATCCCAACAATCAGTTTAATGCAAAATCATTTAGGACCTTGTTTGATCAATCAACAAAAACAATGGTATTCTTTTGCAAACATCGTACAAATAATCGCGATAACCTTTCCATTGTGTATTTGCTCTCCCCCTTGGGATCAGGACCGGTTCTATGTAAATTTTACTTAACACACCCTTCTTTCAGCTAAGGAATATGTTAATGTTTCAAACACTATACATGACATAAGTTTTATAGGTCACTTACGTTGATCGAATAATCCAATCCTGAATTGGATTGGTGAAAGTCATAATTATCAGACGGATCTCCTAGCACTTGTATGAACAATCTTCTAATGTCGTTCTTTTTAGTGACTATACCATTCATAACCCTTGACTAGTTCCTCCTTGTAATTGCGCTATCAGCAAATAGGCCATATGCAACTAAGTTGGGTTAAAAGGAACAATCAAAATGTCAAGTTATAATAATAGGAATAAGTTCAAGCCAATCCTTTGCATGAATTCTTGCACATACCGAAGTGATATAGCCTATGACTCAAGAATCGGGAAGATGGCAATTCGTGCATGGGTATTCGAAAATGGCTTAACCATACCCAACATTGCATTTGTATTGACAGTAACACCCTGGCCGATGTAGATTTCCATCGGTGCATGTCATCCTCTATTTTGGCGCCATACTTCTACTTGTAAACCTCTTTCTCCCTTTCTCTTGTTGGAGAGATGGCATGCCAGGGTGTCTCTCCTCTATCGCAAAGGGGGTTTAACCCGCGGAAAAAGGGAATAAGTTGCAGGGGGGAAGAGATGGAGTGTGTGGTCACCCTCTAAGGAGGGGACGAGAAGGAGACCCCTTGGAATTTTTCCTTCTCTCTCTCTCGCACCCTCTCTATCACCCTTCTTTCTCTCTCTTTCTCTCTCTCTCTCTCTCTACCCCTCTTTTTTCTCTCTCTCTCTCTCTCTCTAGATTTCAGCATGCCTGGGCGTAAAGGCCCTCATTATTATTGCTGCCTAAACTCTCTACCTTGCCCGCTAGCTGCCTGGGCATCAGGGCCTCCTGCCTTTTCTTACGATGGGGGGAGTTATATAGGAAATAGAGTGGTGTATTATCTCTCTACCTTCGTAGCATTGAGCCCTTCAAGGTCTCTCTCCTCTTGACAATGGGGGGTTATATAGGAAAGAGGGTGGTGTATTGTTGGGGGGAATGAGGTAGTGGGAGGGGGAGTGAGGTGGCGCACGTGTGCACGTCCCCCATATTGTCATCTCTGTCGACTTCCTCTCCACTCATCATTGCCTTCCCCCTCCCTCGTCTCATCAGCTGCATCATCTCCTTCTTCCTCCCGCCGTCATCATCATCGATGCTATCTCCTTCTCCCATGTCGACTGCCTCTTTTCCTACCCCCTTGGCTTTGGAGTCAACATCATCTTCCTTTCCCTCCCCTATTGGTGTCATCATACTATCTTTCCCTTCTCTCCCCCCTCGCTACCTGTTTGGCGATGACAAGGGGTGGTAATATTTAAAAAGAAATTCAGTTATTCTTATTAATAAGGGGAGAGGGTGGTGGTTCCCACGCGGGGCGGAATGTTACATCCTCTCCCCTTTAGAGAACTCGAGATGTCCTCATCTCAGAAGAATTGGGGAAGATAAGCATTAATGGGGCCTAGTTCCTATGGGTTAGGACCCACCATGCATTCGCTGTGCTACTCTGATCACTCATAAGTGTGCGGTCTTTTGAAACAAATTCTTGTATTAGATCTATCCGAGTTTGGATTACAAGAGAAGAGTTTATTGTAGTTACATCTCACGTGTATCTTCTAGGTTGTTCCTAAGTATCGGATAATTTCCTGTAGGTACTAGATCACTAAAGCTTGTACAACTTCATTTCCTATAAGCTCAAGTTTCCTTAAATTGAGTCTTGTTTGGACAACTGACGTGGTTATGTCCAATGTTGTGGCACTTGGAGCATTGGTGTTTAGGGTGCTTTGGACATTCCCTTTTGAAATGACCTAACTCCTTGCAATAGAAACAACGCAGAGCTTTATCACTTGGGGTCACAAGATTCTTGGTTGGCTTTGGTAGGATTCTCTTCTTTAGACCAAATTGTCCTAGGATCCTTTCAACAGACTGAAGTGGTCCTTTATCGTAGAAACTTTGTTTCCAAAATGTCCTCTTTTTAAATCGGGACTGAGGTCCATGGTCAATCGGCCTTGCTTGTAATATTAAAGAATACTCCTAGACTTCAACATTCTGGCAAGACCCAATCTATATTAGTTAAGAAGAACACTTAAGGAAAAATCATTGCAAGTTATGATTGCCATTCCTTGCTAGAGTATCTCTAATCATTTGCAAGTTCTAGGCTTAAAATAGATGCAACTTATATTATTTGGGTTAATTGTAGTTACAAGAGTAAGGTTTAGCCCAATACAAGTTGTACTACATGTTGATAAAATTTTTGGGATTTCTAATCATCTTGAAGAGGTGTAGTGGATTCTAGGTCTCCTTCTTCATCTAATTCCTCTCTATATCCAAAGACTGCACTTGTGTAGCTTTGTTTACTTGGAGGCTCAATATCTTCTGGGCTGAAGTCAGGGCAGTCTACTTGGATGTGCCCTAGCTCATTGCAGTGGAAGCATCGACGGTAGGGGCATCTCTTACGGATGTGCCCTATCTCTCCACACATGTGGCATCTCTTGTATTGATCTCAGGAATCATCTTTGTCACAATTGCCTAGTTTAAGTTCTTGGACGATTGTCTTTGCTTGAAGTAATGCATCTTGCAAGTTTGTTGGATGGATTGCTTCAAGACGATGGTTCAAAGGAGTGTTCAGGCCATGGCAAAACTTGGATACTTGCTACACAATATCCATAGGTGACACATATTTTAGTAGGGTTATAAAATTCGAGTAATAAGCTTCCAGGGTTAATTCCAACTACTTTAGCTTGAAGAATTCATTTATCCTCAAGGTCTGATAAGTTGGCGGAAGGTATCGTCCGCGTATAGCATCTTTCACCTAAGCCCAAGTGGCAACGGCTTTAGAAATACCTTGATCTTTGCACCATTGCTTCCACCATATCCAAGCTTGGTCAACTAACTTAAGTCTGGCTATCATTGCTTGATTGGCAACAACAATGCCCGAAAAAAGAGAAATAATCATCCACCGACTTAATCCATATCTCCGCCTCTGCTGCGACATCTATCCCTTCTCCATCAAACTCGAGTGCCTTAATTTTCTTGAGAAGGAATTTCTTCTCTTGCATATCAGCATTCTTGGGTGTAGAAGGTGCCTGACAATCAAGCCATACCACTTAGGTTATTCTATTTAAGATATGTCTATGCAACATTACAAAGTTTTACTCTGATACCAACTGTAACCTGCCCGCCTATCGGCTCTCTAGACATGTTTTTAGCGGTCCATTGAGAGACAAGTCACCCCTAACTCCTATGGAATGTTTTGGGGTTTATCACCTAGGGTTTCTCGAGTCCACCTTGCAATGGAATGTTTGCGGTCGAACCCACTAGGATCGACGTGAAATATAATCTTTGTCTCCTGCCCATACAAGAGAAATTATGTATCCCTTCTGTCCAACAAAAGTACCCCGTTCAAATCACATGGCATCATAATTTCCATCCATTATCTAGAATAGTATCTTCCACCAACGCCCTAGATATTGGGCTCATGGCAGTCTACAACTCCGTTCTGGACTAGGCAAGGGGTGTCCAGAGCTCCACTGACCCCAAGCAACCTAGGAGTGAAACACAACTTCCATGGTTGGCCTTTTCACCACTCGACCTTTGGCTCGTGAATCGAACAGTGCCCTCTCAAGAACTTGGAGATGATCCATCCATGCAAAATATCCTTCCTTAATTAATCTAATTAAGAATCAAGCGCAATCCATGCAATTAGCCTAATATCATCTTTCAAGAAAACATTCCTTTATGTCCCCATGGCAACTTGTCATCACTGACTGCTGCCATGCATTTACCATTAAACACAAGCACTTAGAATAATAATCCAAATCACATCCCAACAATCAGTTTAATGCAAAAGCATTTAGGACATTGTTTGATCAATCAACAAAAAAAATGCATTCTTTCCCAAATATCGTAGGAATAATTGCGATAACCTTTCCATCATGTATTTTCTATCCCCCTTGGGATCAAGAGAGATTCTATTTAAATTTTACTTAATAGACCCTTCTTTCAGCTAAGGCATATATTAAGGTTTCAAACACTGTACATGACATAAGTTCTATAGGTCACTTACGTTGATCGAATAATCCAATCCTAAATTGGATTGGTGAAAGTCGTAGTTATCAGACGGATCTCAAAACATTCTAGTTTTAATCCTTATGATTAGTTTCTTGTACTAGCTCTTAGCTAAGCCATGAAGCAAATAGGAAATTGTTCTCATATATCAAGCATGTTATAGGCCTAACGTGTAAATACTTGATAAGATAAGTGTGAGATGATTTTCAAGTAACTAGACTCTGACAAGCCTTGCATTGAGCTAAAATCTATTTTTTCTTAATATTTGGGCTCTTAGGCTAAGTACTTTTGAAGTATCCAAACTTTAAACTAGAACCTTTTATTCCCGATTCTTAATGTCATATTCTTTTGGCAATTATGGTAGTTGTAAGCCTTGACTATGCTTTAACCTAGCACTTGTATGCACAATCTTCTAATGTCGTTCTTTTAGTGACTATACCATTCATAACCCTTGACTAGTTCCTCCTTGTAATTGCGCTATCAGCAAATAGGCCGTATGCAACTAAGTTGGGTTAAAAGGAAAAATTGGAATGTCAAATTATAATAATAGGAATAAGTTCAAGCTAATCCTTTGTATGAATTCTTGCACATACCGAAGTGATATAGCCAATGACTCACAAATAGGGAAGATGGCAATTCATAGCTAGGTATTTGGAAATGGCTTAACCATACCCAATGTTGCATTTGTATTGATGGTAACTCCTTAACTGATGGCTCCACTTCCGGATGCGGGATTTCCATTGGTGTGTGTCATCCTCCATTTTGGCACCACACTTCGGCTTGTAAACCTCTTTCTCCCTTTCTCTCGTTGGAGAAATGGCGTGCTAGAATGTATCTACTCTATCGCAAAGGGGGTTTAACCTATAGAAAAAGGGAATAAGTTGTATGGGGGGGAGAGACAAAGTGTGTGGACACCCTCTAAAGAGGGGAAGAGAAGGAGACCCCTTTGAATTATTCCTTCTCTCTGTCTCTCACCCTCTCTATCACCCTTATTTCTCTCTCTCTCTCTCACCCTCTCTGTCACCCTTCTTTCTCTCTCTTTCTCTCTCTCTCTCTCTCTCTAGTTGTGCATGGGTACCAAGGCCCTCCTTATTATCAATGATTGCACTCTCTACCTCGCCCACTAGCTACTTGGGCATCAGGGCCTCTTGCCTTTTCTTACGATGTGGGGGGAGTTATATAGGAAAGAGGATGATGTATTATCTCTCTACCTTCATAGCACTGAGCCCTTCAATGTCTCTCTCCTCTTGACGATTGGGGGGGGGGGGGGGGGGTTATATAGGAAAGAGGGTGGTGTATTGTTGGGGGAATGAGGTAATGGGAGGGGGATTGAGGTGGCACACGTGCGCCCCTCCCCCATATTGTCATCTCCGTCGACTTCCTCTCCACTCATCGTCGCCTTCCCCCTCTCTCGTCATCAATTGCATAATCTTCTTCTTCCTCCTGTTGTCATCATCATCGATGCTATCTCATTTTTCCACGTCGACTGCCTCTTTTCCTCCCCCTTGGGCATTGGAGTCGATGCCATCCTCCTTTCCCTCCCCTGCTGGCGTCATCACGTTGTCTTTCCCTTCTCTCCCCCCTTGCTACCTGTCGGCGATGACAAGGGGGTGGTATTATTATTATTATTATTATTATTGGTTATTCTTATTAATAAGGGGAGAGGGGTGTTGGTTCCCACGTGGATGGAACGTTACAATCTAGTACCACATGAGTAAGTTCTAGTAGCACATTTGTGTTAAGAAAAGTGATGGCATAGTACACACTCTCATACTGTATCATCAGAGAGATAGTAGGCTTTGTGGGGAGAAACATAAATTATATAGCAAACAACGAGAGAATAAAAACTCAAGAACTGAGAAGAAGAAGAGTGAAGAAGATGATGAATGATGAATTATGAATCAATGAATCATGCTGAATGAATCAAACTGATGCAATGGTGCAATGCTTTGAGATGACTACATTGTCCTAGCTAATTAGGTGGTAGCATTTGAAGGGAATTTGTACAATGAAGGGAGAAAAACACAGTCCTTCAAGCAGATGGCTTGATGATGAGGGAAAGAGCTGCTTTATGGAGGAAGAAAAATGTAATCCCTTGGGTAGTGGAATGTTAGAGTAGACATTAGAAGGACTACTCTTTGGAGCAAGCAAAACATAGTCCCCTAGGCCAAAGTAGACATTGGAAGATGAAGGGTAGCAGTAGAGGGAGTAAAACACAATCGTTAGGAGCTGAGAGGATGAAGGATATGCTAAACTATCTCCAAGATGATGGCTGCTATCAAGGCAACTATTGGGCAGCCAATTGGAGAAGAAAACACAAGAATGTCTATTGAAGATATCTCTACTTATCAATGCACTCACTTAGACTACCACATAATCTTGAATCTACATGTCGGAGTGATCCATGTGCCCACAAGCCCACCTCCCTATCCACCTACTTGATCTTAACCTACTAGTCCACTTGCCCACTTGCCTATCCACACATCTTGAGCTAGTCTTAGTAGAAGGAGATGTACTAAGATCTTATCTAGTTTTCAATGAAAGTTTTGAATTAATCAAGGCTAAGGCAAAGTATCCTACTACAATTAAGCAACTTAACTATGTCAAATCGCAAAGCATATAGTCCATGATTGCATCTAGACTTTACTCTTGAATCATTAAGCTTAATTGAT
The DNA here is from genome assembly GCF_053477565.2 of Lygodium microphyllum. Taxonomy (NCBI): domain Eukaryota; kingdom Viridiplantae; phylum Streptophyta; class Polypodiopsida; order Schizaeales; family Lygodiaceae; genus Lygodium; species Lygodium microphyllum. Next base: position 118,779,852 of record NC_141158.1, read on the forward strand.
AGATTTTCAATGGGTTTTTCTCTTATTCAATGGCTTCTTAGTGACTCTAATCTAATCTAATTAAGATTAATCTACTTTGATTCTGTAAATCAATTCATCACCAATTTGATTTACTAAATGGCCACGCGTATTTTGGAGTGAGCAAGATGCAAGAGCAAGGGATTGATTCATCACCATTTCATACCTCTCAAACACATAAGCCTCTTATTCTGCCACATGGCAAGAACATGAGTGCATTGGGTAAACAATTTTATCCTTGTCTTGGCACTCAAGAGATTCATTACATGTAAACCTATATTGTCACATGCATTCAAGGCCTAATTCATGGAAAACCCTTTACTTGTAAATTTATCATGAATAAAAAACACAAATTTTTAAATTCAAATTGTGAGCATCCCCATTAAATGATACACATTTTTTGTTAAAAATTTCTAAACAAGGGCTTTTGTAAATCCCTCTTGTTTCATCCATGTGATAGACTTATAGATTTATGAGTGACCCCCCCCGCCCCCCCCCCCCAAGTCCTATATTGAAACAAAAATGCTAGAGTTCGAGAGAGCTCAACAGTGGGACATGAATGGAGACAGTTATTGATTTATGAGCTTGATAACCCTATAGCTCAACCACCTCTCAGTAGTTGGTTTGTACTTTTGCTTCAAACCATCAGCTCTCTCTCTCTCCCTCTCCCTCTCCCTCTCCCTCTCCCTCTCTCCCTCTCCCTCTCCCTCTCTCTCTCTCTCTCTCTCTCTCTCTCTCTCTCTCTCTCTCTCTCTCTCTCTCTCTCTCTCTCTCTCTCTCTCTCTCTCTCTCTCTCTCTCTCTCTCTCTCTCTCTCTCTCTCTCTCTCTCTCCCTCTCCCTCTCCCCCCCCTCTCTCTCTCTCTCTCTCTCTCTCTCTCTCATGTGAACAAAGAAAGCTAGAGATTCAAAGGGTGTAGTTGACTTACATAACTACCTTTTTCATATTGTAGTCCAAAGGTATGGAAGGCTAGTCACCTAATTACCTTCACCATGTTGTAGCCCAAAATTATGGAAGGCTCATTAAATTGTCTCATGATTCATGCATTACATTACAAATTGTTGTCTCTACTCCTTCACATTCACACCATGTAGCTCCAATGCCAAGAGAGGAAGAAGGGGATGGATAAGAGCTTCTCCCAAACTAGTCCCTCACTCACTCAGTCACTCTCACTCTCATGCATTCACTCACTCACTATCTCCTTGCCTCCCTCCATGAGGCACTATCTCTCACTCGAATCTTTATCCTTTTAGCATAGAACCAAGGGATGGAGATAAGCTTCACCCTCCCTTGTTCTCTCACTCAATTCATACTCTCACTCTAGTCTCTCTATCTTTCACTCTCAAGAAAAATTTGCCACAAGATGATAGATAAGAAGATAGAATACGAGAAACTCAACAATCACAAAAATGAGCTCTATATTCACTTTTTGGTTGGGTACCCTAGTATTTTACCATTAGGCTCATGCCCTATTCTTTTGTGCATAGATTAGCTCCTTCTAGACATGCAAATAGAGATTTTCTCCAACCCTTGTATTTTTTGGAATTATCGACAATATACATGTGAATCATTTTGGTTCTCATTAAGTATTTACAACACAAAAATATACTTCACTTGTAAATAATGGGTTGAAAATGCTGCATAAGCACTTATGGATCAACAATATTTAAAATAATACAATGATCTCTTTATACATTTACATAATTTTTTAAAAATTCTATAAGTCTTGATCAATCCTCTTTTGCACCTTGATTTAGCTTCCAACTTGACTTTAGCAGGCTTTTTATTGTGAGGCTTTAAAATGCATGCATGCATGCACGTACACACACACACACACACACTCTCTCTCTCTCTCTATATATATATATATATATATATATATATATATATATATATATATATATATATATATATATATATATATATATATATATATATATATATATATATATGCATGCATGCATGTATGTATGTGTGAGTTTGAGTGAGTGAGTGAGTGAGTGTGTGTGTGTGTATACACATATTCTTTTAGTGACATGCACTTTGTACAAATGAAAGGTGGATTCATACACATACTACTCCCTTGTAGTATGCTAAATCCATGTACAAGCATCTGATCTTTATACATACTCTTAGCTTGTTGCATATATCGAGTCTAGCCAAATTAAAAATCTTGAGTTGCACATTAGATTTTGATTTTATATTGCTAACATGGCTTGTTAAATTTTTTCATGAGGCAATAATAATTTTCTTCAAATTATTGAGCATTTTTTAAACGATTGAATCATTTAACATGATCATGAAAAAACTATAAAGGTTTTCTCTAAAAGGTCTCAATGATAGACAACAACATAGTAGTTCAACTACACTTAGTTTAAGTAGTAAAAAATAATTTGATAGTATATCTTAACCTCCATAATGAAGATTCTACTACACATCACTAAATAGTAACTTCCATTTTGAGCCCTCGAGCATCTTTGAATGTGATAAATAAAATTTTCCATATCCCTGTCATGAATATGTTCATACAAGTTTTTGCTAGCATTTTCCTTACAAGTTAAGAAGGATGTATGACTTGAGGTACGGGCTTTAAGACTTGTAATGGTTCTGGGAGGAACATTCATATTTGCATTGTCATCTAAAGAACATGCAAGGTTTTATTGATTAGACTATAGATGAAATATTCGAAAGTAGCTTGCTTTACACCATTAACTAGTAGGACCATTTTCCTCTTACCAATGGATGTACATCTTTCAAACATTTTTCATGATGCAATGCATTAACAATGCTTAGATATTTCATCTAATTCAGAGAGACTCTAAGTCTTCAAGCTTTTAAACTTTGTTTTAAAATCGGAAAAGTTCTAATATTAATATGTGCTAAAGTATCTGTTTACAAATTATGGAAGGATTTATTTAAAAGCATGTCAATCATAAGTTTAGATCGTATCTATAATTTGCAATGTGAGGCATGTAGTGCAAAATCTCTTTTCAGAAACTAAATCTAGCGAGAATTTTAAAATAATAAAGCCCAAATTTTACACATTGTATCTCGATGTTGATTTTTAGAGCCTTGTCAATGAGGATAATGTTGATAGTCGCATGCGTGCCTTGATAATGACTAACACATTTTAATAGTGCTCTAAGTGTTGGATAACTTACGTGTAAAGTTGGATTTGAATAGCAACAAGGTGGCATTTCTTGGAAAGATCAATACATTTCTAAGTTGGTAAGGCAAGGAATAAATTTTTGCACATGCAAATTTTGAGTATTTGTGCTTTACAACTTGTGGTAACAACACGTTGGTTCTTTCATAGGGAAAGGAAGACAACTTATATAATTTGCAAGCATTTAACTAGATTCAAATAATAAAGTAGAATGACACTTGAGTTGTAGGGAAGAAAGGAAGCAAAGCACATGATGAGTGAAACACAATTTTTTATATAGGATAAGAGCTTGACCTATGTATATTCCAAGAGCACAATGTATTTTCACATATATTATTCTCAAAAGATGGATGCTTATGGTTATTGATAGAGCTTGGCTTGAGTTTGATAGCTATGTATAACCATAATGCGCGTATATTTGGGTTACTCATTAACGCAAAAGTCAATGACGGTGATAATGCATTGTATCAATACATTGGAGACGTGTTGAACATGGATGTCCTTGTCACTAAGGTGAAAACTTGAAAACACATATGGCCTTTGCATAGGGCTTTGGAGGGTCATAGCACGCGAATTACACTTGGGCAATGGGGTTTTGACTAACAAGGCATTGGGAAGCGTATGTAGATGTGCACCTACATAACTTCAATAGAATTCACCATAAGGTCACAAATAGATCCCAATGCTCGAGACAAGAAAAGACCAATGGTAGCATGCTAAATATATTTTCAAGTTTTGTTTATGATAATGTTCAAGAAACTTGTCACATGCTTACCTTGTGTGTAGGTGTGAAGACAAAGAAAAAGTGTATTAAAGTACATGTACTTGCAAAGGTTCAGAAGGAAATTAATTTCACATGGGATTGAAGGACGGAAGGGGTTATTTTTATACATGATGAGGTTGCACTTAACAAGGAGTAACCTGTATCGTGATGTACTTGTGGGTTTAGATACTAAGAAGGGGTGAACATGGAAAAAAGTAGCCACATATAGGAAGAGTGTTTGTATGTCCTGCCACTTGTTAAATTTGGAGAGAAAAGAGTATGATGATGACATAAGAAGAGATCAAACTTTGTCATGTAAAAGTTGCCTTTACAGTTTAGAGAAGAAGACTCAAATTGACACGTTTACATACATTGGATTCACTGCGTGACTTAAATGGCTTTGGGCATGTACAACAAACAAGCACATTGGACCTATTTTGGTGATTCATAAGTAGCAAGCAAAGCTTGAAGCAGCATGGGAGAAGGGGTAGTCTTTACACATCAAGGAATCATTGCCTTTTTGCTTATAAAATTGGAGGGAATTGTGAGTGTATAGTGATACTAAGTGATTCTAGCGTGAAGAAAAAGTCAGGAGACTTGTTGGTAGGTGTGTTGCATTGTGAAGAAAAGCATATTCGGGAGCTAAAGGCTGCAAGAAGGGTTTTCTCTTTCTTAGGTGTGTTGTAGTGCCATGGAGAAAATGGCATCCGGGAGGAGCCACAAGATGGCCATCTATGAGCTGGCCTAGGGGCTTGGAGAATCATTAGCCAACCCAATACGAATTGATATAAAACCGTTAGGCCAAAAGGAAAGGTTTAAAGTAATACGAATGAGAAAGAAGAAGGGGTGAAGTGGACATATAGACAGATGGAAAGTGAAAAGGGGAGAGAGAGCCGAGCCAAGGGGCACGGGGAGGGCAGCTTCATAGCAAGTGGTTGGTTGGGAAGCTTGCTCATATGTTAGCAAGATCGCCTGTGGCTTTATAGTTATTTTGTGAATAGATATGTTTGCATGTTCGATGCGGTCGCCTCTCTCTCCTACAGTCTTGGTTAAGGCCTAGAGTCCTCCCCCCCCCCCCCCCCCCCCCCTTTCAAAGCCTTTTATTGTGCATGTCTTTGGTTTTGGGAACCTCCAACACTGTTTGTCCACATTGTTCCCCTTTCATCCATCAATCAGGCACAGTACCCCCTACACCCAACACCCATACATCCCCTCCCCCCCTCTCTCACACACACACAAGACTCAAGAGTGTTGTGATATTTTCTGATCAGTGGAATTTCCCTGATCACTAGAATCTGCCTGGTCAGTAGCTATTCCGTGACCACCAGCTATATTTTTGCGATCAGTAATATTTTGCCTGCTCAGAGGATATAGTTTTTCTCTGACCCCTAGCGATCAGTACCTTCACACAGTTATGATGGTAGCCATGGCCACCAGGTGCAACTCCAATTCTCACACCGACACTGCTAGCTGTACTAGCAGCGGCTCTACAACTAGCGCTGCAAGTATGTTGGAGGACGTGCTGGAGCTATACGATCCTGCAGGCTTGCACGACTCATACAACGAAGGGGGCGCTTCGTGGCACATTGTGGATTGCGACGATGCTCAGTACCTGCAGAGGCTGGCCGAGAGCTTGCTCCTTCAAGGTGGGTATGATATGATATGATATGAGAGAGAGAGAGAGAGAGAGAGAGAGAGAGAGAGAGAGAGAGAGAGAGAGACAGAGAGAGAGAGAGAGAGAGAGAGAGAGAGAGAGAGAGAGGAGGAGATGCCGGCTTATCGGCACAGGTACGTGATGAAGCTACAGTCCAATATACGTCGACAGAGAGATAGTCGGGGCAGCCACGTCGTATCCAGCTGCAGTACTCCACCGCGAGAGAGAGAGAGATATGCCGACTATCACAGCTACGTTATGAAACTGCAGTCTGATATCTCTGGAGAGAGAGAGAGGCCGACTGTCGGAACAGCTAGGTTATGGAACTATAGTCTGATATCTCTGTCGCAAGTAGAGAGAGAGGGAAAGAGAGAGCGAGGGAGGTGTTCGTTATTTCATGCTAACGTGTGTGAATACAACCTCCAGGCGGAGCAGCAGCAGTAAGCCGGAGTGATAGCGGCGGACGTGGAGGCTCGGGGGCGCAGAAGGCGAGCCGGAGGAAGCGAAAACACGTGTACAGGGGCATCCGCCGTCGGCCGTGGGGCAAATATGCGGCTGAGATTCGCGACCCGGCCAAGGGAGGCCGGGTATGGCTGGGCACCTACGACACGCCGGAGCAGGCCGCACGTGCCTACGACGCGGCCGCCCGCAGGATCAAAGGCAGCAAGGCCAAGCTCAACTTCGCAGAGCACGGCGAGCACCAGGCCCTCTATTACAATAGCCCCTCCGCCGCCTCCACCTGGCCCCCCCGGCACCCCTGCAAGGGCCTCTTCACACCGCCGCCGCTACCCGCCCCTGCAGCCGAATACTCCCACCCCCGCCAGCATATTCTCTCCTCCAGCTCCCTCTCACCTACCCCACCGGCCTCCCCGCCCTTCTCTCAGCTCTCGACTGCGCCACCTCCCCCCGAAGTGGCCTCCCCCCGCGCTGCCCACGTCAGCACCGGAGGTGCGATGGTCAACGAGGCTGCCAGCGTGGCTTTCACCAGCGCCCACGTGTCGCCAGCCCGTATGCCAGACGTCGCTCCAGCTCAGCCTGTCGGCGGCGCAAGCTGCCTGAGCCTCTATCCCGGCACCGACTTGAATTATATCGACAATATGGCTGCAGCTACCAGTAGCTCGAATAAGGACATCGTCGCAGCTGCTGCCACGTCGTGCTCCGATGAGTTGATGAAGGCCCTGGTCACATACCTTCCCAATATGTCTGCAGACATGGACGATAACCAAGACCAGCAGCTGCACCGAATGATCAGCTCCTCTTGCATGTTTGCCCCTAACTTTGCCGATTTGGAAGAGGAAACTCAGAGCATGATGATCATGCCGCATGAACAGTCGCCTGATTTTACCAGCTTGCTCGGCTTCAGCGATGAGAAGGACCCCCTGGGTGATCATCACGAGCATTACCAGATGCACTTGTGGAACTTTGAGGATGTTCCCATGGCCGCCTGAAAAGCACGCATCTGTCTCTCTCTCTCTCTCTCTCTCTCTTCTTAATCAATGTATAAAATGTATGCACCACCTTGTGCATAGACATCAACATAAGGTGAGACTTCGGCAACGAGAAAGTTTATATATAGCCATTGTAAGATCCTTGCGAAACGTGTCACGGGTCATTAATTGTATCTATTCATGACATGAAGACTTAGGTCGGATTCTGATACAAATCATACTCATATGTATAGGACAAATCTTTCAAATCTTGGTGACGTAATAAATCAATGAGTCTAGACAAAAATACATTGTTATTTGAGCTACCACTACTTCCACATCTCATTTGAAGTAAAGATTGCTAATGTGTTGTTATCACCAAAACATAATGCTAGAAAAAACTTGCAAGCAAAAAATTATGCACTACTTTCAAAATCATGCACGCACGTGTATGAGGCCACGTAAAAGCTTCATTGCTTTGCTAATGTGTTGTTATCACCAAAACATAATGCTAGAAAAAACTTGCAAGCAAAAAATTACACACTACTTCCAAAATCGTGCAGCCATGTGTATGAGGCCATGTAAAAGCTTGATTGCTACTCATAAATTACCATCAGTGTATGAAAACTTGTTAAACTTTAAATGACATTGTGAACGACTTATGAAATCGATCACGAGTTATAGGATAATATTTAAACAAGTTGAATGCCATCTAAAAATATTTAAGGATGACACAAACATGAACATAAGATCGTATGAAGTCCTAGGATATTCATATTAAGATTTACGATGTAATCACACCCCAATTCTAGCAAAATGGGACAAAAGACCATGTCTCTAACATTGTAGAAGGTAGTAACATCAATGTAATTGGATTTTCATAGTCAAAGATATCCTAGTGCGAAAGTCCACATAATGTATTCTATCAAAATGCTAGAAACTTCACTACAACTTCCTCAACCTTTGCATTCACCTTAGCCCTCTCAAATCAAACACTTTATAATATATGTCCTATAGAAATAATGGGGACTTTAGTACAACATCCTTATCCCTCTCCTCTCCATTAGCCTCGCTCTACTTAAATCAACCCTAGATGATGCTACATAGTAGATATGTAATACATAATCTCATTGGTAAGTACATATATGGTTGGAGAAAAAAAGAAAGAGAGAGTTGGAGATGTTTGGAGCTATTGCTAATATAACCAATCAACAAACTAAGTTGTATTGATAGCCATGTTATACCCACAACCAAATCCTCATCGTAGATTAACAATAGCATGTGAGTTCCACAAAAGGGTTTATAATACTTCATAAACATATAATATTACCACAAAAAACATAGTTGCAAGCCTTTTAAAAGGATATTATTTCTTAAAATTTTGTAGTGTGTGGAAAAATTATGGGAATTTTAACTTAAAATGGTAAAAAAGGAACATCAAATGCTCATTATTACTAGAACATATGTATTCATACTTTTTGTCTTTCTCTCAATTGTAACATATCGTGGGCCATACCACAACATTCCTTGGTACCCAATCGATGCACACATCAATGGCAACAATGCAACTCTACTACTACATTGTGACCCTAGCCACCAACACCTTTGGCACTTTTGCTACTGTGATGCATCTTGCCACCTTATCTCCTTCCACATGACTTGACACCTACTACCACATTAAAGCTATCTCATGCCAACAACAATGGGGGAAAATAGCTTCAATAATGTGTTGAGGTTTCTCGTTGCCATATGGGGTTGTGAAGGGTCTCTTCGTCTTGTGTCATAAAAGCTACTTGACAAGGTTTTTGGTGGTGGCTTTGTTTGATTGGTCATCCACACGTCGCTAATATGTTATAGGTAATCTAAATAAGTTGATGCTCCAAAAGTTCTTCTAAATCAGCCTTCTTTACTAGTGTTAATAGGGATTGTGAGGGTTTTGATAGACCCTAGTCCCCTTAGTTCCTCTCTTTGCATTGGGGTTATTTCATTCCACGACATCCACTCCCCCTGGTGCGAGAAGGCTTTTGTCTACTTCCACATAGCTTAACATGCCCTATCACCTTATCTAATGCCACCAATACACTTCTCTTCAATAAGTTTCCTTTCCTTCAACTTTTAGTAGACTATTATTATTATTATTATTAGATATTAACACACACACACACACACACACACACACACACACACACACACACACACACACACACACACACACACACACACACACACACACACACACACACACACACACACACACACACACACACACACACACACACACACACACACACACACACACACACACACACACAAAAATCATGTATAATATATAGTATAATAAAATCTTAATAAATATCAAATTTTCAAAACATGTTCATACTTAATGATTACGTGCTTTGCACTAGATTCTCTCGATGCAAATGGCTAGTGCTTCTCACCAATTTTAGGCTGGTGCTTTGCACCGCTTTTAGTAACAATTAAGACACTTTACATCCTAAGTTATGCTTTATGTGGCAAGAGCGTTCATACAAAGGTATTGTATTTGGGTTCTCTCTCTTCTTCTTTTTTGCTCTCTCTCTCTCTCTCTGTGCATGTACGTGTTTTTTCTCTTTTTTTCTTGTAATATTCTAAAAATAATTATTCATAAATTATATATATTATGTATATATAAGTATATTTATATATCCTTATACACATAAATAAAAACTATACATATAAAGATAATTAAAAATATCAATATTGTATATGTATAATCAAATTAGATACATACATACATACATACATACATAGTATATATTATGTATGTATCTATGTATGTATGTATGTATGTAGCAACACATACATGATATAATGTATGGTATATATATGTATATAGCAATAATTAATATTATAACTATGTTAAAGATACACACATTTATATTCATATGTGTGCTCTCTCTCTCTCTCTCTCTCTACCATAGCTCTTGCTTCCACTCAGGCTTTACCTTTCAATTGGTATCAGAGCATGTATTCAAGGAGCTTCATCCTTTGCTTTAGTTCGGATTCAAAGCTTCAGCTCAAGGTTTTATGGTACCATTATATCTTCCTCTTTAGATTGCATTGAGTCTTCCCTTCTCCTAGCTTGTTTTTAGCTTGCTCCTAGCTTGTCAAAGAGCTTCCCAAGGCTTAGCAAAGCCTTGTTGAGTGCTTATTGAGTTGAGAAGTAGCCATTCTATGCATTTTGAGTAGATATAGAGCATGCCACATAAGTAATGGATAGATATGGTAGCTTGACAACTCTTTCATATTTTTGCTATAACTTTTACACAAAATATGCGATTCAAGCATTCTACATCTAGAAATGAAGAGCGTGATGAGAAATATAAATCTGAGCACTCATAGAGTTGATTCCACATAGTTTTTAGTTTTCTACAAAATATAGAATAGTTTTGGTTTGGACAATAAATAGCGAATTCCATAATGCATGTTTGATGCTTCTGATGCTATTTTGGTACATATGCCTATTGTGTTTACATGGTATTTTGAATATGCTACATGTCTATGATGATTTCTATTATTCATGTATGAGCCTAGATGTAGTTATGAAATACTTTGTCACTTGGATTTGAGCTACATTTGATGTACTTGGGCTTTGGTCAATAGCTTTGAGCTTCCATGCTTATTCACTTATGGGTATTGAAGCTTCATTGGATATTTATGCTCTTAGACGTATTTGTGATTTGCTTGGGCTTCCCACATGCTTTGATGTATATGTCTTGAGCTTTTCTTACTCAGTTTGCATTTTAGATTCACTTCTAGTGTGGGATATGGTTGTACTTGCTTGGCAAAGGTTGATTCCTTGAGAGAATGGGACTTTTGGTTTATGTATATGCTCTCTTGTTTTCTATTAGACTGCATTATGTGCCTCTATTGCTACCTTGAAATTATCTGATGTTGAGAGTCCTCTTTTGCAGGAAGAGGTTAATCGTAAGAATTTGGACGCCTCACGTATGTCACATGCTATGACAGTTAGAGGCAGGAATGATGGATATGGAAAGCATGGCAATGGCAGTGGCAGTGACCGTGGACGGGATTCTCAGAAATCTCGGTCCAAGTCTCGTGGGAAGTCACGTAGCAAATCCCGTGGCAGGAATGCAGATGTTACTTGTCACCATTGTGGGAAAAAGGGCCATATTAGGCCACAATGCCATGAGCTGTGCAATGAAAGGTGCAAAGATAAGGAGAAAGACAAAGTGCAGGATAAGTCTTCTGATCATAGCATAGTGCCTACAAAGTCCAGTGTTAAAATTGAAGAGATCAATGTTATGTTGCCTGAGGATGTTGATGATGATGATTATATCCTTGCAGCTTCTTCTAGTGCTTCGTAGATGACAGAGATACACTCTATGTATGCATAGTGTTGGCTCTTGGACTCAGATGCGTCCTTTCATGTGACACCTTGCCAAGAGTGGTTTCATTCATATTGTACTGTTTCGGGTTCTATGTGCTTGGGTGATGACAGCTCTCTTGATATTGTGGGCATTGGTGATGTTAGGCTGCAATTTCCTTCTGGCAGCAGTTTTGTTATGCAGGTGTACGTCATGTACCTACTTTGACACGCAGTCTCGTGTCAGCTAGACATCTTGATGATGCATATTATCATGTATCTTTTGGAGACTTTGTATGGAAGATCACTCGTGGCAGACTTTTGATTGCGAGAGGTGCCAAGACTGGCAGCCTCTATCCCTTGATTGTATCAGCTTCTTTCCTTGATCATGTTTTGTTTATGGGTTCTATCCCACATGTATCTCTTTGGCATGCCCATTTGGGCCATATGTCTTTGAAGGGAATGAAAATGCTTTCTGGTTTGCAGTACTTACCGCCCCTTGATTATGCATGTTTTGATTCATGTGAGCATTGTCTTTATGGCAGGCAAACTAGGTCTACGCATAAGAAGTCTTCTAGGCCATGCATGAGTGAGCCCTTGGCATTGGTACATTCGGATGCCTATGGGCCCATGCCTTGTCAGTCTATGGGTGGTGCCAAGTATTTTGTTACTTTCATAGATGATTTTTCAAGGAAAGTTTAGGCTTATTCCATTAAGCTGAAATGTGATGTATTGGCTGTGTTTCAGAGATGGCTTGCATTGGTTGAGAACCAGTCTAGGTATAGGCTAAAATGCCTAAGGACAGATAATGGGGGTGAGTATGTCTCACGTGCTTTTGAGCAATTATGTGATGAGAGGAGTATTAAGCGTCAGTTGACCGCCCCCTACACCCCCCCCCGAATGGTTTGGCTGAGCGGATGAATAGAACCATCCAGGAGCGTGTACGTAGTATGCTTAGCCACGTAGGCCTACCACAGAGCTTTTGGGTTGAGGCAGTTAGTACAGCCGTGCATGTCATAAACAGATCACCTTCTAGTGGTTTGGATTTCTACATTGCAGAGGAGGTATGGACTAGAAAACCTCCCTCTTATGCTCATCTCCGTGTCTTTGGACGTGAGGCATTTTGCCATGTGCCCAGGGACAAGAGAAGTAAGCTAGATCCTAAAAGTGTCAAATGCATTTTCCTTGGTTATGGGGATGCAAGCGAGATGGGTTACCATCTCTGGGATCCGCAGGCGTGGAAAGTCATCCGCAGTCATGATGTAGTCTTCCATGAAGACAAGATGCATAGGCAGCCTGAGAGAGTTGTTGAGATCCGCATGGTCATATTTCAGGAGGAGCTGAGAGCTCCCACACAGCCAGTTGGATAGCCTACAGTTGCAACAGATGCTCATGGTTAGGGTGTTGGACAGGCAGCTGGGCAGGTAGCAGAGCCTGCCGTGAGACGGTCTATTAGAGACAGACGTCGACATGATAGATTTCAGCCCTCGATGCATTATGTCTTGGTTACAGATGTAGGAGAGCCTTTCACTTATGATGAGGCTATGTGTAGGGGTGGCAGTCACTCCTGGGCGAGGGCTATGTAGTCTGAGATAGACTCCTTGCATAAGAATGACACTTGGGATTTGGTTTCCTTGCCTAAGGGCAAGAAGGCTTTGCCATGCAAGTGGGTGTACAAACTGAAAAGTACCCCTAGACACCCCAAGCCGGCATACAAGGCTAGATTGGTAGCAAAGGGTTTTAAGTAGGAGCATGGTGTGGACTTTGATGAGGTCTTTTCTCGTGTGGTTAAGATGACCACCCTGTGTTTAGTCTTGGCTTTGGTTGCTCAGCTTGACTTGGATTTATACCAGATGGATGTCAAGACGGCTTTCTTACATGGGGACTTGCATGATGAGATTTATATGGATTAGCCTAAGGGCTTTGCAAAACCTGGCAGGGAGCACCTAGTGTGAAATTTGAAGAAAAGTCTTTATGGCTTGAAACAGGCACCTAGGGAGTGGTATCATAAGTTTGATGCCTTTATGCAGCTACAGGGCTACAACAGGAGTGCTATGGATCCATGCCTTTACACGAAGAAAGGCCATTATGGTTCTTTATTGATTTTGATCCTCTATGTGGATGATATGCTGATAGCAAGGAAAGCTCATGATGAGCTAGATGCTCTTAAGGCTCAGCTCAAGAAGAGCTTTGAGATGAAAGATCTGGGACAGGCCATTCACATACTTGGTATGCGCATTAGACGTGACAAGCATCAAGGACTCCTCTACTTGTCACAGAGGGAGTACATTCATAAAGTCCTTGGGCGCTTCCGCATGCAGGACGTAAAGCCTAATGGCTATCCATTGCCTTCTTATGTGAAGGTACCACAGGCTGATTGTCCGCAGACAAATGAGCAGAGGGCCGAGATGGCCAAGATTCCCTATGCATCCGCTGTGGGCAGTCTTATGTATGCCATGATAGCCACTCATCTAGATATTGCCTTTGTAGTTGGTGTTGTGGCACGCTATATGGCTACACCTAGCAAGAAGCATTGGGATGCCGTGAAGGGTATCATGAGGTACCTAAAGGGCACTACAGATATGTGTATATGCTATGGTAGCTAGGATACAGGAGTCGTGGGGTACACTGACTCTGATTATGCACGACATGCATATAGTAGGAAGTCCACTTTCGGCTATGTATTCACATATGCTGGAGGTGATGTTTCTTGGATGTCCAGGGTGCAGAAATGCACAGCCCTTTCTACTACATAGGCTGAGTATGTTGCAGCCATTGAGGCTTGCAAGGAGGCCATTTGGTTGGGTCATTTGGTTGCTGATCTTGGTATTGATGCTATCCCTACACAACATTCGGATTCTATGAGTGCTATTTAGTTAGCCAAGAATCCGGTCTTCCATGCGAAGACGAAACATATTGAGGTGAGGTATCACTTCATACACAGGGTCGTTGAGGATAAGTCTGTTGATCTTGTCAAGATCTCGATTGACCAGAATCTTGGAGATCTGCTCACGAAAAGCCTCTCTACAGAGCGCTTTGCCTTCCTCAGGAGGATCATGGGCGCGGGATGAGATGACGTCTTTTCTCATCCTGTTGTACATGTGTACATGTTGTACTGTCTTTTTCTTTTTCTTTTCACTCCTCACTAGGACAGATTTACCTTTAAGTGGGAGGTTATTAGGGGTAAAGGCACCTTCGCCTAGCCACCCGTGTATTACTACACTGACAGTCATCGCCACTGCACATTGTAGGTGGCGAGCGCCCGTCATCGTCACTTTATTCTTTATTCTTTTAGTGACATTTTGAATACATCCCATGACTCATTAAGAGTACCAAGCAAGAAAAGAGAAGTGACATCCTCTGTAAAAGTGATGTCCTGCGAAGTCAAGTTCTAGAGTATAGCATGGAACTGGCTCAAGTGAGCAGACATAGTGGCATTCTCCTTCATGCGCATAGATCCATAAGCTGCTTCAGCCAATACATCTGACTCGCTGGACTTTTCTTGTCATAGAGATTCTTGATTTTATCCCACAACTGCCATGCACTCTGTTCTTCGTCAAAGACATTGTAATGAACCTGTTCTGTGAGAGATAATACAATAGTGGACTTGCATAACTCATCAAGCTCAAGCCATCCCTCATCTAGCATAGTTGCAGGCGGATGCCCGCTCAACCTCAAAGGTTTGATCTACGATTTCTGCACCAACACCTGCCAAATCGGGCTCTTCCAATAAGAGTAATTCGTACCATCAAGCTTAGTGATGTTGAAAATAGCATTTTTAGTGGACGAACTCGCCATAATGCAGGCTGGAAGACTGTAGACAATTCAAAACTGCTTGCTATTTACTACAGAAAATGACAAAAAAATCACCAAAATTGAGAGAAAATGGCGAGAAAAGTGTAACCAAAGCTATTGCCCACCAAGTACTAGTGAAAGTACATCAATTCAGAATATTTCAGCATGAAAAATCCATGTCAGTCCATACATATATGCTTGCTGTAATAAATTACAGATTTCAGTAAATGAGAGCTAACAGTGCCAAAATCGGATCCTAAGTCAATCAGATACTTCCAAGACCAAAGCCGGCATCATGCGGGCATAACATAGGCATATGACAATCAATAAGCATGAATCCAACACCCAAACATGTCATACAAACATCTACCAGTGAGTAGGCACACCCCCCCAGTCAACGGGGCAAAGTGTTCCTGCCACCACTACCAAGACTTGACACAAGTATGTGTCAGCTCACAAAGAGAGGGACCCAAAGCAAAGAGTCAGCTCATAAGCATCAGAGGAATCAAGACATATGAACCATGCATCATCCTAAAGGGTAAAAGATCCCAAATAGTCTCAAAATCTCAAAGAGCATAGACTGCCTGCTCAATGGCTGTCAAGCATCCAAAGACGCTCCCACTGGCACAAAAGCTGTAAATATCAAGCAACAAAGCTCAAACAAAGCATGTACAAGCACCAGTGACAAGTGTCCAAGATCAAGGATCAATGGTACATCCTGGACATGTAGGCGGTAGAGCATCCATAAGCATGTAAGATATCAAGTACATCCCAAGATACAAATCTAGCAAGCCAATAAATAGCTCAAGTAAGCTCTGGGAATCCAAGGTCAAGCCAAGACCGAGCTCCAGTAGCAATAGGCTCCAAACAATGTAACTAGCATGTAGTACTGGCATAGGCTAAGCATGTCAAGACCGGTCAGACATAAGCAGCATACATGCCATAAGTACATCCAAGACAGAGCATCCAAAAGCTTTGCAAAGTGAGCTCAAGCTCAACCAATGATCCCGAATCAAAACCAAGCTCTATGTCAAGCCCCAAGTGTCAATACATCACCATATATGCCCGAAACATAGCCCGAAAAGCATAGGCATAAGCATACATGAGTAAAATGACTTCAGCCCAATTGTGTACAGCAATGATTTACTGTTCAAAATTGAGAGTTTCAGCACCAAAATCAGCTCCAAATGGTTGCCAAACAATAGGCATACATTCCCCTAGCATTCGGGCATCAAACGGGACCAACCAGGCATCAAATGACAATGCCAAACAAGTTGTAGCATCAAATGTCAGTGTAACATTGTCATAAATTGCATGTGGACTGTTATGACAGTCCCAAAACAGTATTAAATCAGTCCAAATGCTATGCCAACACATCAACAATCAAAATGAAGCATCAAAGCATGTTCATATGCCCGAAATGGAGCCTTTCCAAGTGCCAATGGAGAGGGAGAGCTGCTATTGTGACTATCAATGCTGAAGACACATATGGGAGGGCTGTGTGATTGTGCCAACTATAAATGCTGGTCGTGGGGCTGCAAAAAAATGGTGGCCAAGCTTTAGAGGGTCCAGTTAAAGCCAAGGAAGGCCTCAAACAAGCTCTAGCAAGGGGAGAGCAGCCCACATATGAAATGAGAGCTAGGAGTGTAATGGCTGCCATGTTTCAAGAGGGCTGAAAACTAAGGTAAACCCTGTAAAGAGTGAAGCAATACCTCTGCATGAATGCCTTGAGGGTGCCCAAAGGGGCCGGGAAGGTGCTCGGGAAGCCGGGGAGTGACGGGAGCTCGAAGGGGTCGGATATGACTGCCGGGAAGGAGACCCAATGCAAGTGGCGAGTCGATGGGAAGCTAAGAATGCCACGAGCCAAGCTCAAGAGTCGGGAAGCCGAGCTCTGATACCAGTTGAAAGGTGAGAAGGATCGAAGCTTTCACGCGAGAGCTATGGCGGGAGAGCAAGGGCAAGAAAAAGAGAGACAAGAAATGGGAACTCCAACAGTCACAATGTGTGATCGGGCCTTCCTTTATTCAAACTGTCACTAAAAGAATAAAGAATAAAGTGACAATGATGGGCGCCCGCCACCTGCAATGTGCAGTGGCGGTGACTGTCAGTGTAGTAATACACGACCAGCTAGGCGGAGGCGCCTTTACCCCCAACATTTCATGGAAAGCTGGAAGCTTTGATCCAATCTATGCATATCATGTTTGATTAGCCTAGAATGCTCTTGCCATGTTCAAATATCCATGAGAAAAAAGTGGATGTCAAGCAAGGTATATGACAAAAGAGAGGTGACCCTCCCCCATATTGAAGTTCTCAAAGGGGTACACAACTGAACTTGAGGAGGAACTTTACACACCCTCAAGTCTCAAAGCCCATGTAGGTAACCAAAAATACCATTATATCCCTCACACATGTATAATGTTGTTGATAATTGAAGATAGAGTTATCATTGAAGAATCAAGTCTATTCTCAGCTTCTATAGTGATTTACAAGGCATTTTTTAGTACATTATAGGTTACATAGGCCTTTACAGATATTATAGTGAGAAATAGGGTATTTATAGGCTAAAATACAACTGGTCTTGATTATTTTGAGCCTCTTATAGTCGTCCTTTGCTTCTCTACAGTATGCCTACAATCAAATCCATATAGTGATCCCATAGGGTTTGACAAGGTTGGAATCGAGCATATAGGTCACCCATAGGTCTTGTTAGACATGATAATTATATCAATCAACTTTCAGCAAGCTTGAATTTTTCTATACTAAACCAAATTGTACTACTAAGTGCTTCTTCAAAGAGGCAAAGTAAGCTTTTATTTGAATTAAGAAGTTTGTCAATCAAAGTTTCCTAGCAAAAGTTATATCATATTTAGTGACAATAGGTATGGCAGGACTACACTATCATATCATGGCAAAAGGCAAAGTATTTTACAAAGGCAGATTTGAGATCATGCTACTAGAAGATTTGCATGAGAAAGGGTGATGAAATAAAAATAGTATTTAGGATTAATCTAGGGCTCTACCATTTTCTCCTTATGCCATTTGGGTTGACTAATACCCTAGCCACTTTTTAGAGCCTCATAAACAAGATATTGTAGCCATCCCTCTTCAAGTTTGTTATTGTATTCTTGGATGATATCCTAATTTATGGCAAATCATTGGAGAAGCACATGCACAAGGTATTTCATATATTGAGGCACTACAAGCTCTTTGGTAAGGAGACCAAATGCTCATTTGCATAGATGGAGGTGGAATACTTAGGATATATTTTTTGTGAGGGGAATCAAGGTTGATCCTAAGAAGGTGTAGTGTGTGAGAGATTGGGCAACCCCTACAAACACTACTTCTTGTTGTGGATTTCTTAGCCAATCTTCATTCTATTCTATATTCATTAAACATCATGTGACTACTGAAATTCATTTAATTGATAGACTCAAGAAGGAAGTTTTCTTTTGGGATGCCATTGTTGATCAAAGTTTCAATCAATTGAAGGACTTGCTTGATTTTGCTCTTATTTTTGTCTGCCAAGACTTCTCTAAGGAGCTTACCATTCAATGTGATTCTAATGGACGGGTATAGGTATAGTCTTATTATAGGACTATGGAGTTATTGCATTAGAAATTTCCAAAATTACCAAAAAAAAATATAGAAATGAATGTTTATGACCAAGAAATGTTAACTATCATCCATGCAATTAAAAAATGGCACCATTATTTGTATGGTAGCCGACTCAAGGTTGAAAGTAATCACAAGGTCCCTAAGTATTTCCTCTTCTAGTAAAATCTTGCTATTAAGTAGCACGTGTGGGTGGCTATTCTACAAAACTATGATTTTGACATTACTCATACATAGGAGGATAAAGATAATATAGTTGTTGATTTTCTCTCTAGAATGTTGACATACAAAGTTTCAACCATTACTAAGCTTCATGGTACCTAGATTGAAGAGTTACATGAAGCCTATCTATTGGATGAAGAACTCAACCATATATCTCAAAAATTATAGTAAGAAATTATGGAGGAAAACTCTCATTTTTAGTTTAGAAACATTCTCATTTGGTTTAATGGTAGGATTGGTATACCTTATACCTCATATTTCAAATACAAGATTATGGACTCAAGATGAAATCTTCATCCATGGGTGGATACTCATGTATTTTCAAGAACTATGATAAGATTTCCAAGCGCTTTCACTAGAATGGCTCATGAAAGAATGTTAGAAATTATGTCTTTAGATGTGTGCTATGCCAATAGAATAAGGACAATACTCATAAGCTAGGTGGTTTGTTGCAGCCATTTTCAATCCTTGAGTGGCAAATGGATGCACATAACTATGAATTTTATTACTAACTTACCTACAACCAAAAAATGATGGATATATATATATATATATATGGTGATGGATAGATTCACAAAGCTAGCCCATTTTATTCCCACCAATACTAAATTTATGACATCACAAGTTGCTAATTAGTTCATGGAGCATATTTTCATATTGTACGGATTATCACATGTCATTGTTCATAAAATAGTGACTAGAAATTTATCTTAGACATTTCTATCATGACATACATCATGCATTGGATTCATGGCTCCACTTAGCTAAGTTTTCCTATAATAATTCTACCCATTCTAGCATTGTTGTTTCTCATTTGGAGGCCTTGTATAGTTATAAGGTGCCACTTCTTATAGTGTTATTCAATGAAAAGATAAATCCTCAAGGGAAAGAGGAGTTGGATTGAATATAGGCCCTTCTTTAGTAGTGCAAGTTCAATCTTAAGAAGGCCCAAGAGTAGATGAAGTTGTATGTTGAGGAGAAAAGACACCCCATGGAGGTTTAAGAAGGTGACTTAGTATTACTAAAAATGCCTAAGTTTTGGTACTCTACTTTGAAATATGACTCAAGTAATAAACTTGCATATAGATTTATGGGCCATATAGGATCATCAAGTGTATGTGAGGCTTTTCTTATCTTTTGGAACATCCTTCCTCCATGAACATTCATAATGTCCTCCATGTAGGCCATCTTAAGCCTTTTATTGGCACCCGAGTTGATTATGTGGAAGAATTGCCATCCATAGGTGAACAGGGCATAATACATTACATCCTTGAGGATATCACAAAGTAGTGAGAAAAGAAGCTTTGATCCTAGTCCATCATTGATTATTTAATTAAATGGAAGGGTTTACTACTTGAGAAATCTTCTTGGAGGCTAGAAACCATTCAATTGGCCCTATTTTGCTATAGATAGCCCTCAGAAAGCCTTCTATTCTAGAGCATATTTTACCCTACCTTAAAGATATCAAAGTGTAACATATATAGTGTGAAAGTATTTCAAAAGAGCTTCGTTTTGATGTGTAGCACGTACCATTTAGACTAGACTATGAAAAGTTATTTCAAATTTCGTTCAACAAGGTATGTATGTAACATTCCCGAATCTAAAACACGCATTCTTTATATGAATCTCCTCTTAGGAGGCCAAAAGTTTAGGATAATGGCAAATTTTTTTAATTAGTTATCCCTCTCTCCTCTAGCCAACTGTCGTGTTGGAGGAGAAGGGAATAGCAAGGGCCATCAAGCTCCTTGCTGGAGCTCGCAAGAGGGTGGAAATCATGCTCGATGCCGCGTGGGGAAGGGAGGATCCCACCCCTCACCTATATAAGTGGTATGGGAGATAGCCAGGGGGATTATTGGGGGTGTCGCCGCTGCCGTAGAGCGAGAGGTAGGAAGCCGGAGACTACCGTTGAGAGGGAGGAGCCAAGGCAGTGCTACTGCCGTTGAAAAACGAGACGCTGCCCAGTCGCCATTGAAGTTGCCGCTGCAGTCCACCCCTGCCCGCCATCACGTCGCCATCTGCTACTACTGCAATCCGCCCCTGCCCGTCATCACGCCGCCGTTGATCTGCTATTCCCTTCCTCCCACATGGGCCTCCCAAAAGCTTTAGAAGCTTCTTGGGGAAGCTTCTATAGCCTCCTAAGAAGCCCCCCTTCATGTGGCTCTTTTAAGCCTCTTTCATACCCTTTCCCCCCCACACAAAAAACTCCTCTTTAAGCCCCCTTCCCTCCCCCCCCCCCCCCCAAAAAAGTTCTTCTTTAAGGTCTTTTTTTTTTCACCCTTTGCCCCCTTCTTTTCAATCCCTCAAAAATCCATTTAGTACCCCTTTTTCCATGGAGTCCTATCCGAGGCCTTTATAAAGCCTCGTCAAAGCTTTTTTTCCCCCTTGGATTTCCTATAATCTCCCAATAGCCCGAGTGCTAAACCCCTTCTCGTGGGCCTTCCCTATTGCCTCGCAAGCGGGTTCTTGTTAACCCAAGATCTTTTTCCCCTTCGCCTTCACAAAGCAAATCTTTTACACCCCTTCGTCCTCGAAGTTTAAGGAGGAAACCTATAAAGCCTTCTAAATCCGACTCCGAAAGACGGTGCAGGCGGTCACAAAGGGAGTTTGCATTCTCGAAGAAGATCGACTAACATCATAAATCAACATCCAAGGTGGAAAGGCCGAATTCGCGATGGCTCCTAAGAAAGCAAAAGGCGCAACCGCAGGAGGATCGTCTCCTAACATCCATGTGGACATTTCACCACAAGTCCAGGTTTTTCTTCCTAATTTTGATTTACGTCGTTATAATTCAATCGTGTATGGATCATTTTTGGAGATAGGATGTATTTTTCGTTTTAAATACTTTGACTAATTTAAAAGAGATAGCTCGTGATGGAAGAATTCGGTCATTAGTATTTTTCAATAAAACGAACAAAATAAAGCAATTATAAGATTTCTATGCATTTCTAGCAAGTGGTTTTTATGCATTGCAAAGAAATAAAATTAGATTAATTAATGTCCATTTTTACAAAACGGAATTATGATAGTACCCTTCGATTAAGCGTGGAAGAAATAAACCGCATATCGCATTATTGAACATCTTTTTCGAAATGATTCTTAAAGAAAGTTGCTAGCAACCGTAGGAAATTGCTAGGGCTGCATGAAGAAGATTTAACTCTAGGCAAGTGGCCTAAAAACTTAAATCAACGAAAGGGTGTGTAAGTTCAGCATACAACAAATTCATTTGGAAAAGAAAGTAGAAAAAGGCTGCATGTTTAAACATAAAATCCTAAAGCTTAGTAGCACAAATCTTGTTTGCATATTATAGGATGATCAATTGGAATTATGCCTATACTTTGATCTTAACCCAAAAGGTTAGGGTTTGTAAATCAACTTATACGTAGACAATGAATCATGTTCAAGACCAGACAAGTTAAACTAGTTTAAACCTAAACACCTAAAACCGCGAAGTACTCGTTTAGGAAGGGTTAATTCAATGCAATGTATCCCAAAGAGCTAACTAGGATTTAACACGTTGAGAACATTACCTAGTCGCTCGTATTACCAAAGCTGAAACTCCTATACCCTAAAAGACTTGCCTACATTCACGCAATATTCGTTTCCCATTCTCCTTGAACCAAGTGCAGCGTGAATCCACTTTGGACTTGGTGTTTCTACGTAAAGTAGTTCGCTCGGGTTCGACGCTAGTTGCCGTTAGGAAATGACCAATAGGGAAAACCCTAATTCAGGTCGGTCCTAAGTGGGAATGGTCGGAATACTTCCACTTATATGTGGCAGACATGGAAAGTCCTAGATCGCGAACCCCGTAACATTCCATGGGAGTGCCGCGCGGAGCTTTCTAGACATCCTTTTCAATGGACTACTAAGACATGCCCTGAAGATAATAGGTGGACACATTAGACTGTATTAGAGGACAACCTATCTATTGCTTGTAGACATCTTTCGAAGTGGATTTAGTGGTTAAGAACTCACTTTGAAGGCATCGAGATGTTGTACATAAAAGGCTGCTCACTCTTCAACCTTTATTGTAGTTAGACTTATTGAGATTGTCTAAAAGAAATTGTATCTTTGTAATGATGAAGTAGTATTGTGTCTTGCCTACCATTTCAACTAGTAATAAGTCCCTATTTTATTTTTTAGGGTAAAAACCTTTGGATGGGGATGGAATGTAAAGGACTAGGGAGATATTAGTAATTTGGGAAAAATAAAATATTAGCCACACTGGCTAGGTATAAGTTGTAAGAGACTTTCATTTTTCCATTATTCAAAAATAACCAAGATGGTCTCTTTCATCTCACCTTCTTTTGTAGCTTTCATTGCTTCTCTCTCTCTCCCTCTCCCTCTCCCTCTCCCTCTCTCTCTCTCTCTCTCTCTCTCTCTCTCTCTCTCTCTCTCTCTCTCTCTCTCTCTCTCTCTCTCTCTCTCTCTCTCTCTCTCTCTCACTCTCTCTCTCTCTCTCTCTCTCTCTCTCTCCCCCTTTTTTATATGCTTGCACAACCTAGTTTGTGATAACACTTGCAAAACATAGCTATGCATATTTGACTCACAAAAACAAAACACAACAAAGATATAAGTTTGAGTTTAGTTGAATGTACTTTGCCTTATGGAATTTGTTTACAATTGAGTATTGTAATGTTTGAACCAAGAGAAAAAACATTGACATTTTATTTTTGCTTTTGGTATTATTATGGTTTTTGACAATACAATACAACTTTCGGATATATGTTCAAGCTCAATGATATAGAACATTGAAAAAAGAGTTGAATGTTATTTACCTTGTATAAAATATATATCTCTCACTATTGAAATTTTTGAACTATGAATATATAAACCATTGACAATTTGGTCTTGCGCATTACCATATGTTGTGAAGAAACATTTGAAAAAATATTTTTCTACTTTAATATGACTATATAAATAAAAATATCCATGATGCATATATCCAAAGTATTTTATTACATCATGAGTCATAATACATCAATATACATGTATAAAGACATAAAATAATAATCCACCCTTGGGGACGTATATTTCTTGGGCATTAGAAATTTATTAGCAAAAGCAATAAAGAAAAACTTATTTATAAGATATAACATGCAAGAAAGCGATGGCCACAATATATTTTAGCATGGCCATGTATTTCAATTAAAATTTTCATAGCCTTAAGTGGTTTCTCAAAGGAAAATACCAATATAATATAGGCTATCATAAATACAAAAAATGTGATATTTGTTTCTACACACTATAAAAATTCATCAAAAATAAAAATTTGATTGCATTTGTTTGTGTATACATAATTTGTGTAAACAAGAAAGAAGTCTACACACACCACAACAATATTAGCGCTAGAACTCTTGAAAGCATTACAACATTTCTTTTGCGAGGGGAGGAAATGAGCTACAAACTATAGTACAAGGTGAGATAATGAAACCTCAATTTCAAGTCAAATTATTCCTATCAAATTATAATGAAACTAGAACTAATTGTATGTTGCTCTCAAGTTTTGTCAAGTGAATGCACAATAGCATAAGTGATAAATAATGGAAGCTAAAGCTTAAGAAGATATCAATGAAGTAGACAAATTTCATGAATATCTCAAACTATAGAAATAAGCAAGGATGAAAGATGACAATCTTTGGTACCGGTGGTCTAGATATCCTTGGTAGTGGAAGCTTGCTTTCTTGGCTATTTTCCCATAGTTGGATTGACATACATTGTTGTCTTTAATTCAACATTTCTCTAATTATAGTTTTCAATATTGTCTTACAAAGAAAACATTTTACTTTCGCAGTATATTGCTTGTAGTTGGTGGACAACTCTATACTCTGGTCTTCCCTCTTGTTTTGCATTTGTTTTAGTTGAGTTTTAGGGGCTGATTTGTAGTCATTTACAGTAGACCATTCTATTGGATTTTACATTGGTATTTTGACATTATGGCTGGTTCTTCAAATGGTTGTGCTATTTTTAATCTTGAAAAGCTTGATGGCACAAACTTCACCTATTGGAAGACGTAGATATGGTAGGTATTGGTTCAAAAGAAATAGGCTATGCCTATGAAAACCAAGAGTGTAAAGCTCGAAGGCATTAATTAGGATACTTGGGATGAGTTGGATAAGCTATGTGAAACCACTATTATATTGTCATTGTCAAAATAGGTTTATTTTAATGTTTTCGTACCTGAGGAAAAATCTTGGCAGTTATGGGAGAAGATATGTAATATTTATAATAAGCAAAGTCCCACTTCATAGATGTATTGGTTGAAATAGCTCATAGACCTTTGCATGAAGGAATGGATTAGTTTGTTCATGCATTTAATTGAGTTTCACTCAAATTTCAGCCAATTGACTTCGCAAGGCATTGAGTTTAAGCATAATCTTCCTCCCTAATTCTTGCTTGTGACACTTTCTAAGTTATGGGACACTTTTCGTACTACCATGTATGATAATATACCTAAGGATGGTTTGAAACTCCAAGATATTGAGGGTACCTTACCTTACAAAGGAGATAAACAGAAAGAATGTGGATGTAGTCCATACTTCTTATGCATTGACTACTAGGGGTAGACATGATGGTAAGAGCAATAATGACCACCATGATAGAGACTCAGAGAAGTATCAGTCTTGTGTGAGCAGTCTCATAGCAGTAAGTCCCATGGTCGTAAGGCCTATCTTACATGTCACCCTTGTGGAAAG
The DNA here is from genome assembly GCF_053477565.2 of Lygodium microphyllum. Lineage (NCBI taxonomy): Eukaryota > Viridiplantae > Streptophyta > Polypodiopsida > Schizaeales > Lygodiaceae > Lygodium > Lygodium microphyllum. Next base: position 118,805,566 of record NC_141158.1, read on the forward strand.
CAAGGTCATGTCAGGCTATAGTGTCATAAGATGCATGATGATGAGTGCGAGGAGAAAGGCAAGAGAAAAGTTCAAGATAAGTTTGATGATTGTAGCATTATTCCTAGTAAGTCCAATATGAAAATTAAGGAGATAAAAGTCTTGGAGCCCAATTTTGATGATGATTATATATTGGCATCTTCTTCTCTTGATGCTAGCTAATGCCTCGTCCACTTTTTCTCAATGTTGGTTGCTTGATTCGGGGGACTTGTTTTCAGATTACCTCACATAAGGATTGGTTCCATTCCTATCGCAGCATGACATGTTTTGTAAGACTAGGAAATATTGCAATTTGGTCTAAGCAGCACTTTTGTTTTGCATGATATACACCACGTTCCAGCTTTGACCAAAATTCTACTCTCTACTAGATAGTTGGATGATATAGGGTATCATATATCTTTTGTTGATTTTGAGTGGAAGATTACTTGTGGGAATCTTGTCTTTACTCAAGATGCCAAGGCTGGTAGTCTCTATCCCTTGGTTATATCTAGATCTATTGACCATGTTTTGGTAGGCTGACATACCACATGTATATTTATGGAATCATCACCTTGGGTACATGTCCTCAGAAGGAATGAAAATTATTTCTTGTTTGTAGTATATTTCACCCCTTGACTAAAAATGTTTTGATTCATGTGATCATTGTCTTTATGGTAAGCAGACATGTAGTTCTCATAACTAGCATTACACACATGGGTGAGCCTCAACCTCTTGTTCATATTCTGATGTATGTGGTCCCATGCCTGTCAATCACTAGGTGGTGTGAAGTACTTTGTGAATTTTATTGATGATTATCCACATGAGGTCTAGGCATATCCCATAAAGTAAGAATCAAATGTATTCTTGATAAGTAGTCTAGCTATAAGCTAAAATACCTAAGGTTAGATAATAGAGGCGAATATGTCTCTAAGGCATTTGAGTAGTTTTGTGATGAGAGGGGTATTGTCAATTGACTATCCCTTACACCCCCACCCCAGAATGGTGTTGCAGAGTGCATGAGTATAACAATATAAAAGAGAGTCTATAATATGCTTAGACAAGTAAGCTTACTATAGTATTTTTAGACTGAGGTAGTTAGTATTGTTGTACACTTGATAAATAGATATACATGCACTACTATTGGTTGTGAGGTTAAAAAGGAGATATGGTTTGGAAAACCTCCATCATATGCTCATTTGCATGTCTTTGGATGTGAGGTATTTTGCCATATTCCCATGGTCAAATGCAATAAACTGGATCCTAAATTAGTGAAATACATCTTTCTCGGTTATGAGTTTGCAAGTGAGATAGACTATCATCTATGGGATCTTCATGTTAGGAAGGTTATACGTAGCCATGATGTTGTTTTCCATGTGAAGAAGATACATAAGCAACATGAGCAAGTAGTTGAGATATATAGAGTGATATTTCAAAAGTAGTCTCTTATTACTATATAGATAGCTAGATAGCATGTAGTTGATGTTCCAATGGCCCATGATCATGATGTTGGATAGGATGTATAGGCCCCATAGCTTGTTTTACAATGGTCTACTAGAAATAGCCTTGTCTACAAGAAATAGATGTTAGTTTGATCATGATGTTGGATAGGATATATATGCCCCATAGCTTGTTTTATGACGATCTACTAGAAATAGATATTAACCTATTTTATGATGGTCTACTAGAAATAGATATTAGCCTAATTAGTTTGCACCCTCCATAAACTATATTATGGTGATAGATACTAGTGAGGCTCTTATCTATGATGAGGCCATGTACAAAGGTGATAGTCACTATTGGGAGAGGACCATACAAGAGTATAACTCATTATAGAAAATTCATACATGGAATTTGGTTTCTTTGCCTAGTGAAAAGTGTGCTTTGCCATGCAAGCAGGTATACAAGTTGAAGAGTACCCTTGGACATCCCAAGCCAACATGTAAGGGCAAATTAGTTACAAGGTGTTTTAAGCAGGAGCATCCTATTGACTTATATGAGGTCTTCTCTGTTCTAATCAAGATGACTATACTATGCCTAGTATTGGCTTTGGTTGCATAGTTAAATCTAGACCTTTATCAGATGGATGTAAAGATGGATTTCTTACATGGGGACCTACTATTAACCCCAACATGAAGAAAGCAAAAGGAAGTGAAAAAGACGCAGGGCAAAGGCGGAAAAAAGGTAGCCCGATTGAAGAAAGAAAAGGAAAAAAGGCCAAAAGCGCAAGGGCAACCTTAAAAGTCCAAGGCAAAGGCAAAAGGGGAAAGGCGCATTTTAAAATAAAAAGGCGCACCCTGAAATCTTGTAAAAGAGTGTCGGGCTCTCACCCGTGCAATTTGTAAATGTAGATGGGCGGTGGAAAGGAAGCTAGGAAGATAGAAGGACAATGGGAAAAAGGGCATGGGCTATGGCCGGCCATGTAAAAAGGGGAAAAGGGAATGACCGCCCAAAAAGGATTTAGGGTTTTGTATATAAAGTTGAAAAGTGAATGAGAAGCTCATTCTTGTGTGTGGCCAAAAGTAGCTCTCCTCTTCTTCTTCTTCTTCTTCTTCTTGCTTGCTTGAGCTTGTGCTTGAGAGAGGGAGTGTGAGAGTGTGAGGGAGTGAGTGTGTGAGGGTGAGGGACCGAGGAGGAGAAGCTCTCCATCTTCTCCTCTCTTCTTCTCTTCTCTTCTCTTCTCTTGTCTTGCTCGCGGTAATGGAGTTTGGAGCTTGGAGCGGGGGGATCGAGCTTGCTTGAAGCTTGCACTTGGATCGTGGAGCTACCGGAGTGTGCGGGAGAGGAGGTAACTCGAATGGCACGGAGGTAAGCTCACTACACTCGTAGATATGGATGGTGCGTCGGTTATGTGAGAGGTAGCCATTAGTGCTCGGCTTGGAACGCTTGAAACAATAAGCGGTCCGTGGGTCTTGGCGGTTGAGTGAAAACTCCCACATTTTGGTTCCATTGCTGGGACCAACGGATTCAAGCCATGAGCGCTTGCGCGCTTCGAATGGAGCATTGGAGTAGGGTTTTCCCCGAACCGGTACTTGAGGTAGATAGGTAGGAAGCGAGGGGGTTGAAGAGAGTATTCGATCTCCTTGGCAAGTAGGTGTTTTGCTTTCTTGAGATTTATGTTATGAGATGGAGTAGTGTAGGTATTTACTTTGTATTTTGGATGCATTTAGGATAGGAAAAAACAAAGAAAAAGAAACAAACAGTAGGGTATCTGTTGCTGTATAACAGGCTAAAACAGGGAAACAGGGGACCAGATTCAAGTTTCTGGGTGAGACAGGGACACGGAACTAGCTGTGAGGTTCTGCAGTGCTGGGAAAGGACTTTAAGAGGCATGGGAGGCTAGGACAGACCTCAGTTCCTTGGTTTGCCTTGTGTGAGAGAGAGAGAGAGAACTTCTGGTTCACAGGACGAGGAAGCGCTACCTCGATCTCTAGGCACCGGCAATTCGTGCTGCTCCAGGTGAGTCTGGTGTTTTCCAACAAGTGCCTTGATCAGATCTAGAAAGTCTGTGGTGATTGTGTGCACCAGACAGTGAGGAGGGGTCAAACGCGCGGGAATCGTACCCTCCGCCGACGCACTCAGACCAACTCGCAGTGGTCCGATTCCCAAAATCGGACCACCCCAGTTCGGGAGTCGGACCCGTCCGAGTCCCAGAATCGGACCGTCCGACTGAGAGTGAGTCGGACCAGTCTGGTCCGATTCCCAGAATCGGACTAGCCCGATCGGACGTGCCACATGGCACTCGGACCACTCAGATTCGGACCAACCTATCCGACTCGGACACTCGAACACTCAGACCAACCCGTCTGATTTTGAGAATTGGACGCTCGGACCAACCTGTCCGACTCGGGCACTCGGACACTCGGACCAATCCATAATTGAACCACTTAGAATTGGGCCAGGCCATCCGAGTCCCAGAATCAGACCAGCTCAGAATCGAACCTGCCAGAATCGGACCACCCTATCCGACCCGATTCCCAGAATTGGACCACTTTGAAAATCGGACCACTTCTTGATCCGACTCCTAGAATTGGACGTGACCAAAATCAGACCATTGGTTCGATCGGACCATCCCAAAATCGGACGTCCGATTCTGATAATCGGACTCTTAAAAATCGGACATTTTAGAATCGGACCAAAAAACTGTCAAAGTCAGACAGGTATCCAAAACACAAATTCTGACGCCTCTAAACCCCAAGATTGACCCCAAAGACCGCATAGAGCTAAAGGCACATCACAGATCCTCACTGGGCTAAAATTTAGAGCATGTAGTTCAAAATTTGGCTATAAACAGTCCTCCAAATTGCATATGGCATCTACCGTAACGGCCCTGCGGGCCGGGGGGCTACCCCCCAGACCCCCCGCAGGCCCCCTCCGCACCTCCCCCGAGTAGGTTGGAGAGAAAACGCGCGCAGTGACAGGTCTTTCAAATTGGACCCTAGTGAAGTAATGGCTCTACACCAGCATGGAGTCTCACTTGCAATAGAGCAACCAAAAGCCCATACCCGAACAGAGAGAAACAGAGACCCTAGAACATCAATGGGCCAATCTAGCCATCAAGGGCAAAAAGGCCACACCACGAGAACACAAAGACATTGTGTTCAAACCGTGTCTAGTCAGAGCAAAATGCAACTTCAGCAAGCTACAAACACGAAGATGACTAGACATGACACTCTTGACGAGAGATGTACCTTGAATAGCACTGCACTGACAATCCAAGACAGCAGTGGAGAATCCACATCTGGTCGTGCGGTCGAGAACTCAAGGGCATCTGTCAGAAGGCTTAAATTTACAAGCCGCGACCCAGAAGATGAAGACATAGTACCACCTGCTTATCTTAGGGTCAAACTCATCGCGAAAAGAGAGCATACTATTGATGCTCTGATTGATGAAGGAGCAGATTTTAACAGCTTGACCTATGAATCATGGACCCTACTAGGCCAACCAGAGCTCACACCGACTAGTGCAACACTTAGCCCTTATGGGGGACACCCACAAGCACTCATAGGGAAGTGCAAAATCCTTGCGACAATTGAAACAGAAAGCTTGCCTATCCTATTTCATGTTCCTCCAAAAAGTGCTAGCTGCAGGAAAGAAACCCTCCTAGGAAGACCCTTCAAAAGGGCGACCAAGTGTGAGGCTAACTATGTAGCACAGAGGATACACCTGACACTACCGGGTGTGAGGATAGTCACAACCTTTAGCAAGGGTGACCTCATCAAACCTCGAGCAAAAGGCAAGGAAGGTGCTGATGTAACAGTCAAGCCTACTAACGAGGGCAAGGACTTGTTGGAAGAGTTGATACAAGCACAGGTCGAGCAACGAGGACCAGTGAGTGAGGCCATGCTTGAAACAAAAAGGTCAAGAGACAATGTCAAGGACGGGCTTTGGACTTACAAATATCGTAGAAGACCCCAAAAGAAGCCCAAGCCTTATAGACGGAGGCGTCGATGGAGAGCCAGCACAATGCCACGATGGATATCCAAGGCGTTGCTTCAGGCTCAAGGGTATTATGCAGGCAACCGATGGATTTGGGTGCCAAAACCCCTTGCTAAACCTCCCTGGTCGACTGAAGGCTAGAGTGCATCAAAAGCAACGAAGCACAGGAGGAAATCTAAGAGAAACTCTAGGTCTCGAGGTAAGAAACCAGACATGAGTGTTCGAAAGAAAGAGCCTCAACCTAGCATGCTTAATAAGCAGATGTCATGTGTAACCATTGAGCGTGCACAAAAGCCATTAGTGCCCAATGAGCCTTTGATTTCCCAAGGGGAGAACAAGCATCATAGGCACAACATTGCTCAAGGCAAGGCTGATCGCTCAACAAAGCAAATGGCACAATCGTCTAATAGCCTCGAGCAAATCATTCAGCGAGTGCCAAGTCCACCTAAGAGTCCTAGATCTCCTACATTCTCTTTTTCCAAACGGACACAGGAAGCACAACAGCGGTTGTCAAGGGAAACTGCTCAATTCCAATCTCTATCTCCGTCTAAGCTTCAAAATGTCCAAGAGGTAGGACATGGCTCCATCTGTGGCCCTTGACCCAAGGATATGCATGAGCAACCTAATGTGACCAGATCAACTCATGCTCGATCTACACAGATGAGTGCTCAAAGGACAACAAAAGACACAACCACTTCTGATCACCCTAGGGACTTGACTGCTACTACTTCCAATCAGGGACCACAGTAGTCACAGCCCTTGGCTGTGACAATGCCCCTTGTGGAACATGTCCTTAGTAGTTTACCTATGGAGGAGGTATCACAACTAAATCCCTCGACAACTCCAGCACTTTCAAAGTGCCTAAAGCCTAGGACGGAGGAGTTAAATGCAAGGGAGTTGGTTGAAAAGCTAGACTCTCTGAAAAGAGCGGCAGTTGTGCCCTCACAACCGGGCAAGGCTATTCAGCAAACCACAGCTATGTCCCATAAGGACACACTAGAGAAGGGAAATGCTGAGGCCCGACCAAGCACATCAATGGTCGATATAGCCCAGGGTCCTGAGTCATTGAGAGAGGCACCTTCATTGACCAAGAAAAAGATGAGAAAGTAGAGAAAACAGCAACAGATGCAGGTGGTTGTGGACCCAAAGAACATTGAGACAAAGGGTGCTGGAGAGCTGATGAATAAAGCATTGAGTCCATCCACCAATGAACCCACTGATGCCTCTCCTAATAGCGGTGAAACCTCAGAAACATCTGTGTGCTCTGACAAACCAAAGCAACAGTTGCCATCAACAGTTGCTTGCAATACTCTATCCACTGACAATAGAACTCACATTGATCAATCAAGAGTGGATATAACGCTATCACAATAGGGTGACAAATCTATACCAGTCACGTCCGAGAAGAACCATGACGAAATAGCAGCAAAACCTCAGGAGAAATGTGAGAACCCCAAGAGCATAAGAAATCCTAGCGTTGACCAATCTTGCTCATCTAGGCCTGAGCCCCCATCCATGCTAAAGCCTAAGGAAACTCTTAGAACTCTGCATGAGATAGCAACCAAGCAAGCCCTCGTTGAACATAGAAGTGTCGCAGAATGCTTAACTGAGTTGGAGGCCAAGCTCAAAGTGGTCGCGTATGTCTACGTCCTTGCGGACATGGGCACAATCCCCAAGGAGCAGCTTGGAGATTACTTGACCTTTCCTCTATCATGGGAAGAACAAGAACATCTTAACGGGCACTACGACAGGCTCCTGCATGAACAGATGCGACTCATCCCTGACGAGGAGGCTGACGAACTACACTTAACCGTCATGTTCAATGAAGGGCTATGTCGACCAAATCTCGTAGACATAGAGCTACTAAAGCGACTGTCAGCAGACTAGAGTCAATTTGAGCAGCATTGGTGCGAAAGTCGCATTGTAATGGCCGAACTAGGGGCTCAGATCATGACAGTCTCTGAGGAGCGATTGGCCAAATGGCGATCCCAAAGGGACCCAACCTATGTGGCACCAACTTCCCTTTGAGTACTCACTGACATTCGGGGTACGGACTTAGCTGGGACTAGGCTTCAGGGCCCTTTGATTGATAAGGTTCTCACTGAGGAGGAGTTACATATTGCCAGTAGACTCGATCAAGGTTCCATGCTACTCGACGTGGCAAAATATCTATCAATATTAAGTCAGCTGCCACGAATACTAGATGTGTGTGCCACGCTCCGGTACAACCCCGAGTTCTACACTTGGTTCTTATCCTCGTGATGTGACATGGATTCATAGATATGTATATAAATAAACAGTGATTTTTGTGTCACCATGTATAAACAATATCAACACACACAAGCAATGATAGTCAAGCGCAGGGAGAAGAGTCGGGTTGGACAGGCTAAGCTCCTCAGGTCCTCCTCTCATCACACTTTTAAAAGTCGTGTGACCAGCCCCACCTCCAAGTGAAGGGCATGCAACCCATATTTCCGCCATAGGAGGCCTTGACCAACAACTCTAATGGTGTAGACAGGGTGTAGTCCCTTCCTATACACCTTCTTCCCTTTTTGGTCTATCCTTTCGAGGATGTACCCTATCCCACTCCACAGCAACCAGTCCACGCAACTTAGCATAAACTAATATCCGCTAATGACTGGAGGCAACGCGAACATCAGCATGGGGACCATTCCTCTACAACAATCACCGCATGCCTCACCCCTCCCCTTCTTGTCATATGCGCTTCATAAACCACACTAAAATCCCTTCCATGCAAACAGTTGTACCATGTATCAAGGTTTAACCCTTGAAGTGCGTCTTGTAGGTTTCCTTTTGTGGCGGAACGCATGGAGGATCATGGAGATCTAGCATGCAAAGATGCTCTTCGCAGAAGGCGGGAGCATGTGGCACGCGCCCCTCTACCGGAGTGCTATGTGCCCACCATCAAGAGGTATGCCAAGAAGCGAGGCCCTAAGCGACATTTCCCAGGGCGAAGGCCGAAGAATCCTCGAGTCAAAAAAGTCGAGACTCAAAACACGCAACAGGTGGCAGCACTAGTGGTATGCACTCCCAGCTCCCGCGCGGGCCCCAAATGCTCAAAGGCAGAAAGGGCAGCTCGGGAAAGAGAAGAATTTAATGAATTATTTAAAGATATTCTACAGACAGTAGCGGGCCAGGATTACACCATTCATGTCCCGGCCGACATGTTCCATGCACACCAGCAGAGCCCCAATCACCCGGCCATCAGACTCGCCCCGCCTTGTACAAATCGAGTAGCCCATAATGCATAAAGGGCTTATCAAATGATAACTGGCCGGGGCTTTTTGTTTTTAAATGGTTAAGTGTTCCCGACTTGTTAAGTGTTGACATGTTCATGACTTGTATGAACTTATCATATCTGCGTTTAATATATGCTACGCCTTTAGCAAAAGAGAAAGCTAATCAAGCGCAGGTGATAAATGTCTAGTCAACACCATAGAATTCAAATAAGTGATGTCTCCTTGCATTGCACTGGTTTATTATAGTTGCGGCATACACAATGCATATGCTCTCATGAAGCGACAAGTGGATGCAGGATAATACAAGTCCTTGTTTCAAAAATGTTCAATGCCCAATCACCGCAACACCCACAACCCCACAACAAGTCGCGGCAAGCCACGCTGCCGAAAGCACCCTTGCCAACCGCCCACATTGCATGGCCCACAAAACATTCCTGGGCCACGCCCCCTTTCTGGGTCAAGCTCTATAGTTGGCTCATGGCAGCCGTTACCTCAATTGTACCCACATCGCATGTGCCGCAAGGAGGGTTGCAATAGCTCAAGTGTATCTCCCCCTTTCGCCAACTGCTTCTCTAACAACGAGGCTAGGGCACCATCATCATTGTACTATTCATTTTCGGAGCCTTCGAAGCTTGACATTTTCCAACCCATTGAAAGGCTGATAGCCTCAATATATTGTAATGGTTGTACTCAGGCAAAGAAGAAGAAGAAGAAGAAGAGAGAAAGAAAAAGAAAAAGAAAAAGAAAAAGAAACGAAAAGAAAGAAAAAGAAAAGCAAAATAAGTGAATGGAAAAATAAGAAGCACCCACGATCACAGCACAGCACCTAGGGGTCCTCAAATTAGGTGCATCTGGTGACCTTGGTCGACCGGCTTCATCCCTAGTCCCCTAGCCCCTTACACTCACCCACAATTTTTCAGGGCACATCAAGGGCAGGACATACCTGGGGAGCTTGTCTCGCCTAGGGTTAGACCTGTCATCCTGACCCACTTGCACAATTTTCTTTTGCACTCTACCTTCGTACCATTGCAATCAGTGGTGATAAGCACCGCACGATTGGCCATGAAAAGTACACCGTACTCATCAAGCAAGTCCAATCGTTTCCAGTTACTGCAAGTGCGGTGTCCTTGTATTCCATTATGATACATCGTGCGGTCACAATGCAAAGGATGTCTCATATGCCTTCACGTGTACTCCTTCTCCACATGGACAACTTTGCTTCATCCACGAATTGTTATGAGAAACTAGCCCACGGTCTTCTAACTATGTAATATCTAAGCACGAGCACTCACATAATATTTGCACCGAAGTATATCCACAGTTTGGGTCCTCAAGTGCAGGACAATACTCTCAGCTTGCTTAGAGTTCGACCTATCTCCCAAACTAATCAAATATGTCTTGTGCACGATAAGAAGACTAGCACTAGCCCTTAGGGAGAGATCACACGAGAGGTTTTCAAATTGCAGGTAAAGAAACCTCCAACGAAATTCCAATCGCTCCTTATCAACACTCAACTTTGAATGCTTGTCCCTTACCATCCGACAAGCCCACAAGGAATCGTCATATGCAGAATCCCCAACAAACCAACACTTGTGCCGGCCATCAATGCAAGCCCCAACACAGCATAACCCTACCACCAACTCCAACAATCTTCCACCAGCCACCTTGGCCACCAAAAGGCCCCCAGGACCTTTTGCCAACCACCACCAACACTCCTCCATGGAAACCACAGGTGTCCTTGTTACCCACGTCTTCGGTGAATGCTACAGCCTGCTACCTACGACGGTGAGTGCCATGGGACTGGCACTCGTCTAGGAGGGGGGTAATGTTAACCCCAACATGAAGAAAGCAAAAGGAAGTGGAAAAGACGCAGGGCAAAGGCGGAAAAAAGGTAGCCCGACTGAAGAAAGAAAAGGAGAAAAGGCCAAAAGAGCAAGGGCAACCTTAAAAGTCCAAGGCAAAGGCAAAAGGGGAAAGGCGCATTTTAAAATAAAAAGGCGCACCCTGAAATCTTGTAAAAGAGTGCCGGGCTTTCACCCGTGCAATTTGTAAATGTAGATGGGCGGTGGAAAGGAAGCTAGGAAGATAGAAGGACAATGGAAAAAAGGGCATGGGCTACAGCCGGCCATGTAAAAAGGGGAAAAGGGAATGACCGCCCAAAAGGGATTTAGGGTTTTGTATATAAAGTTGAAAAGTGAATGAGAAGCTCATTCTTGTGTGTGGCCAAAAGTAGCTCTCCTCTTCTTCTTCTTCTTCTTGTTCTTGCTTGCTTGAGCTTGTGCTTGAGAGAGGGAGTGTGAGAGTGTGAGGGAGTGAGTGTGTGAGGATGAGGGACCGAGGAGGAGAAGCTCTCCATCTTCTCCTCTCTTCTTCTCTTCTCTTCTCTTCTCTTCTCTTCTCTTCTCTTCTCTTCTCTTCTCTTGCTCGCAGTAATGGAGCTTGGAGCTTGGAGCGGGGGGATCGAGCTTGCTTGAAGCTTGCACTTGGATCGTGGAGCTACCGGAGTATGCGGGAGAGGAGGTAACTCGAACGGCACGGAGGTAAGCTCACTACACCCGTAGAGTGCTCGGCTTGGAACGTTTGAAACAATAAGCGGTCCGTGGGTCTTGGCGGTTGAGTGAAAACTCCCTCACCTACATTATGAGATTTATATATAGCAACCTAAGGGCTTTAAGAAAAAAGGAAAGGAACACCTAATATACAAGTTAAGAAAGAGCCTTTATGGCCTTATGTAGGTACCTAGGGAATGGCACCAAAAATTTGATGCTTTCATGCATTCACAAGGATATACATGTAGTGACATGGATCCCTGTCTCTATAGGAAGAAGGCTCATGATTGCAACCTTATTATCTTGGTACTTTACGTGGATGATAATTGATTGTTGGGAGAGCTCATAATGAGCTAGATACCTTAAAATGTTAGCTCAAGAACAACATTGTGATGAAGGATATGGGATAGGTGTCACATATTCTTGGTATGCATATCATGTACAATCTCTTTAAGGGGCTCCTTTTCTTATCACAAAAGGACTATCTACAAATGGTCCTTGAGCACTTCCCATGTGAAGGTCACTTAGGAAGATTGTTCCTAGTTAGATGAGCAAAAGGTTGAGATGGCTAATATTCCTTATGCACTCGTACTGGGTAGTTTGATGTATGCCATGATAGCCACTCATCCAAACATAGCATATGCAATGGGAGTTGTGGCATGCTATACAGATACACCTAGCCAACGACATTAGGACATCGATGAAGGGTATCATGAGGTACCTGAAAGACACTACAAATATAACATTTTCCCTATGTAATTCACTATATGTATACCCTCCATATCATGTCATTCAAGGTATATTTATAAATATCCTTATCTATGAATTTTTGCTTAATAAAACATAACTTTTTTCTATTCAATGTGTAAGTAACCCCTTTATATGGGACCATTCTATATGTAAAAGAATGTGTAAAAATGGTATTTTAAAAATCCATTACATTGAACCCATGTGATACATATATATATCTATGATTGACCTCTCTAGGGCATTTTTTATGGTGGTCAAGATACTACAATTGTGGGTTACATTGACTCTGAATAAGTAAGACATGCATATAATAGGAAGCCCACGTCTAGATATGTCTTCACTTTTGTTATGCAAGTGTTGTTTCTTGGATGTGTAGGGTGCAGAAATGTATGGTATTATCTATTACTGAGGCAAAGTATGTCATAGAAGGAGGCCCTATGGTTAGACCGCTTCGTATTACTATTACTCCTATACTACATTGAGACTTGCAAGGAGGCTCTATGGTTAGACCTTGGTATTACTATTACTCATATAGTGCATTCAAATTCTATGAGTGTGTTTACCATAGCATAGAGGAGTGGAAAAATGGAGCAGAGGAGCGGGAAAATGGAAAAATGAGATAACCGAAAGGGAACAGGACAAAGGAAGGAAAAGGCGCCCCAAATGGAAGTTAGACCCTGAAAAATTTGAATGACGACCTCTCCAAAAGTTCTCAATGTCGTCTCGAGAAAAAAAAAGATTAAAATCGCACCATTAATTGTGAAAGCGCTCCCGAATCCTTGTAAAAGAGTGCCAGGCTCACTCCTGTGCAAATTCTATGCACTAGTTGGGAATGGGATAAGTTAGAACGGTGGGAAATAGGAAAAGAGGGCCTAGAGGCTAACGACCGGCCATGTAAAAAAGGGGATAAGGGGATGACCGCCCAAAAGGGATTTAGGGTTTTGTATATAAAGTTGAAAAGTGAATGAGAAGCTCATTCTTGTATGTGACCAAAGCTTCTTCTTCTTCTTCTCTTGTTTCTTGCCTTCTTGCTTGTGCTTGAGTGAGGGATTGAGGGAGTGTGAGGGAGCGAGTGTGTGAGAGTGAGGGATCATGGAGAAGAAGCTCCCCATCTTCTCTCTTCATCTTCTCTTCTTCTCTTCTCTTCTCTTTTCTCGTGCGGCTATGGAGGATGGAGCTTGATGGAGAGGGCTTGAGGTTGCTTGAGCTTGCCGCAAGGATCTTGGAGCTACGGGAGTGCAAGAGAGAGGAGGGAACTTGATCGAGCATCAAGGTAAGCTCACTACACCCGTATGGTAGGCATTGCGCGTCGGCTATGTGAGAGGTAGCCATGGCTGCTCGGCTTGAAACACTTGATCAATAAGTGGTCCGTAGGTCTCGAGGTAGAGCTCCGTAGCTCCCCTTCATTTTGGTTCTATTGCTGGGACCGACGAAATCGAGCCTCGAGCGCCGCGTGCATCGAATCGAGCATAGAAGTAGGGTTTGCAGCCCGAACCGATGCTCGAGATAATTAGGAGATTTAGGAGGTTTTAATCCTTGGAGCAAGTAAGTATTTTGATTTGTTGTTGAATATTAGAGTAGAACCATCCATCTCCATCTCTGTTTTTTATTTTTGTTGCATTAGGTTAATATTAGGATAGGAAAAAGAAGGAAAACAGAAAGAGTTCTGCTGCTGCCTGCTGGAAACAGGGAAATAGGGGCACAATTCAAATTTCTGATTGGAAGAGTATGAGGGATTAGCTTCTGAGGTTACAACTGGCTGGGATGGGGCAATAAGAGGCCCAGGGAACCAGGAAAGACCACATTTGACATTCTGCTTTGTAAGAGAGAGTGAGCTTGAGTTCCAGGGAGGGGGAGAGAGAGAGAGAGAGAGAGAGAGAGAGAGAGAGAGAGAGAGAGAGAGAGAGTTGCAATGAGATCCTTGGAGTGCCGTTCGATTCAAGCACCACAGTCAGTCCAGGTACGTCTGGCATTTCCTTGTAGTGTTTTGCACCTATCTGGAAGGCACTAGATGATTCCATGGAGTAGGCGCTAAGCTTGAGTCATCACGCGCAACCCGCGGGCTATCGTCTGCACAGTCGGACTAGCCCGTCCGAGCCCCAGAATCGGACCACCCGATTTCTGGAGTCGAACCGTTCGATTGTCAAAATCAGACACGTGTCTTAGTCTCAAAATCGGACCAACTGCAAGGATCGGACCACTTTTCCTAGTGCGAGAATCGGACCACCCCGTCCAACTACAAGAATCAGACCAGCACTCGGACCCAGTGCCAAAATCAGACCAAAGTAGAAATCGGACTGTTTGATTTTCAAAATCGGACCACCCTATCCAATTCCCAAAATCAGACAAGCCCGTCCAATTCCCAGAATTGGACCACTTCACTAGAACTTAAAATAGAGGGTTTTTTAACCTACCTGACAGTCCTAGCCACCCTGTTCACATCTCTGATCCCCCCCTGGAAACCCAATTTAGCCCTTAGAAGCTAGAGACCAAACAGGATAACTGAGGATTCACCCCAAACAGCTAGACACTGAGCGGACCGAATTTAGAACTTGACTTGACTTTCGGTAACCAACCAACCAAACCCGAAGCAGAATAGAGAACACAGCATGGACTTTCAGTAAGACCTTAGATCAGCCAGAACCTGCGCTTAGAGCCATATCAGGCTACGAACGTGAGGGAAAGAGTGGATTTTGCATTGATGATTTCTTGCATCCGCACCTCACTTTTGATTTTATCACCAAAGGTGCACTACAAGAAAAGAAAAAGCATGTTTTCGCACTGAGCACTAGAAAGCACAAAGCATAACTTGTGAATAAGATTGAAAACTACTTTCAATAACAAGGAACTCATCAGGAGATATAATAACATCAAGGAACCCACTATTAGGAGAAGATCCCAAAACATAGTTGGGTGCATGAGAGCCCCATCAGTAGGACCTTAAGAGGACACAAAGATCTAGAAGGCGACAACATAGAGGATCGGATGTTGCCGAAGCTACTCAAATTGATTGACGACCTTGTGGAGCTGGAAGTGGGAGCAATGTCAGGATCACGAGGCGGACAAGGAGAGGACCGACTGGACTTGGGAGAATTTCCAGTCTTAGTGCAGGAGTTAGTCAATGAGTACAACTTGTTGACTAGGACAGTAGTTCAGGGCAGACCAGTAGAGGAAGTGGTAGCAAGCCTAGAAGAGGAAAGAAAGGCGATTAGAAAGGCACTAGAGAGCATAATTTCCTATAACCACGAGCAGAAGGCTAGGAAACTCCAACAAGATGTAGACATATACGAGGCCCGACGTGTGCTAGCCTTGGTTGGTGCAGCCAAAGCAGGGCCAAATGCAGAGAGAGAACAAGCAATAGAGGTTGACTTATCGTTGAGTGAACTTGTAGCCAAGCGGCTCATGGATAATACATCCACTGAGTAGAGCGCAAAAGCCTTAGCCACCGCATTACTCTCGGGGGTCACACAAGGGGCAAAGGGGCAATCTAGAATCCCTATTGTAGCAAAGTAGCTAGACAAGTATGAACCTAGCAATGACCCATATAGCTTTGTGGAGCAATTTGAACAAGTTTGCAAAGCAAACAGTCTCATGGACCTTGCACAACGCTCTCAAGCTTTCGATCTATGCTTAGGTGATAAGGGGAGAATTTGGTACACTAGTCTAGATGCAGCTGAGCGCATGAACTTTTCCCGTCTTAAGGACCTCTTTATCAAGAGATTCTCTGAGGTAGGGTACTCTGACAATCTCATCGTCTGGTTGATGAATGTCAGTCAGAGGAAAAATGAAGATGTAAGAGACTATGTCACTCATGTACACAGCCTCTTCAAGAAGATCCCTGCAAATGAGTGACCTAATGAGAAGGTTGTGTCTACCGTATTTATAAATGGAATTCGAAGTGAGGAGCTCTACAAGGCTTTGGCTAGTAACTCCACTACACATCGAGATGTGTTAGCTAGAGTCTTTGAAGAGGCAATAAGGGTGGACGATCAGCTTAGGGAGCGAAGCATGAGCAACACCAGTAGGGACAGTACAAGTCGGAGAGCTCCAGAGCAGTCAACAATTTTAGGAGAGAGAGAAATCTAGCATACAGGATAAGGGAAAGAGTGTTGACCAAGGCCAAGAGTTGGTTGAGGTGAGAATGGAGCTTGCACGATTGCAAGACCAAATGAGGAAACCTGTGCGATTGCATGTGCAGTGTATACACTGTGGCGGTAACCACCTCCCAACCGAGTGCCAAGATCCTAGATCTAGGCCATGCTCGAACTGCGGTAGGTTCGGTCATGATGCATTACATTGCAGACTGCCAAGGAGATTCCCATATGCACAGCAATACAACCCTCCATACTTAGGCAACAGGCCATCTAACCTCTTTGGTAGGGGAGCCCAGTTGGTGCTTCCAGCACCAAATGATGCAAGACCGGCCATTCCTAAGCTAGAGATGAACCCAACAGGCATACACAGACCACCAGGGCCCTATGTAACCCATCCACCAGGTGACGCTCCTATTCACTATGTGGAAGAACCTAGTGAAGAGGAGACCTACGTGAACCCATGCATATCCTATGATCAGGAAGGCAATCCGGTCGTGATGGACTATCGACCAGTACCGGTGATGGTGCTAGGTAGAGGAAGAGGCAGAGGCTTTGGAGGACCAAGCCAAGATCCAATCTCATGCTGGACTTGTGGTCATCCAGGCCATGTTTCATCATGCTACCTGGAAAGGGAACATGTAAACAAGGACAAAGCTGACCTTCGATGCACCGAGTGTGGAATCACACACCTATTTTTTAACTGTCCTAGACGAAAGCCATCAACTAGTTCTGCCAACATGCCTTCAGTACCCTTGGGGCTGTTCAGTGTGGAGACCTTTGATAGTGAGGATACGTCCATCCCACTACATGTCATGATGCGAGCACAGACAAAACAGGCAGGCATCGCATAGCCTGGGCCAAGTAACCTGGATATAGCCTCGCTGGGAAAAAAAAGTCGAAGGAGAAGGAGAAATAGAACACACGCAAAGATTACCCTTAAGACTGAGGAAGCTACAATGCTAGTGACAGGAAAGAGGGTCATTGATGCAGAGGCAGAGACCTCAGCTCCTAAGATAGCCGAACTAGGGAGTGCCAAGGTAGGGGAATACCCCCACCCCAAACGGCAACTCGAGGCTATAGCCAAAGTCAAGGAGTTGGTCAAGGACGCCCAGGAACACCTTAAGGACGTAGAGCATGGAAAACCAAATTGAAGATATGTCTAGTGTGAGTACACCCGTTTCACCATCACAACCTCAATTGGGGAACGCATCCACAACACATGAGATGCCACAGAGGCAAGACCAGGAAGAAGCATGTCAACAAGCTAACCAAGACATATGGCCAAAGAATGCTGACCAAGGAGAAAGGCAACCACTAAGGAACCTCCTCACCACTTTAGTAACCACACCAGTAACCTTGAGCCTAGGAGATCTGCTTCGGCAGCACCCTTCCTTATGGCAAGAATTAAAGCACTGGGTGGAGGGAAAAGAGGAGCACACTACCGCTGACTTGCAAGAGCAGGATGCAGTCACGCAGATTCCAAGCTTAACGCTACACTCAGTTCCAAGGTCACTAAACGTCAATACTTTTTGGGAAGGTACTGAGATGCATGCAGTCTTACCTATCTTAGCCTTGGGGGATATAACATGGAAAGGAATAGTAGACACAGGCGCCGGTGTCAGTGTCTGATCCATGCAATTCTACAGGCCTGGGGAAACCCACCCATGGAAACGGCTAGGTTCAATGTCACATTGGCCAATGGAATGAAGTTCAGACCATTCGGGGTCCTAAAGAACTGGCCAGTGAAGGTCACACGGGTGCAGTTTTCCGTGAACTTCATTGTCATGAAGGGAGTGGACTATGACATACTGCTAGGCTGACCCTGGATGAGGAACACTCGAGTTATTGAAGATTGGGGTAACAACCTCATCTTCTTGTAGAATAGAACAGAAGCGGTAAGGGTTGAGATGGATACCTGGAAGACTACCCCAGCCGACCTTGATGCTATCTCAACCATGCTAAAAGGTGATGCACAGGCAAGCAAACCCTATGGGTCATTGACCAAGTACATCCCTTGCCCTGAGGACGAGCAGGATTGGATGCACGTCTTGGCAACCATTGACCTACTGTTCTTAGATGAGGAAGAGCTATATAGGCAAGCTGCTAAATCCCCAAGCATACCAGAAAGGGAGCCCATCGTGCCACTCTGCATGATGGCAGGAGGCTCACGTAACCCAGGGAAACTGGTCTCGTTCCATATCCCCACCAACAAGCTCGAGCTTCAAGAAATCATAGAGTACCTGACCGATAAATTGAAGGGCCACATGGCTGCCAATCTAAAACCCCTAAGTGATCTTTTGGCTAAGCTTGAGTGGAAATGGACCAAAATTCACGATTTGAACCTATTATACAATTGGGATTTAGTCACTGACGAAAAGGAGATTGGAGAGGAAATCATGGGGGATGACGAGCACTCAGAGGGGCAAGACTTTGATGATGAGGAGTACAAGGACTGCTACTCTATTGGAGACGAGAGTGAAGAATAGCTAGACATGATAGAATGTGACACTGAAGGGAGAACGATCAAATAGATCAAGGAAAACTCTAGGCCTAGAAGGGAAAGGGCAAGCTGGAATGAAAGAGCAGTCATGCGGATGGAGTGCGATAGTTCCTGGTTGGAGCACATAGGAGCCATGGATTACGAGCAAGCAGGAGTGGCGCAACCATTGGTAGTTCCAGTGCTTAAGACGAATACACCTACAGAATCACGACCCCCTAGGCGAAACTCCTTCCTCAAGCGAGGGATGTGAGTTTAACTCGGAGTCAAAGATCACTACGGAGAGCAATCCCGAAATACCCCAACCCTCTAAGGTCAGACACACCAAAGGGAACTTGCCAGTCCACCTAAGGTGCAGATGGCTAAAGGAGGAGGCCACGAAGCAAACTAAGGACTCAAAAGCAGAGAGGCAAAAGAAGCCGTAGGATCTCCCCAAATGCTTCACAAAGTTTAGGAAGGGTGATAGAGTAGTGATTCTGCTAGGAGCAAAGAGACAAGGGCAAACCAGTGAGCCAATTGAGGGACCCGCTAAGGTCAAGGAAGTTAACTTGGCAGGGGAAGGCGAGAAGCCTCAACCTGTGTTCATTGCTGATGACTTGACCAAGGATGAGGAGGCTAAACTTGTTGCTCTCCTACGAGAGTATGTCGATGTGTTTGCCTGGTCCTTGGAGGAACTTAAAGGAGTCGATCCTAGGGTTGTGACCCATAATATCCCAATGGTTCCAGATGCAGTGCCAACAAAGCAACGACCTTACCCTATGAATCCCAAACATGCGTATGCAGTGAAGGAGGAAATCGATAAGCTAAAGGCGGGATTTATATATGAGATTGAGCACACGGATTGGGTATCACCTATAGTGATTGTTATGAAAAAGAATGGTAAAATTTGAGTGTGCGTGAATTACAAGAAAGTTAATGCCGCTACAAAGAGGGACAACTACCCCTTACCATATACCGAGCACATGCTGGAGAGGGTAGCAGGAAAAGAAGCCTACAGCTTCCTAGATGGCTTCTCTGGCTATAATCAAGTGCAAGTACACCGTGACGACAGGCACAAGACTGTCTTCGCCATGGAGTTTGCCTACATCGTTATGCCCTTTGGGCTAATGAATGCGCTTGCGACCTTTCAAAGATTAATGTGCACCATCTTCAAGGATATGCTTAGATGCGAGCTAGAGGTGTTCGTAGATGACTTATGCGTACACTCTAGTTGGGCCGAACACTTAGAAAAGTTGAGAGCTATCTTTGAACGGCATCGGTTATACAACCTCTCATTGAACCCGTGCTAGTTCTGGGTGAAGCAGGGATGTATCCTAGGGCACGTAGTGTCAAGGAACGGCATTGCCACTGATCTCTCAAAAGTTAGGGTCATTGTCGACCTACCACCACCCATTAACTACAAGGGCATTCAGTGTTTCTTAAGCCATACGGGATACTATCGACGCTTTGTGCTGAATTAGCACTAATTGCTAGACCATTGTACAAGCTACTGATCGTATTCGAGTGGACTGAGGAATGCCAGCGTGCATATGAAGAGTTGAAGAAGGCTCTCACCACTGCACCAATCTTATGAGCCCTAGACTGGAGCATAACATTTCATGTACACATAGATGCCTCTAAGTTTGCTATTGGAGCTGTTCTATGCCAGCTTGGTGAGCATAACCTAGATTACCCTGTGAGTTTTACCAGCAGGTAGCTCACTGAAACGGAGATGAACTATTCCACTACATAAAGGGAAGGGTTAGCCATGGTGTTTTCTGTAAAGAAATTTAGGCATTATCTGTTGGCCACTCCCTTCGTCTTTTTCATTGACCATCAAGCCTTGCTTTATCTCGTGAACAAGCCGTGCGCTACAGGTTACATAGCTAGATGGTTACTTCTCTTGTTGGAATTCGATTTCTTTGTGGTTGTACGTAAGGGAAAGCAGCACTACACGGCTAATCACATGTCCCGCATACCCACAGGAGAAGCTGCTAGACAAGGCATACCTGACGACCTACCGGACGCTCATCTCTTTGGCTTGTCTAGCAAAAGGGACTTGTTTAGAGCCGATTTGACGCCATATTGGGCCGATGATGTAGTTCAAGTGCTAGAGAACAGTCTACCTGAGAGACCTATTGAGAAAGCTAGGCTAAGGAGACTTATCTTAAAGATCTAGCCATACCAACTGATCACCGGCCAACTCTATAGGCTAGGACAAGATAGTTTGTTGCATAGATGTGTGTGTGAGTACAAGATGCACAATGTATTGAGAGAAGCGCATGGTGGAATAGCTGGAGGACACTTTAGTGGGGATACAAAAGTCCGTAAGGTGCTACAATCCCAACTATGGTGGCCCACCCTATTGGACCTATCAGTCCTGCGGCAGAGTACTCCCAGGCACGCTACATCATTGTGGCAACTGATTACCCGACGAAGTGGGCAGAGGAAAGAGCCACTAGGAAGAACGATGCTAGAACCACTGGGAAGTTCTTGTGGGAGCAGGTCCTTTCACGTTTTGGTTGTCCAATTGAACTAGTAAGTGATTAGGGCATGCACTTCATTAATGAAGTGATATCCCACCTGCTCTCGACCTTCCTAATCATTCATAGAAGGTCCTCGCCCTACTACCCTCAAGTGATCAGGGAAGTTCTTGTGGGAGCAGGTCCTTTCATGTTTTGGTTGTCCAATTGAATTAATAAGTGATCAGGGCATGCACTTCATTAATGAAGTGATATCCCACCTGCTCTCGACCTTCCTAATCATTCATAGAAGGTCCTTGCCCTACTACCCTCAATTGAACTAGTAAGTGATCAAGGCATGCACTTCATTAATGAAGTGATATCCCACCTGCTCTCAACCTTCCTAATCATTCATAGAAGGTCCTCGCCCTACTACCCTCAAGCAAATGGCCAAGCAGAATCTACGAATAAAATCCTAGTCAACGTGCTTACGAAGGTGGTATCCAGATCACGAAGTGACTGGGATAACAAATTAATGGTGGCCTTGTGGGCCTATCGTACAGCTTATAAGACGGTTGTAGGACAGACGCCCTTTAGGCTGACTTATGGAATGGAGGCCATTCTACCCTTAGAGTTCTTTGTGCCTAGCTTAAGGATAGCAACCCAGGAGTGTTGGGAGGGAAGAGAGGCTTGGACCAACCGCTTAGTGGAGTTAGAGTGTCTCACGGAGACTTGACTCTTAGCCACCCACGCTCTGATTTGTGAGAAGGCACGAAGAAAGATGTGGTTTGACAAGCATGTCAAATAGCATAACTTTGATCAGGGGGACCTCGTTCTACTATACTCTATGAAGGGTCACAAATAGAAAATGAAATTTCGAGGACTAGGACCTTTTCGAGTATGTACAATTAGTAGAACAAGCAATGTTGAATTGGAGATGCTCGAAGATGAAGGAATAGGCTTTTTCAATGGCAATTGCATGAAAAAGTACTATCCTCTTTCCCATCCATTGCACGAGCCACCTATGCTTGAAGCCCCTGTCAACGTCTCCATGGCCACTATTACCGAACTGACAGATCAAGATGAAGAAGCAATGGCACCCGCCTACCTACGAATCACGATCACTGTAGAACTGATATATTCTTTTGATGCCTTGATCGACGAAGGTGCCGACTTTAATATCTTGATGCATGACCATTGGACATGCATTGGTCAACCTAAATCCCCAAAGATCTCTTGCAAGCACAAGCATACTATGAGGGAAACCCCTAGATATGGGTGCCTAAGAGTGGACATTCAAGAGACTCAACTCTAAGCAACCTCACTCCAGCTAGAGAGGCTTGCACATACGGAGCCCAAGCTACAAAGCAAGTTGGACCAGCACTGGTTGTGATTAATGAATCCCAACTCATTTATCGTCCAAAGCTAGATGCCCCAGAATTATCCAAGTCAAAGGAGTTGAGCACCCCCATGCCAGCTCAGATAGAATGCAGCACACGTCCTATGCCACTAGAGCTCTCTGCAGCATCTCAAAGTGCTTCTAGGTGCAAAGTCCCATCTGTGACACCATCAATGGAGTCACCACTGTCCAGCCCAATTGCACCATCACCACTAGCGGGTCTTAGGCCTTCGTATGAAAGACGATATTTCCTTTCAGTGGCCAAGGATCTTGTTGAGACCTCGGGAGATGACGTAGTGACATGCATCAAGGAGTTAGATAACACCTTCACCACATTTTCTAGGAGCTATGAGAGGCTTGACCTAGGACTTCTCGATGAATCCCTTGCTTCTGATGTTCGTGTGTTGTCATGCACTTGGGAAGACTACGAATTCATGACCGTCAAATTCCCCAAAATTGCTGCCGAATTAATCGCTAATGGAGAAATCTCAAAGGAGCAAGCCATTCTCAGAAGACTAATTACATCATACCGCAAGCCTGCTCGCTCTACACCTGAACAAGAACTGGAGGAGCTCACGCAACTTGCCAGCTTTGATTCTTCGTTCTTACAACTATGGTATGCCTTGCGACTCCAATGGGAGAAAAAAGGTTGCCGTATCATGACCAATGCCCAGCAAAGAAGGGCAATCAAAACAATTGAACACGACCCTACTTATGTGGCACCTCTTTCATTTAGGGTTTTGGCCATTACACGCAACATACACTTAGATAGATATGTGTTAGCCCACCCTTACATTGACCAATTCCTTACGAAAGAGGAACTGCACGTTGCTAGCTGCCTCAACTCTGGGGACATCTTTCATGATGTCTTGACCTATATCACCCAAGCTTCCATACGACCATGTGAACTTGATCGTCATGCCCAGCTTGAATATAACCCTAATCTCTATACTTGGCTTTTGGCCAAGTAACTCGCCCCACAAAGTCCAGGTGATTCCTCCTTCTTCCCTTGCTAATCCTAGGAAGGATTCCTTTAAAGCTTAAGGAAGGGGGGGGAGCAAAGTGAGAGCCAAGTGATGTAGCAAGGTATAGTGATGGATGAAAATGATCAACTGAATTTAAATAGGAAAGAATGCAAGGAGGAAATAGATGTTTCTTTTGAATTATTTACAAGTTTCATACCTCTGAAGCAGCACAAAAATTGTCACACACATTCTTTATTGGGTTTTTGTTACTGATGAGTGAATTCATAACGCTAATATTGGCATGGTGTAATGACAAGCACCTACCATGGTAGGACAAGAAAAGGGGGGTAAACTTCCATTCACTGAAGAGGAGCTGACAAAGTATGGGATCAGTGTTGAGATACGTGGATTTACCCAGTTCACGTTCAAACATACCCTGAATTTAGACGATGCCATCCTGGAAGAGCCGGCAGTGAAGGAGTTGGTGGATAAATGCAACCTCCGAAAGTATGTGGAAAAGGTCAAATAGGCTGTAGATTACAACATGTGCACTGACTTTTTAAGGAGCGTTGATGAAGGTAAGAGCTGTGGCATGGTCACAGTAAGGACTGGTGACTAGGAAAGAAGGGTGCAAGTGCCGCTTAATGCAGCTATCGTCAAGAAAGCCCTGGGACTTGTGTCCAAGAAGGAGAGTTGCCCAAGAAGAGATGTATATACCATGATGGGAGTAAAAAAAGATGACGTGCACACAGTGGATGGAATCAATTTGGCCGATATTCCAGACCTCGCAACAAAGATGCAAAGCTAAAATGGTCCACGCCCTTTTCTCAGGACAGAGATACAACACTTTCATGAACAGAATCGGGGTGCCATTACTAGAGAGCATCGTTGCAAGAGTTCCAGAGGAGGTGGATCTGAACGGTTTTGTGGAAAAAACTATCAAGAGTTCAGCCGTGCTCCTGGCTCCAGCCGCGCTCCTGGCTATAGCCGCAGCACCAGCTCTGGTGGGGAGTCTCCTGCTTCTACTCCACGATCCGCAAGGAAAAATCCTTACCTCGAAAGCCTCCACAATCAGATATGGAAGTGTCCTGACGGCAATCATCCATGAGGCTATCAAGGATGCTAGTGTAGATGAAGAGCAAGCTGTGCATCAAAGCTCACCTCACCGTGAGAAAGAAGGCTCAAGTGAAAGGACAATAAGCGACAAAAGAGAGCCGGAGGTACCACCTACTCAAGTGGCTAAACCACGGGAGCAAAAAAAGAGTGACAAGAGCCAGAAGGAGAAGAAAGAAAGATTGAGCAAAGAAGAGCGAGCCGAGATGAAGAGGGCTCAAAGAGAGTCAAGAAGGGTGAAGGAGGAATGAAGGAAAAAAGAAGAGGAATAACTCGAAAAAATTAGAGAAGAATCAAAGAGGGCAGAAGAGGAGAGGCAAAGAAGGGTAGAGGAGGAAGCTGAAGAGCTAAGAATGAAAGAACTTGCTGAGTTGGCAGAGGCCACTCGTAGATCTATCGAAGAAACCCATGAGAGAGGAGAGATCGATCCTTTGAGTCCCCACCATGAAGCTAAAGCAAGTGGCAATGTGGAAACGGCCCCAGTAGTTGTAGGCAAGGGCAAGTCCCTGCTACACCCCCTGCCTTCCTCCTTTGTGCTAGTACCAACTGACACCAAAACCACAACCACCCTGCAACCCACGCCCTCTCTAGACACGGCCCAATTGATGAACATGATGCAGCTACTTGTCAGTAAAGTGGCTGAAATTGTACCAGAAGTCAGAGCAAAAAGGCCCGCTATCGCAGATGCCGAGTCTAGGCAAGATCCAAAACAACAGAAGCTAGAGGCATCAACCACTACAGCCCCTACTCCCATGCCATCTAGTGCTGACTATGACGCTTATGTGGCTGAGCTTCTAGCACAATTGGATAAGGAAAAAGAAGAAAATAAGATAGCCCTGGTGGAGTTAGAGAAAGAAAAGGAAACTTCAGTAGCCTTAAGGCTAGAAGTTTCAAAGCAAGGAGCCGACCAAAGAAGGGAAGTGAAAACTCTACAAGATCAATTGGAAGCAAAGACCAAGGAAGCCCAGGACAATGAGAGCCGCCTAAGATAAAGGCTGGAAGATGAAGAACAAAACCTGGTGGCAGAACAGCGAAGCTTGAAGTTACTAGTGTAACATTATGCTAACTTGGAACAGAGAACTGTCGAACTGGAAAGGTATAAACAGATAGAAGCTCAGGAGGGTGAGCCAAGTGAGCAACAAGAAGATGCCATAGCTTTTCGGCTATGGTATGAACTTGAAGAACAAGACAGATTGGAGAGGGAAATAGAGTTTCTAGAATAGGAAAAGCTGGGAGTTCCCGCAGCAGAAGCACAAAGGCTGCAGAATGAGGCACAACGACTGCAAGATGCATTGGAGACTACCAAGGGAGACATAGAGGCCCTCATGACCATGGCCTTCACCCAAAGAAGATTGCACTTTGCAGAGATCCAAAGTCACGAGCAGCTTGTGCAAGAAAATCCAGAGCTATTTGCTAAGGCCGAAAAAAGATTCAGCATTGCAAATCAGGCAAAAGAAATTGCTGAAGAACAGCTGGCTCGAAAATCTAGGGAAAGGAACCAACTCTGGTTCTTAATGAATGAGCAGCAGAGCAGGTTGTGACAACCTTGGCAAGTGAGCTGGAGGAGGGAAGAAAGAAGATGGATAAGAGAGCCAATGTGAGTGGGAAAGAAACAATTTTGAAAGAGTTAGGGCTTTAACAGAACGCTTGGCGGTGGCTGAGTGTGAGAAAGTGCTTCCAGAGTCCAGGGTAGAAGCTGTTGATGTATGTGCCAACACACAAAGGCAAGCCTTCCTCAGCATAGTACTACACATCACCCAGGTGGAGAGCAATGATTCAGTGGAGAAGGTAAGAAGGAAGCTAGAACTGACCACCCGAGCACTAAAGTATGGCCTTCAAGAACGGGAGCTTCCAACAGGCACAGGAATCACAAAAGATTAGCAACTTCACTACCTATGTCGTGCTGGCCTCTCCATTATTGAGCTTAAGGAACTTGGGTTTGAAGAGCATGAGTAGCCACCACCACCATCACCACAAGAGGTTCCATCAGTTGTCGAGCAAAATGTCGAAGAGGGTCCGGACTTTGAGCAGGATGCTGAAGAAGAGCAACAAAGAATGCCCAATCCGCCTCTACCAGACCTCCCGCCTGAAGAGCCCGAAGATGCCCATATGCCTAAGCACATTGTGGCAACCAGAAGAAGAATACAAGAACTAGTAGAGGAAGCCCAATGCAAAGCATGATCACTTCCAAGACAATTCCCTGAAGAGCATGTACCACTATGGGGGAATCCCCATCCTATCAATTGGCCTCAGGAATTGGTCATATGGAGTCAACGGGAGTTCTAGACAAGGCCGTTTGAACTTTCATTTGCTTATCCACGCTCTCTGGACCGTGCTTTGCCTCTAGGTATTCTAGCCAAGATCAAGGATCTGGCTAATGATCTTGCAAACAAGTGGATAGAGGAAAAAAGCCTCATAATAACCAGATGGAGGCAAAAGCCTGAAGACTACTGGCAAGACAAGGTAAACAGGGTTCCCAAAATAGTCCAAGGCTGCCAGACACAGCTGAAGCGGCGGAGAAGGATTCGGAATACCAATTTTGACGCCTGGACTGCCTTTTGCAGCTCGCTCCCTGAAGAACGCAACGACCCCATCTACATGCCCTACCCCCGTAGGCATGGAGTTGACTATGATCGAACTATTCATGGGGATTTTGACTTTCCTAAGATATATAATGCTAATGCCCGGAGCCCCGAGGAATGCCTATTCTTTAGGTTAGAGGATCTCCTCCCATCTATCAACTGCTTTCTCGCAGATTTTTCTTCTTGCCCAGATCCAGCCTTTTTAACTACCTGTAATTATCTTGGGCTTATCAAGTTGCTACTAATGCAGAGACCCACAGCCAAGGAAACCCACCTCCCTCCACTCTTTTTTTATATCAACCTAGGGATAGATAGTAGAGCCATGACTAGACTAATGATGAGGGAAACACTGCTTCCCTCCTTTTGCCTAGAAATCTTAAGAGGATATGAGTGATACCCGCTTCACGAGGTGCAATCACCCTTTCTTGTCATCCACACCTCTGAAGGCCCGAGCCGGTATTAAAGAATATCTACAAAGTCATGCATTCATATCCCAATGCTTGTGACCACCTCGTAATCCAACTGAAGGTGATAGGCATTAGCCAGGACATCTTCCGTGTATGTACTTCTTCAAAAAAGAAAAGGAGAAGAAAAAGAAAAAGAGAAAAGAAAAGAGCACAAGGGCTCACTTCACTCACTACACCTAGGGTTTACACCTAGCCCCTCCCCCACTTCACGCTTAGGGCACATCAAGGGCAGGACTTCCAGACCTGTCACCCTAAGTTTTGCACTGCACCTCCAACAACACACGAACTGGGTCCTTAAGTGTGGGACATTACCAAGGGCTTACCCAAGGTTAGACCCATTTCCCAGTTCCACTACACATGCACTTACACTGCATCGTGAGACAGGCACACCCCTTAAGGAGTGCACAACTTTCTCTTGCAGGCTATGATCGTGACTTCAGTGAATGGATACCCAACTAAAGAAGATCATCCACGACATCCGCTAATGACCAGGAATTTTTTCTTGAGTCGGACAGGACACCAGTACAGCAGCTTCAGGAGCTTTTGCATACTCCAATGGTTGGATGGACCAATATGCTTGATGTAGTCGACCATCTGCCTGTTGATGGCTACCATGACTGAACCAAATCAAGCAGAAGGAAAACTCAGTGATGGACCCACCATTGGTATAGATTTTGAAACCTCATATTCTCCAAATGTATGTTCAAACCCCTAGACCTGAGGACTGATTATTGATTAAGTGCTTTCGGATTAGCACGGAATGCACGGCTATATGGTTCTCAATAGCCGGCTGGCAATGAAAAGGATTAGAGATGCCCATGCAAAACCTTTATCAGCCGTCGCAAAATGGGAGCTACAACTGTGTGAGAAATGCCGAGCATCTTCATGAAGTCTAAAGCACGCCGGAATCTCTCCCAGTCATCGTTAATCAAATTCCATCACCTCTCATTCACAATAGCACCTTTTGATTGTGATCATCTACCCACCAATTCCACTTAGCAACAATCCCAACTATCCCACTACTCCCCACCACAGCGCCATGGGACTGGCACTCAGCTAGGAGGGGGGTAATGTTTACCGTAGCACAGAGGAGTGGGAAAATGGAGCAGAGAAGCGGGAAAATGGAAAAATGAGATAATCGAAAGGGCATATGACAAAGGAAGGAAAAGCGCCCCGAATGGAAGTTAGACCCTGAAATTTTTGAATGAGACCTCTCTAGAAGGCCTCAATGTCGCCTCGAGAAAAGAAAAGAGTAAAAGCGCACCATTATTGTGAATCCGAATCCTTGTAAAAGAGTACCAGGCTCACTCCTGTGCAAATTCTATGCACTAGTTGGGAATGGGATAAGTTAGAACGGTGGGAAATAGGAAAAGAGGGCCTAAGCTAACGCCCGGCCATGTAAAAAAGGGGATAAAGGGATGACCCCCCAAAAGGGATTTAGGGTTTTGTATATAAAGTTGAAAAGTGAATGAGAAGCTCATTCTTGTGTGTGGCCAAAGCTTCTTTTTCTTCTTCTCTTGTTTCTTGCCTTCTTGCTTGTGCTTGAGTGAGGGATTGAGGGAGTCTGAGGGAGTGAGTGTGTGAGAGTGAGGGATCGTGGAGAAGAAGCTCCCCATCTTCTCTCTTCATCTTCTCTTCTTCTCTTCTCTTCTCTTCTCTTTTCTCACATGGCTATGGAGGATGGATCTTGATGGAGAGAGCTTGAGCTTGCTTGAGCTTGCCGCAAGGATTGTGGAGCTACCGGAGTGCAAGAGAGAGGAGAGAACTCGATCGAGCATCAAGGTAAGCTCATTACACCCGTAAGGTAGGCATTGCGCGTCGACTATGTGAGAGGTATCCATGGCCGCTTGGCTTGAAATGCTTGATCAATAAGTGGTCCGTAGGTCTCAGGGTAGAGCTCCGTAGCTCCCCTTCAGAGTGCTATTTAGTTAGCCAAGAATCTGGTCTTCCATACAAAGACAAAGCACATTGAGATATGCTATCACTTCATCAAGGAGGTGGTAGAATATAAGTTTATTGAGTCAAGAGCTCAACTAACAAGGATCCTATAGATATGCTCACTAAAAGTCTCTCAGTGGAATGTTTTACCTTCCTTAGAAACTTGATGGACATAGGATGAGATGATGTCTATTTCTCATCTTGTTGTACTTTGTGTACATTTATACTTTGTTACTTTTTCTCATCCTCTCCTCAGTAGAGGCATGTTTGTCTTTAAGTGGGAGATTGTTGGATAAAGATGCCTATGCCTACATCACCTTGTATTTACTTCACACACTATGACCATACACCTGTCCATTATAAGTAGCAAGTGCCCATCCACTATCACTTTATTCTTTATTCTTTCAGTGACTATTGAATAAGAAAAGGTTGATCACACATTGTGATTATTGGAGTTTCCACATACGGTGTCTCTCTCTCTTGCTTTCTTGCTCCATCTCATACAACTCTTGCTTTGCTATTGCTTCAAAGTGTGTGCTTCCACTCGGGCTCTATCTTTCATGATTGAAGAGAGAGTCCATAGTATCCTTAGCCAAATAGACTTACCATAGCATTTTTTTATTGAGATAGTTACTACTACCATACATTTGATCAATAAATTCCCATGCACTACCATTGGTTGTCAAGTTGTGAAGGTTTGGAAACCCCCTCTCATATGCACATCTTAGAGTCTTTGGATGTGAGACTTTCTACCATGTATCCAAGGATAAATGTAATAATCTAGATTCTAAGTTAGTGAAATGTATCTTTCTTGGTCTGTGGGGATGTAGGTGAGATGGGATATCCCCTATGGGATTCCCACATTAGAAGGTTATCCATAGAGCCATGATGTTATTTTCATAAGAAGAAGATCTGTAGTTAGCTAGAGCACATAATTAAGGTATAGATAGTAATCTTTCAAGAGGAGCCTACAATTACCACACAGCTAGTGATACAGTCTACAACCAATGCTCGAGTGGTCCATGATCATGATGTTGGATAGCATGTATAGGTCCCACAACTTGTTATGAGACAGCCTAATAGAGACAACCATCAACATGATTGGTTTGAGCCCTCCATGGACTATGTTATGGTGACGCATTCTAGTGAGCCCCTTACTTATAAGGAGGCCATGTGCAGAGGTGATTGTCACTCTTGGGAGAGTGCCATATAATCTGAGTTTGATTCATTGTGGAAAAATCATGTATGGGATTTGGTTTCCTTGTCCAATGGGAAACATGCATTGATGTGCAAGTGGGTATACAAGTTGATGAGTATCCCTGGATGCCTCAAGCTAGCATGTAAGGCTAGATTGGTTGCTAAGGATTTTAAACAAGGGCGTGGTATTGACTTTGATGAGGTTTTTTCTCTTGTAGTCAAGACGACTACCCTATACTTGGTGTTGGCCCTGGTTGCTCAATTAGATCTAGATCTCTATCAGATGGATGTTAAGACGACTTTCTTACATGAAGACTTGCATGATGAGATTTATATGTAGCAACCTTAGGGCTTTCAAAAAAAGGATAGGAAATACCTAGTGTGCAAGTTGAGAAAGAATCTTTATGGTCTTAAGTAGGCACCTAGGAAATGATATCATAAGTTTGATGTATTTGGGCGATTGCAATCTTACTTCTGTAGTGATATGGATACATGTCTTTATATGAAGAAAGCTCGTGATGGTAGCCTTATTATCTTGGTACTTTATGTGGATGATACATTGATTGCTAGGAGAGCTCATGATGAGCTGGATGCTTTGAAAAGTCAACTCAAGTAGAGCTTTGAGATGAAGCATATGAGTATGCCTCACATATTCTTGGTATGTGCGTCACATGCGATCGCTCTAAGCGTCTTCTTTACCTATCACAATAGGCATACATATAAAAGATACTTGAACAATTTCATATGTAGGATATTAAGTCTATTAGATGTTCTTTATCTTTCCATGTGAAGGTTAGTAAGGCCAATTGTCCCCAATCAAATGAGTAGAAGGCTGAGATGGCCAAGATCTATTATGCATCCATAATAGGGAGTTTGATGCATGCCATGATACCCACTCACTCTAACATAGCATTTGCAGTGGAAGTTGTGGCATGCTATATGGCTACACTTGTCCTATAACATTGAGACATTGTGAAGGGTATCATGAGATACCTAAAAGGTAGAATAGATATTTGCCTTTGCTATGGTGGCCAAGTTCATACAATCATGAATTACATTGACACCGACTATATAAGACATGCAAATAATAGGAAGTCCACCTCTCGGTATGTCTTCATCTTTGCAGGATGTGCTATTTCTTGGATGTCTAAGATGCAGAAACTCAGAGCCTTATTTACTACTCAGACAGCATATATTTTAGTCCCACTGAGGTGCTTATATAAGAAGGCCATCTGGTAGCATACCTTGGTATTATTGTTACTCCATCACTAGATTCTAATTCTATGAGTGCTATTCAATTGGCCATGAATCTAATCTTCCATGCAATGACAAAGCACATTGAGGTGCACTATTATTTAATTAGAAAGGTGGTAGAGGACAAGTTGTTGAGCTTGTTAAGATCTCAACTGACGAGAATCTTGCATATCTACTCACAAAAAGTCTCTTAGAATAACATTTTTTCTTAGGAAGATGATGGGGATCGGATGAGATAACATCTATTCCTCATCATGTTAGTCCAATAAGAAGACTAGATGTTGATATCCATGGAAGGTGAATCTTCTCTCTCCAAATCTTAGGCTTTTTATTTAAAAAAGGGATAGCATGAGATTAAAAAAAGGTTGAATGAATAGTATACAAATTTTTAGTTTCTCTCACCTCATATTTCCTCCTTTTTTTGATGAATTTTCACTTTTTTTCTCTCACAAAATTAATTTAGTCCAAAAGTTTAGCAGCATATGAGTTTTCCTCTCTTCTTCATCCTAATAAATTTATTGTCTCCATTGAAGTCCTCTGGTGAGAGTAATTAGGGTTTTTAGCATTCTATTTACCTCTCCACTTTCTTCTTCTTGCAACTCTAGAATTTGGGAAAAACAAAGGTGCCCATCTATCTTTGTGTTTTCTCTTATTTATTGCATGTTTAGTAGGATTTGATGTTGTTTCTTACTATTATTGTTGCTTTGTTGCAAATGTTATTTTGGGACACATGTGCTCATCTCTCTCTCTCTCTCTCTCTCTCTCTCTCTCTCTCTCTCTCTCTCTCTCTCTCTCTCTCTCTCTCTCTCTCTCTCTCTCTTTGTGGATTCTTTATTGCTATTTTTTCAATATAACATAATGTTGGTTCTAAACCTTGTTTTATTGGAGAGATCATTTTGGATGAGTTTGTATAAGTGCTTATATATATATCTCTCTCTCTTCCCCTCTTTTTTTATCTCTTGTGTTTTTCTATTTTCTATTGTTTTTTCAGTATACCTTCATGTAAATAGTAACTCTTGCTATTGTCTTTTTATAAAGATCAATTTAGGCAAGATTGGATAGGTGCTCATTGCTTTCTCTCTCATATTCACTCACACTCTACGTTTTCCCTTTTGCTATCTTTACAATAGGATTTGATGATAGCTCTAACTTTGATATCAATTGTTGTTGCATCAATTAATATAAGGTAGAGAATATATTTTGTAGCTTTAGGTTTTAATCAGCAATGATTTAATTTTATCTTCAATAGAGCAGCTTATAGGTAAATTCACCTAATTTTGTGTTACTTTTATTCATGCAACTATCTAGATATTTTTTATTAAAAGAGATTCATCAATTGAAAAATCTAGTGAGGATTTTTCCATGGAGATGATTTCAATAGGTTTTGATGATCACAAGTTTCAAATCTATTGTTGTTACTGCAATCAACAGATTAGTATGGATATTCTACCTTATAGGTAAATTCTTTGTTTTATATTACAAAAAATCATGTATAATTAGTTGTTTTGGTTGTTATTGAAGTGCTATATTTCTATAAAATGTAGGTATTATATGCAAGGTTTATGTGAGGTATAAAAACTCTTGATCAACTATTTTGTTGTTGTGAGTGATTCCTTTTACTAGACAATATGGATCTACTAGAAGTTAAGGTTCAAAAAACCTTTGATTTGTTGATTCTGTGTGTCCATTCAGATCTCCATGCCGATTGGCTATAATCCATATAACACTTGTATCATGCCATCCATATAATGCACAATGTGTTGAGTCATAGAATATCTCAAAAGTCAATCCAATGTGTCTATTCAAATTTGCATGCCATGCAGTTGTCCTGCTTGTATCAACTACTTTTTAGTACTTATGTTTTTATACAATGTATTGAGTCAGATCAAACTCCTATTCATTATAATGCAATTTCTTTTTGTGAAATTGTCTAAGTATTCTTATATTACTCTTTTCATTCTATTTCATGTAAATGGTATGATTAAAGTGATGCCTTGAAACTAAATCCTTACTTTGTGTCGATATACATATATATTTGCATTTTGATATTAATGTTTGTGTCCGTTTACAAAAGTGTTAATATCTCTTAATGCCATGTT
The DNA here is from genome assembly GCF_053477565.2 of Lygodium microphyllum. Classification (NCBI taxonomy): domain Eukaryota; kingdom Viridiplantae; phylum Streptophyta; class Polypodiopsida; order Schizaeales; family Lygodiaceae; genus Lygodium; species Lygodium microphyllum. Next base: position 118,839,625 of record NC_141158.1, read on the forward strand.
GATCTGTATGGCATATTGGTGATTACTAGTTGGGACCTAAGATGCTTATTGTTTAGGGCTTAACACATCTTTACATCTATTGTCTAGGGTATAATACCTAAGAGAAGACCAAGCATTCTCTCAATAGAAGTACATGATAGGAAAGATGAAGTAGGAAATTGGATCAAAAATACGTATCATTACTTATTTTGGGTACATATGTGTCCAAGTATGAAGGGAGCATTTAGGGTGAAAGTATTTGCAATTGTAAATATGTCAAAGCACTGAAAGGTAAAATTTTAGCTCTCATACAAAGGAAGGTTGATTCTCACCTTGTAATAGAGGTGTTGGTACAATATGTATCCATGTAAAGGCAAATACATATTGACCCATTCAATGAAATATTGCAAACAGTAAGTCTTTGCAATACATTGAGAATGAGCAATTTCATAATATCTATGTAACTAATTGTCTTATATTTGCAAAAGTATACCCTTTGGATTGCTCTGAGTGGGAATGAGAATTTCACATGTTCTTTTAAGTGTTACCACCTCGAAATTAGTAGACTACTCTTTGTGGGACATGCAACTAAGTAGTTCACAGAGAACCTTGTATTTTTCTATGACTCCAAATACATATTGTCGAAGGGGGATTGAGAATATGGAACCCTTGAGTCTATACATGTACCAAATCTCAATAGCATAGAATGGCCTTTGTATAGTAGTGATATTTTGCACATGTGTAGTACAAAATTTTTAGCAAATATACTGAACTCTATGAAGCCAAGAAATGGCTCAAAGAATGTTACATCTAAGTTGGTTTATACCCATGATTGCAATTTTTGCACATATGTTCAAGGAATGTGATGGTATGAGGAGACGTACCAAAAGCACATACATCATAAAAATTGCATTAGAGGATTATATAACAAGGAGTCTAAACAAAACTTGGACATCAAAAATTACTCATAGTCCTAACACAGTAGAGTGTTGAGTCACAAAACAAGGGACATGGCTTTTAGGTAAAGTTTTCCTCTCTTGGTTGACTATTTTCTTCCTTTGGGATGGATCAACTAACTTTCCTTCCTAATTGCAAGTATTTTGTTGCATAACAAACTTTATGCCTAGGGTTTAAGTATCATAGATGGATAATGATCAAGGGTGAATGGTTGTGCCTTTATCAAGACACACGTGAAAATATAGTTATGGATGTTATTGTCATCTGTGAGGGCTGTGAGCACCAAGTGTTTACAGATGGAGGATGATTGGTCCTTAAATATAATGTGCCAAGAAATCACAATGTAAATGGATAATCCACCTGCTAGCTTCTATTTTAAATTAGATGGTAGGAAGATTTGAAGCTCAGCTAAGGGTACTATTCCCAATGAAAAGTGTGTGGCTCCACATATTTTAGAAATTGTAGATTCTCCTTAAAACTCCAACTCCACAAGTTATAATATCCAACACTTGTAAACTTTTAAATTTTTTGGCTAATAGAATATTATTGCTTTGTAAAATCAGAATATTATTGCTTTGTAAAATCAAACACTTATAATATTTTTTAAAAAAATTTAGTTGTTGACTTATTGTGTGTTTATGTTATTATATTCAAAATTATTTGAATATGTGTATGTGTATGTGTATATGTACCTTAAATTTTGAGATAAGATGCATGTGCGCAATTGCACACCAAGGGAGAGAAACATCTATCCTAACCTTGATTCTTTTGACCCTATAAACACATTTTTTAAATTAAGATAAGACATACAACAACCAAGCATCTACCCAAGGATAGGGAGACGGTGCCTCCCTTTCCATGTTAATTGGTAGACTATGTGTGCATTCTTGCAATTTAAAATGAAATTTTCGAGCATACATAACATCATCTTATTGATGTTTGATATACACGTTCACACCTATGTAATGAGGGGAAGAAGGGAGGTCCTTGTAGATCATAGCTGATACAAGGTGCAATTGCCATATCAACACATTTATATATGCATGTGAACTTTACAAATACGTTAAGTAAAGCCATAACTAAATATCGTATATGAACAATCCTTTAATGGTTTAAAACTTAGGGTTTTTAAGGTAGAACTACTTTAGTTCTTGTTTCTTTATTTCATTTCACAAATTCTCTTTTTATCTCTCTACGTCCACCACATCCCTCCTCCTTGCTATTACGTTGGATACTTGTGTACACTTTGATGCAAGGATCCATGAGACTCTCTTTGCTAGCCAAGGTGATGAGATCTTTGAGTCTTTTCAAAAAACTTTAACCTTGAATGTGTACTCACACCACCGGATTTTCCTCTTCAAGTATTGGAAGACTTTGTGACCATCGTCGCCACTTGCTCATACTCCATTGAGGGATCTTATATGACTTGGGTGCCTCAAAAATAGTTCATAGTATTTTAAGTAAGGAAGAACCACAAAAAAGTGGTGAATAGGTATTTGGTCCACGTGGATCCTTCGCATAGAGTATGTACTATTCCCATGGGCAATGTACCAGGTACAACACCTTTGGAGCTCATGGAGAGTGATTGTGCATTGGTGATTTACCTCCTTGCATTGGATACATGCATAGAGGATGAGAGACATGAAGATAGAACTCCACAGGTTGCTATCACATATAGGGGAGAAGAATCAATTGAAGAGCCAATAAATGTTCAAGAGGAACACCAGATGGTGGTGAAGTAAGGGTTGGATCTCATGGTGCCATCCTTTTCAGAAGAGCCACAATGTAATGTCCCCATTACTTAGTTTACTTTAATGTACATATACATTCTAAAGAAAATTGATTTATGAAACTGACACTCATTATGAAGATAATAATTATTATTATTGAGGTATTATATGCTAGTTCATGGAAGAAAGACTTGGGAGACCCTCCCAAGACTAGCCTAGTGGATAGTCACTTGGCAGTTAAGTGCACTTGGGTGACAACACTGCTAGAATGGGTGACCTCTCAGGAAGATTTTCCTACAAGCTAGTGGGAGCTTCTCACGCATAGCCAACGGCACCAACTAAGCCTTTGTATCCCGTTGCCAAGTACGCCAAGGCCAAGATTCCAAGGTCTATGCCTTGGTCACCACCTTATTCGTAAGCCTTTGAATGATGGCTACCCAACACCGCCACGCGGTGCTCATCCATATATTCATAAATTTTTATCTTCGCGCTATAAAAATGGAGCTCCCTCTCTGATGTCATCAATGATATCATCAAAAGCGCTAAAAGAAAGCGTTCTCTCTTTGTCATCGATGATGTCATCAAAAAATGCTAAAAATCAAGTGTCCTCTCTTTTATCATTGCCTACAAAACTATAAATTTAGGGCTTGGGGATGACGAGAAAGGGGGGACAAGAGAAATCTTGATGAGGATGAGACGATGATCAAGAAGAAGGAGACTCTATTCTGCAAGACGAAGAGACATCATTCCATTCAACCCAAGGAAGGGGATATGCAGAAGGTCTCTCATCCTCTTCTACTCTAATCTGAGAAGAAAAGACACCAAAGAACTTTATCCTATTCTATCAATTCAATTATTAGAAGTCATACCTCTACTCTTGTCCCTATTCTGTCTACTTAGAGAAAGAGAAGTATTGCTCTCCACGAGGCAAGAAGAACCATCCGCAATGCTTACATTATTGAATCCCACAATAACCATCATCATTATCGAGAGTCTTACACCCTTTCCAACCAGTATTACTGCCGTGTTCTTCTTCTACGAATCATATTTCCATCATGGCCCCGAAGAAAAAGAATTCAAAAGTAGAAATCGTGAATGACCCTACTAACGTGGAAGCAACGATTCGAGTTGTGAGCACAGGAGTCACTAACGAAGTCACGAGCGTGAATAACAACCCTTTATCAATTTCAATACCACATGTTTTCTAAAAACTTATATCCGAATTCAATAGAAATAAGATAAGTCTCTTAAGAAATGTTGCAATCTTAGAGTATTCACTTGGTAAATTATTAAAACATCTTATAGGCTAGAAATTGTTAGGAAAATTACGAAATTCTAGAACTCAAGAGAAATCATGAGGTTTTTTCAAGATGGGTTTATTAAGAACAAAATCTAAAGATTAGTCAAGGATATAGTTTAATCTAGAAGCTTTGATAGAATATTTTAAGACCGAGAATATCTCCAAGTTGAAGAAACAGACTTAAGACCAAGAAACTTGGTTACAAGAAGGTCATTATAAACCTTAAACTGAGAGGTTAGAGACCCCAAAATCTAGATACCCTAGGGAAAGAGTTCAATGCATGAATTTCAAAGGTCAATTGCTACGAGATTAATCATGACTTGGAAGTTGCATGCTTGATTGAAGTCATAAGTGCTTGAAGACATCAATATTGTTTGTGATTTTCTAGATTAGATCTTGATTGAATTAAGTATTGAAATAGATATAAATTGAGGAGCCCTATACCTCCCCCAAGGATAGGTATTGAATCCCCATACGGCAAGAGGTCTCCAAGCAAGGATCATATTAAGTAGGAGGTGATTAAGGTGCTAGTGGAGCTCTTACTAGTAAATCCTTTACGCACCTAGGAACTACTTGGTCCCCTGTATGGCCCATGTTCTACTTGGGACACCTAAAAATGCTAGCTATAGGTGGATTTGATCTTGGTGACGTGCAGATGTGACGGATGAGGCAACACATGAAAGTGTAATTTTTCTCTTGTATGGGGGGCGGGAGAACACACATTATGGAACATAATCAATGAATTTGTTTTATTTTGATTGTATGTCCATGAGTAAATTATGCAAACAAACAACTATGCATAAAAGGATTCTTTTTAATTAATAAAGTTGTTTTTATATGTTTCATGTAATGTGGTATGTAATTAGATAACTAAAAACTTCCATAAATTCTCGACGAATCCAGTCCTATGGCAAGGTGGTCTCAGTTAGCAGAGAGGTTTCCCCAAAAACAAACGCCAGGAAGAAACTCTAGGAAGGGCCAATTCACTGACTTACCTAGGGTTTGGTCTCAGAACCCGAACTATAAATTATCTTAGGGGAAAGATACAACAGTTGTGCTAGAGCACTACGAGGGATTTCATAAATCCTTAGTCTACTACTAGAAAAAAGTGTTCTACTCCATGAACCAAGGGTAATGGCAATCGCTCCTTCCGGACAAGAAGCCTCTCGAAGGACACCTTCGAATGTGAGCTAGTTGTTGATAGGTAACTGTTAATTAGAAATCTTCAGGTCGGTCCTCCATGGGTAACGGCAAGATGCTTCCCCTGCGGGGTAGACCTAGGGTTATAGAGCCGGAAAAAATCCGATCATTCTGGTTAGAGTATGGATGGCGACGGCTAGAAGGTAAACTACGGGTGACTACTAAAACGTTACTTGTCACATAATAAAGGCGGGTACATTACACACAAGTTCGCAAACCCAACCTCGCCTCCTTCACATCCATTGAAGTAGATGGTATGCAGTATTAGCTTCTCTCAATGTGCTACAATGCTTGGAAATGTAGGAAGAAGAGTTATCCTCTATCCTAGTCATGGATTTGATGGAAGACCTATCAATTATGATTATGTGGATGTGCATCCAATGATGGCAGAGGCTAGAAGATATGATGGCACAAGCATAGATGCAATGGATACTATCATAGCAACACAAGAGCACATTGCCTTGGTGGCTGAAGAAGATTACATTATGCCGAATGCTAAGTTTGAAGCACTACAACACAATCTATTCATATCAAGGCCCCAACTTCCTACTAAGGACTTTGTGGATCCCTCTGCCCAAAGAGGTGCCTCACACTAACACACAAGGAAACGAAGATATAAGATGATCTAGAAAAGATAAGATTTTTTAGATGCCAAGGTAGCTGCATGTATCATTTTTTTGCAAGATTTCACTGATGGACTCTGGGACCTAAGACACCCTACCTATTTTAAGCGATATCTCTAATATCTAGCTTGGAGAAGGTGTTGATAGTAAAGCAATCAAAGCTTCTCTCTCTATTTGACTAAGCACATGGTGGAGCAACGTATTTACTTGCTACATTAGTTGAGCTAAAAAAAGTGTCAAATCTATTTCTCTTAGAGGGAGCTAAATGGTAAGCATATCATTTTTTAAGCAAAGAAGGAACTTCTATTTTCATCAGAACCTGGCCTCTCCTCTCTACCAATGAAAAAGCCAAGGAACAAATGAGAGTTCTTGTTGACTATTAGCTCTTTATATTTGTCATTATTATTAAACATTGCATATATTTTTCTTGATGAATATAATATATTTTTATTTATCCCTATAAATTAATATTCATATAATAATTAGCATATAAATATAATAAGAATTTTTAGTCATTATTAATTTATTATTATTATATATACATATTATTATAACCATTTTTATAATTAATAATTATATATATATATATATAATTTAATAATAATGAAATATATCATAAATCATATATATAATAAATATTTTTATATAGATAATAATATATAGTATATATTAACTATTTAATTATTATTATCACATAATTAGCTATATTATAATTATGTACATTCCAGGTATGCATGCCACAGAGAGAGAGAGAGAGAGAGAGAGAGAGAGAGAGAGAGAGTAGGTGCGATATCCTTTTTCTTCAGGGGTGGGCACACTTTTCAATGAGTTATATGCAAGGTTGTGGCTAAGTTTTTCAATGGTGTGAGAGTGCAATATGTTACAACCCCTCACAAACCTCTCCTTAATATATTGAATAGATAATACATAAAGTAAAATATTGAAATCCTTTATTGCATACACAGAGTAGTTACATGATATTAATGTTTGAATTTTTTTACTCATATACTACAATAAATGTTATCATATATTATGATGTTAATATTAGTACACTAAGATGTTATATATAATGTTGGCATATAATATATGTTTTATATACAAGCATATACTTATTGAAAAGTGGAGCCCAAGTGGAAGCAAGAACAAAGCAAGAGCTATGGTGGATGGAGTAAGAGAGCAATGGAGAGAGACACCATATGTGGAAACTCCAACAATCACAATGTGTGACCAACCTTGCCTTATTCAATAGTCGTTGAAAGAATAAAGAATAAAGTGATGTGATGGGTGCAATGTACATTTGTGTGGTCCCAAGATGTGTGAAGTAAATACAGCACAATGTAGGCACAAATACCTTTACCCTCAACAATACTCTATAATATAATGTATCATACATTATAGAATTGACATCTAAGAAACAGTTTCTTTAATCTTACATTTAATTTGATTATATACACATGTATTTTCAATTTTTTTTGGCATAATAATATATCAAGTGACTAGTGAGTAAAGAGGAAGAGGAGAGAGAAAAGGTGAAAGGTAGAAAGCAACCTAACCTATGCTCATGCAAATTTAAAAAACCTTGTAAGAAGGACGGGGGGGGGGGGTTGGAGGAGGAGGAGGAGGAAAAGCTTTTCCCTCTCCCTAAAATTGTAACCCCCTAAGACCCCTAAAAGTCCCCTTGCACAAACTCTTGTGCCAAAAAGATCATAAACAACCCCTCCTCCCATGAGACCTATCTTTATTTTTAAAAAATCATTGCTTGCAACCTTTCCTTAAGAACCCTAAAGCTTTTCCCTCTCCCTAAAATTGTAACCCCCTAAGACCCTAAAAGTATAGCCTAAAAGTCAATAGGTATATATTCAAGGCCAAGAAAAAACCATCTCCTAAAGAGGGAAAAAGACACAATTACATAGCTTGGAGAAGAAGAATCTTGAGAGAGCATAAGTCAAAGTATATTGAGAGATATTACATTAGTGAACATGTGGAGTCATTTTTAGGGTCTTTAAAAACTACCAAGTCATCATTCTATTAAAAAAAGGGGGCCCAAGAATCACTATATCCATCACATCTCAAAATTATATCATATAATATATCATTGGAAAGGCTTGGCAAGTTGATTTTAATGCATTCCTATAAATTTGGAGGTTATGTACTCAAGTTATGGCCTCTTGACCAAAAAGTAACCTCAAAGTTTTGAATGGAAACCTTATCCTCATTTGTTCATATGGAATATTCCCTAGGATCCCAAAGAGCTTAAAAGGCCCTAAATTGAGTCTAAGTTTTTCCTAATGATAGAGAGGATTTACAAGACTAAGTATGCCCTTAAAGAAAAGAGGCATATACAATCCTAGGAAAAATAAACCTCCTAAAGAGGGAAACAAGTACCACATAAATCCTGAGTGTAAATGTGAGATTAAAATATGGTGACAAATCCCCCCCCTTGAGAGTGATATAGTGATCAAGAGCTATCGTTTATATAAAGCTTTGTGGAAAGATTCAAATCCTCATAAGGCAAAGCCATTGCGAAAAGATCTACAAGGTTGTGTTGTATTGGTTGGCACATGGGCAAACTAATCTCTCCTACAAAGAACCCCTCCCTAATGTAATGATAGCAATGCATGTCAATGTGCTTAGTACATGCATGGAACATTGGATTCCATGCAATTGTCTACCAATGTGCTTTGACTATCAATAAAGATGGTGGTAAATAGATTGTTTTGTGTATTACTGAATAACAATCAAATTGAATGACTCTTACATCTTAATACCTATGTCAATATGATATGGCATTATTTCTAAAACACATTAAAAATATAACTCTTTCAAGTTTCTTACATTCCATCTCTATGCTAAGGCTTTTGTCCACACAAAAAAATGGTAAGTTATTACAATGGCCAAAAGTATAGACATGATAGAGTACTACTTTGTTTTATAGCCTTATAAATGATACAAAATATTTGGAATATTGAAATATTTGATTGACATGAAAACTAGGGTAGAAACTCTGCAATGTACAGAATCTAGATTTCTTCAAGAAGAATTTTGAGCCATAAAATCTTCATGGAAAGGTGCATGTTGTTAGTAGACAGCTTGCTATAATAATAGACCTTATTGAGAAAAATCTATTGTAACTTTTGAAGGGCTGGTCCCAATGGGGTGTACCATATATCACCACAAAGATTTCAAAAAACACTTTCACTCTATGTAAATGGCATTTTGTTGAAAATTAAAGAGAATAAAATTTGGTCCAAAACAAACTATTGTTGGTGATGAGTGCAACAAATCTAGCCCATGCCTCAAGCAATAAAGCATCCTGAAGATAAGAAAAATCTTCCATGATATATACAAGCCTCGAACAAGCTTTTTCAAGTGGTTATCCACTCCACTTAATCAAATACTCAATAATAGACCTAGAGCGAGGCTTTTCACGCTGACCTATGAACTCTTCAGGGACATACTATATAAGACATTCTTTATCAATGGGAGGTAACTCATTCATTGTATCAAACTAGGTTCTAAAGAAAGGTTTAAGCTAGATGAAATGAGATACATCGTGAATCTTAGTAAAAGAGGGAAGTTCTAATCTATAGGCCAAGTCTCCTATGTGCTTAAGAATCCTATATGGCCCATAAAACCTGTGAGAAAACTTATTGCTTGAGGTATCCTTCAAAGTGGAATACGAAGACTTGGGCACTTTGAACAACACCAACTCTGCTTCTTAGAATGCCACAGGATGCCTCTTCTCATCAACATACATCTTTGTCTACTCTTGAGGTTTGTTAAGATTCACCTTATACTATTAAAGAAGGGTCTTCATCCACTATAACTTTTCTTTCCGATGAGGATTAATCTTCTCGCTAAAGAGAACTATGGAAAGAGGCATTTTATAGCAAGACAAGGCTTCAAAGGAAGAAACTCCAATACTGGCATGGGTAGAATTATTGTAGGCAAACTCAACCAAATGTAACCAAGAATCCCACACATGTTGCATATCATGATAGAAATATCTAAGGTAGGTCTCCAACCACTTGTTGATGCTTTCTGTCTAGCCATTAGTTTGTAGATGGTAGGCTATAGATGGAGTGAAGTTAGTGCCATGAAGCTAGCAACAAAAGAGAGCAAATCTTTTATCAAAATCAATGTCCTTCCTATTGAGCATAACCCTTTGCCATAAGTCTAACTTTGTAGTGGTCAACACTACAATATAGCTTGTATTTTCACTTCTAAATCCACTTGGTGCCAAAGGCATTCTTACTAGGAGGTAAATCACATAAGAGCTTAGTATCATTTTTTTCACAATAGCATTATATGCAAATTGCATAGCAACCATCTAATTTACTAAATTTTATGCCTCTTCAAAAGACAGAAGCTCCTCCTCATCATACAAACTAGAAACAGCCAATACATAACAATCTAATGAACAAGAGGGACTATGAGAGCCAGAACAAGTATAACTAGCTAATAATACATTCAACTTACTATCAAGCAATGTTTGTAGACGTCCAAGATAGTCATAGGCTACTCAATCTCTACTCTTTCATCAAGAAGTACATCATTCACATCCACATTAGAAATATGCTAATCTATGTTACCATGAGAGACCTGCGTATGTTGAAAAATTGCCTCATTTGGCATTGCATGTGACTACACACCATTGAAAAGAGGCAAAAAAGTGTCATAAATTATTTCTTGTGAACATAGATTTTTCTCTTTCATACATGATAGTAAAGGTTTTCCATAATGAAAACATCATACCTGACTAAGATATGCTTACTTGGTGGTGGATAGTATAACTTATAAACTTTACTTTCATTATTCTCGAGGGGGTACACCTATAAGAAATCATCTATATAACATGCGTTCAAAGGGTATTAAGAAATACTAATTTTTTAACATGCTATAAGACCATAAAATGATCCCTTTTACTTTACTAAACTTACGAGTTTTTTTTAAATAATAATTTAAAAACCTCCTTTGTAAATATAATCCTAGTATAGATTTTACTAATTAAAATACTCTTTCCTTTGAACTCACATGGTGTCTTACATGTTCTATAAGGTGGATTCCCTAAGCGTTTTCTATTTGACAAAACTGCAATTTCTAGCCTTGTCATCAAAATCCTTGCATTTGTTATTGCAGTAGCACCAATGCATAAGCCAAAACATGTAAGTTGAGCCATATATGGCTTTTTGCTATGATAAGGCTCATATAGAGTGACAAACTAGAAGGCCTTAATGGATACCTCTTAAGTACATAGGTTGCATATAGAACAACCTTAAGCTAGAAACTATGTGGCAAAGCTTGACTCTTAGTCATGCATCGTGCATCTCTATGAGTTATATATATTTTTCCTTTCAACTACACCATTTTTCTATGGCATATATGACACTATGTTTTATCGCACATTCAATTAGATGTGCATTGAAATCCTTAGACGTATAGTCCTTTTCTTCTCAATCTAAATGAAGAGTGTCCACTTTATATCTTGATAAATTTTGGGCTATATTAACAAATTACTTAAAGCACAAAAATACTTCAAGATTAGCTTTTAAACCATATATCCATGTATGCTTAGAGTAGTTAGCAAATGAATCTCGTGACCACTACAAGAGATTAGGTCTATAGATGCCTATATTGATGTATTTTTTGAACTATAAAAAATATACGAGCACATTTGATTTCATACTAATGTTTGTACCAAGAAACCCGTGTCCAAATTCATGTGTTTTTGCTAAAAAATAAGTGTGACCTATAATGCAAAAATAAACACACTTCATCTATAATTTTCACACCAATTTAAACAATTGTTTAACCACATTCTATTTGTGATTTTTTGCATGAAGTTTTAAAATAAATTAACATGCTTGCTGTAGAAAAACAACCAAGGAGCTATCAATTGCTAACCTATTGCTTAACTCCCTTTCTTTTTTCCTACATTTTCTTGCATATTCATTGGGCATCTCATATAGAAACTGAAGTCACATTCCATTCAAAAAACACACTATAATATATTTTCACACCATAAAATATTGAATGACAATATGAAACAAGCATTAGAATGACTAAGTCAAGCTTGGTATACAAAGTAGTATACAAAAGCATATACATATGTTTGAAGCCACCTTTTCATCATCAGTACAAAGCAACCCATGTATAGTACTATCATCATCATCTCCCCCTTACTCGTCACCCTCTTTAACATCCTTCTCATTGTGCTTTGCATCATATCTCATGGAAGAAGGTATTATCATCATCTCCCCCTTGCTCTCATCACCCTCTCCATCCTCTTTCTTTTTGTGCTTTGCATCCTTTTCTACTTGGCTTTCTTTCTCTCTTTTCGCTTCATTGAGTTGTTGCCCTATAGATATCAAAGATGTATGACGAAAATTTAAAAGAAACCATTTAACACATTTTACTAATTGTAATTTCTTGCCACATCCAATTAATAATGGTGCCCTCTATATATAAGTGTCTCCATGTGACAAATTGTAAGGATGCTGATAGGCCATCTCAAAGCAAGTAGGATTTTGATCCACAATGTTAAACTACAAAATATAAACACCATCAATAACAACAAAACCAATCACAAATTTAAGCATAAAAAACTTAAGAAGAAATGTAAATACTTATAAATCCCACCTCCCATGTATCAACATCTCCTAATCCAAAATGTGATTATCTAAACTGCTCCATTTGGATTCATCATGCCTCCCTCACCTTGTTTTGCCTTCATCTTATTTTTCACTACTCTAGCTTTAACTGAGGCCCTCTTCTAGTAATGATTGGAAGGGGAGGTGGGGGGGGGGGGGGGGGGGGGGGGGGGATGTATATCTATATGAATAATATGCAATCAAAGGGCATTAAGAAATACCCTTTCTTTATATGCTATAATGCCATAAAATGACATGTTTTACTTTACTAAGATTATGAGTTTTTTAAATTATAATTAAAATTTTATTTTATGAATATAATCTTATAAATTGTATTAAATAAAATACATTTTATTTTAAACACATGTAGTATCTTAAGTGTTCTACAAGGTGCATCCCCTAGGGATTTTTTGAACCTTTTCTCATGCCCAATGGTCCATAAACCTTAAATGTATGGGATTAGGAAACTTCTCATGTATAAGAGAAATCACTACTTGGAGATTAGCAAGGTCATGATTGGAGAAGGGCCTAAAGCAATCTCTATAACATGCATGCACTACAATTTGCATGAAGCTCACGAGTTTCTTTCCCCTATAGTCTTAAAGACTCCACCCATGCTAGTAAATGTATAGTATATGCGTGGTCCATGTTCTTCCTACTCGGCTTCACCTGGTCTCTTTCATGTGGTCTATGTTCTTCCTGCTCGGCTTCACCTGGTCTCTTTCATGTGGTCTATGTTCTTCCTACTCGACTTCACTTGGTCTCTTTCATGTGGTTTGACTTATGATGTAAAGGGGCTATGATCACTCTCATCCAAAAAAATTGTTGGACATCTCCTATACAAGGACCTTTGCGTTTACGCTTGAGCCCATGGCTACCACTATTCTCTTGGGATTGCTTGAGCACGATGGAGATGTGGATGCAACCCTAGTTGGGGATTGTGAGGCTTTTAGTGAGGCTACACACACACATACTATATGCATATGCATAGGCTTGATGTATGCATACGATATGCATACACATATACACATGCATAGGCTACATACAACATACACAAAGGTTATGCATATACATAGACATAGGTATGCACATATGCGCATACATAAGATATGCATAACCTATGTGGATGCATGTGTATGTGTAGCCATGACATAAGAAAGTAGTAGGATAACCAATTAACTACCAATCTAATATTTACAAATCTCAAGCCCAAGCTATTAGATTCCCAAATATATGGGTGATTATGTCACCACATCATAACAATAGGCTCCTCTTGACAATTGCATTAGCATGGCCTCTAAAATGGATTTCAGTGTAGCTTTAGGAATTGTATACCTAGCCATCCCCATCTAGCACACAAATTCCATAGACATACACTTGGCACATCCTTACACCAATTCCCAAAATATCCTAATGATGTTAAGCAATGTCTTAGATGGACACATTTACCCACCTATTCAATTAAAAAATAAATTAATAATAGTGAATACTTGAAATCAAATCAAACATCAAAGAAATAAAGGCACCCATAGCTTTCATGTTTTGTTGACTTTTCCTCTTACTTCTCCTCTCCTTTTCTCCACTACAAAGCATGTGGTGCATAGTCAACACAACAAAAATTTTGCATTAACAACAATCTGTAAATGTCTATAGCCATCCTATTCAAAAACACATTAAAATGGTGTTTCAACAAGAATCCTAAATTGTTTTTAAAACCACATCAGAAACTGCTTAACTGTGCAAAAAAAACCCATTTTGTGCATGAGTCCCCGCAATAATAAGCTTATTTCTCTAACCACTAAAGAGGAACAAAGATTCATAGCACCAAAGTAAGAAGATTCCATACCTTTGGGATGGAAGAAAATGGCTACTTCTTATTCATTGAATGCTCCACAAATCAGCAAGCTGAAGGACTTTTAGCCTCCCTTCATACACACACACACACAAAACATTTCTTTGTTTGTTTATCTCTCATATTTACAATATAATAATTTTCCTCATTCCATCCCACGAAGTTTAATGAGCTTTTCCATGCGAACTTTGACATGCCCGTAAATCTCCATCACACTCTTGCATTTCTATTTTAATTCTATTGTAGTGAAAGTACAAGTAGTTTTCAAAACTTGGTATTTGCATGTGACCACATTGTTGTGTACAAGGTGCACTTTGCAAATAGCTCTCACTAAACCATCCCTTGAAATTGAAGCAAAATGCATTTTATCCTATATGTAAAATTTATAAATTCGTCTTTTAGGTACCTCAAGAGTAGACAATGAAGACACCATATCATATTTTTGCAAGCATAGCAAACTTGTAAAATTTTGATGACCAAAATATGCATGCCAAAGTTTTACATCTAAAACTACATATGAATTTGTAACTGCACACACCATCTCTTCCACACATTTCCCATAGTTATTGAGCTTATATAGCCCGCAACATAGTGAGCTACATAAAATAATTATATGACCACAAGAGAGATCATAAATTGTACATACATCATCAACAAAATTCATAATCAAGTCAATCTTGACAAGCATCCAAAAATTGATGCCAAATTCTTCTTGATATCTGGTATATAAAAGCATTTGTAAGTAAGAAATCTATACCATTAACAATAGTCAATACAATTTTTCCAACTCCTTTAACAAGATAAAAGGAGCTATTAATATTTTCCATAGTAGTGTCCTTAGGAGCAAACTCTAGAGAGGAGAATAGACAGTGTAGAAAAGTAAGATGCTTTGTGGCCCAATTTTCAAAGTACCATATATCTAAATCCACAACAAACATGCAAGGATCATTCAAAGAAAGGCTATGGATTTTTTCTTTCGAAGTAGTTGTGGTTTTGATTTCCTTGAGTGCCATGCAACACGATAGATTCCTAGCCCCTATCCCATTTAGACCTAGTTGAAGGCTACTATCATTAAGGTGAAGCTCACTATGATGACATAACACATGGTCATATTCTTTGATTGGATGCAAAAGTAAGTAATTCAAGTGGCAACAAGAAAGAAGATATCAAAGCCATACAAAATTACCAAGCTGTAAGGCAATGGAAGATTCACCAAAGAACAAAAAATAGCAGTATTTAACCATGGTATTGATACAGAGACTTAGAAAGACATTTTCAAGGATATCTTACAACATCCTAACTTATTAGGGTCAAAACACTTCAAAAAATGACTTGGAAGAAAATGATTAAGTTGTTAATTAGCTTAGGTTTTTAAAAAATAAACCCTCCAAATTTTGGCCTTTTAGATGTGATTGACGAGAGAATATATTACTTATTTAAGAGGTCAACCACCATTAAATACCAAAGGTCCTTAAGGGATCACTTTTCGGCCATTATTATCATTCCACTATAACATCTTTCCACCAAAATCAAGTTTATTTTTTGTCTATGATCATTTGGATCATCATTCTCTTCTCTTCTCTTGTAATTCTTACTTCTACAAGAAATTATACTCCATCATAAATTTTCTCACTAAAAGCACATCTGTTTCTTACTGCCAATCCACTCTAGTCTCCCTTCATCTCCTTTCACAAACCCTTGAGAAGGCAAGCAACAATCAAAAGAGTCTCCACCTAGAGGGCTAGCACTGCTTGCTTGTGGACTTAACTACAAAGATGTGAGCCTCCATGGACCTGAAACAAGACCAGCCCATCAGTTTCAAGATTTATCTTTACTTCATCACCAAGTCATTATTCAATTCACATTTTGTTTCAACTAAATCTAGGCTTTTTCTTCCATCTCTTCAATTTGATTCTAAGGGAATGTTTAAAAGAAGATCGTGGTATTAACACAAATTGGTAGGTATAGATATACTAGGGATGGACCTCAAGCTAATACAACAGAAAGTGAGAAGATTCACCTTGATCTTGGCACTTGAAAATAAAATATCTTCATTATACTTTGCTATAATTTCAACAAATATCTCATTAGAAAGTACAAGGGTATGTAATTGTAAGCTTACTATTTGAATAGATCAATCATATCTATCCACAAGAAGTCTATTTTTTTCAAGCATTGATATGGATAAGACAAGGGTAGCATGTTATGATTAGAAAAAAGGAAGCTCATTGATTTCAGGTAGATAGAGATATTTATTCGATAAGTTTTTTCTACTACTAGTAAAGCTCATCCATTTTTTAATGTTCATTATTCACTGTTCGATTTTTAGTTTATTAGAATATTAAAAATGATTCACCTAGCAATAGATAAACGTATTGGTGATATTGTGCATCATATCCATTTCAGGATTGAGAAAATTTCATGTGTGTAGTGTGCTTCAAAGAATATTAAATATCTTTTAATCTATTTGACTCAGACTCACATGCAAAAATGTAGATAAAATAAATCTATTGTGAGCCATATTCCAGTCATCTCTGGCTCATGTTGTGTCTTGGCAGTCTACACCATGTGAGAAGACTTCCCACCATTGTCTCCTTTTGAGTGAAAATTGAGAGACACCATATAGATGCCTATGGTTATAACTATTCTCTTTATGCTCAAAAGCCCTTAAAAGCAATTCGAATCTACCAAACATACACAAAATCTTATGACGGGCTTTTGGTGTTGGACTGTTTGTTTGGCTAATCCTATTGGGGGTAAACTCATTATTTCGTGGTGTATGATTTGACATGTAGCTTTTGTTGGTACAATTTTCATGAATATCAATCAAATGCTCAAGCAACATAATTGCCATCAACCAATTTGTAGTTTTGTATTTTTGACTACTTGTTTGACCAAAATTTGCACTAACAAGTGATGTAATGAGCGAGGCGGAGTTCCTCAAGAAGCAAACAAATACTCTACAATAAGATTTATTATTGGTAAGAGTTAAGGGGTTAAGGGATATTTCTAATTGCTTGTCACTTAAAATATTCCATTTCCTGTTGTATTAGTGAAGTTCTTATTTGTTTCTTATTTGGTCCCTAATGCTTCTCTACACAGATCATGCAAAGAAGCAATGTCTTTGGTAGTGCTCATGGTGAAACAGATTGATTATGGTGGAACAACTCAATGTAATATTAGAATTTTCCATACAAGACATCAAGGAATGGTTTGGATGTGAATTCAGCATACTATACATGTAAAACAAGTGAGATATCTCACTCTTAGCTCCATTTCCATACGTTATATTTTGATTCACATGCAAGCATGCAAAGTTACATATGGGGGAACTGTAGCAATTAGAAAAAGTAAGCATGAAAAGTTACATATGGGGGGAGAACTACAAAAATTAGAATTTATAATCCAAATAATATCATCCATCCACAAGAAAGATTACATTTGGTGTCATACAAAATATTTCAAGTGATGGGATTAGATGCCCACAAGTGGCTTACAAAACATTGTCAAGGGTAAGAGTTGTCTTACATTGAGCTAGAGTTTTAAAGCACTTGAGCAAGAGTCTGTAGCACCATAGAATGCTTTAGTAGCTCTTCGCTTAGCAAGCCTTGCTTGCAAAGAGTGGATGGATAGCAACGTAAGGTGCCTCAAATCCTCAACCTCCATCTCTAGACCCTTGACAATGAGCTTCATCCGCATTCCAAATGTTGAAAAGTAGGTAATTGTCTTGGTTATACAAAATATCTAAACCACTTTGGGCCTCAAATGGATTCCGCATTGGCACTCCAATGGTTTAGCAACTCTCATCCTTAGCTCGCGATGGCACTTCCTAGATCCATCTAGACAACCATGTTCAAGAATACCATCAGTTAAGGGGTTCATCTTGGTTTTACATATTTCAACCACTATCAAAATGAGGTCTTGAATGGTAGCCCTGTTAGCCCTGTGACCAAGTCTCTTGCTTCTTGAAGCACTATTGGATTGTTGCTTCTTCCTCCTCTTCCAAGAAAGTGGGAGACAGTCATTTGAGCTTCTAAATAGTCTCAAAGGAAGGAAGACACAACACGCAACTAGCAACAAGGCTAGAAGTTGATGCATATAATGTTAGAGGATTGGGATGACAAGATTAGTCCATGAAACAAGTAGAATTAGCATGGTGCTAGTGATAGTATCAGCCCATGAAAGTTGAGAAAGTCAAAATCAACACTTCTGTTAGTCCATCATTCATTATCATTAAAGATAATTGCAACCAATTTAGAACGTGTTCAGAGAAACAAAATAGAATCCCAAAATTTATTTTTGTGTACCAATTGCATTTCTTAGGCTGATTTGTGCAATACAAAAAAATGTAGATTATAAAGTCTATCATAAGGACATAGAATAGGTACATGAAGTCCAAGAACAATTACGTGGGAAAAACTCTAGGTGTGTCACTGCTTAGATGCTCGCATTTTTACTAGTTGATGCCACATTAAAACTCTATGTTGCCAATTCAATACAACTAGACATTGAAGAAAAGTCTTCGGTGTACTTTCACCTTCTCACAATCAAGTATTCAAATAGTTTGTTGTTCATCCCATGCTCTTTGAGCTAGCTTTTGAGCCTTCTCTTCCTTGCATTGTTCCTTTGGTTGGTGATCTTCTTCATGTCATGCCTCCCAATCTTGATGATTGTGAGGGTCTTCACGAGACAATCTTACTAATGGAAGCATTAGTCTTTTAAGCTTTAATTGTCCTTATCATTGTCATAAGACTAATTAATTTGGTAATCCATTTATCATGATTAGGTGTCAATCAATATGAATTTCAATAGTGGAAAAATGTTCGATACCAACACACAGAGTCCGTTACCTCTTTCAAGTATTTGCATCAATACATAAGAAAATCTACCATGTTTTGATGTTGGGCTTCCCAAGTAGAGGATTGGTCAGCTACTACTACAAAACAAGCGTAGACGCTCTACACATATTGAAAATAGATCAAACACTACAAAATTTTGAGTTTCAAGTTATTGATGTTGGAAATGCTATTATTAGCCAATTGGCAACAACTGTCACCCTCTTCTTAGAGGCTAGAAAATGCAAAAACATGCACAATTATAGCAAGATATGTGTGGTCTCTCTTCATAGAAGCTTTGGTTCCTTTCCTTTGGCAATGATACCATGTGAGTGTGCAACAGAAGAGAAACACAAATACATAGAGGGAAGGGAAGAGAGAGATTAATATGAACACAATTAATAGAAGGAAAAGATTGCATTGATTGCTAATTATGGAAAAATCACATGGGTTAGATAGGGAGGGAGTGCTAAAGTCTGAAAAATGAATGAAGGGGCTACTTGAGTGCTATTATTATACTAGTAGCTCTAGGCCGACCTCTAGTTGACTGCATTAATTGCAGCTGACCAGATGCACATGGCTGCAATTAATGCATATGAATTGCATATGTTGGGGGTAAAGGCGCCTCCGGCTAGCCACCTGTGTATTATTACACTGATAATACCCACCACAACACACTGCAGGTGGTGGGCGCCCGTCACACAGTCACTTATTCTTTATTCTTTTAGTGACAGTTTGCATAAAGGAAGGACCAGCCACACATTGCGGTTGGTGGAGTTCCCATTTCTTGTCTCTTTTTCTTGCTCTTGCTCTCCCGCCATAGCTCTCGTGTGCAAGCTTCGATCCTTCTCACCTTTCAACTGGTATCAGAGCTCGACTTTCCGACTCTTGAGCTTGGCTCGTGGCATTCTCAACTTCCCATCGACTCCCTATTCACATTGGGTCTCCATCCTGGCAGCCATAGCCAACTCCCTTGAGCTCCCGTCACTCCCCGACTTCTCGAGCTTCCTCCCTACCTATTGAGGCACCCTCAAGCCCTTCATTCAGAGGTATTCAAGCATTATTTTGAGGGTTTACTTTAGCTCATAGGTTGCAGGAAACAGGACAGCCATTGTTGAGCTTCCCCATGGAGGTTTGAAGCTCTCTCTCTCTCCACTTGGTTTGTTGAGGCTTGTTAAGGCCTATTGTAGGCCACCCTTGGCACCCATTTGAGCCCCCCCTTCCACCTCATTAGGCTCACGTGGTTCAGCAACATCTACAAGAGAAAATGTGCCAATTTTCAGCATGTTCTTGATAGTAGCCCCACACTTTTCATCTCCAGCTTCTTCCCCAGGCCATTGGGCACTTCAAAAGGGTCTCATTTGATGCCTATACACATGCTTGGAGCTTGGTATTGAAGCCTTGAGCACTGACATTGATTTGGGTCTGATTTGGCACTATTTTGGGACTGTCATAACAGTCCACATGCAGTTTATAACAGTGCTATAGTGACATTTGATGTTTATGCTTGCGTGGCATTGCTATTTGATGCCCCGTTGGTCCTGATTAATGCCTATTGATTCAAGAATGCATGCCTATCGATTTGCCACCATTTTGGAGCTGATTTTGATGCTGAAATATTCAGTTTTTCATAGTGAATCTCTATTGTACACAGTTGGGCTGAAGCTATTTAACTCATGCTTGGTTATGCCTATGCTATTCGGGCTATGTTTCAGGCATACATAGTGATGTATTGACATTTGGGGACCAAATATGCTTGGCTTACACTCTGGATCATTGATTGAGCTTGAGCTTGGCTTTGGAAAGCATTTGGATGCTCTGTCTTTGATGCACTTATGGCATGCTTTGGTCTATGCTTGACCGCCTTGACCGCCATTACGGGTTATGTCACCTATGCATGCTAGTTACATTGTTTGGAGCCTTTTGCTACTAGAGCTTTGTCTTGGCTTAACTTTGGACTCCCGAAGCTTACTTGGGCTATTTATTAGCTTGCCAAAGTTTATTTTGGGATGTACTTGATGTCTATGGATGCTACGTATGGATGCTCTACTGCCTACATGTTCGAGATGTATCATTGATGCTTGATCTTGGACACTTGTCACTGGTTCTTGTACATGCTTTGTTCGAGCTTTGTTGCTTGATATTTACGGCTTTTGTGTCAATGGGAGCATCTTTGGATTCTTGACAGACATTGAGCAGGCAGTCTATACTATTTGAGCTTTTGAGACTATTTGGGATTTCTTACCCTTTGGGATAATGCATGGTTCATATGTCTTGGTTCCTTCCGATGCTTATGAGCTAACTCTTTGACTTGGGTCCCTTTCCTTGTGAGTTGATAGCAGATATTTCATGACATGTTTGGGTGTTGGATTCATGCTTATCGATTGTCATATGCATATGTTATGCCTACATGATGCTAGTTATGGTCTTGGTAGTATATGATTGACTTGGGATCCGCTTCTGGCATAGTTAGCTCTCATTTACTAAATGTGTCATTTATTACAACAAGCTGAAATCTACAGATTTTGAGCACTTCTCTGAGGGTAATGCTTACTATTTGATGTTATCTTGGTCATATTTGGTGGACAGGTGCTTCTCTTGGTAAGATCCACTCTTTCAACTAGTTTTAGCAGTGGTTTTAGTGCATTTTCTGCTAATTACAGCAACCTAAAATTTTGCCTTTTTGCATTGATTTGGGACAGTATGGCTAGTCATCTAAAAGACACAGCTCTCTTTAACATTGCCAAGTTGGATGGTACCAACTATGGGTATTGGAAGTCCCAAATATGGCACGTTTTGGTGCAGAAGTTGCAGATTAAACCCTTGTGTTTCAAAGGTATCAAACCTGAGGATATGGATGATGATGTTTAGATGGAAGCTGATGAGCTATGCCAGTCTACTATTATTTTGTCACTCTCAGAAGAGGTCCATCATCACGTTGTTGAAGATGAGAATAAGAGTGCATGGGATTTATGGGTGAAGATTCAGGAGCTCTATGCACAGCAAAGTCCTGCATCACAGATGTATTGGCTAAAGCAGTTAATGGGCCTTCGCATGAAGGAGGGGATCTCCCTTTCATCTCATTTTAGTCAGTTTCATGCTATCATGAAGAGTCTGTTGTCACAAGGTATTGAGTTCAAAGACAACTTACACCCATTGTTTCTGCTTGGCACCTTGCCTAAATCATGGGATATCTTCTTCCGTACTGCCATATGCACAAAAAAGCTTGATGGGCTGAAAATCAAAGATGTTGAGAGTTTTTTATTGATTAAGGAAATCAACAGGAGAAATAATGATGCTTCCTACTCTTCACATGCATTGACCGTTAGAGGTGGCCAAAATGGCAAGCATGATAATGATCATAAGGGCAAGGACTCTCAAAAGTCCAGGTCCAAGTCATATGGTCGTAGTAAGTCCCATGGACAGAAGTCTGATCTTACCTATCATTTTATGGAAAAGCAAGACATATTAGGTCGCAGTGCCATAAAATGCGCAATGATAAGTACAAGGAAAAGGGAAAAGATAAAATACAGGAAAAGTCCTCTGAGCGCAGCATAGTACCTGCAAAGTCTAGTGTGAAGATAGAAGGTTGTTAGGGGTAAATGCGCCTCCACCTAGCCACTCATGTATTACTACACTGACAGTACCCGCCATTGCGCACTGCAGGTGGCGGGCGGCTGTCACACAATCACTTATTCTTTATTCTTTTAGTGACAGTTTGAATAAAGGAAGACTTGGCCACACATTATGGTTGTTGGAGCTCCCATTTCTTGTCTCTCTCTTTCTTGCTCTTACTCTCCCGCCATAGCTCTCACATGCAAGCTTCGATCCTTCTCACCTTTCAGCATAAACATGTCGCATAGCCCCAAACAACCTTCTATAGTGTGAACACAACCCTAATTCCATTAAAACTAAGATACAATGGAATGGATTTAGTGTCTAGCAGTATGAACTCTTAAAAACAAACTTAACATTGAAATGCCTTAAAATGCTAGGGCTGGGAACTGAAATGCTTGAATAGTTAGTACTACCAAAACTACAATACAATAGTACAAGAACATGCTAGGGCTATAAGCATATAAATACCCCTAAAAAGCAATGAATGGAGATGGCATTGTAAACTTTTCTTAGTCCCTATCAATCACTCAACTTCAACTTTTATCTCTCTTTTAGGGCTAGGCAACCACATTGTTTACTACAGAACATGGCTTTAGACCTATTATACTTGCATTTATCAGTCACACGGAACCTTGTGTGACACAAAGCCCATGGCCTACATGTCATAGCATCTCATACTTGATGAAGTAATCAACAACCCGTGCTTCTCTCACAAGCTGATCACCAGCTTCTTTTCTATAGTTAACAATTGTTTCCTTAGCTTCACTACCCCATAAAAGGTTGCCCATCAAAACTTATAATGATAGATGTCTCAACCTTCATTTTACTCAATTGGCATGCTACACCAAAATGCTAAGATTGATCCATTGCATTCTCTAGATGATATTAGTTTATGCTTCTTTTAGCACTTTTATGATGTGAAAAGGCATTACATGATTTTCAATTTGTCACATTATAAAGCTCTCAAATCAGCTAACCAAATGGCCACATATATCGGACTCATCGATCACAAATTGACTATTGTTTACAACATTGACAAACTGAAATCTATGCATAATCTTTGCTTGCACAGTTAAATAAAAAAACTTTCTTCAGCAAGGTCAAAGTGTAGAAGGTGTGTTATAAATTTCCAAAATAAACCTTTGCCTGATTTCTAGAGTAGATACCTTGAATTCTACTCTATTTAAATTGTTGTCCAAAATTCCTGCATGCTATTTGTGGATCAATTCTTACTATTTTCTTTCCATTAGCATGGTTGAACTATCTTTCATTCTATGGTTTTTCTATCTTATTATTGAGAAAAATCTACCATTATTAGTCTAAAAACAACACTTTTAAAGTTATATATCTTTATGAGTGTCATTCGAAGTATTCTCCAAAAAAATTGTAAGACTTTTTTTATTCAAACCAAAAATCACCTCACTTTTTAAAGTCTAAGCTAGAACTTTAGCCACATACTCTATAACGTAAAACTATAGATAGGTCCTTAAAGGAATCCCTGGTCCAAGTACCTTGTTTGAATTTTTTGCAATCGTACTACATTTATTTGCATGCCTAGCTTGTGTTTTACATAGATTTGAACATTAGTTCATGTGTGACAAGATAATAGACACGAATATCAAGGATTTGGTACTTGAAATAAAGTAGATCCTTGTTTTTTTAATTTAAGAAACTCTACACTTGTTAGCATATGTATCAACATGGTTTTTCGTATACATTGGAATAAGCATTGGTATACACACACGCGCGCGCACATGCATGCACGCACACACACATGTACTAGCATAAATTCTAATGCCTTTTTTGGTGCTTATTGCAACATCCTCATGTGAATAAACATACTGACATGCATTCCAATGGCACTGCTTGACATTTTAAGACATTTTCATGGGTATTTTTGTTAGATATTTCACAATAGTAGACCCTTCGTATATTGTATACACACACTATCTCTCTCATATTCTCATTTAAAAAATTTTCTCTTTTCTACAAATCGTGTACTATAAGGAATTTTTTGACATGTGTACAATTAGGAAATAACTAGCCTATATCTTTGGATCTTTTTGAAATGTTTGATGCTTGTCAACATGGCTTCTACAAATCATCTACTATAATGAATTTTTTGACATGTGTATAATTAGGAAATAACTAGCCTATTCTTTGGATCTTTTTGAAATGTTTGATGTTTGTCAAACATGGCTTCTTCCAATTGTACAACTATCACTTTCTCTTTTTCTTTTCATTGGATCCTTGAACCCTTGCAAACAATTATTTTCAAGGTTTGTTTGAGAACCGTTGCATCTTGCCATTAGGTTACTAAATACGATATCACATTACACATGTCATAATGATTAATTCAAATTAATTAATTCCGCCTCTCTATACCTTTGAACCTTGTTCTAGTAAGAGATGCTCTTGTATGTAAATGTGTTATTTTCTCTTCCTTATCATGTTTTTTTACAATCCGTGCTTATTATCAATTTAGACAATAATGGAAACATGGAGAGGGAGAGACTCAAAAATGCATAATGGATCTAAAGAGATGATATTCGTGGTTGTATCTAGAAGTGATGGGATCGCATGTTAATTATGTGCATAACATGAGTTTGAAGCACTTATTTTCTACTTGATTGTATAGAAAAGTCATATTGATGTAAATCCGAGTTGAATGTGTCATATTATTAGTCTTTTTTGAAATCTAGAAGTTGTTCATCATGATTTGGTCTCTATCAAGGTATACTATAAAGATTATGACTATATTTTTTTAGCTAATATATAATCATTATTTAAAATTATTACTAAATATGTTTTACTTTATGTATAGTTAGAAGTTTAAAAGATAAGTATTTGGCCAATGCTTTTATGTAGACAATATTCATAGTGTTAGATAACGCTGCATTAAGAGAATAAAGCTAAGCCACTTTTGTTTTTAAAATAAATTAGTATTATGCTTGATATGTGTCAGCTCAATTCTCTCTATAGCTCCGACCCACTAGAAATAGTTTATGGTCACCTCGAAGCATTCACTTTTTTTAATTAAAAATTTAAGTTTTCCAATTATGTTTAAACATGTGCAATATTAGCATTTTATTTAACGTGTACAAGTCGTGCAATTTGATTAATACAAAGGTAAGACCATATTTGTTACAAGATGAGAGCGGTTGAAGGATCTTATTTGTGATAAAGGTAAGACCATATATAACGTAATAAATTGTGCTTCGTTCATCTTTGGGTATCTTGTGCTTCGTTCATCTTTGGGTATCTTAACACCACCATGTGTGTGCTTTGAATTAGCTTGAGTTTAGAGCTTGATTGGCTTATTCATGAAGAAATGAACTCATTTTGAAGGATGAGATCATTGTTCACGGATGAAACCGTCCTTAAGTGGATTTTCACCCGATAAGATTTCCAAGAGATTGGGGGGGGGGGGGGGGGGGGGGGGTGATAAACCTGCACTCGTTACGCACTCAACACGGCACAGAAAGGTAACACGATATATGAGCTCAAGGTATACTCTTGTATTATTTAATCCAAAAAGCGGGACAACATAGACACATCCCACGACTACACCCTCGTGACGCCGCACATAAGAGGGTTCACCACTGGGTATAGGGAATCACACGTAGAGTGGAAACAAGGCAGGGCTTTGAGTCACTACTACTCCCTATATAGGTGCAATCGGCAACGGCATGGTATAGCTACAAAGCCCTTACACTCACCCCTACTTACTGGATTGCTGACCTCAGCAATCTAAGGGTAGCGTTTGTTATTTGACTCATCCGGGGTCTTAACGCAGCTTTTCCTATCAAGCTGGCCAGTGTCTACCGGTCTAAGGGGACCGCGGGGTCTTAACACAGTCTATACTATCAGACTGGCCAGTGTCTACCGCACTAGATGCTTGGGGCTTTTCTTTTGATGGAGTTATTTTTTATGATTGCTACCATGCAAGTCCACCCTCGACTCAATTACATTTGAGGAGTGGAGGCACATTTGGGTCTATGCTTGAGAACCGCATTATTTGTTAGAGTGTTGGAGCGGCTCAAGGGTCGGTAGAGGGAACAGGGGGGTTCTCCTCGAGCCAAAGGGCAAAGGCATCATTTCCGCATTCACAGGCCTCCGCTTTTGAGATCCAAGTGGCCTCCTTGAGTGGACGCTCGCGCCACTTGGTGAGGTATTCGGGGAAGCCTCTTTGTTCCCGGTGTCGGAGAAATGCTTCTACTTCGAAGGGACCGTTGGAATGAAGCATTGGTACGCGCCGTCCCCATTGGTTGTCGGGATAGAACCTGCGCAGAAGATGAGCATGGAATGCATTATGAACACAAACATTGTCTGGCAGGTCCAGCTTGTAGGTGACTTTGTGTTACCAAGTGAGTATGGTACGTTAGTACATGCGCTATCACATGGCCAAACCCTTTTGCCTCCGGCTTCGGCGGACGCATCCGCTTTCCTCCGCTCCCTTCGGTTGATAGCTCTGGGGAGACTAGCCCCTTGGCTAGTGAGGATAGGCACCAAGAACCCCATATGGGAGCCCAGGTAGTCCGGGACTTGAGAAAGGATTGCCCTAACTCTCACCCGGTAAAATGCCCCATCCCGACGGGTTCCCGCAGAGGGAGTGCCATGCCCAGCTTGGACGTCAGCTCATAGGAGGAGTCCGTTCCCGCAGGTTACCTTAAGACCCCATTGCTTACAGGTAACCAGTTCTGGTGAAACCAACCATTTGGTGATATCGCAAGAGTACAGCTCAGTGACACATGTATTTCATGTCTTCGGGGTATCATCATCATTTCCCAAGGGATCGGAGTTTATGAGCTATGTAGTTCTCGCAGGTATCGCGGTATAGCTTCACCAAGGAATGTAACGACTGAAACATGTCCAGCCATCACACCCCTCGAGTGCGGTTTCGGGGCCACCCAGTTGGGTAACCTCTTCCCACAAGCCTCCCCTCCAAGGAGGATCACGACAGCTTCCTCATCGGTGCCGTCAAGGCCCGTTGTGTATCTCATGCAAGATGAGTTTCTTTAATTCCACATTGTTGGGGATATACAATCTCTTTCCTAAAAATAGAATACCCTCCTCTAAGGTGTACATTCCATGTGGTGTCTTCTCTGCTTCCACATCTTTGATTATCTTGTGCATTTCTTGATCTTGTTCTAGGGCTTCTTTGACAAGTTCTATGAAGTTGCTGCTGACCACATTGACAGCTTTCAGGTCAGCTTTCCGGCTCAAGGCATCTGCTATCTTGTTAGTAGAGCCTTAATCTCTAGGTCGATTTCGGCTAGGAAGTCTAGCCATCGGGCTTGCTTTGCTGATAACTTGGGTTGGGATTGAAAGTATTTGAGGGAGATATTGTCGGTGAAGACTATTGTATGCTTGTCTTGAACATAGTGCTTCCATTTTCTAAGGCAGTGGATGACTGCGTGCTCCACCTTGTTTCAGCATCGGTAAATTTCTTTGACTCATACGCAATGGGGTGACCCTCTTGGACCAGTACACCTCCTATGCCATAGTCAGATGCATCTGTAGAAATTTCAAAGGGTTTGGTGAAATTCGGCACCCTTAGGACGGGAGTTTGGCTCATGCACTTCTTCATCTACTCAAAGGCTTTCTGTTGCGCGTTCCCCCATGTAAAAGAGTGATCTTCTTTGGTGAGGTGGGAGAGGGGGGCAGTGATGAGGCTGTAATCTTTGATGAACCTCCAACAAAATACTGTGAAGTCGAGGAACTCTCGCACTTCTCTTACAATTTTCAGCACAGGCCATCTTTGGACAGCTTCCACTTTCTTAGGGTCCACTTTGATTCCATCTACTCCTACAATAAAGTCTAAGAACTCCAATTCTTTCACTACGAACTCACATTTTTCCGGCTTGGCGTATAACTGATGCTACCGCAGTTTCTCAAAAACTCGGCATAAGTGCTGCTTGTGCTCTTCTAAGGTCTTGCTGTAGACTAGGAGGTCATCTATGTAGATAATGACAAAGATATCTATCTCCGGTCTAAAAATTCCATCCATAAGGCCACAAAATGTGCCTGGCCCATTGCTTAGGCCGAACCCTAAGACTAACCACTCAAAACTACCATATTGGGTACGGAAGGCTGTTTTTGGGATATCTTCTTCGGCTATGCGGATTTGGTGGTAGCCTGATCTAAGATCAATCCGACTGAAGTACTTGGCCCCGTGCAGTCTATCTAAGAGGTCTTCCACTAGGGGCATATAGTGTTTTTTTTAATGGTGATTTTGTTAAGAGCCCTATAGTCTACACAAAGTCTAAGTCCCCCATCCTTCTTCTTTACAAACAACACTGGGGCACCAAAGGGGGATTTGCTAGGGCTGATGA
Organism: Lygodium microphyllum; assembly: GCF_053477565.2. NCBI lineage: Eukaryota > Viridiplantae > Streptophyta > Polypodiopsida > Schizaeales > Lygodiaceae > Lygodium > Lygodium microphyllum. The sequence goes on from NC_141158.1 coordinate 118,868,704, forward strand.
AACCTTGTTCTTCTAGTTCATGTAGTTGCTTCTTCAATTCCATGAGCTCAATGTGGTTCATGCGATAGGGATCTCGGGCCGGTGGGGCAGACCCTGGAATCAGCTCAATTTTGTGATCCACGTCTCGCCTGGGTGGTAGACTTTGGGTAGCTCAGCTGGCATTACATCTTTGAATTCTTCAAGTATTTCTGCCACCTCTGTGTTCCTATTTTGTTGTTTGGGTTTCTTGCCATTTTCTTCTTCTCCAATTGGTCGGATCATACACAGATAGACCATATCTCCTTGCTTGACTGATTTTTCGACTTGCTTTGCACTACATGTCATGATACGTGGCCTGATAACGGTCCCTTGGACCGGTGCTTTTTGGGTCTGGCCCTTTGATTGGTTTGCAATTGGTTATACTGTTTGGCATGATACTCCTGGCTTATTTTCCTTCAATTGCACCTTGATTGGGATCCTGCCAGGTAGCTGCATTCTTTCACATGGCACTCTGACGCCTTCTCCTTGCATATCTAGCATCATTTCATTCACACCTTTACCAAACATTGCAATGACATACTTGTCATAGAATTCTAAGCCCAATATCACTTCAAAATCATCCATGGGGATTACTAAGAAGTTGAGTTTCGCTTTCCACTTGTCGGCTTCCACTTGGACTGCAAAGACTTGTTTTACTTCCTTGGCTTCTCCTTGTGTGAATGTTACTGTTAATCCTTCTGGGGCCTTTGATAGTTTCAATCCATGTTTTGTTGCACACCCTGGTGTCATGAAGCTGTGTGTTGCTCCTATGTCCACCATGATAGGTTGGTTTCCTTCGCCCACTCGGCCTTTGATGTATAGATGGTGGACTTTCGCTACCCTGGCTGCCATGCATTGGGGTCGGACACTAATTGACCCTACCCTTGGGTGGTCCATGCTTTCTTCACTCCCATTTGGAATTTCTTGGATACGCGGTGGTTGTGGTTCTTCTCCTCCATATGCACAAGTTACATTCACCCTTGATCTACTTGATGAAGCTGTATCTTCTATTGGGCATCTGTTTTGGTAGTGTGGACCCCCGCATTTAAAGCATCTGATGCCGGTGGAAGGGCCTGGGGGTCTCCACCATGATGTATTTGATCCTGCGGGCCCATACGATGTGCTAGGGGTTGGCTTGTAGTGATTGTTTCCCCATCTTCCTGCTGCTCCTCTTGGTACTAATGCGGTTTGTGATACGGCCATGGTGGTAGTGGTGTTTTGGCTCCTTGTATCTGTGAATACCCCCCTAGGAGCATTGGGCCTCTGGTTCCATGAGTTATTGTTGTTGAAGGCGTTGCTGAAATTGTTGTTGAACCTGTTTTGATTCCCTTATGCTGTTCTTCTGCCTTCCAAGTCCACCAGTCTTTCGGCCATTCTCATGGCCTCTGCTAAGCTTGTTGGTTCCTGTCTCTCCACATATCTTCTAGCCCATTCTTGCATCCCAAACAAAAATCCATGTAGTTTAGTGTCTGTATCCATGTTTGGTAGCTGTAGCATGATTTGCCTATATTTGCTGACATACTCTTTCATCTTTCCCTGTGTTTGCTTGAGGCTCCTCCATTCATCTCTCACTTTGAACTTTTCCATCTTTGGAATGAAGTAGTCCTTCAATTCTTCCTGTAGTTCTTCCCACGAAAAGATGGTGTGGCCCTGCTCTTGCTCCAGCAGGTACCAACTGGCAGCGTCCTCCTCCAAGTAAATAGCTGCCACCTCCGCCTTCCTGTCTTCCGTTATGCATGAATACTTCAAGTATCTGTCTACCTCTGCGATCCATTTCTTCAGAACCAACCCATCTCTCTCTCCCTTGTATTTGGCTGGTTGGGGCATCTTGAATTTTCCATAATCGTCTTCTGAACTATCACTATCTTCCTCCTCTTTACGGTGGTGCTTCTTCTCTTTCTTCTTGTCTTTCTTTTTGCTGCCTAACTCTACTACTTTCTCCTTCTCTTTCCTTGTATCTTGCGCCCTCCTAGATGTCTCTTCTCTACCCATTCTATCTATCTCCTCTTGCATTTTGTGTCTTTTTTCCTCTTCTTGTTGTTGTATCACCCATTCTCTATAGCCTTGCTCCACTTCTAGTTTCTTTCTCCTTTCTTCCTCCTCTTCTTTCATCTGCATGTTCTTCCATCCAGCATGTCTGACATACCATCTAATTGTCTTTCTAGTCCGGCCACCTTCTCATCTTGGGCCACTCTCCATTCTTGACCCCTACTCTTCTTCCTCTCCTCCAGTGTTGGGAGGGTGACGTTCTCCCTTTCATCCTCCATGTGGGTGGTGGTGGTGTTGACGCGGGGAAGCCGCGTTTCGCCTATGGTGGTGTGGGTCGTACCGCGGGGAAGCCACGTCACGTCTTCCAACGGTGGGATGTCGAGGTTGGGGCGTCACGCCGAGGCGACACGACGCGGGGCGTCGTGCTGTGGGTAACACGATATATGAGCTCAAGGTATACTCTTGTATTATTTAATCCAAAAAGCGGGACAACATAGACATATCCCAGGACTACACCCTCGTGACGCTGCACATAAGAGGGTTCACCACTGGGTATAGGGAATCACACGTAGAGTGGAAACAAGGTAGGGCTTTGAGTCACTACTACTCCCTATATAGGTACAATCGGTAGCAACGGCATGGTATAGTTACAAAGCCCTTACAAGGGGGGTGTTTTGGGAGTCTATGTATATTAACACACATCAGATATTTTGCAGGCGATAAATTGAGCCACGGTTATTGGCTGCCAGTATTTTAGTGTGGGCGGGATCGTGAAAAGTCAAGCGAATCGCGTTCATATTCGTACGAAAGACTTGACTCGGGAAAGAGAGTGGAAGCGGGCCAAGCTGATTTCCTGCTGGCGGCCAGGTCAAGAGACGATGCTGGCGGTGGGATGTTGCACAGAACTTGCCTGGAACGCACTCCACTGCAATCGGCATTGCACCATCGTCACACAAACGAAACCTCACTACAATATATTTATTCAATCCTTATCCAAATGACGAAGCCCGAGTGTGTGTGTGTCTATATATATATATAGAGAGAGAGAGAGAGAGATCATAGACGCTGCAATCCTTATACAAACCAAGCCCGAGTATATTATATACTTATATCCATCATACAAGCCCGTGTATATTGATCACAATACAAGCCCCATGACGACGATGAAGATTAATGGAGGCGGCGCGGCGTCTGAATCATACCCGAGAATCAGTGGCGCCGAGAGATCACGTGAATTAGGTGCAGAGGATCAGGTGGAGGCCGAGAAAACAGTGCAGCAGCAGCAGCGCGGCCGGAGATGGCAGGGGCCGAAGCGAGAGAAGAGGACGATGGGTAATCTCAAGGCGGCGAGGTTGACGGTGATGTTCAGCCGTGCTGGGGCGCGGCTAGTGAACGGCATGGCGATGGCGATGATGAAGATGGGAACAGGTGGCTGGGAGGGGAGGGTGGTCGTCCTGTGGAACATGACGGAGGTGCCTCTGGTGGCGCGCGTCAAGTACCGGGACATCTGGGAGCCTATCGTCGCCGTCGACGATCCATCAGATTACAATTATTACTATTCGAGCCGCTATCATCATCGCCATCACACTAATCATGATAACCAATGTGACGATAACGATGAATATGGTGACGACGACATCGATATTATGCAGCTGCCCCTCCCCAGCCGGCAGCCATCCCCCCTCCCTCCCTCCCTCTTCCATCCCCCGCTCACCTTCAAGCGCCTCGCTCTCTTCCTTGCTCCCCCTCCCCAGCCCCATCGTCGTCCTCATCAAGACTATCCTCTCGATGTTAAACATGGCCATCAACATACAAGCCTGCATCGTTACCTCCTCCACCCCCTCCTCTTCATCCCCACCTCGTCCCTCTCGCCGCATCACCACGTCTCCCTCTTCTTCACCTCTCCCCCTCCCTCGCCAGGCTCCTCTCCTCTCTCTCATCATACCCAGCAGCCTCAGCTTGCCTGGAAGCCCCTCACTCATAAACCTTCCGAAACCCACAACGGGACTTGTCCCCATTTCTCCATCGGTCACATGAATACATAGACGATACATCGGATCGATTTTGTGACTATCTACATTCTTCAGGTTTCAGCGGCTCATAAAAACGTCACTCTCCATCAAAGTAACTCACAAATTCGCAATAATATTCATGTGTCGTAATTTACCAAATGCTCTATCGTAACACGTGATTTGATCTTCGCACTAGGTTTATGTACTGCATTAATCTCACGTTATTCCAATGCTCACTAATACTAGAATATGTTCTTAGCATTGCCTTGTACAACTTTTGCTATTATGATTCCAATCTCACGTTATTCCAATGATCATAGCCTTTGAGAGCCAAAAGCTAAATACTAAATGCAAATGAATGTCTATGACCCAAGAGATGCTATCCATTCTTCGTGCTATTATGAAATGACATCGCTAACTTTATGGCAACCACATTAGAGTCAAAAGCAATCATCAATTGTTAAACAAGGTGCTAGTCTCCAATTACCTTTGCACACACACACACACACTCTCTCTCTCTCTCTCTCTCTCTCTCTCTCTCTCTCTCTCTCTCTCTCTCTCTCTTTGTGGCCCTCCCTCTCTTCAACTCAATCCATTTATCTCCAACTAGTCATTAGAGCTAAAGAATCTATGGCATGTGTTATGGGACTTAAGTGCATCCTTTTTATTATTGACAACATTATAGGAGAATTTTGATTTGATCATAAGTTGCTTGCAAATTTTAAAGCATAAGTTACTTATAACTTATATATGTATATTCTAAGGAAGAGTTATTGCATTTTAAAAACCAAAAATCTAATTACATAGAGGAGGATTTTTTAGATCTCCCATCGTCTACTTGGGGGATTCCCCATGGAACATTTATGAAATCATGTAAGTGTAAGAGAGGAGAGCTTTCCACGAATCATATGTGTATACATTAGGATTAGACCCCCACTAAGTTTCTCAGGGGGTTCACTATATGTATATCCTCTACATCACATGTATTCAAGGCCTATTTATAAATATCTATATTTATACATTTTTCCTAAATAAAACATAACCCTTTTCTATTCAATCTATAAATAAACCCTTTTATATTACACCCTTCCATATATATATATATATATATATATATAACCTTATTTTGAACCCATGTAATACACACATATATTCATGAGTGACCTCTGCAAGCCTAAAATAAAGAAGGGGGTAGGGCATAACCTTGGGGAGGGGAGGTGCATATAACCTTGAAGGAGGCCAAGGTGGGGTATAAGCTTGAAGAGAGGGAGGGGGCATCAAGGTGTAAGCACACACACACACACACACACACAAAGAATCAATTGCATAGCTCAAACTACTGATGGTGGAAAACACAATGAGTCATCTCTAACTAGTTGATGAAAAAGGCGATATAAAGATGATAAATGATATACTCATTTCATTACATGAAACAATTGATAAACCAAAGTAAAGTTGATAGATGCTCCTTATCTATAAGAATTTGGTGTATAATCCTAGATGTATAAACTAATGCTTTGACATCTTAATTGAATAGATGTATATGATTTAATCTAAGAAAATGAGAAGCAAATTACATTTCCTTTCAAATCAATTTGCATAATATTTTAAACTCTTTATGTGTGAGTATCAAAAAGATTATTTATAAAAGTTAATGTCTAAGTTTAGTTGCATAGTCATCATTATTTTAAAACATCTTTGCTAAGAAACTCATGGATAAGAAGGTTAAGCCTAGTGCTTCCAAGTTGCACTAGGAAAGTGGAGTCAACATAAGTTGAGGCATTGCTAAAAGACATGGGAGTTTGGTACCCTTTCACATAGGCAAAGAGGAAATAATGAGTATGCTATCCAAAGATTTAGGTGGCAACTTAGGCTAGCTACACATTTCTCTAGACGATCTAGGTAGTGGGGGAAAAAACTGTCGGCATTGCTTGTTAGGGTATATGCTATTACAATGGACAATGACAAGGTGATTCTTCTTCTAAAAATCACCCATTGTTAACTTAAGTGCCCACTTTTGGACTTATTGACTTAAGAGCCATTTTTCATTTCAATTTTCTCTTTCTTTTCACAAAGGAAAACCTTAAGAGATTCATAGTCTTCTAAATTCTTAGGCAAAAGGAAGAGAAGTAGACATGGATGCAAATAAGCTACGCTAGTCTACCACTTTCACACAAAGCCTTGTGCTTCCAACTCTCATAAAGGAATATGATGTGCTGAATATGAGATCAATCACATAATATCTCTAAGATTCTTGTAGTGGGCATCAAGTGCAAAATGGAAGTCAAAAGTAAAGTCATACAAAATAAAGGTATCAAAGACAAGTCCGTCCTACATTCTTATTGGAAGATGTGCTACAATGTGATTAGGTTCAATGCAAAGGCTATTTTGGGGTCTTATTTTTCATTAGAAGACCTCCAAAGCTAAGAGAGATGGTAAATTGGTTAATGCATTGGCTAAAGACTTTGTATAGTGTAGACTACTATGAACTAGACATACACTTACATATGAAGAAATAGATTTTATTCGCAATTGCTTAGTAGTAGGTGCTTTCTAAAGGTCTCAACTTCTAAGGCCTAGGCCTTTCTTTTCTTCAAGGACATCAGTACATACTGCAATTGAGGATCTTCTATATGGGCATAATGGCAAAGCATCCAGGACATCATTATGTGGCATAATTTGATCAAGGATCTTCTATATGGGCATAATTTGATCAAGGATCTTCTATATGGGCATAATGGCAAAGCATCTAGGACATCATTACATTAGTAGTAAGTGCTTTCTAAAGGTCTCAACTTTTAAGGCCTGTGCCTTTTTTTTTCTTCAAGGACATCAGTATGTAATGCAATTGAGGATCTTCTATATGGGCATAATGGCAAAGCATCTAGGACATCATTACATACATAATGTGATCAAGGATCTTCTATATGGGCATAATGGCAAAGCATCTAGCATTGCTCTCCTAAGGATGAGATAGCTAGTTTTTTTGTACATGAAGGCATTTTTGGAGGTGACAAGAACATGTTGGAGGATTCTTTTAATGCTACCTCCCTTCCCTAGCATCCAGGTTGACCAAAAATGAAGACTAGTGTTGGGCTAGAGTAAAATCCATATTTTCCCTCATTAGCTGATAGAGAATGGAATTAAATGATTCTAAATTCACTCATAATAGCATTGAGGCCTAACAAGCTCTCTACTTCCTCTAGGGGGGGAGGGACTATTGCACTACCTCACCGTGAAGGTAAGTGAGACAATTAACCATGATCCTCTCATTCTTGGAATGAGAGATTATCAAATAATGAAAGCATATGGGGAGCAAAAAATAGTAATTATCAATGCTCAACACAACAAGTAAACATCTTTCAAGTACATTGCTCTAGGTGCCATCACAACCCTTATTAATGTAGTTTGCTCAAATTTGCAAGACCCTTGGAGTGTGCTCACTCAAACCCCTTAGCAATTCATCCCCCTTAATGGCATTTGGCTAATAATAGAGGAGAAAAAAATGGCAAATAATTAGGCATTTAAGACAATCAAATGATGATTAAGGTCAAGCTACTAAGGATGCAAGAGTTATGGCCTAACTAATTGGATTGAATTTATCCATGAGCATTCTACCACAACAACTACCTCTAGCCTAGATAAGACAAAAGGTGAGAAAGACGTCCTTTTCTTCAATTTGGGAGGTGGAACATTTCATGTTTTCTTCCTTACAATTTACAACGAGGAGTTCAAGGTGTTGGACATCAAATGAAAACACCCATCTTGGAGATGAGTCTCCATGTATTGTCTAGTGCAATCTTTCTAGTCCAACATATGAGAAGATGCATGGCAGCAATTCTCATTAATTTTCTCTTGGTGTTGTTGTAAAGGCAGATGCAATATCTGGATTTGTATCTCGATGTTGCTATGTAGGTAAGGACTTTGACTAGCACGTCATGGAATACTTCATCAAGCTTGTCAAAAACAAGTACAAGGACAAGCATGCATTGTGCAAGCTTCACATGGAAGCTTATAGGGTGAAAAGGGCTCTAACCAACTAGTAGAAAGTTAGAGTGGAAATTGATCCTCCCTTCAATGGCCTTAACTTCTCAAAGCCCTTGACAAGGGCTAGGTTTGATGAGCTCAAGCATGTTCTTTTTAGAAAGAGTACTATGGTCCCAGTGAAGAAGGCCATGGATAATGCCTTAGTACAGAAGTTCTAGATTGAAAAGATTGTGTTGGTGGGTGGAAATAGAAAGATTGCCAGAATTTAATAATGTCGAATGATTTCTTTGATGGCAAAGAACCAAAAAAATCATGTGAACCTTAATGAGATTGTGACACATGGGATTGCAATGCAAGGTGGAATTTTGAGCGGAGAAGGCATTACCTTACAATAATGTTGTGATTGCTTCAGTTATAGAGTTTTGAATATGTTTTGTTCAATTTTACAAGTTCTTAAGGCTTATTGCTTGGATAACTTTGCATTCACATGTCCACTGTTTTGTTTATAAATACCCAACTCTTGGATATTACTCCATTGGCACTTGGTATTGAGACTATGGGTGGGGTGATGGCCTAACTGATACTAAAGAACAAAATGATTCCCACCAAGAAGCTCTTAAGTCCCAAGTTTTCACTACCTATTAGGATCAAAAAACCACTATCTCTATATACATTTGTCACATCTAGTTTTGTCCATTTGTTGTTGCATATTTTTTTCATCTCACAAGTTCATCAATGTGTTGAAACTTCTATTGAACTTGTTTGTGAATATGTTTTCAAAATTGAACATAGCATGAACAATCTTACATGCATGTCTTTGTCAAGACCCTAACCAACAAGACCATCACCCTCAAAGTGAAGAGTTGTGACACTATCAATAATGTCAAGGCCAAGACCTAAGACAAGGAGAGCATCCCCCTAAACATGCAAAGGCTCATCTTCATTAGCAAACAATTTAAACATGACCAAATCCTCTCCAACTACAACATCAAAATGAGAGCACCCTTCACCTTAGATTCAACTCTTGTAATGTCATGCAAATATTCATGAAATCCTTTACTAGCAAGACTATCATACTTGAAGATAAAAGCTATGTCAATATCATTGACAATGTTAAGGCCAATATCTAAGATGAGGGCATGTCCTTGTGACCCAACAAAAGCTCATATTTGCCAAAAACAAACAATGATTCATGCACCCTTATAGACTAAAATATCCAAAAGGCAAGTCACCCTTCACCTAGTCTTACATGCCCACTTAACCAATAGAAGCTCATCTTTGATGAAAAAACTAAAGATGGCTACAGCCTTGTAGACTACAACATCCAAAAGGCAAGCCACCCTTCACTTATCTTGTGACTATGTGGTGGCATGAAAATATTTGTGAAGACCCTCACTAATAAGATCATTACCTTGGAAGTTGAGAGCTTTGACACCATCAACAATGTTAAAAACAAGATCTATGACAAGGAGGGCATCTCTCTTGACCAACAAAGGCTCATATTTTCCAACAAAAAACTTAAAGATGTCACACCCTTGCGGACTATAACATCCAAAAGGAAAGCATCCTTTACCTAATGTTGAGGTTGTATGGTGGCATGTAGATTACTATTAAAGCTCTCACTAGAAATACCATCTTTCTTGAAGTTGAGTGCTTGAACACAATTGACAATGTCAAGGCCAAAATCCAAAACAAGGGGGGGTATCCCTCTCCCAACCAACAAAGGCTCTCATCTTCGTAGGTGAGCAACTTAAATATGGGTGCACCCTCATTGGCTCTCATCTTCATAGGTCAAAATTCAAGACAAGGGGGGTATTGCTCTTGACCAACAAAGGTTGTCATCTTCATATGCAAGCAACTTAAAGATGGTTGCACCCTTCTAGACTATGATGTTTAGAAGAGCACTCTTCTCCTTGTTCCAAGGCTACATGGTGGGATACAAATTTTTTTTGAGATGTTGATGACAAGACCTTTAGACTAGAGGTTGACATGCCAAACAAACTAAACAATGTTAAACATCAGATCCAAGACAAGGAGGGTATCCCCCCAAATCAACAAATGCTTGCCTTTGTTGGGGGCAAGCAACTAGAAGATTGGTACATCTATGCAAATTACAAAATCTAGAAGAAAAGCACCATCCATATAGTGTTGCAGTTATGTGGAGGGTAGTGAATCATGTAGAGTGTTGCTTATGGGTTTTTCTTGCAATTTTCTAGTGCAAAATTTGTGGAAACTCCCCTAATTCTTGTACATACACATTTGTTGTCCTTGATTTCTCTATAAGCATTAGTTATCCTTGATTTGGCTATGTATAGAAGAATTGAATTTTTATGTTTTGTAAAAATATTTGCTTCTATTTTTACTTGTTTTATCGATTTGCTAATGTGTGGATAGTGCATAAGGGGGGATTTTCTAAGTACATGGTTGAAAGGTTTATGTATCGGGATGTTCAATGAAGGTAGAAGTATGCAGAGACTTTTCCATTGACCTCTACATAATGCTTGACAATGTGTATCTTATTTATCATCGATCATGTGGCATGACTTTATATGTCTTTGGGTAGTACTTTCTTGTATGCCATGCTCTCTACAGTCTGGATGTTTTCAAATGGACCTTGCACGTCTTTAAGAATTCTCATATGTGTTCATTTTACTATCAATTATCTAAACTCAATCTATGCCTATTTGAGAGATTATAAAAGTTTCAAACTTATTTGTTAGTACTCGTGTGATTAGGGTGAGAAAAAAATTATCTTGTTTGTGTATGGATGTTAGTGGCTATATGATTAGAATGTGCAAAAAATTCTCTTGTTGTCAAGGTGTGGAGAAAATTGTCTTGTTTGCGTATGGATGTTTATATGCCCAAAATTATATGGCTAGACCTTTGTGATAATTACTAGAGGAACATTGTAGTCATACAAGAATGTATAATAAGTGTGGTACTAATCACATGCATCCGACCAAGGTATTGCTTGGAGAGGCAACTTGACCCTACATGTATGATCAAATTTTCCACACCTCCTCCATGCAGTGACGATTGCACGCAATTGGTCACATTACATTACAAATGCCACAATAATGTATTATGGATGCTCACGCTAATTACATCATAAATGCTAACCCATCATTGCCATGTCACTTCTTAGTCACATCATGCTAGCATCCATATCATGAATTACTAGGGGCACTGCACGCTTAGATTCTCCCAATGCTTCACACATCAGTGTTTTCCCATTGGTTTAAATGAGCATACATATGGCAAGAGGGTTCATGGGAGGTTGATATAAGGAACATAATCTGAACATTGAAATATTTAAAAACTTAGACTAATACAATGTTGAATGCATAAAAACACAACATATAGGGATGTGGTACCCATTAGATATAGGAAATGAAATATCAACATTAATAGGATCAAGCCTAAATTATATTCCAAAGAACCCTTATGACCATTTCTCAAAGTTTCTCAAAAATAAACACATTTCAATGGTGTTTTGTCCATATTGACTCTCTCTCTCTCTCTCTCTCTCTCTCTCTCTCTCTCTCTCTCTCTCTCTCTCTCTCTCTCTCTCTCTCTCTCTCTCTCTCTCTCTCTCTCTCTCTCTCTCTCTCTCTCTCTCTCTCTCTCTCTCTCTCTCTCTCTCTCTCTCTCATATGAATGATACATAGACACACACACATACATTTTTTCCTTTTTTTTACCTCTTTTTGTTTTCTTATAAATGTGCCCTCTCTCTCTCATCTCATCATTTTTACTTTCTCCCATTTCTTTTTCCTCTTGTCTCTCTCAAGTTTCTTCACCACATATGTGTGCACATGTATATAGATGTATACGCATGTCTATGCATTCATGTATATATACATGTATATATTTGTGTGTGTATGCATCTGTCTATATATGTGCATGTGTGCACATTTGTAAGTGCTTGTTTTATAACTTTATATCCATTATCTCTCCTCTACTCTATCTCTCCATTTTTTTCTCTTAGCCATATATGTTTACGTGTGTATGAACACATGTATATGTATTGTTCATATATTTTTATGGATTATGCCCATTTATATGTGAGTTTTTAAATATGTATATATTGTATGAACATGTTCAACCATTAAAACTATTATTCCATCCCATATGTTAATTAAAAATGATATTTAACGCTTGTTTAATAGTGTATGTGCATTTCGTGGATGTTTTTAGAGTATGTACATAGTATATGCACATGTTCAACTATTAAAATATCATATCATTTCATATGTCTAATGAAAGAGAGAGAGAGAGAGAGAGAGAGAGAGAGAGAGAGAGAGAGAGAGAGAGAGAGAGAGAGAGAGAGAGAGAGAGAGAGAGAGAGGGAGACATATAATTTTCCAAAGACTCACATTTCCCCTTTCCATGATCATATCCTATATTCAATTAAAAAAGAGAAAGAGAGTGTGTGTGCATGTATATATGTGTCATGAATTGAGAGAGAGATATAATAGAAAATAAATATAACCCCTACTCACCCTTCAAGAATATCTCCCTTTATTTCTCGAATACCAAACTTCTTCTCCTCGTGCTACATAGGTTTGGAAGCCTTCTAGTTGGTTGAGGATCTCCAAGGCAAAAATCTACATAATATATAGAATAGATTCCTTCCTCGAATTGGCCACAAGAAGACCACATCCTGAATTTTCCACATCACTCTAACTCACATTAATCATGGAGATGATCACCAAGGCCATGACCATTGTGGTCATCTTGAGTCCAGATGGAAGTTTCTCACCCATTTCATGTTGATTTTGTCTTGGGATGTTCACTATACATATATCCTCTATATCACATGCATTCAAGGCCTATTTATAAATACCCTTATCTACAAATTTTTGCTAAATAAAACATAACCCTTTTCTATTCAATCTGTCAATAATTCCTTTGATTTACACCCTTTTGTGTGTAAAAAGTCTATAAACGTAGTATTGTAAAAATCCCATATTTTGAACCCATGTGACACACACATATATTCATGGGTGATCCACCCAAGATTTGGCTACAATGAGGTGGGAGGGATACTTACACTTATGATCTTGACTCGTCACTCAAGTGAACACCACAAATATCATTGGCACTAACAAGCTCTCATGTCCCTCCATACGATTGTAGGCCACCTCACTAATAACATTAGTGCACTCACAGTGTGATACACACCATCATCTTGTGAATAAGTAGTTTCTCTTTCGAGAATCATCCACTCATAGGGGTGACTCAAAACTCTACAAGCCTAGTGAAATAGAAACATGTCCCCTCTTGAGAGCATGCTTCTTCTTCTTGCTTCCATTCTATCTAGTGTGCTCCATCTTAAGAGTGAGAGAGAGTGAGTGTGAGAGTGAGGAACTTGAGAGGTAAAGCTTCTTCCTTGTGCATGCTCTTCTCTTCTTCTCCTTCTTCAATGATGAGAGGCGGATTGGAGGAGGGTTAGGTGGTATTTCTTTGTCTTTGCATTCCCTCTCATGGATCAAGTGCTTGTAAATCAAATCGGGAGCTATGGAATAGAGGTTGTGGATCGAGTGCCATCACATGGATCATGGAGCCACCATCGAACCTTCATTTTGTGGTGTTGAGAAGAAGGTAAGGCAATGAGCTTGCTACACCCTTATCAGTTTGTTTGTTCTTTCTTTCATCTAGTTTGGAAGAAGAATCGATAGATTGATGAGTTTGGAGAATGTATAGGTTATGTGATAGGTAGGCATTGCCAAATCCAATGAAGCACTTGAAACAATAAGCATTTTATCAAGTTCGATGGTTGAGCTTGTGAAAGCTTGGATACTGAAATCCTTCAATCCTCGTGATAGATCCTCATATAGAATCAATCTCAATGCAACTCTTTATTATGAAACCTAACTCGATAGCTTGCAATCTTCCATGGCTATCCTATCCCGATAGAAAAGCTTATGTTACACAAGACCCTCAGCCAATTGTGGCCATGTTTTTGTAATCGAGCAAATATTGATGTGACCATATTTGACAACTTGCTAAGTAGCCCCACATGGCAATGTACTAGCCTCATTGATGAAGAAATAAGGTACAGATACTAAGAAGGTGAGTCTTTCATTCACTTTCATGATGGTTCTTGTAATCTAATATGTATGCATAATCCAAAAAAGGCTAGCCAAGAGCTAAATAGAATAGACGAGTGCCCAACTTAAGTGGAATCCCAAACTCAAAACCTCATGTATAAAAATCGAAGAGTGAATGGATAAGCTCATTCTTGTGGTATGCAAACTTGAGAGCATGCTTCTTCTTATTGCTTCTATTCTATCTAGTATGCTCCATCTTGAGAGTGAGGGAGAGTGAGAGTGTGAGGGTGAGGAAATTGAGAGATAAAGCTCCTTCCTTGTGCATGCTCTTCTCTTCTCCTCCTTCTTCAGTGAGAGGTGGATTGGAGGAGGGTTAGGTGGTCTTTCTTTGTCTTTGCATTCCCTCTCATGGATCAAGTGCTTGCAAATCAGATTAGGAGGTATGGAGTAGAGGTTGTGGATCGAGTGCCATCACATGGGTTATGGAGCCACCATCGAGCCTTTGCTTTGTGGTGTTGAGGAGAAGGTAAGGTAGTGAATTCAGTACACCCGAGAATGTATAGGTTATGTGAGAGGTATTCATTGCCAAATCCAATGAAGCACTTGAAACAATAAGCATTTCATCAAGTTTGATGCCAATTTAGCTTATGAAAGATTGGACAATGAAATCCTTCAATCATTGTGATAGATCCTCATATAGAATCAATCTTAATGTAGCACTTAAGGTGAAAACACTTCTAGTCCACTTAAGGTTAAAACATAATACTTCGAGCAAGTTAGAAAATGGAAGTCAAAAAAAGCTACAAGATCTCCTATAGATATTTACAAAGTTCCAAAAGTGTAATAGGATAGTTGTGTTACTGGGCATGAAGTGTGAAGGCACATCCAACAAACCCATTGAAGACATAAATATTGCAATGCTAGGGGAAACTCCTAAGGATCTCAATGTAGAGGATGAGGAACAATTAATTAACTTGTTGAAATAATATCAAGACATTTTTGCATGGAACTATTTGTATCTTAAGGGTATACCACTAAAAGTTCTCACCTACATGATTTCTCTTAAAGATGATGCCAAGCTTGTTAAGTAGTGACCCTATCTATGAATCCATGGTAGCCCCATCATGTCAAAGAAGAGATTGATAGTTACTAAAAGTGGGATTTATCTATGAAATCAAGCATATTAAGTGTGCATCACTGATCATTGTAGTACTCACTTGAAGACCATGAGAAGTCATGTGTGTATCAACTACAAGAAATTGAATATTGGGAGACCAAGAAAGATCATTATCTATTGTTGCCATATACTAATCATATGATCAAATGGGTACTAAGAAAGGAATTTTGCAGCTCATTGAAAGGTAAAGTAGGAGTGGAACCACAAGTGAAAGTGAGAGAGAAGCAAGAGCTATCATGTTCAAGCAAGAGAAAGCAAGACAATGTGTGGTAACTTCAATAGTCAACATTGTGTGACTTGTCTTTCCTTATTCTATTATCATATAAAGAATAAAGAATAAAGTGGCGGTGATAGGTGACTACCACCTGCAGTGTACATGTGTGTGGGTAGTAAGTATAAGTAAATATAGGTGGCTAGGCACAAGTGACTTTGAACCCCCAACAACCTCCCATTTGAATGCTAACGTGCTTGAGTGTGGAGAAAACACAAGTAAAAGTTAGTCAAGATCTTGATAAGCTCTATCTACTTGTCCTTGATCACCTCTGTGATGAAGTGATAGTGGACCACAATGTGCTTGGTCTTCACATGAAAGACTAGGTTATGTGCCAATTGGATGGCAGTCATAAATCGAATGCAATATAGGATTCATAGTCATACCAAGGTCCACCACCAAACGGCCTAGCCGTCATAGGGCCTCCTTGCAAGCCTCAATGGATTGCAATGTACTCAACCCCTAAAGTAGACAAGGCTATGCATTTTTGCACCCTAGATATCTAAGAAACAATATCTCTAGGAAAAGTGAAGACGTAGCCACATTAGGGGAAATGTGGACTCAAAAAGGGCCTCATAAGGATTAGATTAGCAAAAGATCACTTTTTCTTATCTCGATAGATGGTGGGCCTAGAGTGCCATGATGAGGGAAGAAAATGAGTTTGACCAAAACGACCTTGTTTCATTAAAAAATGAAGAAAAGAGCTTGCTAAATATTACATTATAATGTTTGTTATCCATATGTCTTTCTCGTGTCTGCATGGCTCTTAGTCTAGTAGTATGATGTGGGGCCTATAAAGGCTAGGGGAGTGGTTCAATTCCCACAAATGCTATTGGATGCTATGTGGGGCCAATTCCACATGGAGGGCAATAACAACACTAGTGTGCAAGTTGTGCCTATTAGAAAACATTTTATATATAGCTTGAAAAGAAATTTTCAAGTATGCAACTCAGATTTTCACCTTTAAATGGCCAAAATTTTGAAATTCTAAATCATAGCCCCAAAGGCACATACTAGATTAAGCCTTAACTTACCCCCATCACATTATGTCATGGCACTCTAAGGTCTAACCACTAGGTCCCCACCTCATCATGCATTCTCAAGCTCTTTGCACCATAAATAGGGTAGAAAGACTTCCTTGTCCTAGTGCACAATGCACTAAGGTCACCTAGAAGTGTACTTTAGGCCCCTAAGCACTAGGCAACTTGCATCCAGGGAAGAGGAGCAAATTGCGATTGTCGAGATTGTGTCACTAAATTGCTTACATGGTTTAAGGACATAGCCAAGAGTGCATCAAGACCAAGAAAGCGAGCTAAGAGCTAGCATTTAAGGTCATAGCCAAGAGTGCATCGTCAAGGACAAGAAAGTGAGCTAAGAGCTAGCATCTAAGCTAGTACTTGCCAGATAGCATTGCTAAAAAGGATCAAACCAATTGAGTGACATTAATGTGTCATCTTCTTATAGTTAACTCTCATCTTCTTATGGTTAACTCAAGTGAGTTCCTCACTTCATTTGAAGACTTGTGACTTGCCTTAAATGCGCTACTATTACTTGACTTTGGAAAAAACATAGAGCAACACACAGTTGCCCAATCTAATCCAAGGACTAAGTGATAAAACCTAACACAAGGAAACAAAGCATCAAAAGGCATCATACACAAGCACATTCAAGCTTACATAGATTAATGAGGCCTAGAAACCAAGGGCCATAGATAGTTGCCAAGGCCCACTCAGCTCTTATCTCTTTTGAACTAAACTCAAGTGCCTTTTTACTCATTGTATTGACTAGAATTGTCTAAGTGACTTGCCAAGGATCTACTCCACAAGTTGGGCACGCATTGAGCACCTCTCTTGGCATAAATTCCACAAATCCCACTAGGAAGACTAATCATGCGCCACACACATGATTGGCAAAGAGGAGATCAAGTTGTGTGCAAAGGTATAACCAATGTTGAAAGTATGTGCCAATGCTTTGAATCAAACAAGTGAAATCAACAAACAAGCACTCTTAGACTCAACAAGGGGAACAAAGACAACAAAGCAAACCCATAATAAAAACCTAGAAGGCCATGAAAAATCTAGCAGCTCCAAGAGAGTTGATGTGAGTCTAATAGAGTACACTAGGTCATTAAGGGCCCAAAAATCCATAAGTGCACATAGACTTGTGAGATGAGTAAGGAGTTGCATCTCCTACCAACACCCAACTAGTGCACCATGACACATGCATAATGAAGGAGAGATTCCTCAAACACTTAGACCTCTACCCATTAGACAAAGAGCCGAGCTAGTCAAGGAGGAATGCCTTACACCATAACTAGCCATATGGACAAAGAGCATCAACTTGCAAATTTCCCTAGGGAAATGTTGAAGTCTCTATGTACTTTTTGCAAAATGACTGAAACAGACATCAGTCACTTAAATCACGTAAGTTTAGTACTCTAGTCCCAAGAGTGGCTAGGTAAGAGTGAGAATTCCCTTTGTGCAAATTGATGGACCCAATCCTTGGTAGAATGGAATGTAAAAAGAAATAAGAAATATGAAGAAGCTACTCTTAGACACCTGGGTATTTGAGTCCTCTCATAAGTTGCTCTATGAAATCATGACAAGAGAGATTACTAGACCAAACTCTACATGCTACCAGCACCCTACTTGCAAGATTGGACATAAAGCTAAAAACTAGAGATCACCCAACCAAGATATTGAGGAGGACAACCTTACCCTTGTTGAGAAGTAAGTGCAAGGCTTAAGGATTTTCCCATGTCGAAATTCAAGAACATGGCCTACCAACCTTGAGACCTCTAAGAACCCACTCTTGCTACTCTCAAGCACCTCCTCATTATCAAGACAAGACTGGATGGGATGAGAATGGGAGGATTCCAAGGAGATACTCCCAAAAACACTAAGAGTCCCTTAGAAGGTTTAGAGATGCCACCAAGCCTAATATTAGTCATGTAACTAAGGAAGATGTATTTGATAAGTTGATAATCGTGCAAGCTCAAGCTAATGACATTCTAAAACAATGTCAAAAAAACTAATCCATACCACGCAAGGAAGAGGCAAACTCGCCTCTTATTCACTAAGAGCACATGAATCAAGAAAGGGTTAAAATTAAGCCATGCCATGCAAGGAAGAGATTAACTCGCAAGCTCACCTCTTATTCACTAAGACAACATGAATCAAGAAAATATGATACCCCCATGCTGAATTCAAACTACAAGATATGCTTAAATGGTGGCACCCATAGTTTCAATTCAAACCAAAGTAGTTGATCATCTAATCTTTGAAGAGCTACTAAGTTGTCTTAATTGGTAGTGGTCTAAACTACATCAAATATTGTTTGACTATCACAATGATCTCTTTCTATTTCTCCTACAAATAATATGTTCAAAAAATGAGGCAAGAAAAACACTAAAATGGGAAGCTAATTGATTGTGGGAGCTCCAGGGATTCAAATGGAAGGGCCACTAAATATGAGACTACGTGAAATTCTGAATCAAGGTGTATGGGCATACTAGGTACTAAGAACCTCAAGGAGGATTCCTCAAAAGCACACATAGGACAGCTTGCAATGAGCCGCACACAACCCATGGAAGAGGCCTTTCACACCTAAATCCAAAGACATGTAGTGCTCAACACAAGTATAGACCCACCTAGGAACCCTCATTCTCTAATCCTCAAGGCTGGTTCCATTGGTGTCAATACTTGGCATTTTGATGGCAAATCTACTAGAAAGCAAGAGAACATGCAACACTTTATTCTCTACCATAAAGAGGAAAATACCTTCCCCAAAAGGAAATGGTACAAAAGGCGACAAAAAGCACTCCAATTTGATGGAATCACTATATGTTGAGCTATAATCAGCTTGGAGATATAGCATGCTACTATCATATGGATCAATTATTGTCTACTCCTTAAGCTAACCAAAGGTGCCATGAGCATGTGGATTTGTAGGATGTCAAATTTTAATTTGAAATATCAAAGCTATCCATATTGACCCTAATGACAAGGAACTTATACTACCCACATATTTCAAGGCCAAAGCACATGATCTATGCTCTCATTGATATATGAGTAGACTACAATATCCTAACCCATGATGCATGGGCTGAGATCATATGCCAAATCTTGTACCCACAAATGATACAATCCATCCTTATAGAGGACCCTCTTATCCCCTCCTAGGTAAGTACAAAATTCTCATAATGATTGTTGATATTGAGAGCATATCAACCATATTTTACATGTTGCCCAATCATGAGAATGCATAGAAAATACTCTTGACCTTACCATGCATCGAGATAATTATAACTTTCAATAAAGGCGATCTTTCCTACTCCCAAGGAAAGAGAAAGGGATCAACCTTCAAATCCAACACAAACCCTAGCAAGGAGAGTAAGGAAGTGTTCAAAAGTGGCTCAAAGCATAAGGAGAAAAACAAGAACTAGTTAGTGCAACTCCTAATCCAAATAGCACAAATAGTACTCCTAAGAGCACAAAAACAACCTCCAAGGCAGTCCCAACCAACCACTGAAGAGCTCCAAGTTACTAAAGGAGAAGATCTAGAGCACACCACAAGCATTGATAGAGCTAGCACCAAGCAATGATGGGTTCTCAAAGCTCTCCTATGTGCTCAAGGGCACTATGTGGAAGATCATCAATTATTGTTATCTAAACCACCTACATGACTATCTCCCCACTGACTAATACTAAGGCTCCAATGCACTCATAAATAAAGAGGACTAATCCTAGACAAAATCTTATCACTAAATCTCAACCAACAATAGAATCAAGGCCATCTGAGCTAGTTAATGTAAAACAAGTTCTCTATTTTGTTAGAAGAAGACTGTAAGGCCTACTATGTTCAAACTGCAATTAGCTAAAGTAGTTGCCAACTCAAAAGAGAAACCAACTATGCTTGAAAAGCCATCTTTGCAAAGGGAAAATGCCTCAAATGACCATGACATCTAGGCAATCCTAGTCAATCTCTAAAGAGCTGACCCTCATCTATCAAAGAAAAGCCATAGAGCCCACAACTCGCATGGCTCAATAGACAAAATCTACTGCTGACCCATTGGTAACACCCAAAGCTTCAAAGGGACCATCTCTGCAAGTGAAAGAGCCGAAATTCTTGAATAGTAGCAATGTTGCTCAGTCCAATCTAGATAAACCAAACACAAAGATTGTGAATGAATTAATTGTTGACACAAGTAATAGCGCATGATAGTTGCTAGTCCAATTGAGCACCCTAATTCTCCCAATTCCAAACCTTCTTCACCTATAAAGATAAAGGAAATGTGATATAGCAACAACCTTTTGTTATTGCTAAAACCACACATTGAACCTAAGAGGAAAAGCCCAAAACCAATAGACATAGAGTAGGAGAAGGCAAGAGGCACTCTCCCATGTTCTCTAAAGAAAATCGAGCCCCATAATACTTTTGACAAATCCTAGGATCCCTCTTAACAATTTCCCATAGTTGCTTATGCAACAACGTTCATTGATCCTATAATTACCACTTGCCAATCCAAGGTAGAACTCAAATAGTCCCCCCCCCCCCCCGGCTGCGTAACAAAAACATCAACTTGGCTAGGAACAAATTCATAAGACATCAATAAAATGGAATACAAGCATTGATGTCAAAGGTGTCCTCGATATAGTGCTTGTAAAGAAGTGCTTTTCTCACCTAAACATCTAGCAAACCTAAATCCTAAATTGGAAATGGCAAAAGAGAATGTGCAAAGGAAGGAATGATCAATGAATTGATAGGTAACCATTTCCCTAGGATGAGGGTGTTATTTGGATGTCATATGGGTTGTTATTTGAGTACCATTCTAATCCAATGAGGAAGAAGGTAATAAGAGACCCTGCCAAATCAAAATAGAATAGTTCTTTCTTACAAAGAGGAGCTACTAAAAGAGGTGGTGAGACCAACTGTAGAGAAAAAAGTCCAAAAATAGGATTGTGTAAATATGGAAACTTTTTAGTGTTCCAACAAGGCAACCATAGTTCTAGCCATCATAGCATTGTAGGTCTAAAAGAAAGTGGACACAACTCTATTTTGTTGAGAAAGAGCAGTGACTAGGGGCCATTAAGGGAATAAAACAGGATGCCATTAAAATCACCTAGGACAAGGATAAGGGTATTCTTGTGTGTGTGTGTGTGTGTGTGTGTGTGTGTGTGTGTGTGTGTGTGTGTGTGTGTGTGTGTGTGTGTGTGTGTGTGTGTGTGTGTGTGTGTGTGTGTGTGTGTGTGTGTGTGTGCGTGCGTGCGTGCGTGCGTGCGTGCGTGCGTGCGTGCGTGCGTGCGTGCGTGCGTGCGTGCGTGCGTGCGTGCGTGCGTGCGTGTGTAGAGAGAGAGAGACGCGTGCATGCGTAGAGAGAGAGAGAGAGAGAGAGAGAGAGAGAGAGAGAGAGACCAAGAAAAAGAAAGGAGTAGAAGCCAAAGTGATCTACCCTATCCATGTAAGAGAAAATTGTGGGTGTTGTAGAGAAAATTGTGTGTGTGTTGGACAAGAACTACTATGATCAAGAGCAATGGATCATGGTAATGTCTCCAAGTGTAGAGTTGGTCATCAAGTTTGAGATCTAGCAAATATGGTTGCGGTGCCATTGATTGAGGCAAGGCTCTACATGGCAGAAGTAAATCTTGGTTGAAGTGCAATTGGCATCATACATCTATATATTTATGGGCAATGAAACACATTTATGAGTTGTTGATTGCAATTGGATCATATGCAAGTAGAATTTTTAATCATAAAAGTGATTTGACTATAGGGTCATAATGGATATCATGAACTTTCAGACGATACCCCTATGCATTGCATTATTTCATCATCTTTGTACTAGGGCACTTGGGCAAGTGAACAAAGTCCCCATGAGGGACACTGTCCAAGTGGCACCTACTGCATGAGCATTCTTTAGCATGTAGCATACTATGCATCCCATTGTGCAAAGCACCACTAGATAGATCCTAAGTTGTTTCTATTGATATATTACACCACTATCCTTCTTCACATGATACTTCTTCACCTTTCCCTTGACATCAACATCCTCGAGTGGTTGGGTATGCTTGTACTGTTTTGTGATGTCTTGGGTGTACCATCCCTACTGCCATCTTCTAGGTCACTATTACTTGACCACCACCCCTAAAATTCTCTTCCCACCCAAAAAAAAAAAGTTCAATGTGGTTCCATCCACCTTTGTGGGGCTTGTTAGGCCACTAGGAAGTCGACTACAAACCATTTCTTGCAAAAGTACTTTGAGAGAGGGAATCTAGCACTTTCAAATAACTTGGATAAACTTATTGTTTTGATGCAACAATTTCTAGCACTAAGTCTCGAGTCAAGGATAAGGAAATGGAGCATGCATATTGTTTCATAGAAGGTAAGGAATCTAATGCGCCATACATGACATTTGAGAAGGAACATCCCTCATAAAGTCCATGATCCCAATTCTTGGATCACACAATATGGATGGTAATGAGTCCTTTTTGGCTAAAGAGATGAAGATTCATAAGAACTTCATAGTTTCAAAAGGTAGCCATGGCCATCATACAAACTTTGGAGGACCTCATGCTATCCGTGACCTATGAAATGGGAGCAAAAGGGACTTCAATGTGAGAATTGCATTGTTTTATAGGAAGGCATAAACCATACAATTCTTCTCCTTGACATAATAAGCTTTGTATATGTTGGATTTTCCATTTGTATTTGACTAGATTAACTTTATGGGAAGGTCAATACCATGTGTATTATATTAAGTGCCTTTAAGATCTAGATGTATATAAGCCATTAGATCTAAAGAGTGGCTCTCTTGATGCATAAACCTTGAAAGAGGATTCCCATTCCATGAGCAACTATGAACAACCATAACCAAAGAATGAACAATTGTATATCTAAACACATCAACAAAATGGACCTAAAAGTGGATTCTCATTAATTAATGTCAAACAAATAAACTCAAAAGTAAGCCATGATTGTAGCACCTTTGTGAGACTAAAGTAACAATTAAATTCAAAATCATATACATTTAGGTGAAATATTCCCCTTAGCTATACATGCCCCTTTGGCTAGAAATAATTTATTCTTGAAGAAAAAAGCTAGATTATATTAGTATGATTAAAATAAGACATAAAATGCATGTCCCATTATAGCTTTGATGTAGAGGAAAAGTAGCTTGCACATTCACATCCTTCAGTCAATAAGGAGAAAATCGCATCCTAGATCATTATTGTTCCCCTATACCAAAGCATCACAATCTCTCATGTCATTACCAAGTTCGCATGATAGCGATGGCTCAACAATGACTTGAATAGCTCCATATTTTTGTCAAAGCTTGCTAGTGCATAAACTCATGCATAACTTCATCCAAGTTTGAAACTTGCAAGAAAATGTAGTGCATGTGCTCGTATAGAAGATACATTGCATGTCTTGCTTCTTTTTTGCTTCCTTTTGTTTGAAAATTTAGACTAGAGAATCTCGAAAACTCTGATATTATCACTACGTAATCCACACCTACTACTCAAGATCCCTCTATGCTCATATGAAACATGCTTGAAACATGTGAGACTTAATGCAAATGTTAATTTCTTCTCTCACAACAAAGAAAACAATAGCATCTTTCTCTAAATTGTTTCTAAACTCCTTCATGAGTTTAGAAGGCCAATAAATAGCTTTTCCACTTCCATACTTAGGCCTAAAAGAGCTTATCCCTCTCTCAAAAGGATGTCACCCCAATAATGCATACGAGCTCACATGGGACACCATATCTATCTTTAATAAGAACTCCAACCTCTCCAATTCTTCCACCTCTTTTAAAGATAGGTAAAAAGTGATATAAAC
This sequence comes from Lygodium microphyllum, assembly GCF_053477565.2. Taxonomy (NCBI): domain Eukaryota; kingdom Viridiplantae; phylum Streptophyta; class Polypodiopsida; order Schizaeales; family Lygodiaceae; genus Lygodium; species Lygodium microphyllum. Next base: position 118,893,049 of record NC_141158.1, read on the forward strand.
AACATATGAAGGCAATCCAAATTATAACGATGCAAATGGCTAGTACAATGACTCGAGTCCACCATACCTAAAAAGCAATCATATGTGCAAACTATGTCATCTCTTAGGGGAGTCAATATATACACATATCACGTGGATTCAACATAAGGGATTTTTCAAATACCATTTATACATATTATTTCTATATAGAAGGGTGCCACATAAAGATTTAATAGAAAACTGTGCATTTTACTAAAGGAAAATTCATAGACAAGGGTATTTACAAATAAGCATTGAACACATGTGATATAGCAAGTATACATATAGTAAAAAACCCCAGGCGTAATCTTTTGATATATGTCCATCATATTTATGCTTCATGCCAATCATCGAAGGGAAGTTCCCAACATGTGGCAACTCAAATGCAATATGGCCTTCGAAGGTTAAAAGGACTTCATCAACAACCATTACTTTCTCTACGCTTTGAAATAAAAAATGAAGGCTATTTCCTTTTGGTTGAAAATAGATTAGATCAAAGACACTCAAGAAAGCTACTGAAGATGCCCCTTCCTAAATAATATCTTTATTTTTCTACCCACTAGCATCCTGCTCATCATGCAATGACTATAATGTTGATAGACTCCCATTGTATTTTATAGAAATGTATGCTCTCTACATCAAGAACATATAATTTTAACCATCCTCTAGGGTCATTAGTTCAAACTTCACACTATGAGCTCCTAATGTTGCATGATCAAAGAACATGGAACTCAAGATATTTCGAAATGTTCAAGGATTGCATGTCTTCCAAGTTCAAAAGATTTGTTACTAGAGTACCACTTCATGGATAGGATCTTTCTTTTTTTTCCCATGATCCTCCTCATCAATGATCGCAACATTAATAGGGTCCAATTATATTTTGTAGAATTGTATTCTCTCTACATCAAGAACAAGTAATTTAATTCATCCTCTAGAGTCATTAGTTCTAACTTCACACTCTTAGCTCCTACTATTGCATGATGAAAGAAAATGAGACTCTATATATTTCAAAGTGGTCAAGGGTTTCACGTCTCCCAACTTCAGTAGATCAGTTACTATTATAGATGGCAATCTTGGTACCAATAGAAGGGCTATATATAGTTATACACTTATGATCTACTTCCAATGCAATGAAGGTTAGATTTTTGAGAATGGAAATAGCAAGATTACAAAACTATGGAGCACAGAGGGAGCATATTAATAATATACTACAAGGGGAAAAATAGAATAAAGTAGGGGGTAAAGAAACTAGAAAGTTTGTATAATGGAAAAAGTAATCATTGTATACAGAGAGTGAAGTAGACCAAACCAAATTCACATGAAAATAGAGGACATAGCCTTTCAATGATATTCTATAAGAGACCTTGATTTGTAGCATGTTTTGCATTTTTTATGTGTTTTAAGTCACGACTAAAAAGTATCCCGACATCGAACAAAAAATCTCTTATGCACATCAGATGAAAGTATGATTTGGTTTGTTGAATGTGGCAATGAGGAAGAAAAAAAATGGGTGGAATAAAATGAAAATTTACTATTTTTGCACAGAGTTTATTGAGTCACCTCCCATATTCTTTCATGGAATAATGATCATAACTCTCTTTTGCAATAACACCCACAAAGAGAGAGAGAGAGAGAGAGAGAGAGAGAGAGAGAGAGAGAGAGAGAGAGAGAGAGAGAGAGAGAGAGAGAGAGAGAGAGAGAGAGAGAGAGAGAGAGAGAGAGAGAGAGAGAGAGAGAGAGAGAGAGATCTTGCCTCTCTTGCCTACAATCTTGTTGTGATCAAATTTTTTAAAGCAAGAGTAGTGCACATTACTAAAAGTAGCACTTATCAATGAAAATAGGAGCATCATGTGGTTGAAATAGGCCACATTGGCATGGGCGATACTGGTGGGGTTTTTGGGTTCAACATTCTTAGAGCCATTCTACATCATCAGTCACATGTAGGTACTCCTCGATGTATCATTCATCTCATACACCATCTCAATGAGATCTAGCTGTTGAGGTAAGTAGTGTGCCTTAGGTTTAAGGGTTAGAACATAAATCTCTTATTTCTATAAGTTTCCTACACGAACACAATGTAATTAGAACTTATCTTGAGTAAGCCCAAAAAGAAAGTTAGAATTCATTGTTCCTTCCTCTCTTACTCATGTAAGTAGCCTGTGCTAGTAGGATGTACTTAGAACATACATTGAGTAAGCCATCTTCTTTGTTCTAACCCTTGTGCAAGCCTTATCATTTGAGACCATGGGATAACTTCACTCCATTTTGTAAGCCTCCAATATTAACCATTTTTACAAGCTACATTATAAACATCTATGGGAAATATAAACATTTATGGTTTGTGAGATCATTTTTACAAACCTCTATCATTGACCATTTTTACAAGCTGCATTATAAACATCTATGGTCAATATAAACATTTATGGTAGTAAGACTCTCCTCCATTGTTGACCATTTTTACAAGCCTTAACATTGTGTGTCAATGTGTAGTGGCGATCAACCGCCAAGACCCACGGACTGCTTATTGCTTCAAGCGTTCCAAGCCGAGCACTAATGGCTACCTCTCACATAGTTGACGCGATATCCATCTCTACGAGTGTATTGAGCTTACCTCCATGCCCGATCGAGTTACCTCCTCTCCTAAGCACTCCCGTAGCTCCATGACCCAAGTGCAAGCTTCAAGCAAGCTCCATCCTCAAGCTCCACGCTCCAAGCTCCATTGTGGTGAGCAAGACAAGAGAAGGGAATAGAAGAGAATAAGAGAGGAGAAGATGGAGAGCTTCTCCTCCACACAGTCCCTCACCCTCACACACTCACTCCCTCATACTCTCACACTCTCTCTCTCAAGCACAAGCTCAAGCAAGCAAGAACAAGAAGAAAAGAAGAGAGCTACTTTTGGCCACACACAAGCATGAGCTTCTCATTCACTTTTCAACTTTATATACAAAACTCTAAATCCCTTTTGGGCAGTCATCCCCTTATCCCCTTTTTTACATGGTCGTTAGGCCCTTTTTCACATTGTCCTCCTATCTTCCTAGCTTCTTTTTCACCACCCATCTACCTTTACAATTTGCACGCACAAAGTAGCTAGCATCGGCACATCCTACTTTATATGTGCAACCATATGTAGGAGACTTCAAGCAAAGTAAGACATGCATGCTACAATGCATTGCCCAAGAGTGTCACCGCATATGTGATGCAAGTATGTACTGTAAGAGTCTTCGTGATCTCTCTAGAACATGTATCGATATAGGCTCTTTGTTCAATCACTTCAAATTACCTTATGACCTTAACAATTTATCCCACTTGACGTTTTCTCTTAACCATATGGCCTATTTATTGTAGACATAACCTTCATCTCTTACTCCTTAACATGCCCATAATAGGCCATGCTACATGGCCTACTTAGAACACTCATATGCCTAACTAATTTAACAAAATATTTCATTTACTTGCAAAGACAAAAATCATTTGCTCATTTGTTTGCAACTTATATGAGCTCTTAGATTCCTTTCAACGTTTTAATCTTGCGAGATTATTATACAATGTGTTATCGTGATTTTCAATTGACATTGGAGTTGTGTTATCTTGGTTTGTGTTGATGTTAGGGTTTTCACTATGAGTTAATCACCATGCTAAGATAGATTAGAATTGTCATTCCATGACATGAAGCTAGCTATAAATGTTTTAGTTGTATAGGCTACTTTGAGGATGGGAGTGCTGCAATGGGTGGGATTAGGTGGAGAGTTGATATGCATCATAGTTGTGTAGGCATGATGGGGATTTTCTCATTTGAGAAGACAAAGACTAAATTTGATGGTGATGGAGGTGGTCAGTGTTGTTTTCATTGGGTTTCACATTTTCTTTTTCCTCATGATTGGGTGCCTAACAATGTGATGTTCTTACATTTCCTAAAGTTCACAACTATAAAGACGACTCTTTACTCTGTGTAGACATAAAACTAGATTAACAAAGGCAACTCTCTACATAAGTAAAAATTTGCATCAATAATCACTACTAGAAGATAGTATTCTATGCCTGATATGGGTCACCAATGTTAGTGACAATTCATTCCCTTTCATGTTAGGCTTTCTTATTATATGAAGGCTATATATTTTCAAAAGAGTTTATTTTGTGCTAGCCAAACCTTCGCTTTATTTAGAGAAATTCAATGTTTATGCATGATTGCAATCAACAAACATGGGAGATCTCTACTCGTGACATCTCTTGGTTGTCGACCTCAACTATCACATTCCCGCATAATAAGCCTTTTCTTCTTGCTTTCATGACCTCCATGTGACCTCTTCTTGTGGCTCAATCCTTGAATATTAGTATTGTACAAAGTAGCTAGCACTAGTGCTTGCAGACAACTTTGAGTATACAATCATTACCATCAATGCGATGGTAGTGACATAAACATAACCTATTGTCAAGTTATAATCCTCACTGTGAGAATACACAAGATTCAAGGTATTTCAATCAATTCAGAATCTAAACTATATTTAGCTTATAGGGTGCATCAACTTCCACCATTGATAGCTTGCATAAGTCAAAAACAAGCCTTGCTTATGTACTTAAAATCCTCTGAGTTCATTACTGAAGTTCATGCCTATAGTAGTAAAATGTAATGTTTCTTATTTTAACTTGTCCAATGTGCTATTACCTTAGTCCTCAGTATGCTCATGCCATCTCACTTCACAAAGTCCACCTGTCCCCTAAAAATAGTGTGTGATGACAGGTGTTATTTTGCTTTATCTTTATCATGTAGAAAACTAAAAATGTTGGGGGTAAATGCACTTGTGCCTAAGCCACCCTTTTACTTCACATATCATGACCACACATGTGTACCCTACAGGTGTGGTGAGCACCCATCGCTGTCACTTTATTCTTTATTCTTTCAATTATTTTTGAATAAGGGAAGGCCAGTCACACATTGTGATTATTAGAGTTCCCACATCCTGTGCCTCTCTCTTACTCCATCCTCCACAGCTCACATCTCTCTTGCTTCCACTTGTTCATGCTTCCACTCGGCTTCTCCCTTTAATTGGTATTAGACCCAACCACTCAAGGAGCTTCTTCACCATTCACTTCAACCCGAATTCGAATACCTTCAATTCAATTTCATGGCAACCATGGCTTCAATACCCCAAGGTATGCATTGACTTCAATCATCTCCCGATTTGCTTCCCCTTGCTTCAACTTGTTACGAAGGTTCTACAAGTCCTTTCCAACCTTGTGAAGTGAGCCTTGAGCTCAACCAATACACACAGTGCGTAGCTATAGTAGGTAGCATGAATTATGCCTATTGTGCTACCCTATTTCTATGTCAGTGTGCACTTGTGCCCCAACTCTTGAACATTCTCTACCTGGACAACATTTGGCAACACCCAAGCATTATCATTTACTCTCAAGTATCATCTATGAGCTCCCCAACCTCTATCATTCCTATTATATACTAAACCTATTGTACATAGGTCTAGGATAGTTCTATCTCAAGGTCTAGAGCTCACTCATGTTTCTACTAATCCCCATATGCACATGTATTGATGTTGGATCACTTTTGGATGTTTTGACGTGCCTTTGGGATGTATTTGAGCTTGAATTAGCTTAGCTTGGACAAGGTATTTACTAGTTTATAGTAGTTGGATAGTGAGCTTTTAAATTGGAAAGGTTATATGATGTGACTTGATGATATTCGTGTATGCCACTTGGATGTATTGATATCTAGCATTGCTACTTGGACTCAGATATCATTATGGGTTGCTTTACCACTCAAAATTGAGATATATTAGATGCTTTGGAGCTTTGGCCTTATGCTTCAATGATTGACATTATGAGTTTAAAAACTTGAGTTTTATGCTCCCAGATGCATCAAGTGATGTCTATGGGAATTTGGATGTCATGTATTTGATGTCTTGAGCTTTCATTGCTCATTTGGCATCGAATTTGCTTCAGTGGGAGTTACTTTCTATTGGCATTAGAGCTTTGGGTTTTCTCTATGCAATTGAGCTTGGCTTATTAAGACAATGGGATGCTTGCCTTATGTATTTACTCTCTTAGATATTCTTGGATGCAATTACACATATTAGTGGGCTGATTTGACTTACATGCTTTGGACACCAATGTTTACCTCTATCAACAAGATTCAATTATGTATACATGCTTCTTGGTTATTGAGCTTCATCACTCTTTGCTTAGTCAATTTTGCATTCGATGGATCTCTGCACTTGATCTTGAGATCTCTTGCATTCATGATGTATATGCCTCTAGGATGTATTGATTATTGACTCTCTTGAGTTTATGATAGATTTTAGTACTTGTTGTATATCTTTTCACTACTAGTTTCTCTTATATATTCCAAATTTTACTCGATTATTTTCCTAGCAATAGGAGCTTGTCTTTTCTTTATCAATTATCCATAATTGGTTCTTGTCATATTGCTACATTTATTATTGTTGCGAAGCGGAACATGTGGCAAATCTAAAAAATTAAATCTCAATCATAAACAAAGAATTTAGTGGAAAAATCTAATAAATCAAACATCTCAACTATTAAATACAAACAACATTATAATACATAAGAAGATTTGAATAACTCAATAGATTGAGAAAGACGAAAAAAAATACACGATTGGGCCCAACCTCCCCCATGGCAAAAGCCATGGTTTGTCATCCTTAATTATATATTATAGTTTTACATAGATATTTGCATTCATATCTTACATATAATTACAAAGAAAGTATAAATATCAATTGAAATATAGAGTTTTAAGAGTCAAGAGGTATCATGTACATGCTACAGTTGCTGCAAAAAATTATGTGCTTCGAATCTTGACGTTTTGATATTACCATCGCCTCCGAAGTGTACCCAAACCCCCAAAACGACTCTTGAAGCTTTGAATTCCGATTCCAGATAAGGGAGAAATGAAAAGGCTAAGTTTTCACCCTGTTCTCCTGTTTTTCGCGCGATCCTGTTGCTTTTATAAAGAAAGCTAGAAACGACTTCTAAACTTAACCACATTAAGAAAATAATAATTATTCCATAAAGAAAGCTTATTTCAATAAAAGCGTATCTTAAATCTCATATTCTAAAATAATCTATATTTAAAAATAAATAAATTAATAGTACTAAGGGCAATGATCTAATTATTACTAAAGAAGTTTAAACTTATAACTTACAAATCGAGTAATAATTTTAATAATAAAATTTACGCTTAGACTTATGTTAACGCCCAATGCTACCCAGAGCCACCGCTACCTGCTCTACACATCAACTGAAGCATTCACAATTGTTTATAAATAAAATAAATAAACAATAGTGAATACCTACTAGCAGTCTTCAGCTACAAAATAAATAAATATGTTGGAACTCTGTCCTAACCTTAATTTAATACAATTGTACTCTAAACTCATAAACATCCATTAATTTAAATATGTATTTTGTAGAATCACCCGCTGTGGAGTCACCACATGCACATTAAATTAACAGGACACCCGAAAAGGACAAGCATCCCTGTCAACTTCTCGCACAAGGAATCCACCTTGTGTACGAGCCCCGACAAAAAAATATAGTTTTATAGAATCCACCGCAAAACCTCACGGAATCCCCCTAATTGAGTGCTATTATTTAGCAAGCTCTTCATTTGGAGCTTTTTAAGTACTTCTTGAAGCTTTTTGGTTCATCACTTGGATTTTTTTGGTTATTTTATGGAGCTTTTTGTTTGATTATATTATCGCTTTGAATTTAATTATTTTGCAATTGCAAACTAATTAGATCAATTATATTAGGATGTTGAATTGCAAACTAATCGCAAACTATTGAATGCTTTGATCTGTAACAAAAAATAGGTATGCAACTACTTCTAAAGCATGAAGTTTTAGCATAATTTTATAAGTTTATGAAGTAATCCCAATTTAAGTGAGATCCAAAATCCATAGAGTCATACATAATTCCCGAGCATCATCAAGCCCCATGGCATGCACTACCAATACAAGGCATCATATTAAAAATAATGCAACCACAAATCATGTGAAATCATCATCGTCACTAGGATGAACAGATGGCGGTCGGCATGCCACATCAACCAAGCACTGGTTGTAGATGCTAAAATCACCCTCAAGGCACATGCAAAAACGATGCATCTCTGTGCATGCTCTACCAAGGCTGCCACAACCTGAAAAAATATCCAGCACATAGTCGAGATCCTCTGTGAACGTAGCAAGGAGCCACCTACAAAAGAAACCATTTAGTAACATCCATAACAAAAGCATGACATATCTCAATGCAAAGTATAAACCAGTCTAAGAGTGTATAACGCACCTATAAAAAACTAGTGATCTTTCTGCACCCCCTCAAACCTCTACACCATCCACATAAGTGTGCTCAAATGATGTGCCCTGGAGGTCTGTCTCGAAGAGGAAGCTACGAAAGGCAGGAAACCTGTATGGGCTAACCCTCTCGCCAGCCTCTCTATCATATGAAGGGACATGCATCCCTCAATAAAATAAGCTAATAGTAAGGTCCATGACCTAGCAATGCAAAATCATCTTGTTAGCTACTTAAACTTTTATTTTAAAAAGCTACAAGTTTGTCTTCAACACACTTACCTCCTCTCGAGTATCAGGGTGTCTATATCCACCCTCACACACGAGAGTCCATGTGCGATGGAGGTTCAATCCAATGGCATGAGCTCCTCTAAGCACTTTTCCAACGTGTTGTGCAAGTCCCAAAGTCATCAAGAACCCCTCATCTGCCAAGAATCTATGGGCTAGGTCCATGACACCTTTGACAAGTGCACTAGAAAATGTATTCCATTCTGAAATCCCTTTCAAATGTAAAGATGTATAAGACCATGCAATATCACATGAGTTTATAAACTAAACTAATGCAAGCACATATACCTTCTGCCTCAAGGCCAACAACAAGCAAAGATGTAGGAAAATCTGCAAACAACAACTTAGCAACCTCATATGATGGGACACCATTACACTGGTAAGAGTTGATGGTATTTCCCTCCATGAAGCGCTTAATGCTAAAATTGAAAACACAATAACAAAGCATAAGTAACCATTACAATAGATGTGTATATAGAGAATGGTGATAAAATATACCCATCCAATGCAAAATCGTCGATCGATGTCACGTCTACCAACAAAGCATCTACGATAGTTTGGTATTGAAATCCTATCATCAAAATAAAGTTTACTTACAAATGTTGATGTTGGCTAAATGTTAAGACTCAGAATGTAAAGCTAGAAATCTACATACCTGTCTTGTGTATAGCGGGACGTCTACAAGACTCTTGTATAGGCTCTGATGACTGAGTCATGAATGACATAGCCCAAGAAGGTGTAGTACGTTGCAAAGATCTCTCAAAGTGACCCTTACTTTTTTGTTTTCTTTTCAAATGCTATGCATGTCAAAACCATCTTTTTTGCCTAAAGTTGTAAAGAAAAATAGGAAGGAAAGCAAATTATTTAGTGTTTAATGTTTAGATTTTATATTATCTTCAAAAATATATAAAAAGTACTTTTAACATGACTCCAATAATCCAAAAAATGATACTTGATTCACCTTCTAATTCTTCATCCAATGAAACAACTTTCTCTTTGTGTTTAGACCTTCACTTTGTTGTACCAACCTCATTTGATTCATTTATATTACCTACGCAATATAAAGACAACAAAATAATACTTTAGTAAATTGACTTGTCAAATGAAAATCCTAAATTCTATCATTCATGCAAATTGGCTTACCCTTGCTATGCTTCAATGCATCATCTATCGTGAAGATATTCTTTCGTTTTTCCATGGACTTTTTCTTCATTGTAGTATCAACAGTTGCATCACTAATGGCACCTAAGTAGTGTGAAGTCAACACAATATAATATCATATTCATGCAAATTAGAAACAAGGCTACTTGGATCAAACTAAAAATTTGCATTCCATCCAATATACCCTTTGCCATGCTACCACCACAAGTCGCCTTTATCCCCACAACATGAGGGACCATGTCTATTGTATTGGACATTTCTAATTTGCAAAAACAACAAAGTTAAGAAAACACAAAAGTCTAAAAAGTTATGATAAGTTTCATGTTAAAAAAATACATTTTTAGAAAGTACCATTTCCTTCATCCTCTTCTTTGTGCATAGAAATTACTCTATTTTGTTCCAGAAATCCTGCATATAAGGCAAGTATTACTAAAACAAATAGCTAAGAGCAAGAGTTACCACATATTTACTATGTTTGGCTCTCAAAGTACTTACTCTCTCTTAATTCAATCTCTTGCCGTGGAATGTCATCCAATGGATAGTCTATCCACCATGGACAAATACGCATTTCCCATTCCGACAGACCCCTCTCAAGCAGTGCTTTTGAGAACATACAATTTTCACATCCCAAGTCCATCCACTCCTCCACTAGAGGAGGGAGGCTTTCTAACACTCCACTTTCCTGTAGACTACGCAACCATCTTTTCCAAAAACATAAGAACAAACAACAAAAGCACTCTTAAGTTAGAATACATTTGTACATATTGTATTTAGAAAATATGGTTTCTTTATACTAGAAATACATGTATACCACCCTCTTGCTTGATTGTGTGAGCTCTGGAACCTTCTCAGAGTCTCCAACATTCTTCATTTCACAAAAAATATTTGCAAATGCCTTTAAAATATGTAAACGTCTTTGGCCTTTTAAAAAAACATCAAAGCCTCCTGGAATCTCAGTGCCATCAACTTGTAAGCTCCTGATCAATAAGGAGCATTCTCCAATCATATGAAACCAATACACCTCTTGCTTCATGTAGCTACGAAATCTCCTTACATCCGCAAAGTGTGACACAGTGGAGTCCTTTGCCTTTGTGACAATCATGAGAAGTAAAATCTCCCTTTTTCTAATATATTGGTTATTGAACAAAACATAACTTCAATATTGTTGAACCAAATTATGTTCAATTCCAAAAAATAAGAGAACATTAGTCCATGAGGTAAACATACCTCTCCGCAGCAATATTAGCACTACAAATGGCATACAATTTGTCCTTGGTAATAGCCATCATGTTCTTTTCATCCCAATTCAATGCAAACAAAATAGAAAAGAAATCCTCTCCATGCGCAGGATTAGCTATTCCAAGGTACTTGTATCCTTTGTCCCTCAATTTATCTTGCTCTTTGTTTATGAATTGTTTTCTTTTTGCCTCATAATTTGCCTCTGGCAATGCAAGCTCCTTGAGACGGGCCTCCTCTTTGAGTATGGCAGAGTTATAGTCATCCTAAATAGAAAAACCAATACACTATTCTTAGTTATGGTTAAATTCAAGATACCACAATTTGTTATGCTGAAAACTAAAATACTATACCAAACTTTTTACCTTCCACACCAAAAGCGATATTAGCAAACATGGGTTCTTGCACCATGGATCATTGCCATGGTTACTTTTTCCCTCAATTTCATACTCTACTTCAGCCCACCGTCTTTGAGAAGGGCTCATCCTTTCCAAAATGCTTTGTTTATCAACGATGCCAAACTTTTGGAACATGAAAATTTCACGGCCTAGGTTGGGTTTGACATGTGCTCTTGTTACACTACAACATTGAAAATTGTCTTTAAATTTTAAGATTCACACATAAATAAAACCTATTCACATTCACATAACTAATAAATGAAACCTATTGGCATTCAAAGGTAAATGAAACCTATTGGTATAAATAAAATATATTGACATTCACACATAAATTATCTTTATATTTTGAGATTCACATATAAATAAAAACTATTGGCAATATTCACACACAATTGATGATCTATTAACCCATTTGAAAAAGTTAATAGTGATAAGTATACTTATGCATTTGATGTATCCAATGCTAGCAATAGTTCTCCTTCTTTCTTCTTCTCCACTTGAATGAATTGACATAGAACTCTAACATGTCGTGAAATATCTTCATTATAAACTACATACATCAAATAATAAAATAAATAATTAGTCAAAGAAGGAAGTATCATCACAATAAACAAGAGAAAGCAAGACAATGCATAGTTACCTTCCTTTATCCTCTTCATCCATGTCTTCAACCTATGATTACCGTCCCATACCAAAAACTTGCGCCCTCTTAAATCAGCCCACTCATTAGTCAATTCATCTTCAAACCTTTGGTTAACTTCTCTCCAAAGAGGGCCCCACTCTTCCAAATTTTGGGGAGATACATCCATTAGCTCACCAGTGGGCCTTCTCAAAGAAACCAAAAATTTCCCCATTGTTTCCATATACGAAGCATTATCGAAAGATGAAATCAACCATGTAGCAGAACTAGATGCAAGCCTTATAGCCTCATAGGGCACAAGTCTACACAAAGGGATAGGAGGAGGAGAAGTAGACCTCGTTACAAAAAATGAGGCCAACACATCTGACATAAGCCCAAACTTTACATTCTCTCCAATGTGTCTATCAGGCTCACTGACCTCTTTCTTTTCTTCATTAGCAACATCCTCATTCACCTCTTCATTTTCCTCATGTAAAGTTTGCAAATCTAAAGACCTCCCCTGTGTTGTTTCACCACACTCCGTGGTGGTAGTGTGGATGCTCATAGGATCAGCGTGAATGTCATTGCTTACTTCATCCATGCTATCCTCAAGCGCTTCATCATCAATGAAAGGACATTTTTTCCTTGGTTTTACACCCTTGTTATTTGGAGATTCAGAGAATGCACGGGAGGATGCTTCTTGATCGATACTTACTAATCTATTGCATAGACCGGATCTTAACCTTGTAATTGGAGTATCTACAAAAATAATTTGAAAATAGAATATAACATTTATATGGAACTTTAAAAGAGTTTCTTAACCATTAAGAATAGAATATGTAAATTTAAAAGAGTGATTGAATGACTTACTTGGACGGCCCCTTTTGCTTTGACCTCTCCTACCACCACCACGCTGACCTCTAGCCATGCTCAGAAGCACTAAAACAAACCACAAATCATTTTAAAAATGAAGACAACTCAACTAAATCACATGTTCTATTAATTAATCTCCACCAAAATATGACCATTTGATGCAGACAACACACTTTAATATCATTTGTTATGTGGTTTTAATAAATGTATTAAATTTTCTTAATCATTTGAACCTCCTGACCACATTTTCACCCCCGCATCCCCAAAGGGGGGATACTCCCAACCCCTTGTTCCTGTCTGAATTGACGCAGACAATGCTGAGTGTTTGACAATTCCCAATCCAAAAAAATCAAATCATGTCACACTTATTTCTTTAGGATGATTTGCGTATGATTTAAAAATAGTTTAATTTTTCATGCCTTGGACTCACGCAGTTTACACCCAGTCTATATGGAGGGGGGTGTAGGGGGGGCATCAGCCCCCCCTACTACTGTCGCCAGGGGGTTCCAAGGGGGGCCGACGACAGCCATGAGGCCCCCCTTGGCGGGGGTTCGGGGGCAGTGCCCCCGAAGCCAAAAATTGTAGGTAACTTGGCTATAGAAGAGGTTTAAGGGGCGGTTTAGGGAGGAGCAGTGGTTTAAGGATGAGGGGCTAAGAGAGGAGTGGTTTAGGGAGCAGGGACTGAAAAGGGAGTGGTTTAAGGAGGAGGGGCTGAGAGGGGGGCGACTGTGCACTACCTGCCCCATTTCATAAGGTACCCCACCCCCCCACCAGGTCATTTGCGTTGATGCAGACACCGGGTGGGTACTGAGGGTTCCCCCTCCTCACCTTCTCCCTCTCCTCCTTCTCCCTCCAAAGGGGGCTACGCCCAACCCCCGAGAGTTGTCTGCGTTGGCGCAGACAGCCCCGGGTGTCCCAAAGGTCTCCTCCTCTTCCATTTTTTTTGTTTACCGTCTCCTTCTCTACCTTCCCTTTCCTTCTCTCCCCTCCCATTGTTGTCCTCTCATTGTCTACGTGCTCTTCCATTTCTTTCAGCCATGGAGGAAAAATGAAACTTGAAATATAGATTTTTAGCCATAAGGATGGAGTGTGGAGCTTACCCGGTGAGTTTGATGGAGAATGTTGATCTTGTTTGAGCTTGTTACAGGGGCTGCTCTCCTTCTTGCTTCTTCTTTATGCCTTCCAACTTGCAATGGGAGAGAAGAAGAGGGAAACAAAAGAGAAAAGGAAGAAGAAGAAAAAGAAGAAGAAGAAAAAGAAAAAGAAGAAGAAGAAGAAGAAGAAGAAGAAGGACAAATAAGAAGATATGTTTAAACCGTTACACACAACTTTCAATGGCAAGCGGTACGTGCATATTGAACATCCATCATGAGAGAATGTTTCTCTCGAACACCGAAAAATTATTTACTAAAAAATGTAAATGCTGACGACGCTTGACATCTAACAAAATTAAACGTGCTTATAAAAATATGTGCTACAACACGACATGATTTTCGAAAAGACATGATTTATTTTCAAAAAGACATGTTTTTTTTTAAATTTATTTTACTAAATCTTGTGATTTTTCAATATGTAGACTTTTTTTAATGATTTGGTTCATTAATGGATTGATTCGCAACTTCAACCGTCACTAAAAACTTGCCCATGGAGTAAGAGCTCATTTAATCCATATTTGGTGGGGGTAACGGACTATTATTTCTACGTTCAAAGAAATTAATAAACAATAGGCATGCTACTAGATATAATATTTCGCCTTCATAGCTCCATTGTTTGCTGAGTTTCAAACCAGCATTCATTTCCACAAATAAAGAAAGAGATTTTACCTTGGATTGCTAATAGCCCCAGAGGAAAGAAGTTGAAGGCTTTATTGCAGATGAGTGAATGCCCTTTTTTTGTTAGTGAGATTCCAAGAGAATACAATGGTTCTGTTGCTTTCATTCTTCTGCCGACATATGGCACATCTTCAAACATGGATGGGATGCAGCAACAATATGATGGTCATGTCTGGACAAGACCCCATCCAACTAATATCTTCCCTAATGCTACTTCGAGAATTAGCCATTGCCTTGGAGACTTACAATGTCATCGAGTCAATTGTCCTTACTATGAGAGCAACAATCAACATAATAGAATGTATTTCATGGTCACCTCAATAGCACAGTGAGCAAGGGGCTACTTGCAAGTGAAGAAAAACATTCAGTCATGTGTCACTATTGTAGTAAAGTTGTCACTTGTTATGCAACTTGTGATTGCAAAGTTTATTACATTTTGCCAAAGGACACAAGCATGGAGAGATTGATGCTTCATGTAGGCACTCACATACACAATGTGCAACCAGGGACTTCAATGGCTACAATTAAAAAAATTAGATCTCTAGTTCACTCAGTTTTGCAAGTGAATCGACACTGTGGTGCTAGGAAGATTCAAATGATTGTAGCAAAACAAATTATCACTGAATCTTTGACAACTAATGGTTCAATGGTGGTTGGAGGGAGAACAAGAGCTTACAAACTTTTTGGAGGAGTTGATGCCATTGGTTCAAAATCAGAGGTTAGTTTCGGTTATTCAAGTCTACAAACTATGGTTTGTAGCATTGTTATTAGTTTAACAAACTTTCGTTTGTTGAGGTTGTAGGTTCAATAGTATCGTGACATGCCAGAAAAAAAAAGAAACATGTGTTGTTGGAGATGGCTTTGATAACATTTTGGAGTTGAAAAAAAATGCATGTTTCCTTTTTTTCATGGCAGTAGATTTCCAGGGCAAGGAGGGGTGGGTGAAAAAAGTTACATTTTCAAGATGTCTACTAAAGGACCCGGCTCTGGAGTGGAATTGGTTAATCGAATGCGACGCTTAGGAAATGGAGACCTTTGTAAGTCTTGGGTTCACTTTGACTTTACACACAGAATAGATGACTGGGCAACAATGTCTTGTTCTGTGTACGATCCATGGTTTGTTCGGGAACCTTACTTGTTATCAATTTTCGTTGACATATTCTAGTTGCTAATCAGTGTATTTCTTATTGCAGCTTGAAGGGGATCATGGTGATTGCTATTTGTGATACAAAGGAAGAGGATACAGAAACACAAATTCTTTTTTGGAGATGCCTTAATAATGTGATGCTCGAGTATGGACATCCTCCTGCAGACTTTACAGGTTTTATGGCGGATGAAGCCGGTGCAAATTGGATGGCGATCCACACTGTTTTTAATGCAGGACCTAACAATGTTTTGGAAGGAAGAGAGCGATCGTGTTTGTTTCACTGGGAACAAAGCTTACAAAAGCACACAACAAAATACGTGCCTTCAAACCTTCGGAAGCATCACTTGAATTTATGTGAGAGGTGGTGCCTTTTAAAATCCATTGAAGAGGGCAAGAGAAATGCCACAGCTATACAAAATTGGTGGCAGCAATTAGGACTACCTCGAGATAGTATCATACCATTGAAGAGATGGATCAAATG
The DNA here is from genome assembly GCF_053477565.2 of Lygodium microphyllum. Taxonomy (NCBI): domain Eukaryota; kingdom Viridiplantae; phylum Streptophyta; class Polypodiopsida; order Schizaeales; family Lygodiaceae; genus Lygodium; species Lygodium microphyllum. The sequence goes on from NC_141158.1 coordinate 118,909,426, forward strand.
GTGGGAGAATAGGATAAACCATTGGGGTAGTACTACGCATGTAAATGTTTTTTTTTTGTTTCTATTTGTTACATACACATGTACTAATATCATTGGGGTGGGAATACCCAAGTATGAGAACAAAATAGACATGTAAGGGGAATTGTTGAGTTTTTTATTGGGTTGCAGGCTTCCTTGAGTCCTTGGAAGAGGGCTTGTATTCCCAACACAAATCTTTCTGAGAGCGTGCATGCACGTTGGTTGGCAGGGGAGGATGGAAAGAAGAAAATTGGTTTGTATGATGCATGCGTCACTGACTTGATCAACTCATATATTCAATGTTCAAGGCAACTGGCCTTCACAACTGGAAGATACTCTGGAAGTGGTCCTGACATGGATGCTCTTATTAATAGGGTGGTTGCAAGAAATACCCCTTCACCTGCATTCATAGCTCAAACAGTTCAAGGAGCAATTCTTGGCACCCCCATGTACGGAGAGCCTTTCATTTCTGGAAACAAAGAAACAGTTCAAAGGAAAAGAAGAACTCTAGATGGTTGTAGCTCTCATAAACCTCGCTATGTAATGGAGTCAAGGGATAGAAAACAAAAAGGACAACCACACAAGATAAATTTTCAAAATAGAAATGACCAACCTATAGAAGTGAGCTTGGACCATGAGGTGCATACAGTGCCAATTGAAATGGATCTCCCAACTAATATTGTCTCAGAGGAGGAAATGCATAGAAGTTTGTGGGCCATCCGGAGAATGCATGTTCATTGCAAACAAAAATGTTTTGGTATTATAAATAGAAAGAAGTGTTGCAACGTGATAGAAAGTAGATCACCTGGGTTACTATGCCCTTCATTTTGGTCAGAGAGGGAATTTCAAGGTTAGCCTATTGCACGATGGTTCTGGTTTTGCAGTCATGATGTGGAGCATACATGGGATGTTGATAAACAAGTTAAGCATGTGCCCTTGCGACCAAGGATTTGGTCTATTGACAAGGGCACCAATGCTTCTACAGAGGAGATTTTAATTCTTATAAAAGGAGGTTTTGTATTCAAGCATGATGGCGTTCCACCTACCCCCAAAAATACTACGACCCATGGGACATAACCACTTATCTCTTCAAGTGGCAAGCGAAGAAAAAAATGGAGACATGGTATTTCTAAGGATACAGAAAGAAAAATTGCATTGGTCGAGGCATTGGATGTAGTTTTCATGGAAGAGAAAGTAGTGGTGGCAAATGAGAAAGTCATATTTTATGTTATGTCAGAGCATTTGTATGAGGTGCATGTCAATCCCGAGCCCTTCTGCACGTGTCTTGACTTTCAAAAGAGAGAGTTGGAAAGTAAACCCTTCCTTGCCTGCAAGCACATGTATTATGTCTACATTAGTGTGCTTGGGATGGACAAAAATCAACATATGATGATGCATCAACCTTCCCTTAAGCAAACTGATTTAAATTTTATGCTTGCCCTTCCGCAACGCATAAAATGCAAATCAAAGACTTGAGAGTTTTATGTTGGCTATTGTTCAATGAGATGGGGACCATGCAGTACTAAATGAAAGATTTAAAGGGCATATGAAGAAGTGGAGGTGGACGTTCATTTTGGATACATGATGTGAAGGGACCACATATTTGGTATTTTTCTTTTTGAGCATAATGAAAACTCTAGTAAAAGTAGACATTATTAATCATGGACCAGTTATCCATTTGTGGACATGATTGGACGAGGATCTAAAAGTGGAATTATTGATCATGCTTTTTTGATTCATTGAGGGGGCTATCTATTTATAGGTTAGGGATCTCTTTATAAACTATGCTTATTTAGTATGGAAAGTAATTTCATTTTTCCTGATTTGATGCTCCAACTTCATTTTTGTTTAGCCAATTTTTTTTCAAGGTAATCTAGATCTTGCTCCTCTTCTCCTATTATGAAAAGTATGCAAGTTTATTGTTTGCCTTTTGCTATGATGAATACATCCATAAAGCTTGGTATTCACTGAGGGGGGTACCTATTTGTAGGTGATGGATCTCATTATAAATCATGCTTATTTTGTGTGCAAAGAAATTTCATTTTTCTTAATTTTAATGCTCCAAGTTCATTTTTGCTAGTTGTGACAATTTTTTTCTCAAGGTAATCTCGATTTTGTTTCATAAAGCTTGTTGATCACTTCGTTTTAATTCCCCTCATAGGATTGTCTATTTATATGTGAAATATCTCTTTATAAATCATTCTTGTTTTGTGTGCAAAGCATTTTCATTTTTCCTGGTATTGATGTTCCAAGTTCGTTTTTGTTGATTGTGATACTTTTTTCTTAAGGTAATCTTGATCTTTGTCCTTTATTCCTATTATGGAAAGCATGGTTACATAGAATCTAATCATGTGTCATCTACTCTAGTCACATTTCTAATATATATTATGGTTGCTTCTCCTTCCCATGTTACACCTTCTCAATTGTTTGCTTCCCCTTATCACATTATCAAGGTGTTTTTTAATCTAAACCATGTTCTAATTTCTAATTTTCATTTGTTAATTGGGTATTTTTTATCTAAACCATGTTTCATCTAACCTTTGATTGGCAAGTCTGCTATTGATATAAACCATGGCCAAGTTTGATGTTGAACCAAACCATGATATGGTTGCTTCCCGTCCTTATGCAACAACTCTACTCTTTGCTTCTCTTTTGCATATTGCTCTTCCTTCCACTTTCCATAGTCAATTCTACTAATTTTTATTTTTAGCACAAGGTTTTCTTTAAATTTTGCATGAGTCAAATCATGTCTAAACCTACATAGGAGGAGCTAGACATGAGAAAGACCTTTAGAACCGCAAATGGTAAACTAGATTCGTTGTCAAAAGCTACAAACTATGATAAGAAGTGGTCAATAAATGATGCAACCTTTGCCATTGGAAAGGTTGAACAAATACTTGGCCAAATTTTTCAACAAGAGGATGAAAATGATATATCCCTTGTAGATATGTTAGAGTTAAAGCTCCCTACAACCATTGCATATATGAGAAGCTTTGGAGTGATTAGTAAAAAAGATGAGGAAGATATTGACATTTGTTGCTATCAAGTCCACATATCGATACTATATAATAGTTATATATAAGTGGCTTTCATAATTTGCCTAAATTGTTGCAAGAGAAATAATTATATTTTCCTATATTGAGTTCTTTTTGTGTTTTGTTTAGATTGACTCATAATTTTGGAGATTAGTCTGATTGATAAGGGTACTTTTTGAGATGTGTGGTAGAAACCCAATTTTGTTCATTTTTCTCTCTTCGGTATATTTTGAGAGTTTGAAAAAAATGGTCCCTTGAATAGCTTGTTTAATACAAATTTTCAATATGGGTAATAAGATTATCCCTCATAAAGTTACAAATTTTGTGAAAAAACTCCAAGTTTTGGCAAATACATTGAAAAACTCCAAGTTTTGGAAAATTTTGTGAAAAAACTTCAAATTGGGGGCTTGCTTTTTTTAATCCCCCTAATTTTACCTAGTTGAACATGCAATTATGGCATGTATTATTCAAAAGAAGCAAGTTAGAGTATTGAAAACCAAGGGTGTAAAACCCAAAGGCATTGATTAGGATACTTGGGGTGAGTTGGATTAGATATGTAAATTTACTCTTATATTATCATTGTCTAAATAGGTTTATTTCAATGTTATGGCATCTAAGGATAATGCTTAATAGTCATAAGAAAATATATGAAAACAATAAGTTTCATGATCATCATAAGGCCTCTCTTACATATCCTTACTATGCGAAGCAAGGTCATATTTGGCGAGAGTGCCATAAGATACATAATGATAAGCGTAAAGAGAAAGACAAGGGAAAAGTACAAGAAAAGTCTAAAGATCCTAGCATTGTCCCTTGTAAGCTTAGTGTAAAGTCTAATGGAAAGAAGTTCATTTTCCCAATGAAGAACATGCATTACCATGGAAGTGGGTGCACTATCCTTGGATGGCCCAAGCCAACATATAAGGCTAGATTGGTTGCTAGGGGTTTTAACCAAGAGCATGCAGTTGAGTTTGATGAAGTCTTTTCTCCTACAATTAAGATGACTACCATACGATTGGTTTTGGCATTGGTTACCTAATTAGATCTAGAACTTTATCATATGGATGTGCAAATGGCTTTTCTACATGTGGACTTATATGAGGATATCTATAGACAGCAACAACCTAAGTGGTTTATGGAAAAGGACAGGTAGCACCTAATGTGCAAGTTGAGGAAAAGCCTTTATGGCTTTAAGCATGCACCTAGGGAATGGTACCATAAGTTCGATGGTTTCATGCATTCATATAGGGACACACTTGTAATGATATGGATTCATGTTTTTACACGAAGAAGGCCCATGACGGTAGCCTTATTATCTTAGTACTTTATCTTGATGATATGTTGATTGTTGGGAAACCTCATGATGAGCTAGATGCTTTGAAGACTCAGCTCAAGAAGAGCTTTGAGATGAAGGATATGGAATATGCCTCACATATTCTTGATATATGCGTATCACATGCAATTTCTCTAAGGGGCTCCTTTACCTATCACAACAACATGCATACATACAGAATATGCTTGAGTGATTTCATATGCTTGATGTCAAGCCTATTGGTTGTCCTTTACCTTCCCATATAAAGATCAATCTAGCCAATTGTCTCCAATTAGATTAGCAGAAGACCAAGATGGCCAAGATTCCTTATGCATTCATAGTGGGTAGTTTGATGTATGCCATGATAGCCGCTCACCCTAACATAACATTTGCAGTGGGAGTTGTGACATACTATATGGTTACATATGCTTACACCATGCCAACAACATTGGGACATCATGAAGGTATCGTAAGGTACCTAAAAGGCACTACAAATATGTGCATTTTCTATAATAGCCAAGATACTATAGTTGTGGATTATACTGACTTCGACTATGCAAGACATGCATATAGTAGGAAGTCTACCTTTAGGTATATCTTCAATTTTGCTAGACGTGATGTTTCTTGGATGTCCAAGGTACAAAAATGCACAATTGCATCTACTATGTCAACTTGGCAGGGGAAGGCGAGAAGCCTTGACCTGTGTTCATTGCTGACGACTTGACCAAGGATGAGAAGGCTAAACTTGTTGCTCTCCTACGAGGGTATGTCGACGTGTTTGCCTGGTCCTTGGAGGAACTTAAAGGAGTCGATCCTAGGGTTGTGACCCATAATATCCCAATGGTTCCAGATGCGGTGCCAACAAAGCAACGACCTTACCCTATGAATCCCAAACATGCCCATGCAGTGAAGGAGGAAATCAATAAGCTCATGAAGGCGGGATTTATATATGAGATTGAGCATATGGATTGGGTATCACCTATAGTGATCGTTATGAAAAAGAATGGTAAAATGTGAATTACAAGAAAGTTAATGTAGCTACGAAGGAGGGACAACTACACCTTACCGTATACCAAGCACATGCTGGAGAGGGTAGCAGGCAAAGAAGCCTACAGCTTCCTGGATGGCTTCTCTGGCTATAATCAAGTGCAAGTGCACCCTGATGATAGGCACAAGACTGCCTTAGCCATGGAGTGGGGTGTATTCGCCTACATCGTTATGCCCTTTGGGCTAATGAATGCACCTCCGACCTTCCAACGATTAATGTGCACCATCTTCAAGGATATGCTTAGACGCGAGCTAGAGGTGTTCGTAGACAACTTATGTGTACACTCTAGTTGGGCCGAACACTTAGGAAAGTTGAGAGCTGTCTTTGAACGATGTCAGTTATACAACCTCTCATTGAACCCCTTAAAGTGCCAGTTCTGGGTGAAGCACGGATGTATCCTAGGGCACGTAGTATCAAGGAATGGCATTGCCACCGACTTCTCAAAAGTCAGGGTCATTGTCGACCTACCACCACCCATTAACTACAAGGGCATTCATTGTTTCTTAGGCCATACGAGATACTATCGATACTTTGTACTAAATTACGCACTGATTGCTAGACCATTGTACAAGCTGTTGATTATATTCAAGTGGACTGAGGAATGCCAGCGTGCATATGAAGAGTTGAAGAAGGCTCTCACCACTGCACCAATCTTATGAGCCCGAGACTGGAGCATAACATTTCATGTACACATAGATGCCTCTAAATTTGCTATTGGAGCTGTTCTATGCCAGCCTGGTGAGCATAACCTAGATTACCCCATGAGTTTTTCCAACACGCAGCTCACTGAAACGAAGATGAACTATTCCACTACAGAAAGGGAAGGGTTAGCCATGGTGTTTGCTGTAAAGAAATTTAGGCATTATCTGTTGGCCACCCCCTTCGTCTTTTTCGTCGACCACATCAAGCCTTGCTTTATCTCGTGAACAAGCCATGCGCTACAGGTCGCATAGCTAGATGGTTACTTCTCTTGTTGGAATTTGATTTTTATGTGGTTGTACGTAGGGGAAATCAGCACTACATGGCTGATCACATGTCTCTCATACCCACAGGAGAAGCCACTGGACAAGGCATACCTGACGACCTACCGGACGCTCATATGGTATGAAAGGGCAAAGAGTTCACTTGTTAGCTCATGCCTTACTTACAAACCATTGGATGTCATTCATCATCTATTGCCTCTACATATCACCAATTCCTTGCCACATCATCTTCTATAGTGTTATTGTCACACTATTTGAGTGCATTAGAAGATTATTTGTTTGAGGACCTAAGTGACAAATATGGTAGGCAACTGATTATAAAAGACATGCAATTGTGCTAGGCTAGGGGTAAGTTAGCTAGGTTGTAAGCTAGGCCTCTCTCTCTCTCTCTCTCTCTCTCTCTCTCTCTCTCTCTCTCTCTCTCTCTCTCTCTCTCTCTCTCTCTCTCTCTCTCTCTCTCTCTCTCTCTCTCTCTCTCTCTCTCTCTCTCTCTCTCTCCTAACCTCATAAATATGTATATAACAACAACAAAAAGTAATTGTTGGGGGTTAAAGGCCATCAGTGCCTAGCCACCTACATTTACTTATCCTTATTGCTGCCTATACACCTACAACCACCCATCATTGTCCCTTTATTCTTTATTCTTTACTCTTTGTATGATAGTAGAATAAGCTTTGATAGCTACTTTATTAGCTTAGAGTCATGTGAACCAAAAATTAATCAATGAGTGTAAATCAAGGCCTATCCTTCCATCCTAATAACAATGAAATAAAATTGTCTATGTTAACCAATATTAACATAAAAAGGTAAAAACAAAATGCCACACATTGTGATGGTTGGATTTTCCACATACTATATTGCTCTCTCTTGCTTGAACCTCCATAGCTGTTGCATCCTCTTGCTTCTGCTTGTACTCTCACCTCCTACTCCACCTTTCAAATGGTATTAGATCGGGTATTCAAGGTGTTTCATTGGCATTCACTTTAGCCCATGAAAAAGCTTCAACCAAGTTTTCATGGCAACCCCACTTCGATCCATTTAAGATATGCGGTAGCTCCCCTTCCTTTCTAGCTTGTTTCTTGGTCTTTGAAGTACATCATCCCATTGGCAAGTGACCTAAGAGGGTCATCCACTATAGATAAAGCCTTATGAGAAACCCCCACAAATTTTAGTGCATTTTTTGGGGCTACCCTACTACTCCCTCCCTTGCCATTTAGTCATGTCATTCTTCTTGATACTTAACATTTTGGGGTCTTTTTGGGTTCCTTTGTCTTTGTATTCAGCATCAACTCAAGATCCTTGGATCAATCATTGCTTTATAGTTCAAGATAGACCTATTACACAACAAGTATTTGCTTGTTTTGTGCTCTATTGATGTTCATGAGGCAAGTTTACGATTTCGGGATGATGTATTGATACTCAAGAAAGGATTTGAATGAATTAAAGCTTTTTTGGCTCAATTCTTAAAGGATTCTTTATTGTTGTACTCTATGGGTAGCAAGCATTCATTATGAAAGCTTATGTATTGAATGTCTGCATATGCTTTGGGGATGCTACATGTATGTATTAATGCTTAGCATTGATCATTATACCCAAATATGCTTATGTTGAGCTCTAAACCTTCAATTTGACTCTGTTGGATACATATTTAAAGTGGCTACTTGCTTTGAAGCTTTATTGGTTATGGGCTTGAAGGCTCCCTGATGTATTGCTTCATGTCATTGGGCACTCAGATGTTATGAGACATATGTATTGATCTTCGCTTGGCTCTTGGACATTCTAGATTTTCTTCCATGGCAGCACTTTGATATTTTATTATAGAACTTGGACTCTTGAGTCAGTGGGGGAGACTCTTTCTTACCTATGTATTATCCTCAATTGGTTATGATCTACATTGTTCATGCAAGTATTGTTGAGTGTGGGCTGATTTAGCTTTGGGTTGTACACATGGTACTTTGTCAGCTTTGGATGCCTGCTTGCTGATGTACTTGAGCCTGACTATTCATATGCAATGACTTAGTTACAGATTGGTGGATCTCTCTTTCTTCTTGAGATCTCATATGCACAATTGGTTTATGTACATGCTACTCTTTTGTTTGATATTGGATCTACATATCTGACATCTTTGGGTCTCTTATAATATTTGGTACCCTAGTGGTTAATGCCTATCTTGCATTCCTAGTTGCATTACATATCCTAGTTGCTATCCAAATATTATTGGCAATCGGAGCTTTGTATTTTGGTCTCTTTCCCATATTTATATACTCGTTTACTATAATTTTGTGAGGGACCATACTAAAATTCAGTTTTGAACAATTTCTTTGAGAGTAGACACTTGTATTGCACACTATAATGCTTCTTGCTTGTGGATAGCAATGTGTTGGCTCAATCTTCTTCTTATTGTATGCTTTTTGGCTCAATTTTGGGGTTGATTCACAATTATTATAGTAGCTTGTACTCTCTTTGGTTGGCGTTCATAATGGTAGGTTGACAATGTCATCTTTAACATTGAGAAGTTGGGTGGCAATAACTTCTAGTATTTGGAAGACCTAGATTTGGTAGATATTGTATAAAATAAATAAATTAGACTATTAAAAACCAAGGAAGTTAAGCTGAAAAATTTAAGATAGAGATTATTGCGATGAGCTTGATGAGCTATGCAAGTCTACCATTATCTTGTCTTTGTCTAAGAAGGTATATTTCGATGTTATTGCAACTGAAGGTGATGCTTATGATTTATGGAAAAAGATATGTTATATTTATGACAAGTAGATTATTGCCTCATAGTTGTATTACTTGAAGAAGCTTGGGAACCTTTGTTGAAAGGAGGGTGCTCCTATGTCCACTCACTGGAATGAGTTCCACTCCATTTTTAACTAGCTTATCTCATAGGGCATTCAACTTGAGCAAGTCTTTGTTCTTACTTGTCACACCATCTATATCTTGGGATACATCTCATAATGTTATAAGTGCTAAACCTCCTAAGGATGGCTTTGCTTATAGAAGAAGTGAATAGGAAGAATATTGATACAACTTATACTTCTCATGCACTTATAGCTAAAGATAAACATGATAGGAAAGGTAATGATCATCATGGTAGAGACACAACCCATGGGGGCAAGTCTAAGTCTCATGGGGGCAATCACGTAATAAGTCTCGTGGTCCTAAGTTCTCTCTCACTTGTCATTTTGCGAGTATGAGGGTCACATAAGGCCACATTTCCATACGATACACAATGGTAGGCGTGAAAAAGGCAAAGGAAAAGTGTAGAAAATTTCCAAGTCTTCTTATGATCACATTGTTCATAAGTCCAATATTAAGATAGAAGGTATAAATGCCTTGGAGTACAGCTCAAATGATTATATACTTGGCGCTTCTTCACTTGATGCTACTCACTTTAATCCTCTTATTCTCAGTGTTGGCTTATTGATTTGGGGGCTTCCTCTCATGTTACGATGTAGCTTCATTGATTTTATACCTATGCACTATTATGGGTTTCGTTAGACTAGGGGATGATCATGTATGTGACATTATTGGCATAAGTGATGTGAGACTGTAGTTTGGTACCAATGCTCTGTTTGTGCTACATGATGTAGATCATGTCCCGACTTTGACTAAAAGCCTTATCTTAGTTGGATAGGAAGATAATGACAAGTTACATTATATCTTTTAGTGATTTTGCATGGAAGATTACATGTGGCAACCTCGTCTTTGCTAGAGGTGCCAAGGTTGGTAGCCTATATTCCTTGCTTGTATTTGGATCTATTGATCATGCTTTGATTGTGACAAATCTTCCATATGTATATCTTTGGCATCACCATCTTGGCATATGTCCGTTAAAGGAATGAAAGCCCTTTGCAATATTTACTACCTCTTGACTACTCATGTTTTGACAAATGTGATCTTTGTTTATATGGCAAATAGACTTGTAACTTGCATAAAAATTATGGCTCTATGCATGTGGGTGAGCTATTGTCTCTTTTTATTCAAATGTTTATGGCCACATGCCTATCTCATAAATCAAAAGTCAGAAGCTTTGCCTACATTTCAACACTTTCTTACTATGGTTGAGAATCAATCTGGGCATAGGTTGAAATACCTATGATCTAACAATGGGGATGAATATATCCCCAAGGTATTTGAGAAATTTTGCAATGAGAGGAATATCAAGCATCAATTGACCACCCTATACACCCCATACCAAATGGTGTTGCAAAGGTGTTAACGGTATTTTGAGAAGGCTGCAGAAAGCGCAAGTGATGGATACTATTTTGTGGAGCTTCATTGTATTACTTTGGGCACTTGTGTATTACTTTTTACTCATGGACATCATCAGACTATCATGGTTGTATTATTTTGTGAGAGCCGGGCTCACTCCCGTGCACATTGTATTTATCACCCGTAGTTGTATTTGTCGCACCCACATGTGTTGCGTGGGTTGCGCACATGTAATTGTGATTAGAATAGTGTAGGCTTGGTCTATTTAGGCTAAGGTTCAAGCATGTTTCAAGGATTGACCGGCCTAAAGCCCACTATGTGGGTAGGATGCCCAAAGAGGGTGCAAACCCTAATTCACAGTTGTGGAAACCCTAAACACAAAAGGGGCGCAAACCCTAATATTAACCCTAATTCTATGTCTATATAAGGGTGGGAGGTCTCAGTTGTATTCACCCCCTTTGGCACATTCATGCTACGGAAGCTCATTAGTGCAACCATTCAATCTTTCTATTCTATCATCTTGCTTCCATTGTGTTGAGAGTGACTGAGAGGGAGAGAGTGAGAGGTGTGTTGAGCGAGGGACTGAGGGAAGGTGAAGCTCTTCGTCATCTTCTTGCTTTTCTCGTCGTCTCTACTAGCTCGTCGACTCGTTGGTGTGCTTGGTGGTGGATGCGAAGGAGCGACGGCATCGGATCGTGTTGATCGTGGTCGTGGAACTATCTTCGAGCCTTTGAAAGGTAAGTTAGGTGAGTTCACTATAACTCGAGCTAGTCTTGTGTTCTTGCTTCCTTGGGTTGGAGAGGAGAATGCTTGGTTAGTTAGAGCGGAGCGTGAGAGACAAGGTGAGAGATTGTCGCCAACGTGAGTTGCAGCTTCTGAAAGAATAGAAGTCCGTCCAAAGTCCCGACTGTTGGTGCATTTGCCTCAACATTTTGGTTCCGTTGCCGGGACCTAGGATGGTGCAACCGCCGAGGTTCTCACACTCCCACCATGTGGCGGAATAGGAGGCTTGTGCATGGGCATGGATAGGATCGATGTGGTTCCGATCGTCCGCGTTTGTGGCTAGCTTCCGAAACCCATGCGGCTAGGTTAGGAAGGGCCAAATCGAAGGAACCGGTTTGTTGGATTGAGATTGGAACAAGGTAGAATAGAAGAAAACACAAACCATAAACTCAAAAACACAAAAACACAAGAAAACACAAAACTCAAAACTCAAAACTCAAAGCGCTCTTCTTATTGTTGGACATCTTGTGTGGGAACGTTGGGAGATGAGGGTTCATCGTTCTTGCTTTTGTCATTGGTTACATACATGCTTATGGTTGAGATCTAACCAAATATACTGCTTGCTTTTGTCCTCGTCTTCTAAAGTTCTTGGCTTGTGAGGTAGAGGAAGGAGAAAGCAAAGAAGGCCAAGAAGAAGTAGATAGAAGATGGTTGGGAAGAAGAAGAGATAGATGAAAAAAAGGGTGAAATAGAGAAAAAGGAAGGGCAAGAGGTAGTGAGGAAGAGAGCTAGAAGAAGAAGAGTAAGAAGACGAGAAGAATAATACAAGAAGAAGAAGAAGAAGAAGAAGAAGAAGAAGAAGAAGAAGAAGAAGAAGAAGAAGAAGAAGAAGAAGAAGAAGAAGAAGAAGAAGAAGAAGAAGATGCAAGGATTGAGATAGAAGAACGATAGAAGAAGAAGAAGAAGAGGAGGATAGAAAAACAAGAGAAGAAGAAAGTAACAAGGAGTGAGGAAGAAGAATAAGAGAAGTGGAAGAAAGAGGGAAAGAAGGTGAATAAGAAGAATAAGAAGAAGGGGATAGAAGAAGATAAGAGTACGAAGAAGAGGAAGCGTAGGAGAATATGAGAAGTTGAGGAAGAAGACTAGGAGAGAAGGGAAGTGGAAGCAGTTGAGAAGGAGAAGCGGATTAACGAGAATAAGTAGGGAAGTCGGCCAGTAGGGGAATAGGAAAGAGATATATATATTTTTCTTTTCTTTTCTTTTTTCTCTTTTTTTTTCTCACCCTTGCTCTAACACATCAACTCGCACCACCATCCTTGAACCGCCTAGGGTTTGCACAATCTTACAACTCGCACCACCTCATTCGCACCACCTCATTCGCACCACCTCGTTCGCATTCGCACCACCTCATTCGCACCACCTAGGTCATACTCATTCGCACCACCTCATTCGCACCACCTAGGTCATACTCATTCGCACCACCTAGGTCATACTCATTCACACCACCTAGGTCACACTCATTCGCACCACCTAGGTCACACTCATTCGCACCACCTCATTCTAGGTCATACTCATTCGCTAGGTCATTCACACCACCTCATTCGCATTCGCACCACCTCATTCGCACCACCTAGGTCACACTCATTCGCACCACCTAGGTCATTCGCATTTGCACCACCTCATTCGCACCACCTAGGTCATACTCATTCGCACCACCTCATTCGCACCACCTCGGTCATACTCATTCACACCACCTCATTCGCACCCACATAGCACCTTATTCACTTGCACCACCTCTTATCACTCACTAGTACCACCCCAACCCTAATCCCTCACAAACCCTAATTATCACTTACACCAATCACCTCTCACTCATACTCCTCTCTCACTAATCCCCCACTTACTTCTCCACACTCATCTCTCACTCATCCCTACTCACTCATCCTCTCTTAACTCTCATTGACATTCCCACCCATAGTCTCTTAACCTATGCCTTAAGCTTCACTCCTACTTGTTTTACTCACATTCTAAATTTGAACCTCTTGCTTTAAGTATTGGTATCAAGTGCCGTCCTTACTTGCCATATTGTCATCATGACCTGGTTGTGATACTTGGCGGAATTGCTTGTCCCCATGCACATTGTATTTGAAAGGAAGAAAGCTTGATTTCATACTTCGTGTGTTTTTCTTTAAAAATGGAAACGATGAAGAGAATGTGTGTATTTGACCAATATTGAGAGAACCCTTCAGGTACTTTTCACTCCCACTCAACAACTCAACAAAACAACCAATTCGGACGTTCTGAAACATTTGAACCATCATTCACTGAGGACCATTGCTAAGACCTAGGTTAACCTCTCATTGATTTAGTTGTATGCACTTGCGAAACGGCAAGGTGATCCTCTCTCCTCCTAGGGAGAAGAGCCCTAGCCCCGAGACTCTTACTGTCCCAACAACCTTCACAATGGATGAAGCAACATTTTTTGACTCTCTTCCACAAGATGTCTGAGAGTCCTTGGATAGCTACCAAATAGCTGCACGCTTTGATCGTGCTCGACTCTCCCCAGCAGACCTTGAGGAAAAACTCATGATCCTCAAAGACCAAGGAACTAGTACTTTTAGCAAGATCCTCGAACACACCATGGACACAAAGCAAGAACTTTTGAATATGAAAACCGAACTGGATGGAATCAAGCACATGTTGCTGAATGCTGGAACATCAGGATCATCCACTAATACTTTAACGGACCTCGTCCAATGTAGGCTCTTTGATCATACCGACTTGCTCACTGTGGGAGCTCACATGGCTCAAACACTGCTTACTGGGATGGGTAATACACCTGCCCAACGAGACCAAGCCAAAGTTCCCCTAGTGGCCAAGCAAATTGATAAGTATCGTGCTGGCGACGACCCATACAACTTCATAGAGCAATTTGAGCAAGTTTGCGAGGCCAATAACCTTATAGGCGATGCCAAGCAGGCTCAAGCCTTTGGGCTTTGCATGGGCGAGAAGGGTTGTACTTGGTTTACTGGCCTCGATCCAGCTGAGAAGGCTTCCTTCGCAGCTCTTAAGACTCTCTTCATAAAGCGATTTGCCAAGGCAGGCTACGGGGACAATTTAATTGTCCGACTCATGAATATTGAACAACACGACAAAGAGAGCATGAGAGACTATGTGTCTCGATTAAAAGGCCTCTACAAGAGAATCCCACTAGCTGAAAAACCAGCTGCTAAAGCAGTCACGAAGGCTTTCATCAAGGGTATCCGTGATGAAAAGATCTATGAGGCACTGGCTAGCAATTCCGTGCTAGATCGAGCAAATCTCAATGGATTCTTAGATGAAGCAATCCGTATAGAAGACCTACACAAGGAGAGAACTCGCGACAAGAAAGGAAAAAGCCTAGAATCTGAATCCCAATCTAGTAGAGGCAAACTTGAGATAGGAAACACCTAGACTCAGCATCTCATGGCTGATGTGATGAAACAACAGCAAGAGCTCTTAAAAATGATCGACTCATTCAGGCAGCCTCGACCATACCGACAAAACGTGCAGTGCATACATTGCGGCGGTGATCACTTGCCATCCGAATGCTCTCGACAGAGTAGGACCTGCACAAATTGTGGGCGGTTTGGTCACGAAGCTTCTACTTGTAGAGCACCTAGGCGGCTTCCCTATGCTGCACCCTACGCAAATCGTGGGTTTCCATACGCCAGACCTCAGCAGATGGCTCTTCCTGCTCCTCCTAACCATAGACCTGTAGCTCCTCGAGCTGACATTAACCCATCCGGCATCCCACGGCCTCTGGGCCCTATCATAACTCACCCACCTAGTGATCCCCCTGTCCTCTATGTTGAAGAGCCCGTTGAGGACGATGATTATACCAACCCATTTGTCTCTTATGACGAAGAAGGAAATGTGGTGCTCATGGACTATAGACCAATCCCGATCATGATGTTGGGACGGGGTCGAGGGCATGGCTTGATACAACCCCGCGAGACTCTTGCCTGCTGGACTTGTGGCCAACCTGGTCACATCTCCACACGTTGCCCGCAAAAACAAGAACAATCAAAGGAGAACGAATCTGATCAAAGGTGTCCTGAGTGTGGAATCACTCACATGTATTCCAATTGCCCGAAGCGGAAAGCTAGCTCTAGCAAAGCTATTGTTCCCACTGTTCCCTTGACTCTCTTTGCAGTAGAAATGCTGAAAGATGAGGATGTGATTCCCATTCCGATTAATGCCATTACCCGAGCACAAGCTAAGCAAGGTGGCGTCAGTATCCCTGGCCCATCTCTAGCTACTGGCTCTATCATTGGAAAGAAGAATGCAAAGAAGAAAACTAAGCGTGCTGCTCTCAAACTCAAGAGTGACGGGGTGACTTCAGTTCCCGCAGTTGCCTCGAGTGCTGAGCAAGCCACGTCTGCTCCACACACAGAAATGGTTGCTTCAGCCAAAGTAGGTGAATACCCCGATCCTGAGCATCAATTTAAGTTGATTAGCAAAGTAAAGAATTGGGTGGAAGAGACTCAACCCGAGATTAGGGCTGAAGAAGCCAAGGATAATTTGCAACCACATGGCATCAATAGCATACTTCCCTTGGCCTCAACAATTGGCCCTAACACCTTTGGACGACCCGCTATTGACCTTGGTGCACAACCACTTGCCCAAGGTCAGCCAAGGAAGTTACAGTATCAGGAAGTAGGCCCTAGGTTGCTAGCTGCCTTAGCCTCTACCAGTGTTTCCATCCCATTGGGCATGCTCTTCAAGAACAATCCTACCATTTGGACAACATTCAAGACTTGGATTGATGGAAACAATGAGACCCAGCCTATTGAGGACAATCCCCAATATCCATTGCCTCGCTCCCCTCCTACCCCTGTCCTCGGAGCTCTTGGAGTTGCTACGTTCTTGGAGGGTGCTGAACAACATGCAGTACTCCCTGTGGAAGCACTTGGTGATTCCACGAGAAGAGGCATTATCGATACTGGAGCTGGTGTCAGCATCGTGAATCAAGCAGTACTTAAGACGTGGGGCAACCCTCCAATTGAGCCTGTCCACTTTAATCTCACCGTCACCGATGGTTCTAAGGTCCGACCCTTGGGCGTGTTGAAGGACTGGCTGGTGAAGATCGCTGGTGTTAAGTTTTGTGTCACATTTGTAGTCATGAAAGGCATTGACTATGACCTATTGCTTGGCCGACCCTGGATGCGTAATGCACAACTCATTGAAGATTGGGGCAATGGTCTAGTCTTTTTAGGAAATCGTACTGAGGCTGTACGCATTGAAATGGATAGCTGGAAGATTACCTCAGTCGACCTAGATGCTATCTCCAGCCTGTTGCATGGTGACACCATCTGTCCCCCAACCCAGAAGCCCTTAAACAAATATATTCCATGTCCGGAAGATGAGCAGGACTGGCTTCATATTCTTGCTACCTTGGAGTTGCCCTTCACAGAAGAAGGAGAGTACAAAGAAGGTAACGAATGTTTGAGTCGACATAGACTTAAGGAAGCCCCTGTAAACAAGCTCAATATTCCTGATGAACTTCCTTCTATGCCGTTGTTGATGATGCATGTTGGACCATCATGCACATCTAAGCCAAAAGGTTTCCATGTACCTACTGATCGCCTTGAGCTCCGTAAACTCCTCTTCTCATGGAGACCAGCCTTCAAGAATGTGGCTGAGGCTAACCTACTGATCTTTGAAGAGCTTTTAACGTGTCCCATATGGCATTGGACTAAACTTCATCAAGTTTTGTTCGATTATCATAATAACCTTTTTGTCTCCATGATGCCTCCGAATGACTCAGACACAAAAGAGGATGGTGACTTTGAAGATGACCCGACTAAGTATGCAAGTGATACCGATTCTGATGTAGACTATGACTCTGATGATGTTCCTATCAGTGCGGTCATGGTGGCTGAACTATGAGCAACTTGAGCAGAAGGAAGATGCTCATAAGTTGGCTTCATCTAGCACCACACAGAATTCCTCTTCATTTTTTAATGTACGAGTTGTTTCCATTTCTTTACTTGACCCTGAGAATGACCTTGTCATTCCCCCGGCTTTCCTTCGAATCCAATTGACTGCTGCCAAACAGGTCACTACTGACGCTCTCATTGATGAAGGTTCTGACTTCAACACCCTTCCATATAACCTCTGGATGGATTTGGGCCAACCCACCTTGACACCCACTCACACTAAGCTTAACCCCTATGGTGGCCAACCTTACTCGCTCTTGGGTAAATGTAAGCTTTTGATTACTATTGCAACTGAGAGCATCCCTCTTCTTTTTTATGTTCTTTCGAACCGTGAAGATGTGGGCAAGGAACTTCTCTTGGGCCGACCTTTCAAGTATCAGGTTCCATGCACTATCAACTATGTCGATCAGCGCATTACATTGCAATTTCCAGGTGCCCATGTAGTTTCTGCTTTCAGTAAAGGGGATCTTTCCGCGGGGCCAATGCCAATTCCTCTTCCCACCCCTTCTCAGTCCGATAGTTCCTTATTTCATCAGT
The DNA here is from genome assembly GCF_053477565.2 of Lygodium microphyllum. NCBI lineage: Eukaryota > Viridiplantae > Streptophyta > Polypodiopsida > Schizaeales > Lygodiaceae > Lygodium > Lygodium microphyllum. The sequence goes on from NC_141158.1 coordinate 118,927,281, forward strand.
TGCTGCAAGCCCAACATCACCATGCTACTCCTGTTAGTCGCGCCTCAAAACCCACGCCTATGAAGTTTCCTCACTTCCAGTGGTGACCTCGCCTCCCCTCACCACCTCCATTTCCACCTTCACCACCCTCAAAGCCGTTGCATCGGCAACCGAGTCGACGTCGTCGAACTCCTCCAAAGCCCACAATTTCCTTGTGTTGGGTGGCACGTGCTCTCTTGGCGGCTCAGGGCTATTACCAGGGTAACACCTACATTTGGATTCCCAAACGATCTAACTTCTCATCTATCCCTTTTTCTTGGGCTTCGTCCACCGTTCCTCCAGGCTGCTCGAAGCGCCGAATGTCTTATCCGTGGGTTTCTCATTCCTTCCTACCTCTAGTCACCCCATCTCATGACGAGTCAGAGTCTACGCCCCATTCCACTTCCCTTAACCAACCACCTCCTAATAAGAAGTCATTTCCACTACCTTCCTCTATCTCCTCATCTCCATCTTTCGCTCCGGAACCCCCTCCTGACCCTCTTCTCACACCTTCCCTTGGGCCCTCAGCTTCCTCTGAGGCATCCTCCTCTTCCAATCTCTCTCGGCCAGTCCACCAGTTGGATCAGGCAGCCCAAGCTAAACTCCAACATGAACGCGGGGACCCGGTTCCACCTCATCTTCAGATTAGTTCCATCGCTCCTGATCCCCCTTCTGGTCTAAAACCTCTGCTCATTTGCCGCTCTCTTAGTGGCATGGCTGCGGACTTGGCCACGAAGGACAACTCCTCCGACGCTAGTTGGTTACTCCAATTCGATTCTATGTTTACCACCTTTGCGAAATTGTTTGCTATGATTGACCTCGGCCTTGCCGACAATGAGGCACTTGAACTTGCTACTCAATGGAATCCCACGTGGGAGGAGCATGAACATCTCTTCCGCAAAAGTCTCTTGGTGCAGGCTGAGTACATCAAGACTCTTCCTCAGAAGCGTCTCCAGTCCTCCCGATTAATCTCTTCTTATGCTCCAGTGACCAAATGTGTTGATTCCGCCGAGCTTGCAGCTCTTACCACCAAACAAACCACTTCTAGTCTTTTCTTACGCCTCTGGTATAACCATCGGCTTGAGGTTGCTCAGGCTGGCAGTCGTCTGATGACCACTGCCGAGCAACGGCGTGCCATTAGTAACCTTCGATCTGATCCTACATATCATTCTCCTGTTTCACTCCATGCCATCATTTTGGCTCGTGACCTAGAAGTGCCTTCCAATTTGCAACACCATCCCCTGTTTCATAAAATTCTAACGGCGGAAGAACTACATGTGGCTAGTCGCTTTGCTGGTCCATGTCTCCTCACAGATATTACCACTTATTTGTGTGGTTTGGCTATGCGCCCATTTGACCTTGATACATTTGCGGAATTGAAGTATAACCCCAACTTTTACGCTTGGTGGATGTCCATCCTTCCTTCATTTTCCCCATCCACCTAGTTGTCTTTCCATTTTCTTTGTCCATACTTCATCTTCTTTTTCTTTTTCCTTTTTGTGTTGCCCGGTCATCTTTTCCGTCCTTTGTCACTTACCCCTGCAAGCTAGAAAGCTTGCTAGGTCTTTTTGTTGCAGGAGGGCAATTGGCAATCCATTTTGGCATTAGTTTTATAAAAAGGCAAAGGTATAGTTTGACTTTTAATCCATTTTGGCATTAGTTTTATAAAAAGGCAAAGGTATAGTTTGACTTTTATATTTTGTGTGATGGTTAGCTAAAAATTTCTCAAGATGCGGTCTTATTTTTTGATTAAGCAGATGACAGGTTCACAGTTTGAAATGTCTACAATGTCGACATTGGTGGCTATCAAGGATCATCATTATGAGGACAGGGGAGTATTCACTATGGAGCAATGCAAGGAGTTTGGTCTAGAGACCAGCATATGGAGTTTTGGGGCCTTGAAGTTTCGTCAACTTACCAACTTGGAGAATATTGTCAACAGGTATCCTAAAATTGGGGAGTTGGTGGCTAAATGTGGGCTAACCGACTATATTAGAGCAACCAATGGGCCTATTCACTTTGCCAATTGCTACAACTTTGTTCAAAACTACGATCCTAAGACTAAAACAAGTAGGATGAGCTACTGGGATGAAAAAGAGCAAAAAGTTGGGGAGGTAGCACTTACTTCTAAGCTGATAGAACAAGCCTTAGGTCTTTGTCAAGGGTCAAGAGGGCATGGTAAAGCTAGTAAAACTCATCTAGTGGATCAAAGGTGGGAGGGTAAGCCTAATGTTACTACTGGTGATCTATTGTTCTCTGCCATTGAGGAGTTGGATCTTAGAGCCACTGCACAGGTGTTTCACCATTTGTTTACCTACAACAAAACCAGCACTCGTGCAGGGAGAATACCCAAGGGCTTCATGGAAGATATCTTATCAGATAGGATACTTGATGAGGATTTAAATAAGTTTTGGATGGATCAGATTTGTGAATCCCTTGCCAAGGCACATGAGACTCTTCCTAAAACTCCTGAAGGGAGACTCACCACTACTGAGGCCAAGATATGCATGATAAATTACGGTGGTGCACTCAGTAAGGTCATCACCACAGCCTTGGGACTCTCCGAGCCCTTTTAGGTGACACCCGCAGTTGCTGAGATGGGTCAACTGAAGGACAAACGACCAAGGGAGGAACAAGAGCCAAGTTTTGAGAGTTCACTAAAGAAGATGGGTCAAAAAAAGAGTAAGAAAGGAAAATTTAAGACAGAGCACCACGTAGCGATCGAGGAGTCGCTAGAGAATGCACAACACTTGGGGGAAGCTCTCCACAAGGAAAAGGAGAATCAAGCCACAACCATACAGGAATCATCCATTAAGGACATGAGAAGGAAGGAAGCCTCCTCTCCACAGGAAGTTGAAGAAGACGTTGCTAGGAAACCTGGAGATTCTGACAAAGGAAAGGGAAAGACTCAAGGAAAACAATCGGTGATTGGTCCAGGAGATTTTCAGATGCTCATGGCCACTTTACAAACCATGCAAGCCCAGATAAACATGTTGGAACATGGTAGACAGAATGAAGAAATTACAGTCACTTCTAGTGTAGAGAAGCTGCGACCGGATGAGACTACCACTAGTTCAAAAGTTTGCACAAGAAGGACATCAGCGAATTTGGATGGTCTTACCACATTAGAGCTCTTATGTGAAGAGTTGAAACAGGACAAGGATCAAGCAATTCTGGAAAAATTGGAATTACAAAAGAAGTATGAGGCAGAGAGATCATCTCATCAAGAATTTTTGAAACACTCAGCCTAGCAGTTACACGACTTACAGACTCAAATTGTGGAGAACAATAAGGAGATGGAGGGGCTAAGGGAACAGTTGCAAGAAGTTGAGGTCCTGAGGAAAAGGGAAGAAATTATCTGTGCTCAGGTTGCAGATCTTGTGGTTCAGTTAAAGGAGGAAAAGGCAAGGACATCAACTCTCACCAGAGAGTTGTCAGAAGCACATCGGACTCAAACGCAGATGAAGATAGCCTTTACAGAGTTGCAAGATACAATTGCAATGAGTCTGACTACTGTTGTCAATCAAGTTGAGGAAAAAGCTAACAGAGCTTACGAGGAGATGTTACAACAGCTACTCACAGACTTGGCTCATTCCCTTCACAAGGAATGCCAGTTTAAGCTTCATGCAACTGCCTATCAACATGCACTATCATTACAGCAGGGGCTTTATCATCAGGCCATTTGCACTTTATCATCCAAAAGCACCGATGATGTGGAGGAACTCAAAGCTCAGTTGGGAATTGCTACCGGTGCCTTAGCCGCTTTTGACCAGGTAAGGAGCTCATGTTGTTGACCTCAGACCCAACTAGCAGCCAGATGATTGATCATTTGCATGACATGGGCTATAATGATCAAGAATTGAGGGATGTAGAAATGATGCAGCCAACATCTATTGAGCCATATGACTTACAATATGAGACACTTGTTGAAGACCCTATTGCAATAGAGCCTTTTGAAGATATGGTTCCTTCTGAGGATTATATGGATCCTCAAGATTTTGCTGAGCAGGAAGATGGAGCTACTGAGGAAATACAGGTACCCCCAACAGTGTCGGACAAGGAACTTGAGGTCCAAGAGCGCTTTGATAGGATGGTTCAAGTTCTTAGGGCTACCCCTCAGGATGTGCCAGAGTATTCCATTGACATGCAAGGCATCGAGGCACAGAGAGAGGATCTAGATGAGTCCATTAAGACCTATCATGAGAAGCAGGCGAGGGAGGAGACCATCATTTTTGATTTCAATGTCTATGGAGATGCCAAATTCAGAACACCCTTACCAGTCAGTACAGTGCAAAAGCTTATTAAAGTGGGAGAGAAGATTGCTAAGAAGTGGTTGAAGAAACAGGATAGGTCGGCTTTGAAAGGAGCTTGTAAGATTCCCAAGGAGAAGAACAAGAGGAAGTATCTCACCGAGAAGCCACGAGAGGTGTGGAAGCTTCAACCAGAATGGCGATATCCTATCCTTGAAGCGGATGAAATGGCCCATTCCGCCTTTTGCTACTCAAATCGGAAGACAGATGTACTCCATTGCCCCTATCCGAGAAGGTATGGCAGAAACTATGATGCTGAGAAGCATGGCAGGCATAACTTTCCCAAAATTCCCAATATCAATGCTCCGCATGAGAGTGATATCTATCACTTCCAGTTGCGTGATCTGCTACCCTCTTTTGACAGTTTCCTTACACTCTACTCAAATTGCCCCGATCCTGCCTTCATAGTCACTTGATTATCTCCGCCTCATAGTCAAGCTCTTATAGCAACCACCAACTCCCTATGAGGATGGCCTGCCACCCTTATTCTTTGACATCAACACAGGGATTGACCGCATTGCCATGGCAAGACTTCTTCTTCGAGCTGTATTATTCCCCTCTTACTGCGTAGCCTTGCTTGAGGATATGGTGGATAGCAGATTTGCTCGGTGTACCCATCCTTTTTATCCAGAATCACCCATTTATCTCCGAACCTTTCTTAAGCCATATCTTTTGAGCAAAGGGTGTCTTTCACTTACCTTGCAGCCACTTCCTGAGGAGTGACTCCCTTGTGCATCACATGATGGGAAAAAAAAAAAAGAGAAAGCAAAAAAGAAAAAAAGAATATATATATATATATATATATATATGCACTCACATGCACTACATTGCACCTAGGGGTCCTCAAGTTGGATGCGTCCAGTGGCTTTGGTCGGCTGGCTCCATCTCTAACCCCCTAGCCCTTTTTCCATTTCCCCACACATTTGCTTAGGGCACATCAGGTCAGGACATACCTAGGGAGTCTCGGCTCGCCTAGGTTAGACCTGTCTCCTTGAGTCACGTGCATTTTTCATTTCTACTTCATTTATCTCAGTAACACCACATCACCTCAGGTCACCTACCACATGTGGTTGATCCAGTGGAGAACCATGCGCTTCAAGAATTCCTTTATCTATCCCACTTAGGTGTCTCCCTTGCATCTTCAACAACAACCTTTTTTTTTCTCAGTACCTACCATTCTTTCCATCTTCATCAGATCAAGCTCCCTTGCTTCCTCATCATCAAGCATCATCATCAACAGAAGCACCCATGGAGAAGTCTTCTACCTATGTATTAGACTATGTATGCACGTGCACTCACTATAGTATTTGCACCATAACCTATTCACGGTTTTGGGTCCTCAAGTGTGGGACAATACTTCAGGCTTGCTTGGAGTTCGACCCATCTCCCAAACCAACATCATCATATGTTCTGTGCACGATCAGAAGACTAGCACTTTTCCCCTAGGGAGTGACTGCACGTGAGGTTTTACTTTGCAGGTATTCGAGTTGTGGAGAATCATGCGCATCACTTCTACATCAACATTGCATCTCCCATCTTCTACGACCTCTATTCCATTTTCCAATGACCATTCAAGTTCTATTCATCAGAAGGATCAACAGTCAAGTGTATCTTCAGCATAGCCAACTTTTACAGGATTTGTCACCAGCAACACCATCAGTCTCACCATCTACCACAATTTGAGCAACATCATTTGTACCACCCGCAACAGGCAACATCCTCATCTTCAACAACCACCGTTCTTCATCAGCCACATCCATTTCTTCTCCATCAAGACTACTACTTGATCAGGACTGTTCCCAGTATTCCGCATCTTCGATGCAAGCTACAGCATGCTACCTACGACGTGAGTGCCATGGGACTGGCACTCGTCTAGGGGGGAAATAATGTTAACGGTATTTTGAGAAGGCTGCAGAAAGCGCAAGTGCTCGATACTATTTTTTAGTGGATTACTATTTTGTGGAGCTTCATTGTATTACTTTGGGCACTTGTGTATTACTTTTTACTCATGGACATCATCAGACTATCATGGTTGTATTATTTTGTGAGAGCCGGGCTCACTCCCGTGCACATTGTATTTATCACCCGTAGTTGTATTTGTCGCACCCGCATGTGTTGCATGGGTTGCGCACATGTAATTGTGATTAGAATAGTGTAGGCTTGGTCTATTTAGGCTAAGGTTCAAGCATGTTTCAAGGATTGACCGGCCTAAAGCCCACTATGTGGGTAGGATGCCCAAAGAGGGTGCAAACCCTAATTCACAGTTGTGGAAACCCTAAACGCAAAAGGAGCGCAAACCCTAACCCTAACCCTAATTCTATGTCTATATAAGGGTGGGAGGTCTCAGTTGTATTCACCCCCTTTGGCACATTCATGCTGCGGAAGCTCTGTCAGTGCAACCATTCAATCTTTCTATTCTATCATCTTGCTTCCATTGTGTTGAGAGTGACTGAGAGGGAGAGGTGTGTTGAGCGAGGGACTGAGGGAAGGTGAAGCTCTTCGTCGTCTTCTTGCTTTTCTCGTCGTCTCTACTAGCTCTTCGACTCATTGGTGTGCTTGGTGGTGGATGCGAAGGAGTGACGGCATCGGATCGTGTTGATCATGGTCGTGGAACTATCTTCGAGCCTTTGAAAGGTAAGTTAGGTGAGTTCACTACAACTCGAGCTAGTCTTGTGTTCTTGCTTCCTTGGGTTGGAGAGGAGAATTCTTGGTTAGTTAGAGTGGAGCGTGAGAGACAAGGTGAGAGATTGTCGCCAACGTGAGTTGCAGCTTCTGAAAGAATAGAAGTCCGTCCAAAGTCCCGACTATTGGTGCGTTTGCCTCAACAAAAGGGCATGAATATGACTATTTAGGAAAGAGTTTATAGTATGCTTAGTTAAGTAGGCTTACCACAATATTTTTGAACTGAGGAACTTATACTGCCATTCATTTTATTAATAGACCCCCATGCACTACTCTTGGTGATATAGTTGTAGAAGAGATATGGTCTGGTAAACCTCCATATGCACACTTGTGAGTCTTTGGATATGTGCCTTCTTAGCACATTTCCAAAGACAAAGGCAACAAGTTGGATCTTGAGTCCATCAAAATACATCTTTCTTGGATATGATGATACAAGTGAGATAGGCTATCACCTTTGGGATCCGTAGGCTTAGAAGATTATCCACAACCATGATGTTGTGTTTCATTGGATAAGATGAATAAGAGACTGGAGCAAGTGGTTGAGGTACATAGGGTGGTCTTTCAGAAAGAGTCTCCTATTATACTATAGCAATCCCAATTAGACAACTTGTAAGTTGCTAATGATGTAATGGCCTAGGATATAGCCAATCCCAATTAGACAACTTGTAAGTTGCTAATGATGTAATGGCCTAGGATGTGCCTATTGTGCAGGATCATGATACTAGACAAAGAGGATAGGCAGTATAGGCCCCACATCTAGTTTTGAGACACTCTTAGAGAGCCTCCCATCTACCTAATTGTTTTGAGACCTTTATGTCATGGTGATAGATTCTAGTGAGCCCCTTACTTATGAGGAGCCTATGCATAGAGGTGATAGTCACTCTTGGGAGAAAGCCATGTAATCTAAGTTTGATTCACTGTAGAAAAATAATACATAAGATTTGGTTTTCTTATCAAATGGTAAACATGCATTGCCATGCAAGTGGGTATATGAGTTGAAGAGTACATCTAGTTATCCTAAGCTAGCATACAAGGCATGTTTAGTTGCTAAGGGTTTTAAATAGGAAAAGAAAGTTGTTTTTTATGAGAGATTCTTCCCTATGGTCAAGATGACTGCTTGGTATTGGCCATGGTTATGCATATGGATCCAGACTTGTACTAGATGGATATTAAGATGGATTTCTTACATTGGAACCTACATGAGGATATTTATATGCAGTAGCCTAGGAGCTTTGAGGAAAAGAGTAGGGAACACCTAGTTTGCAAGTTGAGGAAGAGTCTCTCTGGACTTAAACAAGCACCTAAAGAATGGTATCATAAGTTTTATGTCTTTATGCATTCATACGGCTATTTTCACATGATATAGACATGTGTCTTTACATGAAAAAGGCATACAGTGGTAGACTTGTCATTTTGGTGCTATATGTTGATGACATGTTGATTACTAGGAGTACTTATGATGAGCTAGATGCCTTGAAGACTCAACCCAAGAAGAGCTTTGAGATGAAGGATATGGGGGGTATGCCTCTCACATAATTTATGTGCATTATGTGCAATTTCTCTAAAGGACTCATTTGCTTGTCATAGAAGGCATACATTCATAAAATCCTTGAGTGGTTCCATATGCAAGGTAATAAGCCTATCGACTATCTGTTATCTTCTCATGTGAGGGTTAGTCAAGTAAATTAACCCCAATCTGATGACAAAAAGGTTGAGATGGCCAAGATCTCATATTCATTCATGGTGGGCAGCTTGATATATGCCATAATAGTCACTAGACTTAACATAGTATTTGTAGTTAGAGTTGTGGCTCATTATATGGAAATATCTAGCCCGCGACATTGAGACAGCTTGAAGGTTATCATGAGATACCTTAAGAACACTCCATATTTATGCATTTGTTATGGTGGCTAGGATATTGGAGTCATGGGCTACATAAACTCTAATTATGCAAGATATTTAGACTGGTAGAAAGTCTACCTCTATAATGTATCTTCATCTTTGTTGGAGGTGCTATTTCTTGGATGTCCAAGGTGTAGAAATGCATAGCCTTGCTTACTATTGAGGCTAAGTACATTATAGCTATTGAAGCTTGCAAGAAGACCCTATGGTTGGTTGCAAACCTTGGTACGACTATAACTCCTACATTGCATTCTGACTTTATGAGTGCCACTTAGTTGGTAAGTAATCTAGTTTTTCATGCAAAGACCAAGCACATTGAGGTCCATTATCACTTCATCAAAGAGGTGATTGAGGTGGACAAGCAGATACACCTTGTCAAGATCTTGATTAACAAGAATCCTATGGATCTACTCACTAAAAGTCTCCCAATGGAACCTTATGCCTTCCTTAGGAAGATTATGGGTGTAGGATGATGGACTAACATCTATTTCTCATCTTGTTGTACATATATGTACACATTGTACTTTGTTACTTTTTTGTTTTTTCCTCCACACTCCAGCACATTAGCCTTTAAGTGGGAGGTTTTGGGGCTTAAAGGATAGTTGTGCCTAACCACCTACATTTGCGTGTACTTATTGTCCACACACATGTACACAACAAGTGACAACCACCTATCTTGTTGTCACTTTATTCTTTATTCTTTCTATGACGATAGAATAAGGAAACAAATGTCATACATTGTGACTGTCGGGATTCTCATACTGTATTCCCACATATCATCTTGCTCTCTCTTACTTGAACCTCCAAAGTTATTGCATCCTCTTAATGTGCTTGTACTCTCACATGTTGCTCCACCTTTCAAGAAAAACAACCAAAACCTACACTTTACAAGCTACATAGCCTTGTAAAAAAACAAATGAGTATACTTATGGGAGTAACAAGAGTAAGAAATAGAACCAAATATTCAAAAAAATGAAGAAGATCTTTTCTTATGTCAAGCTATGAATTATAGAAAAATGAACAAAGAAGAAAAGCTTTCAAATCTAAGTATTCTTTACTAATGTAATATGCATCAATATGCACATTTATATGTTTTAACAAGCATCAATATGACTATCTGAATGTTCACTAGAATGACTACTAGTATATATACTTTGATAAAGACTAATGGGTATATCAACCACTGTTCTAATGGAACTATGACAATCATACTAAGGGATATAGCATCAACACAAAAAATTTGGCATCAACATCTCATGTTAGAATACTCTTCATCTCTTCTAGTGGACAATGATCATACATACATTTGATTCTTTGCTTCAGCCATGCCTCTTGATGCTAAAGATGCAAGCTTTCATTCTCATTGTTAGTCAATGAGAAGGCTAGCAATAACAAATAGGATACAACTCTACTCTACATAACTCTCATCCGAATGGGTGTTTGTTGTTGTGATAAAATGTGTTTATGCATGCATTATTATTTAAGCATGATATTAAATTTAATAACTGTGCCTCAATTAAAAATCATTCTCAACTATGAATGTGATCATCTTTGGTTTTTGCAGCATCATTCAAGAAAGATTGCAAACAAAGAGGAGAGAAACCCTTACCTCTTATTGTCTCCAAGCATATGGATCTCTTCTTCTTCTTTGAGCAATCAGTAAAGCATGCTTTGTGCTCCTCTTATTTCCTTTTCCAATTATACATTCCGCTTCTCCTTCACTTACTATGAGCAATAATAGACCTCTCCGCATGTGCTTTGTCTCCTATTACCTCTCTTGTTGTGTTTTTCTATCGTTTTATATAAAAAGTCAAATAGTATTTACAACTCTTGGCCAAAGAATTTGTGTTTATTCAGTAGAGGAGATGATGTACAAATGCCATGTTAAATGTTGTCTTAAATACATTTTCTTATTGAACATTTACGAATATAGATGTGGTGTTTAATGCGGTGTGGCAAAAAAAGACTACAAGCCTATACACATGTTATTTGTAAGTTTAGGATTTTTCTTTGCAATTAACAAAAATTATATTCTTTTCACATCCAATAAGTTTCATTGATTTTTTCTTCTTATTTAATGCATGTTCATTCTTTTTCATTTGATTGTGCATAATTATAATGGCCTAGAGATGTTAGGTTTGCCAAGACATAGATTATCCAAGGGGTTTCTTTAGTAGAGCTTTAATGAATTGAGAGGAATTTTTTGTACACTTTCACAATGTGGGAGTGGGTCAAGCCCACCACCATAGAAGAATCATGATATACATTATGAAGGGTAGACTATACCGTTCACAAGTTGTGTATAATCATTTGGGGAGTTTGGGTTTAGAATATGGGGTAATTTGAGGACCAAGAAGACTATGCAACTATATGCTTAGGGGTAGCTTAGCTTAACTTATGCTAGGATCACTTGTGCTTACACTAACACTAGACTACAATGTGCTAGACATGGTTTACAAGAAAGAAAGTACAAGAAACAATCTTTTGAGTTTATTAGTTGATTCTTCTTAAAAGTGCATCATTGATGTGAATGTAAGGAGGATACAATGGGCCTACTCCATGTTTTGATCACATGGCAAAGGTGGAGCTGAGCACTTCACTAACATTATGGGCTATATTGTCATGCTATACATGATACTTCAATGCACTTTGCATTGCAAAGGGGCAATCTCACCATTGTATACTATGTTGGGATTCGAACAACACTACAAATTAGAGGGTGCTTGATTAGAAACCTAAAAAGATAGCATAGTATAATTTTATCTCACACTTATGTAGTATAAGCAACACCTAAGACTATAATGTTTATGCTCATGATCCTAATGTCATAAGTCCAAGTAATTTAGGGTAGCTATGAATTGATTCACACTAACAATCTCAAAATACTTGCACTAAAAATCTCAAAATTCAACATCAAAGCTTTGATGTTGAATCCAAAAAGCACAACAAAATTTTCTACACTAAATGGGAAAATAGCCACTTAACGCACACACACCACACACACATGCATGCACATGCACATGGGGCTAAACCACTTAGTTCAAAAGAGTATGATATGCAAAATATGTGTGTAAAAGGGAATCCCCACCATCATAGGAAAAAGGAAAAGGAAATGAAGGGCACTTGCTTAGTGTCTAACCATCCACGGATTAAACTATTTGATAGATACAAAAAGCATGTTTTTAGAGTTATGAAGAGATCCAATCAATGTGCATAGCATGAGAATGTATAAAGCCTTTGCTTCACTAGGTTGCACTCTCTTTTATTAGTGATGATGGAAGTGTGTTTCCATAGGATTGTTTGAGAAGCCCAAACCAATAGAAGGTCTTACAAGGGTAGCCAAGAGCTCTCACAAGTGTTCATCATGGCTTCTACACATGAATTTTTTTGTGTTGAACATAATAGATTTTGCATGAGTGCTTTCTATGTTGGAATTGGATGAATGCCTTTAGATCTGTGCTAGCTTGATGTCAATGGTTTTGATTTCATCATGTTGGCTTGACTTCAATGGTTACAATTCCACCATATGGGTTAAGTTGTGTGCTATTTTTTGAAAAACTCTTTGAGGTTGGACACATAGAGGTAAAAGATGTACTCATTGATGGTAGTGGTAAGGCATGTCCACACAAGATCTGTTAACAAGGTTGCCTGTTTATTTCATTTGCTCAACTTGGATTTAAGTACCTATAGCACTTGAAGGTTTCGTGGTGGCAGCCATGGCTTCTTCACCCTGAAGTATACATTGAGTTCTATTATCTCCATGCTTGCTCTCTCTTGTCATGGAGCTTTCCCAAGACCTCTCAAGCATTATTGAGTGACCTTTAAGCTCAATGAACACCAACAATGGTGAGTAGCAAAGGTAGCATGATTTGCGCTGCTATGTTGCCCTATTTCCCTTACTCATTGCATCCTTCCTATAGCTCTTGGAGCCCTAACACTTGGCAAATACCTCGGCAATCATTCAGACATTCTTTGGCTTACTCCCGAGCATCAATAGAAGTGCTCTTGGTCAACCATTGCTTCATTGTTTGGTAACTTGCAAAATATCTTATGGATAGCAAACAATGAGCTCCATTATGCTTATTTGATGCCTTAGTGATACTATTTTGGTGCTCAAATGGTATGGTCATGCTTTTGGATGCTACGTGGATTGTCTAGATCTTGAGTAGCTCATTTTTGCATAGGTTTATTATTGTCATAATAGTTTGGATAGCAAGTATACAACAATGAACTCTATGCTTTAAATGCCTCTTGTGTCTACATGATATTTCGAGCATGGTATATGTCTATGATGATGTCTACTAGTGATATATGAGCCCGAATATGGTTAAGGGATGCTTTGGGACTTAGATCTGAGTTACATTTGATGCTATATGTCTACGATGATGTCTACTAGTGATGTATGAGCCCGAATGTTGTTAAGGGATGCTTTGGGACTTAGATTTGAGTTACATTTGATGTCTTAGAGCTTTGGCTACTTGCTTCAATGATTCTCATTTTTACGGGATTATATGCTCCCAAACATATTGGCTGATATGTATGGGCACCCAAATGCTATATACTTGATGTAATGAGCCTCGCATTGATCTTTTACACTCAAGATACTCGGGATACACTTCAATGGATGCGCTTTTGAGATATTTGCATTTACTTGGATATTTTGCATTGAGCTTGGTTATTGAGACAACAGGACTCTTGCCTTATATGTACATGCTCTCTTGAATATCCTTGGATGTAGTTATACCTACTAGTGTGCTTATATAATTTTACATGCTTTGGACACTGGCACTACCTCTATCAGCAAGGTGACTCCCTTGAGTTTATGGTAGATTTTAGTACCAATTGTTTGCCTATTCATTGCTAGTTGCTATTATATATTCTTGTTATTACTCAGTTATTCTCAATAGTGGAAGCATTTTTTTTTTACAATTGCCCACAATGATCTTGGATATACTACTGCATTTATTACAATAGTGTTGTAATTATAGTTTTTAGTATTGTCTTGGAGAGTAGACATTATCCTTTGATAGTCTATTGCTTGCAATTGGTGGACAACTCTATATTTTGGCATTCCCTCTTGTTTTGCCTTTGGCTTGGGTGTGTTTTGGGGCTAATTTGCAATCATTTACATCGGCCCATTCTCTTGGATTTTGCATTGACATATTTTCATTATGACTTGTTATTTCAATGATCGTACTATTTTCAATATTGAAAAGCTTGATGGCAAAATTTTCACTTATTGAAAGACACAGGTATAGGGCTTCCATGGCTATTTGAGCAGGGCGGCAACAAATTTTTAGCATTTTTCACAATGAAACTTTGAAATTTCTCCCTCTACAACATTCTCTCTCATCCCCCACTCATTTCTCAAGTTAACTTAGCATTTTCTAGTAGTTTGAGCCATTAGATGAAGAGATTTTAGTTCATCTCTGCTGTAAACCCCAATTTATAGCTGTAGAAATTAGGATTTTGATAGTTGCCTTGAGATGCATGCTCAAAATTGAGGATTTAGGACTTGAAATCCAACAGCTGAAATTGAGGAATTTCAAAGAGATTCAAGAGGCCAGCCAACCAATATCGTATTTGGTTGAATTTGTCTTTCAAGGAGTAGGGTGAAGGCCAACAAAAGCAAGTTAGGCTATTGAAAAGCATAGGTATGGCAAGTATTAGTCCAAAAGAAGTAAGTTAGGTTGTTGAAAACCAAGAGTGTAAAGCCCGAGGGCATGGATGATTGGGGTGAGTTGGATGAGCTATGTAAATCCACTCTAATACTATCATTGTCTAAACAGGTTAACTTCAATGTTGCATCACTTGAGGATAATACTTGGTAGTTAATGGGAAAAGATATGCAATCTTTATGATAAGAAAAGTCCTACTTCACAAATGTATTGATTGAAATAGCTTATGGACCTTTGCATGAAGGAAGGGACTAGTGTGTGCATGTATTTGAATGAAAATCATTTGATTTTCAGCTAGTTAACTTTACAAGGTATTGAGTTCAAGGATAATCTACCTCCCTTGTTCTTACTTGTGACACTTCTCAAGTCATGGGACACTTTTTGTACTACCATGTGTGCTAATATGCCTAAGGATGGCTTGAAACTCCAGAATATTAAGGGTGCTTTACTTACAAAGAAGATAAGCAAAAATGATGTAGATGTAGCCCGTACTCATGCATTGACTATTAGGGATAGACATGATGGTAAGAGCGGTGATGACTGCCATGGCACAAAATTCCAGAGGTCTCAGTCTCATGGGAAAACTCGCAATAAGTCTCATGGTCATTACTGTGGAAAGCATAGTTATATTCAACTGCAATGCCATAAGATGCACGATAATAACTGCAAAGAGAAAGGTAAGGGAAAAGTGTAAGAAAAGTCTAATGATGGCAACATTGTTCCTAGTAAGTCATGTGTAAAGATTGAAGAGATAAATCAAGGCTTCTTTTTATGTTATCCTGCATAAAGATTGGTTTCAGTCCTATCGTAGCATTACAGGTTCTATTAGATTGTGACTTGGTATTGAATATTATTGGCATTAGGGATATATGACTACAATTTCTTTCTAGCAACTCTTTTACTCAACATAATGTATGTCATGTATCGGCTTTGACTAAAACCCTTCTATCTGTTGGGCAGTTGGATGATGCAAGCTATTATGTATCTTTTGGTAATTGTGCATGGAAGATTACCCATGGGAATCTTGTTTTTGCTCAAGGTGTCAAGCCTGAGAGCTTCTATCCTTTATTTATATTTGGATCCCTTGACCATGCTTTGGATGTGGTTGATATACCATATGTATCTTTATGGCATCATTGCCTTGGGCACATATTCTTAAATGAAATGAACATGCTTACTTGTTTGTAGTATCTTCTGCCTCTTAATTACAACCATTTTGATTCTTGTGACTGTTGTGTTTATGGCTGGTAGACATGCAATTCTCATAAGAAGTTTAGCATTATGCGTATGGGTGAGCCCTTGGCTTTTTTGCCTTCTGATGTATGTGATCCCTACCCTATTAGTCATTGGGTGGCACAAAGTACCTTTTTATGTTCATTTGATGATTATTCACATAAGGTTTGGGCATGTCCTATTAAGTAGAAATTAGAAGTCTTATCTACCTTTTAGCATTGGCTTGCCCTTCTTGACAATCAGTCTAGTTATAGACTAAAATGCCTAACGTTTGACAATGGAGATGACTATGTTTCTAAAGTATTTTAGCAATACTATGATAAGAGGGGTATTAAGTATTAGTTGACCACCCTATACATCCCACCTCAGAATGGTGTTGCAGAGTGCATGAATAGAACCATTGAAGAAAGGGTCCACAATATGCTTAGTCATGAATGCTTAGCGTAACATTTTTGGGGTAAGGCAATTACTATTGCCAAAGATTTGATAAAGAAATCCCCATACACTACTATTGGTTATCAAGTTACAAAATGTGTAGACCCTAGGAAGTTATGCATCTCTCATGATGGTGATACTCTATATGACATGATAAAAGCCTAGCTTGTGTAACCCATGACTTGAGATCTTGTATCTTAAACCAAAGTATCTTTCCTTGTCACAAAATTCTAAACAAGGGTTAACCATGTTCTGAATGTCAAGATAAAGAAAGATACCCAGATCAAGGTGTTGGATTTTGAGGCATGGATTGGTATGAGTTAAGCAATCAAGTGTGTAGGTTTGCTTATGATGAATGACTATGAGTTAAGCAATCAAGTGTGTAGGTTTGCTTATGATGAATGACTATGCCATACAAAGTACAGATAATGAAAGGAAAGTGGAACCCAGGAGGAAGAAGCTTAACGGTGAGAGCTATGGCGGATGGAGAGCAAGAGCAAGAGAGAGAGTGAAACTCAAAGTGGGAACTCCAACAACCACAATGTGTGGCCGAGCCTTCTTTTTATTCAAACTGTCACTAAAAGAATAAAGAATAAGTGACTGTGACGGGCGCCCGCCACCTGCAGTGTGTAGTGGCAGGTACTGTCAGTGTAGTAATACACTGGCGGCTAGGCGAAGGCGCCTTTACCCCCAACAACCTCCCACTTAAAGGTGAATCTACCCCAGTGAGAGAGACAAGATAAGAAAAGATAGTACAACATGTACATATGTACAACAAGATGAGGGAAAAGATGTCATCTCATCCAACTCCCATCAATCTCCTGAGGAAGGCAAAGTGCTCTGTAGTGAGGCTCTTCATGAGCAAGTCTGCAGGATTCTGCTCAGTCGAAATCTTGACATGGTCAACAAACATGTCCTCAACGACCTCGTGAATGAAGTGATACCTCATCTCAATATGTTTCGTCTTCGCATGGAAGCCCGGATTCTTGGCCAACTGAATAGCACTCATAGAATCTGAATGCAATGTAGGTATAGCATTTGTCATACCAAGGTCTGAAATCAAAGAGCCTAACTAGATAGCCTCCTTGCAAGCCTCTGTGGTTGCAATATACTTGGTCTCTGTAGTAGAAAAAGCCGTACACTTCTACGCCCTGGACATCCAAGAGATAGCCCCTCCAACATAAGTGAACACATAGCCAGAAGTGGACTTCCTACTATTTGTATGTCCTGCATAATCAGAGTCAGTGTATCCCAAGACATGTATCTTAGCTGCCATAGCAAATATACATATCTGCTATGCCCTTTCAGGTACTCATAATACCCTTCACGGCATCCCAATGTTTCTTGCCAAGCTTAGCCATATAACGTGCCACAACCCCAACTGCAAAATTAATATCTGGATGGGTGGCTATCATGGCATACATAATATTGCCCACAATTGATGCATAGGGAATCTTGGCCATCTCGGCCCTCTGCTCATCTATCTGCGGACAATCCGCTTGTGAAACTTTTACATGAGAAGGTAATGGATAGCCAATAGGCTTAACATCTTGCATACGGAAGCGCTCAAGGACTTTATGAATATACTCCCTCTGTGACAGATAGAGTAGTCCCTAAGATCTATTGCATATAATGCTCAAACCAAGTATATGAGAGGCATGTCCCAGATCTTTCATCTCAAAGCTCTTCCTGAGCTGAGCCTTAAGAGCATCTAACTCCTATTGAGCTGTCCCTGCTAAAAGCATGTCATCCACATAGAGTACCAAAATCAGTAAAGAACCGTCATGAGCTTTCTTTGTGTACAAGCACAGATCCATGGCACTACGGCTGTAGCCCTGTGACTGCGTGAATGCATCAAACTTATGGTACCATTCCCTAGGTGCCTACTTCAAGCCATATAGACTCTTCTTTAGCTTGCACACTAAATGTTCCCTGCCAAGGTCGGCAAAGCCCTTAGGCAGCTCCATGTAAATCTCATCATGCAAGTCCCCATATAAAAAACCATATTGACATCCATCTGGTACAAGTCTAGGTCAAGCTGTGCAACCAAGGCCAAGACTAAGCATAGGGTGGTCATCTTGACCACAGGAGAAAAGACTTCATCAAATTCAACACCATGCTCTTACTTAAAACCTTTGGCAACCAATCGAGCCTTGTATGCCGGCTTGGGGTGTCCAAGGGTACTTTTCAACTTGTACACCCACTTGCATGGCAAAGGCTTCTTACCCTGAGGCAAGGAAACCAAATCCCAAGTCTGATTCTTATGTAATGAGTCAATCTTAGACTGCATAGCCCTCTCCTAATAGTGACAATCACCCCTGTGCATAGCCTCATCATAAGTGAGAGGCTCTCCTACATTTGTAACCAGTACATAATCCATAAAGGGTGCAAAACGGTTAGGAGGTCGTCTATCTCTAGTAGAATGACTCAACCCAGGCTCTACTTCCTAACCGACATCCTGTCTAACATCAACATATCTAACATCTGGGCCATGAGCATCAGGTGATACTACACATTGTCTAGTTAGCTGTGGAGCGGGCTGAACGGGGGCAGGTGGCTCCTCCTGAAAGATAACTTTGCGTACCTCAGCCACTTTCTCAGGCTACATGTGCATTTTTTCCTCATGAAAGATGACATCATGGCTGCGGATCACTTTCCACACCTGCAGATCCCATAGACGGTAACCTATCTCTCCTACATCTCCATAGTTAATGAAAATGCATTTGACACTTTTAGGATCCATCTTATTGCGTTTGTCCTTGGGCACATGGCAGAATGCCTCACATCCAAAGACACAAAAATGATCATAAGAGGCTTGCCTGCCCATACCTCCTCTACAACCTGAAAGTCAATGCCACTGCTAAGCGACCTGTTAATGAGATGCACTACAGTAGTTACTACCTCAGCCCAAAAGTGTTGCAGTAAGACAGCCTGGCTAAGCATGCTACGGACCCTTTCCTGAATAGTCCTATTCATGCATTCAACCATACCATTCTGGGGTGGGGTGTAAGGGGCGGTCAACTGACACTTAATACCCCGCTCATCACAAAACTACTCAAAAGCACGTGATACATACTCACCCCCATTATATGACCTTAGGCATTTTAGCCTTTTCCCAGACTGATTCTCTACTAATGCAAGCCAACACAGAAATGTGTCTAAGACATCGGATTTTCTCTTGATGGGATAAGCCCAAACCTTATGTGAGTAATCATCTATGAAAGTAACAAAGTACTTTGCCCCACCGAGTGACTAACAGGGCATGGGTCCACATACATCTGAGTGCACAAAAGCCAAGGGCTCACCTATGCATTTCTTACCTGACTTTTTATGCGTATTTGTAGTATGCCTGCCATACAAACAATGATCACAAGAATCAAAATGCGAAGAGTCAAAGGCAGAAGATACTACAAAGCACGAAGCATTTTCATTCCTATAAGGAACATATGCCCCAAATGAGCATGCCAGAGGGATACATGGGGTATAGAACCCATAGACAAAACATGATCCAAGGTAGCTCCAGATACAAGTAAGGGATAGAGGTTGCCAGACTTGGCACCTCTTGCAAGCACAAGCCTGCCACAAGTAATCTTCCATGCAGAGTCTCCAAAAGACACAAAATACCTTGCATCATCAAGCTGTCCAGCTGACATAAGGCTGCAAGTCAACGCAGGTACATGGCGTACATCATGCAAAATAAAAGAATTGCCAAAAGGAAACTGCAGCCTAACATCTCCAATGCCCACAATGTCAAGAGACCTGTCATCACCAAGACACACAGAACCAGAGATGGTACGATAGGCATGAAACCAATCTCTACAGGGTGTCACATGAAATGATGCACCTGAATCCAAAAGCCAACACTGCGCATACATAGAATGTATCTCAGAAGCCTATAAGGCATCGCATGAAGAAGCTGCAAGTATGTAATCTTCATTTGAATCAGTGGCATGCAAGTATGTAATGACTGTCTCGGAAGACTTTTCCTGCACTTTCTCTTTTCCCTTTTCCTTGCACTTATCATCACGCATCTTATGGCACTGTGGCCTAATATGTCCTGCTTTCCCACAATAATGACAGGTAAGATCAAACTTCCATCCATAGGACTTACTGCAACCACGTGACTTGGACATGGACTTCTGAGAGTCCCTGCCCTTATGATCATTATCATGCCTGCCATGTCTGCCACCTCTAACAGTCAATGCATGTGAAGAGTAGGAAGCATCATTGTTTCTCCTGTTGATTTCCTCAGTCAATAAAGCACTCTCAATATCTTTGATTTTCAACCCATCAAGCTTGTTCATGCATATGGCAGTACAGAAGACATCCCATGATTCAGGCAAGGTGCCAAGTAGAAACAACAGGTGCAAGTTGTCTTTGAACTCAATATCCTGTGACAACAGATTCTTCATGATAGCATGAAACTGGCTGAAATGAGATGATAGGGATGTCCCCTCCTTTATGCGAAGGTCCATTAACTGCTTCAGCCAATACATATGCGATGCATGACTCTGCTGCGCATAAAGCTCCTGAATCTTCTCCCATAAATCCCATTCACTCTAATTCTCATCTTCAAAAATATTATGATGGACCTCTTCTGAGAGTGACAAGATAATGATATACTTGCATAGTCATAGTTCATCAACTTCCATCCAAACATCATCATCCATATCCTCAGGTTTAACACCCTTGAAAGGCAAGGTCTTAACTGCAACTTCTGCATCAAAACCTGTCATATTTGGGACTTCCAATACCCATAGTTGGTACCATCCAACTTGGCAATGTTAAAGAGAGTTGTGTCTTTCAGATGACCATCCATACTGTCCCAAATCAAGGCAAAAAAGTAAAATTCCAGGTTGTTGTAATTAGCAGAAAATGCACTAAAACCACTCCTAAAACTAGCTGAAAGAGCGGATATCACTAAGAGAACCACCTGTCCCCCAAATATGACCAAGCATCAAACAATAAGCATTACCCTCATAGAAGTGCTCGAAATCTGCAGATTTTAGCTTGCTGGAATAAATGACAGTAGTATGTAAAACTGTCCCAAAGTGAAGCAATCACTGATACATATATCACTGCAACTGCCGGGTAGCAAGGTACATCCAACAGTGAGTGTCAAGGGGCAAGAAGATACTAAGAACTGTCATAGGCAAGAGACATCTCATAGGTCTAGAAGTCATGCATGTAATGGGTCTCGAGGTAAGAGAAGAGACCAAGCACAAGCACAACTGATAGAGTAAGAAGCTCAATGCATAAGCATCCAAGATGCATACAAAAATGACAAACCTGTGACAGAGATAGGTGCCTACCCCAATAGGTGTATCAAATTAGCCCACTATAGACTAACTATAGACATAAAGCTCTCAAGAGAGCAAATGCATGTAACTATCCCACAAGCTCAAGCTCAAGTGTAAGTAAGATTTTTTATACACCAAATATACCAAGAGTCTCCCACTGGAAATAAAGTCAGATGCAAATAGAGCAAGCAATGCTCTAATACATTGAATACATAGCATCAGACATGCCAAATCCCAATAGGGTACATCCGGAGCATAAATCCCAAGCTATCTGAGACCCGTAAAGCATAAGCCTGACAGCATTCAAAGAGCATGTAACTGACAACCAAATGTAATGCCAATAGGTCCAAAATGCTCAAATACATCTGAAGACGAAGCTCCAAGTGACGGTCAAGCATGGGCAAACCAAGTGGCATCCATATCTGACCAAAGCATAAATGCAAAAAGCCTAAATATCAAGCAGTGACAATAGGCATAAACTGGTCCAAAGCATGCCAACTAAAGCCAAATGCCAGTGAATGATGACCAAGGCGAAGCCTAATCCAAGCTCAAAAGCATTCTGGAACCAAAAAGAAGCATTTGTCAATCTCTAGATACATCGGTATGATCATTCAAAACTTCGGTAAGCACCCCGGATCCAAGAACCAATGCATACACCAAGTAAATGAGCTTCAACCCACTGTATTACAACATCATATTTACTGCTAAAAAATGAAGCTCAATCAGTGCCCAAATCTACTCCAAATCAATCCCAAAGCATAGAATAGCATCGCATAACATCCGGGCATCAATGGGCATCAATAGGCATCAAACATGCAATGCCAAGTAGCATCAAATAGTAAATGTCAAGTGCTACCCTATTTTGATAGTCTTGGGATTGTGTATACAGCAATGGCTAAAGGTGAAAGCACTTGAATTGAACGCCGGGAGCCAAGAACTAATGCCGGGGAGTCCAACAATGATTGAGAAGGTTGCCAACAATGCCGGGAAGCCGAGGAAGAAGCTGGAAGTGCCAAGAGGAGATCAGCACAACCCCCTAAAAATGTGCTGCATTTTGTGTTGGTTGCTCCTGGGGGCTGGGGGGTCTTCAGTAGTGCTTTGGAGCACTTGGCAATGTTGAGGGGCTCCGATGCAGCCCTGCAAGGTGCCAATGGAAGGCCGGAAGCTCGGGGAGGAGGTGGGAGATCAAAACATACCTTCAAATGAAGGTGCCATGACTACCATTGAAGCTTAGGTTGAAGCTCTTCAAATTCGGATTGAAGATAATGCCGGGCAAGCTTTAATGCCTTTGCTTTGATACTAGTTAAAAGGGAAGTGGAACCCATGAGAAAGAAGCTTGGCGGTGAGAGCTATGGCGGATGGAGAGCAAGAGCAAGAGAGAGAGTGAAACTCAAAGTGGGAACTCCAACAACCACAATGTGTGGCCGGGCCTTCCTTTTATTCAAACTGTCACTAAAAGAATGAAGAATAAGTGACTGTGACGGGCGCCTGCCACCTGCAGTGTGCAGTGGTGGGTATTGTCAGTGTAGTAATACACGGGCGGCTAGGCGGAGACGCCTTTATCCCCAACAGATAATGCCACACAAATGCATAGCTTCCTTAGGTCTACACATTGCTTTATGTGCCAAATCCAATCCAAGGCACCAAGCTATATATGATGAAGTAAATAAGTATGCAACAAAATGGGTTTGTGGTTAGTAACATTCTGGGGCACAACAAATGTTGATGGGACAACATGGAGCATCACATAAAAGAATCGATAGAACAATAATAATTGGAAGTTGAGTTTGTGTTGGGATTTTTGTGCAACAACGAGACTTTGATCGAACTCTTAATATTTCAAGATCTTTGGCCATGTTAGCTAGATTATCTCTCAGTTAGCTACAAAAATTCTTCCTTTATTCATCTATTAAGAAAACTAATGCACAGCTCACCTAGTTACCTATCTTACTGTAGTGTTTGTTGCTCGATGGGCTTGCAAGTGTCTCTATGATTCAAGTATTACCTCTCAATCTGCTACTTTGTGGCTTCAACTCGATTTCTCTGAAGTGATGATGGTGAACAAAGAGAAAAAGAAGAACATGGCACAAGAAGTGGAGAAGAGCTTCTTCGATGGTCCCTCACGCTCCACACACACACAATGCTCAAAATGGATAGGATAGGAGCAAGAGGAAGAGCTCTCAAAGTTTTCATATATAAGAATGATCTCTTATTCTATGTTCAACCTTTCATACATGGACTCAAATTTCAAAACATTCCTCTCAAAGTTGGGCAATCTATCCCTTTGCATGCACATGTTTAGAGGTTTAATCTTAGACTCTCTCCTAGCTAAGAAGTGATACAATTTGCACAAGAGTGAGCTTGGCTCTTCAATAATACAAACTTTTAAATTTTTTGAGAAATACAAGTTTCTAGATTTATTTTGATGAAGATCTTGTTACATGTGTCCATAGAATTATCATCGTGGCTCTACAATGATAGCTTGAGGATGTGGATGAGGATTTCATTGATGCAAGGATCTTATAGAGAATGAATAGCAACCGATGTTGGTGAATGCTCATTAGGTCTTCAATAAACTTGCAATCAGCATACTCCCCCTAGGGATGTGTCTATCTTACCATGCAGTGCAAGGTACTCATGTAAGTGTAACTAGGAGATGGGTCAAGCTTGGAGTGTTGTCCCACAATTGAGGACCTAATTACTGCAAGGTTTTATTATATGATACACATTTCAATTTTAAAAATTTAAAGACCTTAGAAACTTTCTTGCCAATAAGGAGTCTTAACCAACTCCATGGATAGCTCCAAAGCTTCCTTTGCATCAAATTCAACATGCTGAGAAAGCCACTATTGCGTGGAAGCATCAAGCTCTAGTTAAGCCCTAGCATTTGAATGAAATGGAGTGAGTTATATAGGATGTTTGGTACAATGCAACTTAATAGGCCTTTGACCAAGAGGGCTAGAAGCCCCTCCTTGTTTGTGGGCGACTTGATAGGCATTCGATGAAGATGGCCATAAGACCCTCGTGATGAAGAAGGAGTCTAATTCTTCCTCAAAGTAAGCCTTTTCATCTACAACATTGGTGGTGTGGACCTAGACTTGAGAGACATAGCCATGTCACCAAACAATGTTTATGAGCACAGTCAAGACATCCTAGATGGATTGCCACTCATCCTAGATGCATTGTGTGAAGGGAAAGCACAAAGCTAGAAGCTATGGTGAGAGGGCTAGAGAGAGGGGGAGATAAGGTGATGCTACTTGTGTGAAATGGTGATGGCAGCAATATAAAGCCAAAGCGGACACGAGGAAGAGCAAGGAAGTCGAAGGCGTGTAAACCTACAGACATAAACTAAATCTTGCTTTTTAGAATGGATCTATAATTTCTTAATTTAGCGACTCATTTTCACACTAAAAGTCCAAAATTTCCCGTGAAACCTCAAAAGTTCCACAAAATTTCTTGTGAAAAAAGGGTCATAAAAATAGACACTACATAAGGTTCTCCAAAAGCACGTGCGTCTTTGACATTCTATGGACTGACACGGCTAAATAAAGCACGGCAGGGCGGGGGAGGCATTGCGACGGACGAGGAAGGATGGCGGACGGCAATACGAAAGTAGATACCACAGCTCGCCTCGCGCAATGGAAGATCGAGAACATGAGCTGGTCGTATCGCCGATCCGACCCTTTCCGCTTCGGGCTCTGGAATTGGTATGTTGTTTGCCATCTCATGTCGCTCACTCTCTCTGCACTAAAAGGGCCCCCTCTCGATGCGAACAATCAGACTACCAGTGGCTTCCTGCAATTGTATTCTGCTCTTTGAGCACCTTTGCTCTGCCACAACCCAATGTGTATCTGTATCTTCCGTGCACTGTTGTTCGTCCTTTCAGCTGGAACTTGTGTGCGTCTGCACAAAATTCGTACCGAGTACGCGGTGTCCTAGACCGCCTCTTCTATTGAGTAAGCAGGCTTTTTGAACGTGTTCCTTTTCCTTTCTCGTTTAATATGGGCCACTTGGGCAGGTTTTTGTTATTATTCTAAGTAATTCATGGTTGATTTTCACCCATGAATGTAAAGAAGCTTGTGCTTGTGTCTTGTTTGAACAGAGATTTAAAGGGAACGAAAAATTAAATACCCACTATTATAAAGATCTTCATGAGAAATAAGGGACAGTTGGGGTTGCTATCACCAGGTGAAACATGACAACTTACACAAAGACAAATACTTCACACCTTGACTTGACCGTCCTCATTGATGGAGTTCGACAATACAAAGTGGAGGCTTGATATGCATTTTTTTGGTGTTTTCATCCACCTGTAGACATCTGAAAGTATCATGTTCTTAATCACGAAGAGAAGCAAGAGTAATTATTGCCTTTGGTTTGACCTATTCGTGCATTGGTCATAGCTTCAAGTCAAGTATTGACTATGTGTGAATGTACCCTTAGGCTAGGGTGGTTAAGGAGTCTTGCAAAAAAGACATAGGGGCTTTATTTGTGTCACGTTTAGTTGATTACCATAGTAGGACTTTAGGCCCTTGGTAGTTTCATCCATCTAGTGGGATGGTGGGGTTTGATTGTATGGGGCATTAGTCTGGCAATTGGAGTCTCATCTGACTTGTTGCTCATCCTAGGCGTCCATTTTGGCTCAATAGTTGAGAGATGAGCTTAATATCCATCTCTCCATGTTTCTTTCTATGCTTGTAGACTTGATGGGTCTACTCGACTCCCAAATATGGTGGCAGGGGGTGCTTGGGTACACAATGAATTTGGAAGATTGGTATATTTGTCTAATTATGCTTCAATATGTTGTGCAGCTTTCTAGACCTCATTTATTAATTACTATTTACAATTACTATCTTAATGAGATGTGAAATAAAACTCTTAGATTGGTGTGATGATAGACTTCTCCAAAAGTAGAAAATCTTTTGGCAGGATAGGTGAAGCTAAGTCACCTCTATGTGAACTTGTAATCGTTGAAAGATTTGAAACTTTGGTTCTACTTTGCCTTTGAAGAGATCAAGAAGGAGATCTAAGAAGTTGAAAAAGTTGGTTGGACAAGCCCTTTTGGAATAGCACCATCTAGGAAAGCTCTTTTGGAGGGCAAAGCGAGCATCATTTGTTAAGTGCAAAAAAGGCTATTTGACACAGTGGGTGGCAAAAATGAAAGTAGGAGGCCTTGTGAAGGTATGGTAGGATTTGCATAGAGAGTTTGCCTCTTCTTACTAACCATATGTTTATGAATGGAAGGGTGAAGAATATTTCAGTGTGGTACCTATATTTTCAAATAGCCCCTTCTAAAACAAACTGGTCATCCGAGTGGTTCTTGATCACTAATGATCGGTTGTAGCATGCCATGATACTTAAACACATGTTGAAAAATAAGCATGTCACATGATCAGCCTTTATCTTCTTCCTTACCAGAATGAAATGGGCCTGCTTACTGAACCTCACCATTATTTGGGCCTGCTTACTAAACTTGCAAATAATGGTCCATATCCTATCATCCCCTATAGGTGTCTTAGGAAGCTCAAAGATAAAGTCCATAGCAATGCTCTACTAAGGGCTATCTGGAATTGGCAAGGGTTGCAATAAACTTGAATCTTTTGCCTATCATAGAAACATACCTTGCCATCATATCCATTATTGAGCTATAAAATGCATTGCTGACTAGCCTCTTAAATAGCCCCAAAACATGCTTATTTAACTAAAAACCCCAAAACATGACGCTGTCCAAGAGAGTTTCTATGAAACCCTAATTTGGGAGGATCCATCCACATCTATAAATAGATAGGCTGCCCCCATTTAGTCTTTATCTTTTTGCTTGTGACTTCTTCTACTGTTGCTGGCCTCTGACTGGCATTTGGCTGTACTAGCCATCACCAACCCCTAGACTGCCTCCTCAGCTTGTGTTTGACCATTGGTGACAGTTGGCAGTGCACCTCCTTCACATATGGCGGCCTCTTCAGCTTGTGTTTGGTATCATTAGCCTTGGGTGACAGTGTGTTGATCACTTTCTCTAGTAGGTGACTCCTCGCCAGGTTGCATTTGCAGCTTTTTGGTGCCGCTTGCCTCCTCTAGCATCATCTTTGCTGTTGCCACTTTCTCTTCTCTAGCCTCCATTAGGACTACGTTTGATAGTTTTTCTCACTCCGACACTCAGATTGTTGGCCACAGTACTTGGGATTTGTCTCTAGTGGATGTCACTCTCTGACACTACTACTTTGCCGTTGGCTACCTTGTACACTCTTACATTCATTTACATTATTCATTCACTTCAGAGTTTATGTTATTTCTCTCTCTCTTTCTGCGTAGGTTTGTTTCTGTGTTTGATTTTTGAGTTTTGCTTTTAGGGTTTGAGTTTTGTACATTTGTGTCTATATTATTGTGTTTCTGTTGTGGGCGTACACTTTGCATTTCCTCAGTGTGAACCCTAGCAGCTACTCCACAGTTTTCTTCACACCCACCACCTGCAATACGTGCCCTCGATGCACACCCCTTCCGCTAGCAATGTCCCATACCACCCTTAACGAGATAAAGGTGCACCTATCAGGCATTAATCATCACGGTTCTTTGAGCAATAGTGGTTTTGTGCACGTTATCAAATCTTGTATCCAATTTGTAGGTTGAGGCTCTAATACCAATGAAACATCCCCCTAGGATCCAACCTACACATGAGACATGACACAAGCCATATTCACAAATAGAAGGGGCTGGACATTAGACTCACCTCCCAACCATAGTGCCAAACGGGCTCACCCCCAAGCCCGGGGGCTAGCATTACTCCAAGTCACGACCACATCCCAAGGGTTGGTGTCCCATACCACTAGCCCACACCATCCCGGTGTACAGATGCATCACCCAATGAGCTAGGAGTCTGAGAGTGGTGATCAAAATGATGTGCACAATAGGGCCTTGAGTCCTATAAATAGGACTTCTGCCCTAACCGATGTCCAAGGACGTAATAGAAGGCCTTGCCACAAACTCAAAAGATTTGCTTGTGAGTCTCCACTTCCTTTGTTGACCGAGAGCAAATTCTCTTACAAATTTGGAACTTCTGGCTGCTCCAAATGACCAGCATCAATTTCCTAGCCTGGCTCTAAATTTGGAGTGCTTGGGGTACCAAATTGGGTTTCCTTCAATTGCATGCAAGTCTTCTTTGCTATAGATTACCAATTCTTCACAGATTTGCTGTAGATCTCCAATATAACAGCAACTACCCTTCATGCATGGTCAAGATTTTCTGGCATGCATTCCAAGGAAGCTGAGAAACCCTAATTACTGCTGTAATTATGTCTGAAACAGCAAATCAGTGCTGAAATTTGTCAGATTTGTTGAGAAAGGAGGAGAGATGGGGAAATTCTTTAATCAGAAATGGAGCCCCAAACAGAAGTTGCCTGCACTGTCTACAGCTGGAGAATCAGGTTGCCCAATGCTAGAATGTTGTCGTCTTCAGCCAGAAATGCCAAAGATGTGGTCACCAGCTGCAAATGACCTTTCTTTGCAGTCAAAAACCACTAACAGTAGTCAACCAGCCAACATGCACACTCTCTCTCCTCCAGCCAGCCCAAAATGCTTTCCCACAACTGCCCCAGCCTTCTATGGTGT
Organism: Lygodium microphyllum; assembly: GCF_053477565.2. NCBI lineage: Eukaryota > Viridiplantae > Streptophyta > Polypodiopsida > Schizaeales > Lygodiaceae > Lygodium > Lygodium microphyllum. Next base: position 118,956,441 of record NC_141158.1, read on the forward strand.
GTTTCCTCTCCTTATGGCAAGTGGCAAACCTGCCCATGCATTCTCAGCCTCTAGAAACTGAATTTTTAGCAAATAATAATTGTACAAATTAAAAGTTCCTTGGTCCTGTCCAAGAATTGTCCACTACCCATTCACATTTGAAAGCCTAAAGGCTAAGCCCTTTGGACTTGAAAGCATTAAGTGTTTTAATTCTCTAAGCCCCATGACTTCAATTCCAAGGGCACATTCAGTTTCTAGAGCCAAGATCTAATACCAAGTACCCACTAGCACTCCACCACTACTTTTGCCAGTGTCCCCCATTGCTTAAGCTAGAGTTTGCCACTATATTCCACAATTTAACATACATTCACATATGCATAACTTAATTGTTCTAAAGAAATAAGTTAAAAATTCATGTCCCCGTGATAGACCTCCCCCCTTAAATCCTTGCAATCATCCTCATTTGCATGGTAGTGTGGCAAAAGCATGTGTGACCATTGGCAATGCATGCGGCATCATAGTTAAACAACATATGCACCTATTGCTCAACCAAACTCATGCCCACGGCATGCTGAAATTCCCAGCGAGCAAAACCAAGTCATAATCCAAATAGATGAATCATAACCTCTATCAAAACTATAAGGAATGCATCCACATTCAAAAAATCAACAATGTTTTAACCATGAAGACAAAATAATGTGAGAATCGAGCATAAACAATGAGTAAAGATGTATAACATGATACCCATGTAAAGTATACATTAGCTGCAAATCACACATAACTGATATCAATGTATAATTTCATAGCTTGGATAGTGGATGCAAACCATACATATTTGCATATCAAACTATAGTGCCTAGTACATTGATGAGTGATTCCAATGGCAAATCTACTCTTAGCATACGATACCTTGGATGCAAACAAAGTATATTCGAGATCCACAAGATATATGAGCTGCCCATCACTAGAGGAGTAGAAGTGCTACCTCCCTCTTAGCCAATACTTTGGATCCCCTGTTCTACTAAACTTGAATGGGTTTGATCTAGTGTTGGCTCCAATTGAAATGCATTGAGGTAAAGTTGCAACAATTGTGCATGATCTAAGAGGTACCTTCTTCCATCCATGTTGCATCCATAGGTGAGTAATTATAAAACTTCACCAAGTAGTGTTTGGAAACTTTAACTTTCCTTGTGTATCAAAATTTGCTCTGGTACTTACGAAAACCTTATCTAATTCCTCAAACTTAGGCTGAATTTGAGTAGATACATCCTCTAGCATATCCTATGGAAAGGTTTCAACAAGCTAACATGAAAGGCATTATGTATCTTTCCATGCTAAGGCAATTTCAACCTATAAGTCATATCACTTATCTTTTCTAATGCTTGGAATGGCTCATACTAGGGCATATTTAGATTTAGATACAAGTGTTTCTTGCCTTTCATCTTTTTTAGCCTTGCTTTCTCAACATGCAACAATACCCAATCGCCTATAAATTCTATATGTCTATGGTGATTAGTCTTTCTTTTGCTTTCTTTGTGGTCTTTGAAGTGCTTGTTTAACCTTCTAATAAGCCAAACCTATACTTTCCACATACTTGTCAGCTTCAAAGATATTATTCTTTGTTTGTAAAATAGGTGCAACTTTCTTTTCACCCTCCACAATCTCAAATGGGCCTTTCTAGTGGAACTGTGCATAGTATTGTTATATGCAAACTCAACCAAGGGGCAAGTAATGTTTCCACTGTGTTTCATACTATGATACATAACATCTCAAGAGATCCAATGTTGGAGCATTTACTTCTTCTGACTCCCCATTTGTCAATGGATGGAAGGATAATGAGAATTTCAATGTAGTGCCCATGTTCTCAAACAATCTCTTCCAAAGCAAACTAGTCATGCGTGGATCTCTTTCATTAATAGTGGATTTGGTATGCCATGACACTTAAATATTTGTTGCATAAAAACTTGTGCCATACAATCAGCCTTATTTTTTTTGCAAATAGGGATAAAATGTACTTGTTTGTTGAGTTTGCAAATGATAGTCTAAATAGCATCATTGCTAGTAGGTATCCTCAATAGATCAAAAATAAAATCCATAGCAATGCTCTGCCAAGGTCTATCAGGAATAAGCAAAGGATGCAACAACTTAACCTTTTAGTGAATAATGCTTGTGCAAAAAAACTCAACATCATGCCTCAAAAGCTAGCCAAAAGAAAAAGTGCTCCATTACCTTGGTTGTAGTATCAATGTGTCACAAGAACTTGAAATTTTAATGCAATGCATTGGCATTTTGGCTCAAGCATGAAGAAAATGTGCACATGTGAAGTACACGTGATGTGAAAGTCGGTTAACTCACAATGACGGGCCAAGGTGTCGAGCTAAAAATCCATTAGTTGTACTTAAACAGCCCCAAAGCTTGCTTAATTAATGAAGAAACCTAGTTTATTTAAAAGAAACGCGATCCTAGGGAGTTTCTGTGCCCCATAAGCACAAACCCACTTGGGAGTGCCCAAACTTTCTATAAATATGTATGCTGGCTGCCCTCCATTCAGCCTACAATCTCGTTTTTGCAGATTTCAGGTGTTTCAGCTTGCTGTCCACACCTCGTTCACGGAGGACATCTCAACCAAATCTGTCCATTATTGTCTCCATCACTTGGCGTCTGATTTCCAGCCCTTTTTACATAGTTTGGAGCTAATCCCAGCCAGGCGACTGCTATTCCTATGCAGCCTGCGCTTTTAGTTTTTCTCTCTCCTCATTGCCATCTGCATCAGATCCAGCTTCTCATTACTGCGTTTGCTGGTATTCGACATCCGGAGGCTTCCTTGCTGCGATTCGGGATATGTTCAGAGTACGACACACTCTCCAGCTCATTATCCCTGCTCCCATCCTTTAGATATAGAGTTCGAGGTTCAGTATTCATTCATTGCATAGTGTGTGTAACCAGCCTTCCTTCTCGGATAGGGTGATTTAACCTGATTAAGCACTTAATTACAACAATTAGCAAATGAACATAAACTGAAATGCTCACTTTACATTTATAAACTTGGACAATGGATACCCTGTTGGCCCCAAAACTGACGCCCCTTTTGGTATTTCTTTAATTTCAATTGCTGATGGATAAATTACAAGCCGAGACTTCACGATCTCCTTGGCTGATTCAAAAGCCCCTTGCTGTTTCAATAATCAACAAAGCATTCGGGCAAATTGCCTCTTGATTTTTACTCAAGACTTGCTCTAATGGAATCCCAACTGGTCAAATGCTGCCCCAAATTCACAATAGATAGGTTGGCATCTGAAATCCTCACAATTCCACGAATTTCCATTGCTGATTTCAGTGTACAATGCCTTTGACTGATGGCACGGGTCCCAAGGTGGTTGCTAAACCCTAATTACCGTTGTAATTTAGGGTTTACAGCAGCAAAATCTTTTCTGTCTACCAAATTTGGCTGTACTCTGCTACCAATGGCTGAGAATTACTGAGAATGCTTGAGCATAGACTAGAGGAGATAAGAGAATGCTTCGAGAGAGAGAAAATCAGTTGAAATGTATCTTTTGATTCGTAGCTCTGATGACAAATTTGATGGCACCAACAGCTTCAAAAGGGGAGTAAAACACTAGCTCGGCTAGCGAGCCCTCCTCTCCTACCGCCGCCTCTCTTGAGGCGGAAGAGAAAACCTGTTGCTCCCTGTCCTGTTGCGGCACGCGATCAGTCGTCGTCGCCTCTTAGAGCCAAATTTGATCACCTCCTCTCCCTCCACCCAGCTCAGAATGGCTGCAAATCAGCTTCCACTACCCTCCAACAACCTTCTCCCTAGTTGCATGGGAAACTTTTGCCAAGTAGCAGCCTTCCTAATGCATTTTCAGCCATTAAATTATTTTTCAGAAATAATTAATTCTGAAAATTAATTTCAGCCCTTTGACCCTGCCCAAAATTAAACATGCCCATCTGTAATGAAATTGGCTAGGCCATTTGCAACTTGGAGTGGTTCCCAATCTTTGTTGACCCTTAGACTAGCATTAATTAATTAATTAATACTAGTTCTTAGTGTCACCACTGACATTTAATGGCCAAACAATTGTCCTAGGGTCCAGGTTGGCACCAACTGACCACCAAAACCCAGCTGGCATTGGACCACCACTGCAATGCATTCCCTTTCAAGGAAGTGGCTACCTTTCAAATCTTCATGAACTCGGTAAAGTTTCCCCGTGCATAGGTTGCATCAAACTGCTGAGTGAAAGTCAAAGCTCTCAACCTATCTTGTACACCATTGAAGGAATCAAACTTCATTGCTTTTCCACCTTCATCATTGTCTTTTGATGCTTCTTTGGGTGTCAAGTTGTTATACATTGGCTGTTATAAAAAGGGTGTATTTGTTGAATTTACATCAAAACCAACGCCAAACGGATTTCAATGACCAGCATTCATTCCTTGAGCCCCATAAGCATTCAGGGGTACAGATGCAGTACCAAACGTGCTACTTTGTGCAGCCCCAGGCATCAAGCCAATATCGCCATACATAGGGTGCGTATTTTCAACCATATCAAAATACGTTGGGCCTTGCACACCATGCATTGGTTGTTGCATACCATAGGGATTTGTGCCATATATTCCCTTTTGCGGTCTTTGTCCAATCATAGCATGAAAAATCGTGCTTCCACCAAAATATCCTGGCTGCCCCATCATAGCATGCATGCTCGGCTATCCAAAATCCATTGAATTCGCACTTTCATGATGACCTTGCATTTGCATTCCTTGCCTCGTAGGTACCAACTGTTTTATTTCATTAGCATCTTTGGGAGTTTCAAATGAAGGGTTTGACATTATCTTTAGTACACCTTGTTGTCCCAAAGGTGTAGAAGATGTATTCTTCTTGCCCTTGCTGTCCTTTTTTGGAGCATTCAAAAATTGGGTAAATTGAGGATCCTTTGCCAATTCAGCAAAGAGATTTGTTGCTGTTGAATCCGACCTTCCTTTCGTGGATGAGTGGTAATTTCCTAATTACAACTTAGTTATAGTAGTAACATTTATTACAAAACTGAGAAATGTAAATTAACTTACAATCTTGGATAGTGGACACCTTGTTGGTCCCAAAAATGACGCCCCTTTCGGTATTTATTCAACTTAATTGAAGAAGAACTTGATGTACAATGGGATTCTTCTCTTCTTAGTACCTCGAAATGGCGTTTCGAGGTTGCCGAAACGGACCGGCCATTTCGGACCGAAACGGAAACAGTAGACCGCATTTTGGCATCTTGCGGTCCGTTTCGGGGCACTTCTCCTCCTCCTCCTCCTCCTCCTCCTCCTCTTCTTCTTCTTCTTCTTCTTCTTCTTCTTCTTCTTATTTCCCCCATTAGCCTTTACTTCTTACTCTTCTTCCTCTTCCTCCTCTTCTTCGTCTTCTGCTTCCTCTTCTTCTTCCTCTTCCTTATCCTCATCCTCATCCTCATCCTCCTCTTCTTTCCTCTTCCTCTTCTTCCCCCCATTAGCCTTTACTTCTTTCTCTTCTTGCTTTTGCTCTTTCTCTTTTTTTTCCTCTTCCTCTTCCTCTTTTTCCTCCTCCTCTTCTTTTTCTTCATTTTCTTCCTCTTTCTCTTTCTCTTTCTCTTCCACTTCTTCTTCTTCTTTCCCGCATTACCTAAAGGCTAATCATTGTTGAGATGACAAGCTCAACACATGCGGACATTAATGATGGACCGCCTGGTTAGATGGGTCCACACGTCTACACTTAGCACGTCGGTGGTCATTATGACTCTCACATGGCCGCTGGCTCATTACTTATTATATTCAGGTTGTTACACCTATTTACAACTGGCATATTATAGCGCCAGTCGACTAATGTAGTCGGTTATGCATTGTTTGACTTAGTAGGCCACTTTCCTTTATGTTGTATCTTATCTATACTTTGTGTACATTGTAAAGTGTGTGGAAAAAGAAGAAGAAACCAGTAAGAAAACGTTTTGGCCTCCATCTCTCTTCTTGTCTCTTGAGTGAGCTTCTCCTTGTGCATTCTGTGTGTGTTCAGGTAGCATATTGAGCAAGTTTCCCCACCATGCGATTCGTGACATGGTATCAGAGCTGCACCACTGATTGAGGCTGGTTTTGAAGGCTAAAGCGAAGGAGAGGAGCCAAGGATTCGAGTAAGTAAGCAACGGGTAAGACGCTCTTCCATTCTCTACTTCTTCTCTTGGACATTGCCTGTGGAGGCACCGGAAGCAAGATAGAGCAAAAATCTCAGATTGCAGTGAGATTTGGTATGCGCGAAGAGTGCTGTGTATTCTGCAGATTAAGCCCTTTACAGGTCGAGGGTTGCAGAAGATTTGCTTGCTGTTTGGTATTAGTTTTGTGATAATGGTAGAGAATAATGGAAACCCCATCATTGAGAAGCTCGAAAAAAACAACTACCCTTCATGGAAGTTCCGTGTCACGAACTTTCTTATTAGAAAAGGCCTCTACGAGTTTGTTTCATGTAAAGAAAAGGAGCTGGAGGTGAGTGATCCTCCAATTGCAGAAGAGACAAAGATACGGAAGGAATGGAATGCAAAAGACAAAAAGGTCATGTATTGGCTGTCTGCAGTAATTGACAATAATATGCTGGGATATATTAGAAATGTAGAGAATTCATATGCAGCTTGGACCATACTTGAAAGTATGTTTTCCGTAAATACAAAGGCACGAAAGATTCAACTCAAGCAAGAGTTGGATACATTGAAGAAAGGGAAGATATCTATCAATGAGTATGTACTGAAGGTAAGGAGCATTGCAGATGCCTTACCAGTGATTGATGCAATGCTCGATGATGATGATTTGGTGTCATCTACCTTGGGTGGACTTAACAATGAAAAGGCTTGGAAGTTTTTTGTAACTTCCGTATATGTCAGAAAGCCATTTCCAGATTTCGATGAGTTGATCTCTCTTATGATCACTGAAGAGATCAACATGCAGAGTGAGACATCTGAAAAAGGTGGTGAACAGGTCCAAGCTTTCTACTTCAGTTCAGGAAGGGGACGTGGCAGGTCCTCTTCAAGAGGCCGTGGTACAAGACGTGGTAGTAACAACCAGCAAAACAGATTGAATCAGTAATTTGGCGATATGCAGGTTTCAGGAGGTCGTGGTAACTTTAGAGGCAGGGGGAGCTTTAGAGGAAGAGGTGGATGGCAGAACAGAGGTTCTAACAACTCTGGTATTGTATGTCACTACTGTGGCAAAACATATTATATTGCAGCCCAATGTTATGCTAAGAAATATGATATTCGCGGTGGTAAGCTGCAGCAAGGAAACTATGCATCGTTTTCACGACAGAATGAAGACAAAAATAAACGTTTGTTTGTTATGCAGCATATGCTGAATGTTATTATAGGAAAGGGAACACATGATGATGTTTGGTATGTTGATTCAGGTGCATCCAATCATATGACCAGCCATGTAGAATGGTTTGGAGAGATGCAGGATTTGCAAAATACAGGTTATGTGTAGACTGGTGATGATTCATGCCACCCAATTTCACACATTGAAAAAGTTCCCTTGTCCTTGCATGATGGTAAGACAAAGAGTCTTTCAAATGTATTATATGTGCAATCTATTACAAGGAGCTTGGTGTCAGTCGGTCAGATGGTAGAGCAAGGGTTGCAAGTCAGATTTAATGCAAAGGGTTGCTTTGTAGAAGACTTCAATGACAAGTGCAGGTTGGTTGCAAAGGGAAGTAGAGTTGGATGTATGTTTACTCTGGATGCTAGAATTCCTACTATGAATGCTGCTATATATGCTAAAGGAAAAGGTATTATTGCAGATATTGAAATTTGGCACAAACGCATTGGATATGTAAATGTACAAAGGCTGAAATTAATGCAGTCCAAAGGGTTGGTTACAGGTTTGCCTACATTTAGAATTGCAGAATTTCATAAGGTATGCGAAGCATGTCAGTTTGGTAAGTAGGCAAGACAACCCTTTTCACATGACAGAGATGTAAGCAGAAATATCCTTGATGTTGTGCATACAGATATTTGGGGGCCTACACAAAATGTATCTCTTGGAGGCAGTTCATACTTTGTCACATTCATTGATGATTGTTCTGTGGGTATATTTTATGAAGAAAAAGAGTGAAGCGTTTGAGCACTTTAGAACTTTCAAGTCTGCAGTTGAAAGAGAAACAGACTTGAAAGTAAAGTACTTGAGGTCAGATGGAGAGGGAGAGTACCTCTCGAATGAGTTCAGTGATTTCCTGAGGTCTCATGGGATAAAGAGACAGTTCACATGCAGGTATACCCCACAGCAAAATGGAGTTGCAGAAAGGAAAAACAGGCATATTGCAGAAGTTGCACGCGCCTTGATGGCTGAAAAGAATATGCCTAAGTATTTTTGGTCTGAGGCTGTTCATACTGCTGTTTATATTATGAGCAGAACTTCTACAGCTGCAGTTCATGGTATGACCCCTGAAGAATGTTTTACAAGTAAGAAGCTTGATGTCTCACACTTGAAAGTGTTTGGCTGTATTGCATATGTTCATGTACCAGATGAGTTGCGGAAGAAACTGGATCCAAAGGCTAAAAAGTATGTCTTTGTTGGATACTCTTTAGAGCAAAAAGGGTATCGTTGTTATAACCTTGTCACATGTAAGTTCAGAGTGAGCAGGGATGTCATCTTTGATGAAATGAGCAGTTGGTATGCATCTAGTGGTGATGCATTGGATGGTGATGATCATCATAATACTCATATACAGGCTGAAAAGCAAGAATCATGGACTCTTAGTAGACCAGAGACATCATCTGGTAGTCCTTGGTCTGGGAGACTAAGGAGTAGCTCTATATCTTCAGGTGCATCTAGTAGCAATACAGGTAAAGACAAAGGAAAGAATAAAGTGTCAAATGGCATTGATGCAGTTCTTGATGGAGACTCCAGTGGCTCAGAGAGCTTGGATGATGAGCTTGGCATTCCTTCAGTGAGGACTCCAGATGTGCAGAGAGCACGCGTCAGTGCAAAAACTCCATTGAGTGATCCAATGGTACGTAGGTCTAGCAGGGTGAGATACCGTGTTAACAAATTTGGTTTTGAAGGTTATGCAGCTCACCATTATGCTTATATGGTGAAAGTGATTAAGGATGTTGAGCCCACATGTTTTGAGGAGGCTGTTGGTCATGCTCATTGGGATGTAACAATGGATGAGGAGATGGCTGCATTAGAGGCCAATAAGACTTGGGATCTAGTATTATTGCCGAAGGGCAAGAAAGCTATTGGATGTAAGTGGGTTTATAAGATTAAGCACAATGCAGATGGTTCTATTAGTAGGTACAAAGCTAGGCTGGTTGCAAAAGGCTATGTCTAGACAGATGGCATGGATTATGAAAAAACCTTCAGTCTAGTTGCTAGGATGGCAACTGTCAGATGTGTGATTGCTTTGGCAGCAGCCAAAGGTTGGAGGTTGCAGCAAATGGATGTGAAGAATGCCTTCTTGCATGTTGATTTGCAGGAAGAAGTGTATATGGATCAGTCAGCAGGTTATGAAGATTTAGAGCATTCCACATATGTGTGCAAGTTGAAAAAGGTGCTCTATGGGCTCAAGCAAGCACCTAGAGCATGGTCTGACAAGATCAGAGAGTATCTTATCAATATTAGCTTTTATGTTTCTGATGCTAATCACTCACTTTATGTGAGAAAGGGAGATGCAGGTTTGGTCATCATAGTCATCTATGTGGATGACTTGATTATTACAGGTGATAATGATAGTGGGATTGCTGAAGTCAAGGACTTTTTGAAGAAGAAGTTTGAGATAAAGGATTTAGGCGAGCTAAGGTACTTCCTTGGCATTGAGGTGATCAGATGTGATGATGGTATATGGCTGTCCCAAAGACAGTATGGCTTGGATATGTTGTCCAAGTATGGTATGACAGCATACAAACCACTTTCAGTTCCGTTGGAGCAGAATGTAAAGTTGAATGCTGATGTTGGGGATGAGATAGAAGACCCTACTAGGTTCAGGAGGATAGTGGGGAGTTTGATCTACATGACCATTATAAGGCCAGACTTGAGCTACGCTGTTGGTCTTGTGAGTCAGTTTGTGCAAGTACCTAGAAAGCCATATTTGGATGCAGTCAGATGCATATTGAGATATGTGAAGTCCACATTACATTATGGACTTTTCTATGAGGCAGGTACAGATGTACAGGTGTTTGGATACACAGATGTAGATTGGGCTGGTAGTATATCTGATAGAAGATCTACCAACGGATACATGTTCTCTCTTGGTAGTACACCAGTTACTTGGAGCAGCAAAAAGCAATCTACAGTTGCTTTGTCGAGTACAGAGGTTGAGTATAGAGGTGCTGCTGTTGCAGCATGTGAGGTAGTATGGTTGCAAAAGTTATTGGCTGATTTAGATGTGCAGGTGGAAGGTCCAGTTGTCATTTATTGTGACAACATGAGCAGTATACAGTTGGCTAGGAACCCTGTGTTTCATGCCAGGACAAAACATATTGAGGTACACTACCACTTTGTGAGAGAGAAGGTACTAGCAGGTAAGATTGACTTGGTGTATGTGAGCACACAAGATCAGATAGCTGACATCTTCAGGAAGGCATTGGGTACAAAGAAGCTTCAAAAGTTTCGAAGCTTACTTGGAGTTGCAGAGATGTAGTTGAGCTTGAGGGCGAGTGTTGAGATGACAAGCTCAACACATGCGGACATTAATGATGGACCGCCTACACTTAGCATGTCGGTGGTCATTATGACTCTCACATGGCCACTGACTCATTACTTATATTCAGGTTGTTACACCTATTTATAGCTGGCATAGTTATAGCGCCAGTCGATTAATGTAGTCAGTTATGTATTGTTTGACTTAGTAGGCCACTTTCATTTATGTTGTATCTTATCTATACTTTGTGCACATTGTAAAGTGTGTGGAAGAAGAAGAAACCAATAAGAAAACGTTTTGGTCTCCATCTCTCTTCTTGTCTCTTGAGTGAGCTTCTCCTTGTGCATTCTGTGTATGTTCGGCGTAGCATCTTGAGTCGGATTAGTCATGGCCTTGCATAAAAAGTCCTTCATGATAGGTCTGGCATTTGTCATAAGTTTGGTCAGCCCATGGCTTGAAAGGGGGAATGCTAGACAGATTTCCCTTATGTCTAAATAGACTCTGCGCACATGTGTATGACCATGTGAATATGTTAGGTGCATTTAGTAAGGGTTGACATGGTTGGTATGTGCTTGGTTTGTGTAGGTAGGGGCCTTATACCTTACATTTGCATTTTTCTTCTTCATTATCAAAAAGTAAATCTTCCTTCTTCTGGAGTCTCACACTCATTGAGTGTCTCACCTTCATTTTGTCAAGACCTTCATATAACTTGCTGATGCAAGGTTTTCTAGTATTCACAGTATATAATGTGTGGATACTAGGTTTCACAATTGTTGCGATATGCTCTCTCTTGCTGGTAGATAGTGAGATGGTTTCCATATCATGTTTTTCTGTATTCTTTACAAGAGGTGGCCCAACAGTAGAGAGTTGCCTTAAACACCCTGGGCATTGTCAAAAGTTGCCAGCACAATAAAGTTATTGGAAAAACTGGTATTTATCAGATCAAGTATAGTGACTGATGAAGTCAACAACCATGTTAGCAATATGTTTGATTTTGTGGTTCATGTTTGGCATTCAATGTTGACATTTCAGTGCTGCTGACCAGTTTTCATTTTAAGTAAAGCCTTTGAAAGTGACACACAAAACCTTTTATGGATGCAATTTTGGTATCTTCTTAAAAGAAGTGCATCTTACATGCCTCCCTTTTTTTCCATTTCTTGGGCTTCATGCAATGGCTTTATGTCATACTATTTCTACAGCATGTTAGTTGTGCCTTTCGAATTTAAGAGCCATTCATGTCTAGAAATGAAGATGCAGAACATGCGTCTGGATTGTGATGTCTGTATCAAGCAGCATCTAAATCTAACTGATTGTCTAATTAATTTTTAGGGGAAGAAAATTCATCATTTAGCAGCAGTCGTCTGTTATAATGGCTTTTTTAAAAGCTAAGCATTATGGGTTTTTATATGTCATCTAGCAGTTATAATTGCCTAAGCATTATGGGTTCATGAAATCCTGTTTATGTTGTTGCTTTCTTGAACGCTTCTCTATTTTAAATATTGATGCAGCATTGGTCTTCCCCCTCTTGACAGTAGGTTTGTGTTTCAGGCACCTGTCAATTGAGAAAAATAGGCTGCTTCATATACGCCTTTTTCCAGAATCATCTCGCACATCTAGAGAGCAGCCACCGATTGCTTCATTTGTCATACGTGTACTAAACCTTGGTGGGAACCATCGGGTCCTAGCACATCCAGGTGCACCAGGAAAAATGCACCATTTTAAAAGAATTTCACTTTAACATGATTTTAATAATGACAAGAACGTTAACTTACTGGTAAGTAGCAAGGTGATTGTTTGTATTATAAAACAGTAAGTACCATGCATTATAATAAGACCAATGTAAGGGAAGCAATGCATGCAAAAGACGGAGTTTGAGCATGCAATTGTGCTTAATTCTGCAGGAATTTCAAGCTTGATGCTTGTTTGAGACTCTTGTAGCAATTCTCAGTGCTGTCTAGTCTGGATGGATTAAACTCAAGACAACTTTAATGAGGATTGAGGGACTTTCTTTCAGCTGCAGATAAATTGGGATGAATACCGGCTCAGAGGTAGAGATAGATATCATGCTTGTGTGGAAGCAGGGTGGATTGCCATTTTTTAGTCTCTTTGTGGCTGGGTGGCAGATGCTTGAAAGTTGTGTGTTGTTTGTGGGAGGCTTCATGGCTTCATTCTTGCATCTCTCTTCAATCTTTAGTCGCCATCATGGCCTTGTGCCTGAGGTCCTAGATTCATATTATCAGATTTGAACATGTGTTTCTCTTGTGCTTGTGTATGTTAGCCATGCACCAACTCAAACTTCTTAGTGTTGGTAGTGTGCTCCTCTTGGTACATGAGGGCATATTATATATATTGTCTATATGTGTTGTCACTTGTATGTGACTTGTGTAAAAGACATTGACACATACACATTGATTGTGTCCAACTGGCAACCACTAAGGTGTCACTTTGGCACATCCTATGTGAGCATATGAGGCCACTCTCTCTAGGAACAAAATTGCTTTTATGTGTTCTCTTATCATGGCTATCCAAGGTTGGCACCCTCCTTAGCTCTACACTTTGCAAGATCATGACCTGTGCCATATTGTCAGTGGATTACAGGCAGAGCTTCAATAGGCTTCTTTGATGGAACGAAATGGACAATTATTCTGATTTCTTTGCTTGCAAAGTGTTCCTCTAGACAATTATTTCCTTTGAATTGGAATTATGATCAAGAAACAAACTTGGTCAAAACACAGAGCCTTTGTGCTGTTAATCTTGATTCTTCTCATTTTTCAAACATTTGAAAAAGGCACACCATCCATCTCAACTGACATCTACCTTGTCACCATACAAGACAACCGATGCATTCTCTTTTTATTTGCCCCACAATTTGATGAAAAATCTTCAACTGTATTTAACCAAGTTTTCAAAAATATCTACTTGTGGGAAACTTGCTATCTCGCAAACAACTCTGAAATCCTCATTTGTCATACTAAGTCATGCACTGTTTGTTCTTCAACCTTTACTATAGCCTGCTAACATTTCCAAAACCTTGTAAAGTGTAAATACTGTTACTAAGTGGACGTATTACTGGAGAACAATAAAACTGACAACTATTAAGGTGTGATAGGCCTGCTGTTTCCAAGCTCTTTTGATGCCTATTCATAATCCACAGGAAAATGAATCATAACTGTGGTTGATTTGAGTTGATCTAAACAGAGACCATATTCTTTTGCATATTCGTGTGCTTGGCCATGCAAACATTTGTGAACATGGAAAAGATAAAGAATTTTTGGGCTAAACATAATTGGCTTTTTGGGCCTTAAAAATGTTGTGCCCCTTAAGGAATCTTAGAGAGATTTAACCCCACTTTTCGCATTTGCATAGGTTCTATACACGTTGTTATATGAAATGGAAGCTCTCATTGCAAGTGCATTGCTATTGCTAGCTAGATATTTATTGCTTAATGTATTGTCTAATTCCTTTCAAGTTTAGGGCTACATATGTTTCAGCCTTCAGCAGCCAAGCATTCTTGAAACATACTTTTGTGCCTGTATATATGGATATGTTTGCTAGGTATATGTTAAAAACTATGACTGGGACATGTGAACCTCAAACAATTAGTCATGATATATCATGGTTAAGTCTGTTGGGAATAAAGGGCCATCGTGCCTTTTATATGTGCATGGGTGTGAATAACCCTTAGCACATTTGTACTTTCATATATATCTATCTAAAACCTAAAGAGGTACGCTCGTCAATGTACCAAACATCAAGTGTCGTTCTCACTCTCCTCTCTACTCTGCACTCTCTCTCTCTCTTTGCTGTGAGAAAGCATTGCGTGTCTCGATCCTCGCACTCTCTGTCATAACAAATTGGTATCAGAGCAAGAAGTGTCGTAGGTGAGCAGGAAGTGTCGCAGGCGAGGGGGAGGTGCAAGTGTCACAAGCGAGCAGGAAGTACCAAGTGTCACAAGGCACGCTACAGGTCGACGGGTGGGTCAGGTAATTGACACACTGCTAGGCAGACGGGTCAGGCAATTGATGTGCGGCAACATGACGGGCTTCAACGGGCGTTTCGACGGGAAGGCCGTGACTTGTCCGACAAGTCACACGTGAGGGCGTGACCAGGCGGGTCGTCGTCAACGTTTTTTTTTATTTTTCTGAAATCTAAAAATTGGGCTGGAATTTACCCAATTTCTCAACATTGATGCACATTGAACCCCCTGCAATTTGGGGCTTTTGCTGTTTGGGTGAAATTTATGTGCCATTTGGTCATTTTATGTATATGCGGGTTTAATTCCATGCAATTTGGACATCTAGCACTTGGAAAAATTTGGGGGTTTTGCTGAAATTGCTCTATTTTGGAAAAATTGGCCTATTCTATACATGTTAGAGACAATGCAGATGTATGGTTGATACTTTGCGCATAAAAATTTTGGGGCTTTTGACCGTGCGTGTCAAATTTTGTGCCCGTGGGTACATGTACAACAGAAATTGCAGCTTAAATTTGGGACTTCTCATGTAATGTGATATATTTGTCCTTGGAACAGCTGTAATCTGTTGTGGAGTGCTGTAGCACAAGGTTTAGTGCTTCTGAAAATTTATTTGCAGATCTGAAATTTCTGCTTTTACGTGGTCATTTATTGCGGGTTGGTACTCGTTTGTACCTTGGTCACTAATGTGACATATTGAACCTGCATTTGCTGAATTTACAAGCCTTGAACTTACGTCCTATCTTTTCAAAGATTTTGGGACCATTGTTCAATAACGCCTCTATGTATGCTTTTGTGAATGGAACAATGTGTGATGTTTGCACTACAAAGGCCAATTTGGTAGGGCTATCCCCTAGTCCTACTCCTCTTTACTATAATCGTTGATCTTCTTGAGGAAGTTGCACAAAAGATTCCAAAGTGTGATTACCAAACTCAAGCTTCATAATGGTGGTACCATCATAGCACAACTTTTTATGGATGATAACAAAAGTATAGTAGAAGCAACTAAGGGAAAGTGGATGCTCTACTCCAAGTTTGTACATATTTTGCCAAGCTATTGTCCTCAATGATCAATGAATCTAGGGAAGACACCCTACTACAGAAAGGCAAATCTGATAGCAAGGGACGCAGTAAATCACGCGGTAAGGATGTTGAATGCCATCATTGTGGGAAGAAGGGTCACTTTATATGTGACTGCTACAAATGGAAGAAAGATAAAGGAAAGGGCAAGAAGACAGATAATATCAAGGAAGAGAAGAAAGAGAGTCAGCCTAAGAAGAGCAATGTCAAAATTAAAGAAGTGAATGTAGTCACTTATGACAGTGACAGTGGGAATGATGTACTATGTCTCTTCACACTTTAGTACACATGCTTTACTTGCAGATACGGATGATGACATGCACACTTGGATTCTAGGTTCAGGTGCTTCCTTTCATATCACCCCTTATCATGAGTGGTTTTGTGACTATACAAGGGGTCGACATGGTGTTGTTCATCTTGGGGACAACTATGCATGTGGCATTGCGGGTGTTGGCAGTGTGTAGTTGCAGTTTCAACATTGTTCTGTCTTCACACTTCAGCATGTACGGCATGTACCTCAGCTCAAGAAAAGCTTGATTAGCACAAGGCAGCTAGATGACGATGGATTTCATACCACCTTTGGTTATGGGAAATGGAAGATCTGTAAGGGATCTAGAGTGATTGCCAGAGGTTGTAAAAGTGATACCTTGTATCCTTTCCATGTATCTAGTGTGTGCGACCTTGTTGTTGCAGTGACCGAGCAACCAAGTGTTTCTTTGTGGCATGGCCGGTTGGGACACATGAGTCAAACTGGAATGAAAGTGTTTTCTCGTTTGGGTTACTTGCCTTGTCTTCGTTATGCTGATTTTGAGCATTGTGATCATTGTGTTTATGGTAAACATGCACAGACATCTCATAAGAAGTCTTTTTCGCTGAAATCTTCTCCTCTAGAGTTAGTACATTCCGATGTTTGTCAGATGCCAAGGTTATCTTTAGGGGGAAAGAAATACTTTGTCACCTTTTTCGATGATGCTACACGGAAGGTATGGGTTTACCCTATTCGTAGCAAGGACGAAGTGCTTGACAAGTTTAAAAATTTCTTGGCATTGGTTGAAAATCAAACTGACTTAAGTATCTTCACTCTAACAATGGTGGGAAATATGTGTCCAAGGCCTTTCAGGCATTTGATGACAGCAAAGGGATACAGAGAGAGTTCACTGCCCCTTATAATCTACCCCAAAATGATGTTGCAGAGCGTATGAATTGGACCATTCAAGACAAGGTCCGTACAATGTTGTCACATGCTGCTTTATCTCATGGTTTTTGGACAGAGGTTGTTATGACAGCCGTACACTTGATTAATCGGTCACCAAATAGGTCTTTGGGAAGGAGGGGGGGATGAGGGGGAGTTCCCTAGCATTTGTGCACATACGTAAGGAAGAACACAACAAACTTGAGTCAAAGTCCTATAAATGTATTTTCCTAGGATATGGTGATGAGGTGCAATGGGTTATAGATTATGGGATCCCGAGAAAAGAAAAGTAGTACGCATCAATGATGTTATCTTCTGGGAAGATTGCATGCACAAATAGCCCGAAAGAACAGAGAAAGTCCATAGTGTTGTATTCTAGGAAGAAATACCTTTTGGACAGCAAAATATACCCGCTGTACAGCAGCAAATACCTGCTTTTAATGAACCTGCAAATGCAGAAAATAATACTAGAAATGATCAGCCAGCCATTGCCCGCCCATAATGATGAGCCACTGGATGTGCAAGAACAGCCAGGATAGCAAGCTGTTAATGCTAATTTGCAGGCTGAAATGCCAGGACAGCAAGCTGAAAATGAAAATTTACAGGCTCAACAGCCAGCAAACAATGATCATCGGGTTAGGAGATCGTCTAGGGCTACTAGACAACCTGATAGATTCGTTTCCTAATGCAAACAATGTGGCTGATTATGTCATGTTCGCAGACTCTGGTGAACTGGCTTGCTTTAAGGAAGCAATGGACAGACAGGATAGCAAGAAATGGTATAAAGCCATGTTGTCAGAGATGGAATCTCTCGAGAAAAATGGCACTTGGGACTTGGTGCAATTGCCTAAAGGGCAGAAAACCCTTCCATGCAAATGGGTTTACAAGATGAAGGTCACTTCTGGTTCCTCGCCAAAGTACAAAGCAAGATTGGTTGTGAAGGGGTACAAGTAGGAACATGGAGTTGACTTTGATGAGATCTTCTCTCGTGTAGTCAAGATGACTACATTGAGAACCATTTTGGGCTTGCTTACAGCTGAAGATATGGAGCTCATACAGATGGATGTAAAGACTGCATTCTTACATGGTAATGTGCATGGAGACATATATATGCAGCAGCCTGAAGGATTTTTGGCAAAAGGGAAAGAGAAGATGGTATGTAAACTCAAAAGGATTTTGTATGGGCTGAAACAAGCACCAAGAGAATGGTATCATAAGTTTGATACATTTATGCAGTCTCAAGGTTTTCATAGAAGTCAAGTGGATCACTGCTTGTACACCAAGAAGGCAGTAGATGGCAACCTGATTATGTTGGTTCTGTATGTTGATGACATGTTGATTGCTGATAGGGATACTCATGCCTTGGACTCACTGAAGCAAAGTCTTCATGGCAGCTTTGACATGAAGGATCTTGGTGATGCAAAGCACATTCTTGGCATGCGAATACTCAGAGATAGGTCAAAAGGATTACTCTATCTATCTCAGTAGGAGAATTATCTCCAAGGGTTTGCAACATTTCAATATGGAAGGGGGGAAAACAATTGGGGTTCCATTGCCTCCATATGTGAAACTCAGTGTAGAGGACAGCCCTATATCTGATGATGAGAAGGCTGAAATGGCCAAGATACCATATGCTTCAGCTGTTGGCAGTTTGATGTATGCTATGGTTGCTACATGTCCTGACATTGCCTTTGCAGTGGGAGTGGTTAGCAGATACATGGCAAACCTTGGTAAAAAGCATTGGCAAGCAATGAAAGGTATTATGAGATACCTCAAAGGCACAAAGGATTTGTGCATTTGCTTTGGAAAGCAGAAGGCATTTGTCGTTGGCTTTACGGATGCAGACTATGTTGGTCATGTGGGCTGCAAAAAGTCCACTTCTGGGTATGTGTTTACCTTCACAGGAGGAGCAGTCTCTTGGATCTCCAGGCTACAAAAGTGTGTTGCATTGTCTACTACAGAGGCAAAGTATGTGGCTGCCATTAAGGCATGCAAGGAGGCTTTATGGCTTTCATGTCTGGTGGGAGAGCTTGGCATTACAGAGTTACCTGTTCTCCATTGTGATAGAGTGCTATCATGCTAGCACGGAATCCCGTCTTTCATGTAAAGACGAAGCACATACATGTGAAGTATCACTTCATTAGAGATGTACTTGACAGCAAGAGCATTGAACTTGTCAAAGTGTATACAGATGATAATCCTGCAGATCTTCTCACGAAGAGTCTTCCTACAGAGAGGTTTGCTCATTGCCAACAGATGATGGGAGTTGGATAGGTATATGTATTTCAGCTTTGTACATACCTAGACTTAGCTAATTCTTTTCTCCTCTTAAGGCACATTGCCTTTAGGTGGGAGGTTGTTGGGAATAAAGGGTCATCGTGTCTTTTATATGTGCACGGGTGTGAATACACCCTTGTCACATTTGTACTTTCATATATATCTATCTAAAACCTAAAGAGGTACACTTGTCATTGTACCGAACATCAAGTGTCGTGCTCACTCTCCTCTCTACTCTGCACTCTCTCTCTCTCTCTCTCTCTTTGCTGTGAGAAAGCATTGCGTGTCTCGATCCTCGCGCTCTCTGTCATAACAAAGTCTTTACAATCTAGAAAGAAGAGGACACCTCCACTAGCACTAAGAAGTAGGGAATACACTGTTGAATTAGTACTGCTTATACAAGTCCATATGTTGGAGAATGAGGAAAGTGATGGATATGTAGGGGTGAGCTCTACTAGACCTGCTGCTTTCAAATTCTTCTATTACCTTTTACATATGTTATGTAATGTCTAGTGATCATCCACTTTGCACTTGGAGGTAAGTTCATTATACCTCACAGTTTGAGAAAAGGTCTTCAAAGTTTACAAACTTGAAAGAAGAGGACGCCTTCGCTTGCAATGGAGAAGTAGGAATCCACAGGTGTGAGCAGTGGCTTTATCTGTCCCGCACTTGAAAGGGGATCTCTCTATCATGGTCTCTACCATAACTCCGACAGTTCTGAGATCTTGTAGTCTCTGTCTTTGTGTCTCCTACAATAGCTGTTGAAAAGCAAACAAATCTCCTAATGAGAAAGTAACGTGCATGGAGAACCTCCCCGAGGAAAATAAGTCCTCTGTCCAAGAGTGTGGCTAGACTCTGATCTCAGATAGTGATTGAAGAGAAGAGGTTGCCTCCTGTTGAAGAACCAGCCTCCTCTTCTCTTCAACTGTGAAAGGCTAGATGAAAGAAATCTCCAAGCTCTAATGATGGCTCCTCCCTATCTATTGTCTCTTGAAAAATCTAGTGAATGCTAGGCTACCATGGTCCACCAAGTATTGGTGTAGTACATTGTAGCCTCCATGGCAAAGTTTCTTCCAAGGCTCCATGGGGGGTTAAAGGGAACCACTAGAGGAGTTGGTAGGGGATGGGATAGACCTTGTGGGATGGGTGGTGCACAATTAGGAATGGGTGCGGCAATAAACAATTGCCTCGAAGGGCCCTACACTTTTGAAGGGGAATGGAACAAGTTAGCCCCCTCTCTTGCCAACTTATGGCAAGCATGGCTCTTGTAGATCAATCCCCAACAAAGATGGCCTGCTTGGTGCAGACAACTCAAGTACCAAGTCTAGTAATGCCATGAATTGAGAGGAGAGGCCAAGTTTGAAACATAGAACTTCCAAAATGGAGTTCAATAGACGGTTAGGTAACAAAAGGCAAGGTGCCAATGCCACAAATAGGCACCGAAGAAATGTCACCTACGGTGACTATACTCCTAGATGAATCAAGATCCTAGAGTTGTTGAGCTAAAGTAAGCATTACATGCTGAATTAGCCTCTTAAACGGCCCCAAAAATGCTTAATTAATGAAAACCCTAAAATGGTGCACAGTTCGAGAGAGTTTTAAATGGTGCACGGTACGAGGTCTTGAAACTTACTATAAATTGGTAGGCTGCCCTCCATTCAGCTCAATCTCATTTTTATAGGTTTCAAGCCCTCTAGCTTTGCTGCCCATACCCCGTTCATGGAGGACATCTCAATGAAGCTGACCATCACTATTTGGTGCCTGTTTCCAGCCTCTTCTTCGTGGTTCTCACCCCTAGGAGCTGTTGCCAGTTATTGCCCACCTTCCAGCACCTTGTGTTTAAGCTAATAGCATCATCACTTGTATTTGTTGCTCCAACAACATATCCTTAGTTGCAAATGATCTCTCTAGAAGGCTGTGTTTGACACTTTTTCTTGCATTTATCACTCCTTGGTGCTCTATTGCATGTCGTCCTACTCCTAGAGTTGCTTTTGTTGCTCTTCACTCTGTCCTATCTGTCTGACACTGAGGCACCATTGTTTGTTACATTTATTGTTGTCCAACATCTTGGAGGATGCCTTGTTGCGTTTTGGGATCCATCAAGAGTATGACACACTCTTTTGCTTACCGCCTCTTCCTCGATTCTTGAGACACGAGAGTTCGGGGTGAGTTTTCATTCCTTGCATGGTATGTTTGCCGCATGAGCATTGTATATTTAGTATTCAATCATTCATTCAAATTTCCATTGTGTTCATTGCCTTTGAGTTACCCTAAACCTAACTGTGTTTTGTTGAGTTTATACTTTGTTGTACGCTTTCATTTATGTTTCTGCATTAGGGTATTTCTTCATAGGAGCCAATCTGCTCAAAGAGTCATATAACTCAAAGCATTGTTGTGAGCCAAGGCCTCTCAAAAAGGCAAGACAACTAAAGAAGGCTCCCCCTTTCATGACTCATATGTAATAGCCAGTGTAGAGTGAGAAGTAGAGGCAAAGAGAGCTTTGGATGATGTAGTTCCATCTTGTGCTTCTCAAATAATGAAGGTGAGGGTATTTCTTCCAACACTTCTCCTCGGGGTGTGAGGTCTTCCCATAGTGTGGACACTTCTAATATTCTTTGTGCTTCCCCTTAGAATTTGTATCAAAGACTGAGATGACTCTTAGACTTTGTATTCTTCCCTTCCTTCTACTTGGCTTGTCCTTTACTTGGAGATGATGCCGCAAAGGCACGGCTATGTGCACTACCTCCAGGAGAACCTAGCTCCCTATGATGCACGTCTTACTTAAGCACCATCAAGACTAGCTCCTTCCAAGTGATAGTGTCCCTCGTTGGAGAGGTGAGGGGATTGGGGTAGTATACATCATACTTCCGTGATGGGAGATGTGAGAGAAGTATCACAAATAGGTCCTCAAAGACACGATCTTACCAAGGGATACAAGGTCATCCTAGTCTCCTCTATCTTATTGATGTGATCCTTCATTGTAGGGGAATCTGTAACAAATAGCTTGTAAAGAAATACTCTGACACAAAAACACAAATAACAATCGTACGACAAAGCATAGACTGATAAAAGAACTCAGTTAGGGTTAGGGTAACTCAGAAGACAATGAACACAGAAAATAACTGAAGTGATATAACTGCTGAATATACAATGCTCATGCAGCAAACACACTATGCAGTGAATGAATACTGAACTTCGAACTCCTATATCTCAAGGATCAGGGCAGGGGTAATGAGCTGGAGAGTGTGTTGTACTCTGAACGAATCCCGAATCGTAGCAAGGCAACCTCGGAATGTCGAACACCAGCAAACGTAGCAGTGAGAAGCTGAATTCGATGCAGACAGCAGTGAGGAGAGAGAAAGACTAAAAACGCAGGTTGTAGGAGAGAGAAAGACTAAAAACGCAGGTTGTAGGAGAGAGAAAGATAAAAAACGCAGGCAGGACAGCCTGTAGGAGAGAGAAAACTGCCAAACTACAGCTGCAGCAGCTGAGCGACAGCCTACAAGAAGCAAACGTAGGGTTGTGATGATGTGGCAGGCTGTACGGCAGCAGATCTGTGCAGGAACAACAGTTGCCTGGCTGGTATCAGCTCCCAATTGCGAGAAGAGGGCTGGAAATCAGGCGCCAACTGATGTAGACAGCAATGGACAGCTTCAACTGAGATGTCCTCCGTGAACAAGGTGTGGGCAGCAAGCTGAAACACCTGAAATCTGCAAAAATGAGATTGTGGACTGAATGGAGGGAAGCATACTCATTTATAGAAAGTTTGGGCCCTCCCAAGTGGGTTTGTGCTTATGGGACACAGAAACTCTCTAGGATCACTTTTTTTTAAAATAAACAAGGTTTCTTCATTAATTAACCAAGCGTTGGGGCTATTTAAGTAAAGCTAATGCATTTTTAGCTCAAGACCCCCTTTCAGGGCCAACAATGGTGCCATGAGAAAGATCTTTTACCCCAAGGCGTCGCACCCCAAAGTAGCCAGAGCATCGGACAAAGGGTGCACGTCGGCTGCCTGATGGCCTACTAAGACTACTGAGGCGATAGTAATCTTACCAAGGGAGCCAAGTGATCACCCTAGAGAGGAGAGGGCATCGAAACTAGGGTGCACGTTGGCTGCCCAGTGGCCTACCAAGCCCTACAAAGGCGGATGGAATCATCTATGGACTTTTTTTCCTTTTTTTTAATTTGATAGATTTAACATTAAGTGTGGGTCCAAATCAATTTTCGTCCTATTGAGTATCTGTGCCCCAAACGGGAGAATGATAAGGATGGTCAGACCCAAGACCTTCACAAAACAAGCATACTATCTCTACCATTACTGGGTGTTGATGAAGAAGGAAAATGGCTATGGGTAGAGCAAATATGTGAAGCAAGCAAGACAAGCAAGCAAGCTAAGGAAAAACTACCTTGGAGACTGCCATGGGTAATGCTACAAATATGGTGGATCCAGAGTCGACCACTCCAAAGGACTGAAAAGGGATAAATGTACACATATGCATGTTTACATGAACAGAATGCCAATGCATGGGGTAATGCAAAGGGCGATGCAAGATGTCATGCCCACGCAAGATGCAATGCAAGGGTGCCACTTGAACAGTGCCCTCGTAGGGGAATTGTTCACTTGCCCAAGCGCCCTTTTACAATCATATCATCTTGACAGTGCGGATGAAGTTACAAATGTCCATAATCAATACAAAAAAATAAATAAATAAATGTCTAAAAAAACTATAAGCATCATCACTGTCACTGGCAAAAGTAGAAGCCACCGCCTCTCAAACTACAAGGGAAAGCAAGAGGGAAGCACCCTCGCCCCGTCAAGTTGAAAAAGTAGAGGAGGATGTACCCAAACCGATCTTGGGTAACAAGTACTGAAGAGCTAGTCGGTCGCTTTGGTCAAAATATCTGCAAAATTATCAGATATAGACACAAACTCTAATCGGATAGTGCCTAGCTCAACCTACTCTCTGGAAAAATGGAACTGGACTGCCACATGCCGCGTCCATGGTGTAATAATCGGATTGCCCGCAAGAGCAATGGCACTCTGGTTGTCGCAGTAGACAATGGTGGAAGAGTCGCATGGGAAATGAAGTGTTGCTAGTAAACTCCTCAGGTAGATGGCCTCAGTAGTGCCATCAAAGAGATCCCAGTACTTAGCCTCGGTCGTGGAAGCCATCACCGTCTCCTGCTTACGGATTGACCAAGAAATGGGAGCCGTGTCCAAGGTAAAGAGGTAGCCGCCATGGGAACGCCAGGTGTCGGGATCTCCTGCCCAATCAAAATCAGTGTACCCTTGCAAACATAAACCAGAACCATATGTCAGGCCATAAGAATAAGTACACCATAAATAACGTAACACACGAAGACATGCAATCCAATGTGACATCCTAGGTGCTGTGAAATACTGACTAAGTATGCTACCTGAGTAAGCTAAATCTGGCCTAGTGTGAATTAACCAAAGAAGGTTTCCTACAACAGAGCGATAGGTATATGTATCAAAGGGTTGTCCTAGGGTATCCTTCAACAAGTGGACACTAGCATCAAGAGGCATGGTTATTGGTCGTGTCTGATATAAAGTGTGTTGTTCCACTAGCTGAAGTGCATACTTCTGCTGTGACATAAAAATACATCCCCTAGAAGGAACTACCTCCATCTCCAAAAAATAAGACAACAAACCAAGGTGTGTTATCTCAAAAGTAGCACTAAGCTTTGCCTTGATGTCTGCTAGGGTAGCAGAATCTGAGCTTGTGATGAGTAAGTCGTCAATGTATAACAAGATATAGCTAACCCCCTCTACAATAGATCAAACATATAAGTTCGGGTCATAAGGGGTAGAATAGTATCCATGAGTTCGTAAGAACTCATCCATCCTATGGAACCAAGATCGCGGTGCTTGTTTCAACCCATAAAGAGCTTTCTGCAAACGGAATACCTTATCCCTCCAGTCCCGTGAAGAAGAAAAGCCTGATGGCTGCTCCACATAGACTTTCTTTTCCAAATAACCATTCAGGAAGGCACTCTTGATATCCATTTGATATATCGGCCAACCATGGTAAGCGGCTAGCGCGAGAAGCAACTGGAAAGATATCAACTGCGTAGTAGGAGCAAAAGTCTCTTCATAATCAATGCCATGCTTCTGTTGAAACCCTTGCAAGACAATGCAAGCTTGGTACTTATCTAAAGTTCCATCAGCTTTTAGCTTGGTCTTAAAAATCCACTTTGTCGCGATGACTTTCTTGTGGCTTGGATGATCCACCAATGTCCAAGTCTCATTTCGGTCAATACTCTCTAGCTCCTTCTCCATGGCCTCTCGCCATTGAGGATGCTGAAGAGCCTTCTACCATGTATCTGAATCAAAATGCACTATATAATCAGCTGTAAACAGCGACGCAACTGAAGCCTGAGGAGCAAACCGGGCAAATCTTCTAGGGCCCTCCGGAGTGAATCCGATGGTAGGATCCCCGAATCTCGCACTGTTGGTACTAGCGAGGTAATGGGTCTCGGGGAGGGGGCTTGGGAGATGAAGAATTTGTAGGAATGTCAGGAGCGAGATGTAGACCAAGCTTAGTAGGCACGATCTCCAATGATGTGGAAGGAAGAATAGGATCGGAATCCAGTGCAGAGGATTGCATGATTTTCCTCTCGTCAAGAATGACGTCCCTCCTAACAATCACCTTGTTTGTCCGAGGATCGAATAAACGATAGGCTTTCGCTTCAGAGGAATATCCGACAAAAATAAGGAGATCAGCTCAGGGAGTGAGCTTTCCTATCTTATCATCAAGCGCGCGTGTGTGTGTATGTAGGCATGATACCCGAAGACTCTGAAGTGGGAAATGACAAGCCGAGAGCCAAAAAATGCCACATATGGGGTCTTTTGAAGAAGAGCTGCAGTCGGGCATTGGTTGAGGATGTACACCGAAGTATTTACAACCTTGACCCAAAGGCGCTCAGGAAGCTCTATTGTGAACAGCATAGAATGTGCCATTTCCATGACTGTCTGGTTCCTACGCTCTATGACTCCATTCTGAGAGGGGGAGTTAGTAGAGGTGAGCTGGCATGAGATGCCATGCTTCAGTAGAAACTCGGAAAACTCGTGGGAGATAAATTCACCACTGCTATCACTCCTCATGCAACCAACACGACGTCCAGACTGGTTATGAACCAGCAGTACCAAGCAAAAAAATATGTGAAAGCATCGGACTTATGCTTGAGGAACTACACCCACATGTATCTAGAATGATCATCCACTATCAAAAAGAAGTACAGCACGCCATTCAAGGGGGCAATGGATCATGTCAGCCGCAAAGATCAACATGAATCAATCTAAGAGGCTCCTCAGCATGATGTGTGGATTGCTGAGGGAATGGGGTACGGTGTTGCTTTCCAAGCTGACAAGCTTTACAGACATCGCGAGCTAGTTTTAGGCAGGGAAGTCCCTCAACTAGCTGACAGCAGGATAACTCATAAAGAGAGTCATAACCAATATGTCCTAAGCAAAAGTGCCAAAGATGCTCATTGTTCGTAGGCTTCCAAAATGTGGCTAATAGCTGGAAGCTATGGAACACGGAGCCCTCGGTTATCGGCTCAGTCAGAAAGTGAGTCATGTGGTAAAGGCCATTAGGCTGTGTCTCACCGCGAGCAATCACTAAACCAGTCTAAGAGTCAAGGATCTTGACTATGGGCGCAATAAAGAAAATTGCTTGCTCCAACCGGCAAAGTTGCTGAATAGATAACAAGTTCACCCCAAGTTGGGGGGCATGGTATACAATCTAGTAAAACTAGATTCGGACCCTTGTCAATGGCAAAACTAATGCTACCTTGAGCATGAAGCTTAACCAAGGAGTTGTTTCCTACGCGGACTTGCCCGGCTGCAGGGGCTCGGGTACGAAAATTATCCTCTATAGGAGTCATATGATGTGTAGCTCCATTGTCCACAATCCAAACAGGAGCTGAAGTGCTTGGCTATGACGAGTGGGCCTCTGCAATAACCTTGTTGGGAGACAACTCACAGATGTGGACAAGACTCGTATCTAATGTCTCTATGGAGACGATGTGGGCCTCTGCAGACTAGTCAAACAAGCCCTCTAGAGTTGAGCACATTGTCGACTGAGATGGTTGAGCAGTGGCAATATGAGTCTAACCTTTAAACTGCCCCTTGCCATCATCGTGTCTCCCTTACTGGGGGTTGCCCATCTGAGGGGCAGGGGTCTGAGACTTAGATTTGGGTGTTGTGCCTCTGGCCTTTGATCGACACTCATTGTCAAAATGACCAGCCTTTTGACAATGTTGACAATACCTATTCTTTTTAGATACGTTCTACCACCCTTGTTTGAGTTGTGACTAGGAGTTTCCTTGTGATTCCCCAAATTGATGTTTTTTATTTTGAGTGGAGATTTGATTTTGTTTGCCCTTCCTTTGTTGCCCCTTCTAAGAATGAACAACAAGAGCCCCCTCTGAGGAAGAGTTCATATAAAATTGATCGAACAACCGTGTGTAACACAACAACTAATACTCATATTCATAGAAAGTAGAAAATTGAAGTATTTCCCGGGGAGTTTGTTTAGAAACAATGTGACTTGATCATC
Source organism: Lygodium microphyllum (assembly GCF_053477565.2). Classification (NCBI taxonomy): domain Eukaryota; kingdom Viridiplantae; phylum Streptophyta; class Polypodiopsida; order Schizaeales; family Lygodiaceae; genus Lygodium; species Lygodium microphyllum. Next base: position 118,984,154 of record NC_141158.1, read on the forward strand.
AGAGGACTTGGGAGTCCCTGTAGTGGAGAATTCGTCAAGAAGTCGCCTATACTCAGCCAACTTGACTTTTAAGTCATCCCGGTCAGTGATTTTAAAGAGTTGGAGCTAATGGGCAAGATTTATACGATGGGTCCTATCGCGAGCCACATAGCGGTCAGTCAAGTGTGTCCATCATTCTGACACTAAGTCAAAATGTTGAAGCTGAGAATGAAACTAAGGCAATAAGCCCTACATCAACTCGATAATATCAAAGGCATTTCTAGCCTTCCATGAGTGGACAACCTCGTATGGAACAAGTGCAGGATCGAGTTGGGGTTTCAATCCATGCACAAGATCCCATAGATTCTGGGAGTCAAGGACATGTCTCATCAAGTTCGACCAAGTGGTAAAGTTTGACCCATTAAAACGAGTCTTATCATTAAAAGCATGCTTGGCAGAAGATGAGGTGGAAGCATGAGGTGTCGGGAAAGTGGGATAGGATAGAATTGAAGGGTATGATGGGGTGGTCGGTGTATATGATAGGAAGAATGAGGGGGAAAAGGTGGGTAGGCAGAAATAGGCTAGGAGTGGCCAATGAGCGCTGATTGATACGGAGACACTGAAACATGAATGTTTCCATAAGGTGCCGATGGAGATGGAGGCACTGGAACACGAAAGCCCTGTCCAAAGCTCGGCTGGGACACATCAACATGACCAGGAGGTCCACTAGGTAATGCTATAGAGGCAAGCTATGGTACCAATTGATCCACACTCAAGAGAGACTGGGAGGGATACCCAAGCTACAATGATCCCAAAAGTGTGTGAAAAGTAGCTGGAACACCACCCGATGGAGGAAAGGATGAGGTCCTAAAGGCGGTGCCTATGTTTCCATAACTCCTCAGTGCGGTGTAATGTGCAACTTGAGGTGTTTGATAGGGAAATGTGAATGGTGTGAAGGGAAGTGGGGAAGCAACAGAAGAATGTGGTGGGATGCGTGGGTTTTGATGTTGTGGTATGAAATATGTAAATGCATTTTGTTCATTTTTGCCATTTAATGATTGAAAATGAAATGATGATGCACCATGCAATGTAGAAATAGGAACACCAAATTCATTCTGATTTTGAGAAGTAAACTGAAAAGAATGGTAGAAAAAGAGGTACCTGGCTTTTTCTTATAATCCCCATGACGTGTGTTAACATACAAAAATTAGTCCTCAAGAGAACCTTTTCCATAGTCAACTGATTGTACTCTATTTTCCTCATGATTTCTACCAATATATTGCAAAGCAGAAGAGATAAAAGACAAAGGAACAGAAGACGAATCTAAAGTACCTTGCACTGGAGTGGACAGAAGAGGATGAAAGAATGGAACATACTCCGAATCTTTCTTCAACAGGGCGGCCCATCCCTAAGGGAGGTCTCGACAGCCCTGCAATATCATCAAATTATGCGCAACATCTGAAGAGAGAAATTCATGCATACCTTCATTGAGTAGCTTCTTTTAAAGGGCAATCCTTCGATCGAGCTCCTCATTCTTCTTTCGTCTAAAGTCCATGATCACATGATATTCTTCAATGGAAAGCTTGTATAGCCATTCTTCCGTGTTGTTAGAAGTGTCTTCCACCATTTCGGAACTTTGTGGAGCAAGTTGTTCTGCCCCCTCTCGCTCGGTTCTCGGCATAGGTTATTTTGGAGACTGAATTGGTGTTGATGTGTTCGAAGTCATTAGTGTTATTCTTGCATCTTATGGAGAGCTTTCAGATCAAAGGCCTAGGTTTCTTAGAGAGTACCAGGCTCTGATACCGTGTAAAGAAATACTCTGACACAGAAACACAAATACCAATCGTTCGACAAAGCATAGACTGAAAAAAGAACTCAGTTAGGGTTAGGGTAACTCAGAGACAATGAACATAGAAAATAACTAAGTGATATAACTGCTGAATATACAATGCTCATGCAGCAAACACACTATGCAGTGAATGCATACTAAACCTCGAACTTCTATATCTCAAGGATCAAGGCAAGGGTAATGAGCGGGAGAGTGTGTCGTACTCTGAACGGATCCAAGGTAGCCTCTGGATGTTGAACACCAACAAAGGCAGCAGTGAGAAGCCGAATCTGATGCAGACAGTAGTGAGGAGAGAGAAAGACCAAAAACGCAGGCAGGACAGTCTATAGGAGAGAGAAAGACTAAAAACGCAGACAAGAAAACCTACACGAGAGAGAAAATTGCTTGGCGACAGCTGGAGGAGAGAGAAAACAGCCAAACGACAGCTGCAATAGCTGGGTGAGAGCGTGTAGGAAGCAAACGCAGGGCTATGATGACGTGGTAGGCTGTACGGCAATAGGTCTGCACAGGAATTGTAGTCGCCTGGCTGGGATCAGCTCCAAACTGCAAGAAGAGGGCTGGAAATCAGCCGCCAACTAATGTAGACAGCAATGGACAGCTTCGGCTAAGATGTCCTCCGCGAGCGGGGTGTGGGTAGCAAGCTGAAACACTTGAAATCTGCAAAAACGAGATTGTGAACTGAATGGAGGGCAGCATACATATTTATAGAAAGTTTGGGCCCTCCCAAGTGGGTTTGTGCTTATGGGACACAGAAACTCTCTAGGATCGCGTTTCTTTTAAATAAACAAGGTTTCTTCATTAATTAAGAAAGTTTTGGGGCTGTTTAAGTAAAGCTAAAGCATTTTTAGCTCAACATAGCTATTATTGCTTCAACTCAAGGGATATGCAATGCTCGAATGTTTGGACCTAGTAGATAAATGCCAATCTCTTTGAGACATCTATGATGGTATAAATGCATCTTATATGCATTAGCACAAAATCTGCACAACTCTAGAAAATAAAAGAGTGGAATTTGGCATTCAAATGATCCCATAAAACTACCATTTTCGAGGTCGCTCCAACACAAGGATCCATGATAGGTCGGGAAATAGGGACAGTCACAAAATCCCAAAGGTCAAAATTGTTAAGGATGCACTTGACTTTGCACGACCATAGAGGGTAGTTCGTCCCATCCAACTTCTCGAATGTGGGTAGAGAGGGTGTGAAAAGTGTGGATCTAGAGCATGGCAGGAGCTATGGAGGATGGAAGATAAAGACAAGACTCATGTTGACATAGACAAAGAGAGACCAACTGTTACACAAGTGAATTAGCTTCCAAGATGGAAGCTTGGACTCATAAAGATATTGTGTAATGGACTGACAATGACAAAGACACTAAGTGAAAGTACAAAGCATCATGATATTGCATTCATTCCATATGAAAGTGATAGTCAAGTACAATGCTTTATAGTAGCTGGGTAGGTACTATTCTGCACCACTGTGCTCATGGGATTCAGGACCTCTTCCTAGACTGCTTGTGATTTCCTTGCCTACTGCTCCATACAGAGGCATACAAATGGATGTGATTGCCAGATTCTCAACAGAGGGTAGAACAAGCGCCTACACAAGGGGGCGTGATAACCTCGAATTAGGGATTGGTTGCCCTTGAAGACTAAGAAGGGAGAGAATGATAAGACTGTGAAGACCATTGTTTCCAGAGCTGTGACCATGAGGATAATAGGATGGATTGTGACTGGGTTCCTTCCCAACTGTTACTTTGACAGTCCTCCTGGTCCTGATCCGCATGAGTCTTCACAATCTTGGTCATTACTTTGATGGTCCTCATGGTCCCGATTCGCACAATCCCCTGATTTTTGGTCGTTACTTTGATGGTCCTCACGGTCCCAATCCACACAATCCCCTAAATCATACTCATCTGCCATAGATGTCCTAAGAAAACCTGCAGAAAACACAAGAAGAGTTTACTGCTTCAGATGTTCTCCGCCTATTCAGGGTCTGTAGATCTGCTGGTCAGGAAAAGATGACATGCAGCAGTGTAGATGGGAAGTATCCAAGGCATCAGGAGTCACACAATGCCAGACTGTCAGCTGGACTGCAAACACAGGGCTGTAGCCTGAAATATGCAGCCTTTGTGGGGCTGAAAACTGATCAGGTCTGCTCTGAGGAAAATATAGCTGCCAGCTCAATATTTGATAATATCAGCACCTGAGGGGTGTCGCCCACCAGGAATAGGTGGCTGCCTGGCTGCTACAGCAGCCACCAGATGTGATAAATGCAGCAGGAAAGAGAGTAGTCTCCACAAAATGCAGACTGGATATCGCTATCCAGCAGTGCAGAAGGGTCGTCTGCTGGCAGTAAAGAAAGCACCCAGCACATTGAATGTGCCACCCAGCAAGGAGACAGGCTATCGCTCACAAAATGCAGATTTCAGAGGTAGAAGTCAGGCCACCCTTTATAGATTTGATGAAAACGCAGGGGCTGCAGCCTGCAACACCTAGAGATGATGCCCAGCTGGTAGCATCTTTGGACAGTTGCCCCTCTTCGAAGAATCCAGCTCCCATCAAGGAAAATGATACCATGTGGAGTGTGCAATGGGAAGGAAAGAGAACATGAAGCAAATAGAGAAGGAGATTGAAAGAAATGCAGGGGAGAGAAGGAACAAAACTGACTGATGGCTGAAAGATACAAAGCTGCAATGGTTAGCCCCAACATGCAGCACTGAGTGTTGACGTGGGTGCCAAACAGTAGCAGGGGGATGAGAGAAGAATGAGGGCTGGCTGATCTGATGATCACAATGGATGGATGGATGAGTGAGGGGGGCAGGCTGCCTATAAATAGGCAATTTGAGGCCACAACTGGTACAGAAGTGGCCGGGCCCAAAATGTGGGCTCTCGGGTCAGTCTGCCCGACTGACCAAAATGGTCACGATGCCCAACATGGAATGGACTAATGTACCCTTCATCTAGAGTGTCTAAAACACACAATGATCGACAATCACAATGTCAGAGCTCCTAATGTCCTTGTCTAGCTCAGATTAAGGCTCACAGGCAAGAGATGATTGTACAAGACACACATTTGCTAACACATAGATGAGGTTTGCTACAATAGGTGGCTGTCTAGCTCAATTGACTCTACAACCCAGGATTGAAGGTTTGTCTGGATGGCTATGATTTATGGCCTTTTGGATAACAAACGGCCACTGCTGATGTCCCCCCAGTTCAAACGCATGTTGCAGCAGCAAAAATGCAGTCAAAAGCTGCATTCAATGCTAATCAAACCTCTTTGGGGGAGAATACACCTCACCAAGAGGGGACAAAGCTGGTTGTGGCTGTCAGAGATGGAAATGCAGTGTTGCTGATGAAAATACAGCAGCAATCCTCCACTACTTCCCAATAGGCTTGTCCAGCCATGCTTTAAGAAGTCATTGCTCTAATCCCATATCAGAAATGGACAGCAATGCAATGATTCCATGGCAGAAATATTGTGGAATGGATCAAGGCATGAAGATGATAGGAAAAAACACAACTTACAGCTGACAAAAGCAGAGATACAGATCTAGAGTGTCTTTGCATGAGCATGTTAGGAAAGGTGGTGAAGTGTGGGAGGGCTGCCTATGTACACATAAACATGTATGAGATGAGAGAAAATAGAGTAGGCCCAAAGTGATGGCCTAAAAAGTGTCTGCAAACTATGATTGGACAAAACTCACAAGCAAGAGATGATGAAACTGCTGAACTCCACCCCCCTCACCCATACTTTCCTAAAGAGTGGGTCTCTCTGCCCCCCAAAGTGTCCCTTCACCCCGCTGGGTGTTCCCTCCATTCTGTTTAGGATCACTTTTTATTTGTGGTTTAAGAAGCAACCAGCCAAGTGGCCTAATGCTTTTTTCCCTATCTTATACAGTGTTTCTCCCAATTAATACAAGCCTTATTGTGCAACATTGCCTGTAATGCTGATAGAAGCCTCGCTTTGAGATTCTAAAACAATTTTGAGTCTATACTAATAATCAGTACAACCTTTGTATAGTTTGTGAGAATGAGAATGACCTCTGCTAAATTTTGAGTATCCCTCTTTATCATCTAACTCATTTGGCTTACCTTTTCTCTTGTTCAATGATTGAGAAAAGATAAATGATTGGCTCTTCGCTGTGCTGTCTAGCAAACTCGATCTCACCCTAAGAAAGAGGAGTCGAAAAAGGTTGCTGTTTTCATCTATGGTCTAAAAAGCTCTAAGGTCAATACCTGCAATTTTAGATCTCCATGCTTATCCACGAAAGCTGTGAGTCATGGACAACTGAATGCCGCATGGAACACAATAACTGTGGTGGCCTATTGGGATGCATTACCTTGCTGATCTCAACTGTTGGCTGGCTGGATTTTCAATGATTCTCTCCTTGGCTGAGCAAACCGATCTTCCAAACTAGCCAATTATTATGACTAACTACTGCTGCTGCCTGCTGTTTGGAGTGTGCCTGCACAATTTAAAGTTGTATTGCCTGCTGCTAACACCATTTGAAGTGTTGTCTGGCTTGTGCATGACCTGATTGTCATGGTAAGCTATGGATGCAGGTATTAGGTAGGTATGGCTTCCTTGTAACTGCAAAGTACTTACTCCTTAAAACCCGTTTCAAGGCTGCCAAATTTATGTGCATTCATTTTTCTTGCAGAAGTTACTGACAAGTTACTACGCACGAGCGATGATTTTGTGTGGGCTGTAGAGTTGCAGTTTTATTCAAAGTTTATTATAGATGTGGAATTTCTTGACTTGAAAACAATATCTGTAAATGTAAGTTGGAACTTTTCCTTAGTTCATCATTACTAGTCTTGTATTGAAACTAGACAGCCTTTGTCAATCAGTATTTGATTATAAAAATGATGAAATGTTTAACAGTTTCAAAGATGCCATCTTGTGATTTGAGCTCGTATAGACTCCAATTGCGGGTGTGAACAAGGACTTGTAGACTTAAAAATCAGTACATCATTTCTGCAGGGAGGTGAACCTTACTCCATTTGGTCAAGTGAAGGGAGCATAACAAATCAAGCTTGTCAGGGGGCTTTGAAATGTCTTAACCACATGCTTGACAAGAAGCTACACTGTGATGTCACAATAAATACACAAGATGGCAGTGTAGGGGCTCATAAGGCCATTCTATCTGCCAGGTCCCCTGTTTTTGAGAGCATGTTCAGTCATGATCTGAAAGAAAAGGAGTCATCTGTTGTTAACATTGATGACATGTCCCTCGATTCTTGTAAGGCCCTTTTAAGCTATGTCTACGGACAGATTCGTTATGATGAGTTTCAAAAACACAGAGCTGCCCTTCTTCGAGCGGCTGACAAGTATGACATCAAAGATCTAAAGGAAGCCTGTGAAGAAAGCTTGTTGGAAGACATAGATACCAAGAATGTCCTTGAAAGGCTGCAAGATGCCTGGATCTACCACCTGCCTGGTCTGAAAAAAGGATGCTTAAAGTACCTTTTGGATTTTGGCAAAGTGTTCGATGTTCCTGAAGACTTGAACCTTTTCCTACAACATGCTGACCGTGATCTAATAATGGAGATGTTTCAGGAGCTCCTTAATGTATGGAGAGGAGCTTAAGCTCTATCAAATCTCAAGAGTAATCTGTATGTAAACGTTTGTATATTATTTGTATCAATTTTTTGAAATGAGTAGGGGGATAGAAAAGAGTTCGATTCAAATGATTATGACCTCAAGCAAGTTCAGAGCATCATATCTTTGGACGTCTGGAGCCTCAAGAGCTGGAATCTATATGCATGCAGTATCAGAGTGATAAGACATGTCATAAACACTTTAATGCCAGAGTTTGCCATTTTCTCTGTAGGAATAGAAATGCAGTTTCCTAAAAATGGTATTACACACACACACACACACGTAATACATGTGTGTGTTTGCGCACATGTGCTTGCACGCACGTGCACCTTGTGCTTGATTGTACAATATAAGCATCCTCAATACATCTCACAGCTTCAATGCATGCAATAGGAAAGCAGCATCTATTCTTGATTTTGAAAAGTTTTTATATTTCAAACTTTGTGTATGGGAGGGTATGCTGCACCAATCATAAGTTGCATGTCCTTTCCTACTTTTGGTAAAGTCAAAATGAAGACTAGTGGTTGTGCATCAAATCAACCAAGGTACTTTGAAGTTGCATAGTTTGCTCAAATATTGTACAAGAAAGGGAGTACTGGCAAGGCTTCAAACCTCAGCATACACATATTTTAGATGCACTTGCAAAGAATTTCTCCGTAGTAGGCAAATGAATATAGGAACCGCATTCTGCTATTGAATGATGCATATTTATATGAGAAATTGGGGGAATTAAGGTTTCCCTTCAACAAGTTGTTTTAGATTGTGGTATGTTTTCCACCATTTTTCACCTTGAAAAGGGACTGGTACAATTTTAATAAATCAACTCAAGTTTTGTGGGATGGCACATGCATAAACTTCATCACAAGGGTTGTATATTATAGTCTTTACATGCTCCCCACTATTAGAGGAGAGTTATCTATCACATTATTATTGCTTTTGTTTGATTTAATGCATCAAATTCTTGAACTATTATCATAGGAGTGGACAATTGACATTAAGACCTTTCACTTGATATGCCACATGTATTATCTACATTTGTATGTCAATCAATTATCAAGTGGCATGATTGAGTCTATAATTTGTGCTCGAGTGTATGAAGCTAAGTGTATTAAATGAAGAGGGGATTCATGAGTTTATGATTGAATAAAGAAACTAACCTATTTAACATGTTTGAAATGGCAGTGCCAAAGTTTTCAAGGTTTTGCTATCAGAACTTTCCAAACTCAATACATGCGGGGAGGGTACTTGATAGCTTCAAGGCATTAGAGGATCTAGTCAAGTAAAGGTTTTATGGAGATGGTTTTATGATATTGCTGGAATCATGTTTGTGGATGAATCTAGCTAAAATTGAAATACTAACTTGAGTGTGTCAAGGAAGTGGAATAGTCATCGCTAATTGGGGTAATAATTGTGTGTGCACTTCTACAACATAATAATTTGGAAAGCCATATAATGGGAATTTATGAATGAAGTGACAAAGCTAATCTTGAGTGTCTAGAGCTAGAAGAGTTGTCTTTAAGTTGAGTGATAATGGTGTTGCACCCATTTTATTACCACTAAAGTTGTGCGCTTCTCCAACATTTCATAATTGGAGAATTGTCAAAGTGATATTGGCCTTTATTGTGATAAACATGAGGTTGAAGTGATAAAGCTAACCTTAACAATGTCTAGAACATAAAGATTTACCTTTAGTTGCAATGTACACAGTTTACAAACATTAAATTTGTGAACTTTTCCAACGCAAAAATTTGGACAATTGTCAAAGTGATCTAGTTGAAGTTACTTAGTGGATACATGTGAGTTGTAAGTTGAGGAGTGAGTCACTATAGTTGACAATACAAGAAGGGCCATCTAAATTATAATAAGAAAAAGAATTCATATTTCTTGCAATTTTTTAGTAAGTGAACTAGTTGTATGTATTATGATACAATGGTTGATGTCAATGGGTTGCCTCTATAGTATACGATACTAGAGAAGCAAGCCAAATATTTGATATGTATTGTGATATGATAGCCACTATTGAATTGCCCTTTTTATTTTGATTTTGTATGATATAGGGAGGATAGTCTTCCACAACTTCTTGAAATTCTCCAACTTGAACTTCATCGTTAACTTGCTTTTGTCATGTTGTCAAGTTAATTACTTTAAACTTTGAAGGTAATCCAATCGAACATATCTTATACATTTTTTTGTTTGTGCCTAATGTCAATACAATATGGGCTAAGCTTGATGTTTGTTATATTTGACCTATTCTTGGAGGACTTATTGATTTATCCTTGTGTAAGTGCCCTTTCCTTTCAAGAAGGTTCTTGCAGTTCATCAATTGCATGTTCTCCCTTAAGGACCTTATGAAGCATACTAGCTCTTGGTAAAAGCATCCATGTTTTGGACTTCTACTTTGGATGTTACTACTTTCTTGGCACTTTATTCTTACCATGTTCTCCATGTTTTGGACTTCTACTTTGGATGTTACTATTGCCTTGGCACTTTATTTTTACCATGTTATCCATTGTGATTGGAAGAGAAGTATAAGGTGCACTTGGATTTATCTTGTTGTTCTTGAACATCTAGATTTATCTTGTTGTTCTTGAACATATAGAAAATAAGGTGCACTTGGATTTTCTTAGTGGGTTGTTGTTGCTTAACGTGTTGTGGGCATTAAGATGCATAAGAAAGCTCCACTTGTGAGGATTTCATGTTCTATTTCTTGGTGTTTGAGAAGCTTTAGGCAACAATATGCAAGGGTTTCCAATTAAACCCTCGTAACTACCTTAGGTATTCAACATTGACAAGATTTGTTATAGTATAAGGTGATTTTGTTATAAGAAATGTTTCTTACTTTACTTGTGAGGTTTATGCACTCTTGTTTTATTAGTTGGGATGGTTGGGTTTGGGGTTAGCATTTGTAAGAAGATTATATCATTTACTTTATAAATGTTTACTTCGTAATATGGTTCCTAGTCTAATCGTTTTATTTGAACTAGTTGTGAAATTTAGAGAGAGATAGTATCAACATGACTAACATCCTCTACTTGTGAGCTTGAAGTGAATTTGAAAAATCACTTTGTATATTTTACTCTTGGCAAAGTGCTTGCATGACATAATGATTGATAGTTATGTATGAAGGTTTCTTGGAGCTTGAAAGTTTTATAGAATTGGCTTTAGGGTCAACACATTTCCTATCAATGTGATGGTCCAGGTCATGATCTTAAGTATCTAGGCCACATACTAAAGTGTCTCAAGCTTCTTATTAGTCTAGAATTAGTAGTATTTAAATCACACACTTCTTGATGTGAAGGTGCTTCTTATGTTGCATCATGTAGCTACAAACACTTGCAATCTTGTGAGGTTCATTGAGTTGGGTTTGAATCGTAAACTATATTAGAGATTTGATAGCCTTGCATCCATAAGATGTGTAGTCTCTTGGATTGTTGGATACTAAGAGTCCATTGCTAATTTTGTTTTTAGTTACAAGTATGTCTTCTTTTTCTCCATGTACTATAATTCTACTTGTATTCGGTCCACATCAATGAGAATTCTCAATGAGACAAGAGATAACCTCTAGAATGGTTATCCAATTTATTTGGGGGTGCTAGAATAAACTATGTTGATGTTTTAACTCATTTGATCTTGTTTGCCTAGCCCAATAGAGAGTTAACTTCATTAATTATTGAATTTATTAAAAGTAAAGAAATTTTGGTAATAATTCTTGTTAATAAGTTCACCTAGTCTACTGCTCAATACAATCTCCTTTAGTTTATGGTGCAACTATATATGGACATTTTGAAGGGTTCATCCAATTTTGACATTCATGGCAATCTTGTTTCACATACCTGCGGAGCTAGGACCAAATGTAATAGACCCAAAATGGGTTTTTGGTAAAAAGATATGGTAGTAGAAACTATGTATTCTATTGTCTACTAGTTTACCTTCTATGCCAATTACCCTAGAGCTCCAAAAGAGACACCGAAGAAAAGGGGTTTCTACTACAAGAAAATCTATCTTGTAACATCAACAAGCTTTTGTTTCATTCTTTAGAGAACCACAACAAGGAAAAGAACACTACTAACAAGAAATCTTCATGTAGCTTTATATAAACAATTCTCCCACAATTTTATCTTCAATAAAATTCATCATTCTCTTCATGTCCTTCATAAAATTCATCAACCAACAAAGAGAACACAAAAGAAACACCATTTTGAATGGAAAAATATCACATATGGTTCATCTTCATTATCTTCTTAGTTTTCTCTCACAATCTCTCATAGAAAGATACATTGTTTTACATAGAATTGGCTATCTCTGACTCTCTCTTTCTCTCTCAATCAATAGTACATCATATCCTCACTACAATACTCAATAATCACTCATAATACTCCTCTCTCAGTCGTGGATGTCCCTCCCAAGAGGTGTGTCTGATATGAAAGGTCACCAGAGCCACTACAGTAACTTCTCATAGCTCACTACTGTCACTTCACTCCAGTCTTCTCTTGAGTATTCAACAGTTGCTTCTTTCACTTTCTTGAGCTCTTTTGAACTTAAATTTACCTCTTTTCCAAATGTGAAAAACTTTTCCAAAATCACACATTCATTCCATAGAACACCAGAAGATCTACAGAACAAGAACATAACAGGAATTAAACAGGAACAGAAGCTCAACAGAGGGTTTACAGAAGGTTAACAAAAAACATCATAATTCATACTGAAACCATTCCAAACTATCAAAAACTATTCAATGATCTTTCAAACATTCTCAACTTCCATCAATCATTAATCCATGCTTCATACAGAAGAAAAACAGAACAAAACAGAAGCTAAACATGACCAATCAAAACCTCTGAGAATCATCATGAGCTTCCAAAACATAATCAATATCATTCAAAACACTTCGAAAACAATCAATCACCATACAGAATCAACCATTCAACCTTAAAAAATGAATAAAATCAGCCCAAAAAACTAAGTCAATTCAGCATTCAAGATATTCCCACACTTAATAAGGGAGTGTCCTCGTGACCTAAGAAAAAGGGAATACAAGTTCATCCAAGAGCTCATATCGTTGATCTTCAATATCAATCTTCACAAAAACTCCATCCAACCATGACCCCAACTTATCACCTGTATCTTAGAAAGCATATAACGAAAGGAAAACACTTTTATCCACGAATAGATCTTATAATCAACAGAAAATTATAACAAATTTGTAGAGAATATAAAAGGTTGCTTCTATCCTTCAATCAGATAGAATCACGAACCACCATACATCAGCATCTCAATCAGGTCCATCTTCATCTTCAACTCCACTTGAGAGAAAAATAATACATACACATACACTGACTCTTGACACAAAACTAGGTAGTCTGAATGGCATACACTCCCAAAAACGGAGAGCAAATTAAAAGATTTTCATTAAGAAAAAATATGATACAATCACGAAAACCCTCTTCTGCTAAGCAGGATGAAGATGTTTCTTCTTAAATTGCATACTTAGTTTAAGACGTTCCAAGGCTTTGTTCTCATCTACAAAGTACTAAGGTACGTTTTAAAGGAACTGGAGACAACACATCCTTTCTAGTAAGATGATAAACCTGGTGGGGAAGGCCTGTACAAAGAAATATAGTACATCCATTTGAGCAACAGCTACATCCACATTTGGATCTATGATCAGTTGGAGGATATTCTTTCGAGTATTCAAATGAGATTGATGACGCATGAAGGAAAGATACCATAAAAAATGAGCTGCAAGACGAACAATGGTATCCTCAGAAGTAACATGTACTCTTGCAAAATGAAGATAAGAATTCCAACATGCCACAGTCGTATCCCAGGACCGTGGAATAAAAGGTCCTATCACATAATTATGCGGTGTCCATTGTCATCGACGAAGAATGTTAGGATCATAGCCAAGTGTATCCAACATAGTCTGGGGAGGAAAGTTAATGTAATCAGATGGAGAGGGCAATTGAATAAGAGGAGAAGATTGTAACAGAGGATAAGGTAAGTCATAGAATGAGGGTAAATGAAGTAATAAGGAATGTGGAAATGATGGAGAATGCATCAAAAAGTTTTGAAGGAAATCTGTCGAAAAAACAGAAGGAATAGGAATGGTAGGAAGAGGTTCAAAAGAGGTAGGAGATATGGTGGGATCAGCAATTAAAAGGACAAATGGTGAACACAAGAATTTGAGGCGACCCAGAAGGGGTAAAAGATAAAAGAGGAATGGTATCAGGTTTAGACAAAAGAAGAGAAACATATAAAGGAAAACGATAAGATATGAGGGAATAAGACAAAAGATCTACAGGATCCAATGGATAAAAAGAACAACGAAAATGAAGATTTTGGAAAAAGCAATCAATAAATAATGAATTATCAACAAGATAGCTCAATAACTAAGATTGTAAAGGCTTATGGAATACACTCTTGAGACAATGAGGTTCCAAAGCAACAATCTCCAAAGGTGAGTGCTAGGCATGTCCTTTACACCAAGATGTCTGCTCATGATAAGTCTTCAAACTCTCTGCTAGCAAAAGCTCCACTGAGTGCACATACATAACAGCTTGCAAGTTTACATCCCCCACATAAACATTTAGATCTTCCTCACCAGGGATCTACAAATGGCATGTAAGATACATAAATGATAATAATTGAACATCATGGGAAACCAGCTCATCCACGAATCTATCAAAAATAGCTCTCAACAAATTTGCAGACCATAGATTTGACCATCCATCCTTTGGAGGTTCCAAATCCACATTGCTTAAGGATATATATAAGGAAAATCTGTACTGATGATATTTAATCCAAAAGGAAGGAGGTGGTGACACCAAGTCAGTATAGCAAATAAAATCTTTCTGCACACAATTCATGCATTGTTGGAGGCATTCTACTTTAGCAGCAAATCAATCACATAGCTTAGCTTTATGCTGCAATTGATCAAGCTCCTCCCTAGAAGATACAAATGAAGAAACTACAGGGGCTGGAGGAGGAATAGAAAGAGTGGCAACTTTCCAATTAAGTTCCTCAATAAGCTTCTTTTGGGCCTCAACAGTTTCTTGGAAATGTTGCAATTCACCTTCACAAGTTCCCAATTTACGAGCTAACTCTAACATGTTCTCAATAGCTGCATTCTTTTCGATCATTCAGGACAGATTCTCAGCTTCTAATGTAGCTACTTTAGCTTCCAGCTCCTAAATGTTGGCTTCTTGGTTATCCATCAAAATAGTCGCCTCAGTCATCTGCTTATCAATGTCACTCAGGGAAGCTTTTTCTTATGCCAAATCCTCCAATGCTTTACTCAAATGGCTGGTCAATGAATCCACCTTGTCTTACAAGGAGATATACACTCCAGTGTAAACAGACTAAAGACAGGATGTAAGGGAGGCTTCCAACATAGACTGGACACCAAAAACTATCTGAGAGAGCAATGGTCTAGCTATCAATGTCTGTAAGGAAGCAGGAATCTACTGATCTAGCTGTCCATCCCTCTGAGCTGTAAATAGGCTAGGACATGAGAGAAACGCAAGAAGGGAACTATTAGAAACAGGAGGAGTAGTATCCTTGACCAGAGGATCTGTAGTTGATACTGTAGAGGGACTAGGTGGCCCTTTAGTACATTGGCACTTAATTCGGGAAAATTTTCGAGGGGGCTCATCCTCTGAATCTGAGTTTTCCTATAATGGGGGAGGGGATGGAACACAAGGTGGTAGCTGCTTCAGAAGAGGAGCAAGATCAACCATTGGCACACCACCAGGAGGAGGGGCAAGAGTGATAATATTCAGAAGGAAAGTACCATAAGACACATTACTGCCCTGACCTTTTCTGACTCTTTGGAAATGTTGATCCATCTTGGCCAACATGAAAGCTGACCAATTAAATTTAGCCCCTTCTAGGATTCGAACAGAAGCAGTGAAAAGTTCTTTGGAGAGACATTTAGACGCATGCTTGCCCTCATAAATCTGTCTTGTAGAAACTGGCAAAGTTGCTTCCATATCGGGGAGGCGATAGGAGCAACAAAAACCCCTAAACTGGTAATAACCTTGCTAGGCATCAACGGGGTAGATATCTCCTTCTGAAGAAGGGAAAGGATCTCTTCAACTATCAATAATTGGTTTCCACTAGGAACAAAAGAAGCTGAAAGGGGAAAACACAACGCATCACTAATGTTGGGTGTGGATAAGTAGAAGCAGCGGTTATAAACCAAGCCAGACTGGTTCTTGTATGATGCCAGGAAGAAGTAGCAGATCGTATTGTCCATTGGCAGAAACTTCAGGGCCACAAAAGGACGAAGACCTACACGGTGAATTCAATCTGCCTCCAGAAGGAGGGAATAATCATGTACCAGCAGTGGCACATGATGGATCACAAGTGGGGGAGTAGAGGAAGACGATGCCATTCAGACTACACAAGATGTCCACACACACACAACCACCAAGGAAAAGTAGAAAAAATTCTTGTAAAACCCCAAACAAAACCACAAATAAGAAGGATATCACAAAAAATTCACAACAAAAAAAGGATTGGATTAGACTTCCCTAAACAAACCACAACCTACGGAAAAATTTCGACAAGACCTATGCACACATGCGACCAAAAGCTTCATGATATGCACGATAATCAAGCATCCTGATCCCCATAATCAAGCACATAAAAAGAAATATAGAAGTTCTAGCATACAGTAGCCCAATCGAAAATAGAATGACCGACTCAAACCATTATGGACAAATACAACCGATCTCTGGACTAAGGAATCCCAATCCCCATAAAATGAAATATAGAAGGTCTAGCATACATTAGCCCAATTGAAAATAGAATGACCGACTCAAACCATTATGGACAAATACGACCGACCTCTGGACTAAGGAATCCCAATCCCCATAATCATTGAGCGAACACCTAAAGTGCGATGAAGTGAGTGGGTGATCACTATCGCATTCATTTTAATCAATGAAAAATTAGTTTGCAATTCATTTTTAATTAAACCCTTAATGTATGGTGGATCGATTTCGTAACCCAACCCCACTCTGACAAATTAACTAACTGACTCGATTGGGGTCTCTAAAAATGCAGTTCATTTTTACAATTATATGATATTTGGCACAAAGCACATACATGCATGACTTCGGGGGGTTTATTTTAATTACAATTTAAATGTATCTGTAGTGCGTGTACACGTGCAATGTGAATGGATTTTAATTGACAAATTACGTGGGTTATGGTGCTAAAGTGCTCGTGCAACGGCGAGGTTCCTTTTATAATTAATGGTCAGATTTATTTTAATTACAATTTATGATGTACACAGTGTGTTCATTTGGTGGGTACAACGGTTAATGGTGTGTTATGGTGCACGTGGGAGAGGCAAAAAGAAAAGGAACCT
The DNA here is from genome assembly GCF_053477565.2 of Lygodium microphyllum. NCBI lineage: Eukaryota > Viridiplantae > Streptophyta > Polypodiopsida > Schizaeales > Lygodiaceae > Lygodium > Lygodium microphyllum. The sequence continues at coordinate 119,000,962 of NC_141158.1, forward strand.
GGCAGTGGGTGGACACCCCCCAAGGTCTCAAACATACTCCACATCCATAGAATCCACACAAAAGAGAAAACAAATCCACAAGTGGTAACTACAAGGCAACTAGGGAACAATCTGCCTCGTGTCAAATACAAACCAAGAGATGAATACCATGATGCACCAAAGAAAAAGATGGGGGGACTTGTGCAATGTGGATGATCATATCGTTATTAGGGAAGGGGGATTCACAAATTGTTATGTGTCTATTTTAAGATTTATCGATCATTTAATAGGATTTTGGGTGGGGTGTTTCATTTAACATTAAAGTTGTGTGTTTGGTTTTGTTTTAGTTTGGTGTTTATGTTTTTTTAAAAAAAATTGTGGAGATGGTTAAGATTGGGTTTAAGGTTGTGTGCTTATAGTTATTGTTTTTTTTTAAAAAAATTAAATTTATATGTGGAGGCATTAAGGGGTTTGTGTTTGGATCGTTTTGTTTTTCAAGTGATGTGTGAAAGTTCAAAATGAGTGTGAATGAATTAGATATTGGATTCGGGGTTTTTGTTTTTGTTTGTTTGTGTATTTGGTGTTTTGTTGGTTTGTGCTTTTTTCTTTAAATGAGTTCGGCATTTATATAGGCTATGTAAGCTCATGAAATATTGAAAAACATGTGAAATAATGTGTGAATTTTTTTTGGGATTTTTTTGAAATTTTTTCAAATTTTTATTGATTTTTTTGAATTTTAAGGAATTGTGAAAGGATTTTGAATTTCTTATAATATTTTCTATCATTTATTCATGTGTATTCAACAAAGAAAAATGATTCCAAAAATTAGTAATTGATTAAGAATTTTTCAAATACTTTTTTATGATTTCTTTTTATTTTTATAGATTTTTATGCTCTCTTTTCTTTTTTTATTGTTTTATGGTTTTTGGTTTTTTTTTTAAATGAAGCTTTTTTAAAATGGGGTCGAGTTTGAAAAGTACATGGAAACAGCTACTAGCATAGAACGGCTACGACGCGTGAACGGCTGTTAACGTTCTCACCTTCGCACGAACAAGATCGTCCTCGCGCGTGAACACTCGCGAAACAGTCCACGAGCCAGTCACGAACACGGCACATCAACACCCACACGTACAGAAACACCCATGAACACGGCACAAAGATCGGGAATCACTGGCAATCGCATTTAGAGGGAAGCGTAAGTGAAGGGGGCAAAGGGGGAACCGTCAGCGGCCGGGGGGCTACGGGTGGGAGGAATGGGGGGAAAGGGGGCCAACACGAGGGGGCAAAATGGGGCTAACACAAGGGGGAAAAGGGGCCTAAGGGAGGGATGGGGGGAAAAGGGAGGAATGAGGTGGGAATGGGGGATAGGAGGGGGTAGGAAAGGGGGGTGGGCTAAGGGTGGGCGGGCAAGGGGGTGGGGGGTGGCGGGTTAGTAGGGGGTGGGTTTGGGTGGGAAAAGGAGGTTGGAAGGGAGGGACAGGGGAGGCACAGGAGCGGCAACGGCGAGGGCAGAGGCGGCGATGATGGTGCGTTGCAGCACAATGAGCGGCGGGTGGCGCGACATGGCGGTGATGGCACACGCAACGGCGGGGGCGGGGTTGGCAAGACAATGGCGGCTAGCATAGGAGGCGCGGTGCAAGGGGAGGGAGCAAAGACGGCGACAGCAAAGGGGAGGGGAGGGGAAGTGGAAAGAGAAGGCGAAGAACGAGGAGAAGAAGAAGAAGAAGAGAAAGAAGAAGCAAGGAGAAGAAGAAGAAGAAGAAGAAGAAGAAGAAGAAGGAGAGGAGAGAGAGAGAGAGAGAGAGAGAGAGAGAGAGAGAGAGAGAGAGAGAGAGAGAGAGAGAGAGAGAGAGAGAGAGAGAGAGAGAGAGAGAGAGAGAGAGAGAGAGAGAGAGAGAGGGGCAATGGGGGAGAGGGGAGGGTACACAGAGAGGGAGGGAGGTGAGAGAAAAAAGGAAAGAAAGAAGAAAGAAGGGAGAGAGGGAGGAGAGGAGGGAAGGAAGGGGGGAGGAGGGAACCGTCGAGGAGGGGGGATTATAATTTTTTTAATTCAAAATAAAACAAGGTAGTCCCTCCCTCGCCCTGCGCACAGGCACGGGGCGAGGGTAAAAAATTTTGCAATAGGCGAGACCCGTAGATGCAGCCGGAACACCGTCGGGGGGCAAACAGTGTGTCGAACACATCACATGATGGGTAAATTAAAAAAACATGGATGTTCACGCGCAATGCGAGAGGCGCATACGCACGTAAAAACACGAAAAAATTTTAATAAAACCCAAACCATGCATCGGAATGAAATGCCATAAAAACGGATAATGTGTCGGAAGGCAAGGGGAAGATAGTGGAAAATTGCAACAAGGGGTCCAAAGTGAATGCAAGGTGTTTACATGGGAAAAATGTGAAAGTCGAACCTGAAAATGCATACGAGAATTAATATAAGAGAATTCGTTCGTTGAAACGAAGTGCCAAAAGAAGGAGAAATGTGCCGAAGAAGGTGCCCGAGAATCCGAGTACTGCAAAACACAAGTCTAATCAAGAGAAGATGCGTCACATGGGAAAAACCCAAAAATCATACTCGAAAAGAGATCCGAAAATTAATAATTAATTATTTGTCCATCGAAACGAAGGGTAATCAAAAGGAGAAATGTCTGGACGTGGATGATCTTTAGGGCTTGGCACATTAGAACTCAGTTCCGATGGGTTTAGGAGGAGGTCACAGGGAAAGACAATAAAACGAAGCTCGAAAACACATAAAAATTTTAATAACGAAAAATTCGTAGGTCGAAACAGGGTGGTGAAAAAATGAGAAATGGGCTGAAAGGGGTTCTAGTCAAGGCAATCCACTCAGAATTGAATTCTAAGGAAATTATGGTAGGTTAACATGGAAATAGGTCGAAAATATGCACGAAAAAGACACGAAAACTTGAAAATTTTATAACGGACAAACCATACAATGGAATGATAGGGTGGAAAAAGGAAAAATGTCATATGGAAGGTGTAGGAAAGAGGGCTGTCACATCAAATCAGTGTTTCGAAATAATAAAGGAGTGTTCACATTGAAAAAAATGACAATGTGTAAGAATTGCTTCAAAAATGGATAACTTCTAATCTGTTGCTCAGAACAGGGGGGCGGTAAAAAGGAAAAATGTATAGTTTAAAGGGATACACATGATTGTAAGGTTGGATTTAGGTTTTTGTAAATTGAGGGTGTGTTCACATGAAAAATGACCAAAACGCCGTGTAAAGAAAAATAACAATAGGAACAACCTCATAGGTAAAGGAAACGAGGGCTGGTGGGTGGGTGGGCAAGGAACCCATTAAGGGAAAGTAAAGACATGGGATATATGCAGATTCTGTGAATGACATATACAAGATGTATGCTTGGCAAGGACACGTCCCCACACTTAAAACCTTACTGGGTAGGGTGAAATGACTCGGCATGAACACAAGACGTGTCACCGGATTGTACGTTAACGTCCCCACACTTAAAACATGATTGTCACTTGCAAAAAGAAGGTGTAGGATTAGAAAAACTTGGCCCAGTTTGCCGAGCATTTCAATTGACTATTGACGTCGCGTCCTGTGTCGCAGTCAGCTCTGCAGGAGATACCAAGTTGTCTTCACAGCATACATCTTTTTTAACAAGGACCACGCAGCAGCACCCAGGGAGGAAGCTTTACTGATGAAGGTGCAGGAATTCGGGTGATGATGAATGATATTACACTCAGCCCGCCGTGTCCAACCCCGTCTGGCATAGGTGCAAGCAGGAAGGCCAAGGAGCCTTATGGGGCAGTGTACAGAACAAAAGGTGATGTGTCTTGTGATGACGGCAAAGACCCATCCTATGGGTACATAGGGAAAGGAAAACATACCTTGTGCTAAGTGTCGTAACATCCCTCAATCTCACCTCTATTTGAGATTATAGGAGGGCAACCCGATCCTTACACCCATTATTGTTATCCTCATAATCGCTTGTGCAAAGGTTATATGCCTTGTGCGCATCAGATGGTGCAACAATGTATCCCACCCTGTGCTGGCCTACAGCGTGAGATGGAAGGCCAAGGAGCCTTATAGTGCAATGCATAAGAACAGATCATGCGTTGTGCATTGTGAGAGGCCCAGCCCGTGCTTTCAACCCTTCATTCACACATCTCACCTCTCTGTGGAATATCAAGGGCAAGGACTAGTCACTCACCCCACCCTCTGTCTCTCACACTGTTGATAAATACAGAGAGCAGCCCATACTCAGCCCATCGTGTTAGGATGAAAGCTCACATCACTCAATTACTTGTCGATAAAGATTGCTTCATCTATTGCTAGCATCAAGGAGTTGATGAGGCATACCCAGGGAGGTAGCCCATATATCTGGTACTGTAGATTTTCTGGAGATCGTATCGTCTGTGTTAGGAAATCACATGTTCTGTGGGGAGTACAGAGATAGCACACCAAGGAAGGTGGCTTTGGAATTTCTTCTGGAAAAGTGTCTGTTGATGATTCGTTATCCTGGACTGCACGGTGTTATTACCTTTTCCATAGCCAGCTTCCCATCCAAGGGTGTTTCCACCTTTTCTCGAAAGGAGGCCTGCTATGACAGGAATTGCTTCCTTTTCTTCCATAACAGTTTGTTTGTTTTTTCCTTTTTTTCTTTCCTACTCTCGAGGGTGTTTCCACCTTTTCTTGAAGAGTAGGTCGGCATGACATGGACTGACGTCCTTTTCTCCCATGACCGATATATTTTCTTTTTTTTTTATTTTTCATACTATCTTTGAAGCGTCGAATGGCAAGGATGCCATGTATCAGAGCCATCCTCGCCACCTCTATTGTATCAGACAAAAATGAAGCCAAGGGGAGGGGGAAGGGAACTACAAGGGGCTGTCAGAACAAAATCATATCATCAGAATCAGCAAGAGGGTTATCAGGAGCATTAGGTAAAGGCATATCGGCCATCAGACAAGAAATGAGGAAGCTATTGATAGTGATTGTCAAGATTCCCAGGGAGGATAATACTTCTTGAGGCGATAGCCATTAATAAGGAAGGGATCATCCGAAGCATCGATTGTCTGGACTTGGATTTAGATTGACCACAAGTACCTTATAAGGACCCATCCATTTTTGTTGAAGCTTGCAAGAAAATTTTCCAAATCAGGAATCATAAGCGAAGACTAAGTCACCCTCCTTGAACTCATTTTTCTTGATGAAGTTGTCATGATAGACCTTTCGTTGGGCTTGTGTGGCTTCCATGCACACTGTAGAGCCATCCTGCAAGTCTCGTCGAGACACTCCAAATGCAAGAGACGACATTGCAAGGACTCGGCATCTCCCAAGCATTCATTAATGGCCACTTGCTGGGAGGGCAACTCCAGTTCAACAAGAAAAATGGCTTATGTACCATACACTAGCTGGAAGGGGGTCTGTCCTGTAGCTACCTTATGGGAGGCTCTATACACCCAAAGGGCTTCTATAAGTTGATGATCATCCCAATCACAGCAATGTTCAGCAATCGTCCTTGTCAGGATCGAGCAAAGAATATGATTGGTGACTTCAACTTGGCTGTTGGCTTTGGGATAATAAGGGGTGGACTTGCGATGGCAAATCTTATACAACTCTGTGAGTTCTTCCATGACCTTATTAATGAAATGAGTGCCTCTGTCACTTACCAGCTCTAGGAAACTACCAAAATAGGTGATGATATTCTCGTACAAGAACAAGGCCATCATCCCACTTCAAGGCTTTAGCTTCACACCACTTAGTGACATAATCCGTACATACCAAGATGTATTTGTTCTGCTTCAATCTAGTGGGGGGATCGATTGCACCTATGAAGTTGATGCCCCACTTCTCGAACTGCTTCAAGGGAAGAATAAGTTGCAGTGGCATGGCACTGGTCTTGGTGGGTTTTTCCATCCATTGAGAGGCATCACATCACTTACAGTAGTCATAGGCATCCTTATGGAGGGTCAACCACCAGTATCCTGCTCTAACAGAGCCTTTTTGGTTGTTGCTTCTCCTACAAAATGGCCTCCACATGCCTTGTCATGGAAAGCCTTCAGAACAATCCCAATCTCGTCTCCTGCAACACATCTTCTGAGCACTTTATATTTTCCTTTCTTGTACAGTGCGCCACCTAACAAGGTGTAAGGGGCTGATTCTAATAGAAGCTTCTTCCTATCTCGACTAGAGATGCCATGAGGATACTGTTGGGTTGCTAGTAAGTTGGTGATGTCTGCATACCAGGGGGTACCAATTTCTACCAAGAACATGGAAGCATCAAGGAGTTCTGGATCATCATGCTCATCGTCTGCATTCTACAGGATACACGACAGATGATCAGCCAGAACATGGGAGCAACCAGGTTTGGTGATTACCTCAAAGGTAAAATCCTAGAATAAAAGGATCCATCTCATCATTCTTCCCTTCACATCTACTTTGTTCATCAGGAAGGGCTTCATAGTCCACATAAAATTTAAAATGAGTTGACAGCAAGTAGTGGCAAAACTTCTTTAGGGCAAACACCATTGCTAGACACTCAAGCTCCATCACTGTGTAGTTTCTCTCTCTGTTAGTGACCTTTCTTATTACATAATAAATGGGTTGATCTAGCTTCGAGGGTCCCTTCTGGCATAGAACTGCACCTAAGCCTTCAACCAATGCATTAGTGTGCACAAGGAATTCCTTCGTCCAATCAGGCAGCTGCAAGATGGGTGCTTCGATCAAACACTGCTTTACGGTGTTGAACGCTTCGTCACAGTCATTAGTGCATGTAAACTCAGCATCTTTCCTCAGGAGTTTATGCAAAGGGATTGCCTTTCTTGCAAAATGGGCTATGAACCTTCCGTAGTAGCCCACATGGCCTAGAAATCCCCTCAATTGTTTGAGGTTGGTTGGTGTTGTTAAGGCTGCGATCTTCTCAATCTTTGCAGGGTCTGTTGATATCCCTTGTGCAGAGACAATGTGGCCCAAAAGAACTCTTGATGAAACACCCAAGACACATTTGTCAGGGTTGAGAGAAATCCCATACTCTCGACATCTATCAAAACATTGCTTGAGTTGTCCCCAATGCTCATGAATTAGGCTATAGACACAGAAGTCATCGAGAAACATCTCAATGAAATCATGTAAATGGTTCTAAAAGGCAATCATCATCACTCGTTGGAAAGTAACAGGAGCATTACAGAGCCCAAACGACATCACTCTGTAAGCATAGGTTCCCCATTCGGTTGTGAAGGCTATTTTGGATTGGTCTTCTTCTACGATTTGGACTTGGTTGTATCTGATGAATCCATCCAAGAGGGAATAGAGCTCATGGCATGCCACTGTGTCCAATAGTTGGTCTGTGAAAGGGATAGGGAAATGATCCTTCTTCATCTTGGAATTCAGCTTTCAAAATTCCACACATATTCAAATTTTCCCGTTCTTCTTGGGTACTACCACAATGGGTGAAACCCATTCACTATTAGCCACTGGATAAATGAACTCAGCTTCAAGGAGCTTCAATAATTCGGCCTTCACTAGAGCAGAATAATTGGGATTCATATGCCTTTGTCTTTGCCTCACAGGTTTGGCAACAGGCTCCAGGTCGATGTGGTGTTGGCACACTATGGGATCAATCCCCTTAAGATCTTTATACGACCATGAAAACACGTCTAAGTTCTCATTTAGTAGGTCTCCTATGACCCATAGTTCCTTTTCTGGAAGATTTAGACCCACCTTCAGGTGACGTTCAATACCGACAGCATCCACGAATGTCAATTGCCTTTTACCTTCCACTTCACGAATAAATGTCCTAGGGACTGCTTCTCGGTAAAGATCCCGACTCCTTCAAGGGAGTGGTCTCATCTTTTGATGATGCACTGGAACTACTATTGTCTTTTAATGGAGGCTTTGCTCGCTCTTTGGGAGGCTGAAAGGGTATCATTGAGGTTTTGAGTTTGGATTGGGGATGAGTTACTTTTTGGCTCGAGGATTCGTCTTCTGAAGATGCATCCAAGAACGTCACATAACATAAACTTGTTGCGTTCTGTTTGAGTTGCAGGGCTGGGGATTGTTGGCAAGATGCATGGTCATCGTCTTTTTTAAGAAAGGGTAACTTTGGCCAACAAGAGCCACTGCCAAAGGAAGGCTTATTCTTCTTAATTCAGTTCTTATAAAGGCTTTGCTCATGACGTGACTCATTGATTAGTCCAAATGGTACCATAATCATTATGTCGATCAGAGAGGGATCTTCTACTTCTGAGGCTTTAGGAATTTCAGGAACTTCTTCTTCAACTCTGCCTTCCACGGGTAGGATAGATTGTTCTAGCACACGTCCATAAACTTCTTTTGCATTATCATATTCGTCCTCTTCAGATTCTGTTTCTATCTCTGTGGGGGATCTGTAAGAGAAGAACAAGCTCTATGTTCTGTCTTCTGCTTCTACTTCTGTCCATGTCTTTGTGTCTGTCTCTGTCTCTGCCGACTGCCATGTAACAAGGAGAACAGTACATCCAAGCTCCTATCTCACTGTCAGAAGTGATTTCAGAAGTCAATTTGGGTTCAGGCAAGAGGTATTCACCCATAGCCAAGGACTTTACTTCCTTCAGTAGTTGGCTTACAATGCCCATTGTTAGGGACTATGCCTATGTTTTCTTGGGAAAGAACAGCCTCTTCATCTCCTGATATGCCATATGTTACCTCATTAGAGGAGACGGTCATGACTTCGATGGATGTGGATCCATTTCCTTTTTGGGATCCATACAACTTCAACACCACTTTATTGGGTCCTCTACCAAGGTTTAGGGTTCCTTGAAACCAGTCTGTCCTTGCTCTTGCTTCAAAAAGTGAAGGTCTTCCCAACAGCAGAGGGTATGAGGTCCCGTAAGAATTTGGTTTGACCACCAAATATGTCAGCCAATAGTCTCTTCCTGCGAGAGTTGTCTTTACATACAGGAGAATGCCCAATAGTTTAATTCTACTTTGGTCTGCCAATCTGATAAGCCATTGTGTAGGTTGCATTCCTTGCAATCCTAGATCCTTCATTATCACATCCATCATTATATAAAGTTGCGTCAACACCAACTGTCGAAATGTTAGGTTTGGTTTAAAGGGTTCTAGGTCTTTGACCAAATCATACTCTTTGATAGGATCCACTGGCTTTTCCAATTGGCTGGGAAATGGGGCCACGCCCACTTTTATCTTCGCTTTTTTTTTCTAGGAGCGGCAACATCTGCGCTTCTTCATGAGGAGGTACTTCCATATCCTCTATTTCTTGGACCTCTAGTCATGTCTCTGCAACTATCTCTGTAGCTCTTTGTGGCTCTATAGTGCTCTGTACTTCCTTATTCTAAATTGAATTGTTTTGCTTTCTTCCCAAGGAAGGTTGAACTTCACAGTCTTAGTAGAAGGAACGTTCTCTTTTGGAACTACAGATTCTCCTTTCTTTGCTCGTAGTATTGCGGCCACTTACAATTCCACCAAATTGAAAGCAAGTCCTTGGGTCTTCTGTTGGGTATCAAAAGTAGATTTCACAGGGGCTGGACTTGGACAATCTTTTGCAGTGTGGCCTTCTCCTTTGCATCTACTGCATAAGGGCTTGTAATCCATAGACGTTCTAGGATTTGGACAATTTGGTGAGATATGACCCTTTTCTCAACATCTGTAACACTCCACCTCTGATATCTGACCACCCCCAGACTATCCTCCTCTGTAACTCTGAGAAGGAAACCTCCTTGGACCAAAATTAGGACCAAACTCCCTAGGCTTTGGTCCAATGTCATGCATTGCCATTTTGGACTCCAGCAAGTTGAATCTTGTGTCTTCATATTTCTTTCTTCGTTCATCTCTTTCAAAGAGCAGATATCCTCTGTATGGTTCTTTCTCAAACAATATGAACAGAAGGCTCCAGGAATTGTTGGCTTTCGGGCACACTCAATGGCTAATCCCGCTTTTGATGACACTTTTCGCACCATGTATTAGAACCCATCACATCTCTTCCACATCTTGCAGGAGTGGATATAATGGCGGTATTCACCTTTAGCGTCTGTAGCTGCTCTGTAATTACATCCATGAGCTCTTTCTTGATACTTACCACTGAATTAGACAGATAGTCCTTCAAAGTTTCACCTCCATAAGTACTTATAGTAGGGTTTTGGAAAGCTTCAATAATTACTGCATACACTAGTTGGGTTAATCCAGGAGATCCTTTGTTCTAGTTCTGATTCAGAGCTCCTATTGAGACTTGGGGTTGTTGATTCCAATGGGTAGGATTTCCCTGTTGTTGAGTTGCCATTGGAGGAAATGTTTGAGACCAGTATTGTTGTGATTGAACAAGCATTTGAGGCATTGTCATCTACAACCACTGTGGATTAGGTGCATTGTATTGTGGCATTGTTTGCATCTAGGGGTAGGGGTAGATAACTATCCTTGGGACTGCATTTGGTGGATATATCACTCCTGGCATGGGAGGAGGTAAGACTCCTCTTCTTGAGGTCTTTGACAACCTTGCTTCAACTTCATCATACAGTCTTGCACCTTTCACTGCAGCTTGCAAATTGCCTGGTCTTCTCAATTCCATGAACTTACGACTTCTGGTTGTAGGCCTCTAAGAAACACTCCTTTTTGGATGCCTTTATCCAAATGATGATTTTTTCATCTCTTCGAGATGGATTCCATTCGCGAGACATAAGCTTTTACTCTTTCCCTAAAGGACCGACTTAGGTTCATGAACTCCTCTTGCATCCACTCTTCAAAACCTTCACGCCTGAATTTAGTGAGGAAGGCCAACTTCAAGTCGTCCCATGTGCCAAAAGTTCATGCTACTTATCTCTCATACCATTGAAACGCCACGCCTTTGAAAGTGGTAGGGAATATTGCTAACCAATGCTCAGGGGTTTTTTTTTTGTTAGTCACACATGCTACCATAAACTCTGCTACATGAAGATCATGGTCTTCATTGTACTCTCCCTTAAAAATGGGCAATGGGACTACATTCACTAGCATGTCATCAATATTTCTAGAATGGATCTGGCTAGGAAGGGGACTTCCAGCAGGGGGAGGAAGGGCTTGCTAGGCCATTGGGACTTCTGTAAAGAGTTCCGCAAGGGCGTCAAGGGTGGCTTCTCTTGCTAACTCATTTTCGGCTTTGATTCTTGCTTTCTCTTTTCACACGTACCTCTGAAGTTGTTCTAGCACTTCTCTCCTTATGGCATCATTCATGAGGGGGTTGTCTCCACTAAGTTATTAGTGCTCCACAGAAGGGTAACAGAAGGCTTTAGTCTCTAGAGGACTCTCTTGCTAACATTTCTTCTACTTTTTTCTTTTCAATGTCTCTGAATTCTGCTTTCATGCCATTGCTGTACAAAGGAAGGTATTTGGTTCTGAAGGTGTCAAAGTTCATGTGTCTAAGCATTGTTGTGGTGCCATCATCATAGTAATGCCAGCTTTTGATGGTTTCAATAGTGTATGTTGTAAAGAACACTCTATCTACCAACTTCCTGTGGGTTTCCAATTGGACAAACAGAAGACCAAGCATCCCATGTATCCTACTGTTGAGCATCTACAAACAAATTCCAACTCTTTTCTTTCTTGTTTTCATGAATCTCCACTGACCATGACTCCTGAAGCTTCTTCACAATCTCCCACTCAATGATATCTGGAAACTTCTCAATGAATGTCAAATCTTCCATGGATGGTCATTCTCTCTGTTCCACTCTTTAGTTTTGTGGGAGGAACTTTCCACAAGAAGGAAAAGAACACCACTAACAAGAAATCTTTGCACATCTTCATATAAACAATTCTCCCACGATTTTATCTTCAACAAAATTCATCATTCTCTTCATGTCCTTCATAGAATTCATCAACCAACAAAGAGAACACAAAATAAACACCATTTTGAATGGAAAAATATCACATATTATTCATATTCATTGCCTTCTTAGTTTTCTCTCACAATCTCTCATAGAAAGATACATTGTTTTACATAGAATTGGCTATCTCTGACTCTCTCTTTCTCTCTTAATCAATAGTACATCATATCCTCACTAAAATACTCAATAATCACTCATAATACTCCTCTCTTGGTTGTGGATGCCCCTCCCAAGAGGTTTGTCTGATATGAAAGGTCACCAAAGCCATTACAATGACTTCTCACAACTCACTACTGTCACTTCACTCCAGTCCTCTTGAGTCTTCATCAACTATTTCTTCCACTTCCTTGAGCTCTTTTGAACTTATATTCACCTCTTTCCAAGGCTAGAAAACTTCCCTAAAATCACACATTCATTCCACATAACACTTACAAAAGATCTACAGAACAGGAACAGAGGGTTTACAAAAGGTTAATAGAAAACATCAAAACCTCATAACTCATACCAAAACCATTCCAAACTATCAAAAACTATTCAATGATCTCTCAAACATTCTCAAATTCCATCAATCATTAATCCATGCTTCATATACAGAAGAAAAACAAAACAAAATAGAAGCTAAACAAAACCAATCAAAACCTCAATAGAACCTATCAGAACATCATAGAACCTCATATTTCTAATGAGAATCATCATGAGCTTCCAAAACATAATCAATATCATTCAAAATACTTCCAAAACAATCAATCACCATACAGAATCAACCATTCAACCTTCAAAAACAACAAAAATCGACCCAAAAAGCCAAGTCAATTCAGCATTCAACATACCCAAGCCTAATTATTTTGAACCAAAAATCCTTAAGATTGTCTCAACGTGGATGCTTGTGTGATACAAGATTCTATTTCTAGATTATCCGCGAATTCATTGAAGGTAATGTTGTTCTTGTCAAGGCTCAAAAAAGGGTAACCTTGAAAGGAAGAAGACTTAGATAACCTTCACAATATCAATTTGTTCATCATTACCATTAATCACACTACCCATAATTTGCATAATGGCATGCTTCTATTCATCATATAGACTCAACTCACTATTCATGATTAATAAAGAAGGGAAAGATAATAGCAATCAACAAAAAAGATGGGGATGTCTCAAGTCATCCAATCAAAGATAGTGATTTTGGAATTGCATCAAGGCATTTCTTAATGACCACTTCTAAAGGCTAAAATGACAAGTAAGAAATTTTCACAAGTGAAAATTAAAAAAGCATTGATGTATGTCCAAAAATAAGAAAATACCCCTAGATCTCATTACGCTAATGGAACCCTCCATGAAGACTAGGCTGGATGATTGGTTCAATCCATTGAGTCTTTGATCTAGACTACAATATATACATACCATATGGTGCCCATTGCTACACCAAGTGAGCAAGGCATATGATATGTGACTACTCACTTTGCTTCAATCAAGGTCCTCTAGCACACCCTTATGACTCATTCAAGGGCTTTTGATTGAGCTAGACCCTTTGCAATAGCTATTTCTATGCATCTCTTTATCCAGAAAAAGACACCATTTATCATACACAATGCAATGGGGCTACAAGTACCCACCAACCAAGTTTGAAACCTATGTGTTTGACATTAATGGATCCATTGGGTTTAATTTGGACTCAAAAATGGGCTTCTTAAGAATTGAAAACTTTGAATAGAGAGTGAGTGTGTGTGTGTGTGTGAGAGAGAGAGAGAGAGAGAATCCCAAGTTTTCAACAAAAAAAAAAAGAGGAAAGCCTTTTTTTATATTTGAATTTTCATATATCTTTCTCATTTTTGGTTATTCCCAAATGAAGATATCTCATAACTTTTATGGTGGAATAAATAATAAAAACACTGATGTAGAGAAGGTGATATTTAATGGCTCATGCCTCAAAAATTTGACTATCGAGTAGATCTTTCATATATTTAATAGATGAAAACTCTTCACATCGTCTTCTCCTACTATCTTCTCATTTTGAATTCATTTACTTGCATGTTGCTTCTCACTTGTATTTTGCACTCTTCCACTTGCTTGAAATCATAAATGGCACCGAGATTCTACTAATAGTGGTTATCCATCACTGTTTTTCTTCCAAAAGAGAAAAAAACCTATTTTCTCTACATTTCTAGAAAATGGAAGAAGTGGGTGGTGGAAGAAGGAGAGTGGTCTACAATATTCATATCGGTTCAACTTGAATACTAACCTCTTTGTAAGAAAAACATGCCTTCTTTTTGTCTAACAATGAAAAACACTTGTTTAGGATGCAAGGAGAAAAAAAAATAGATCTATGATTCGATGGAAAGATCTATTCAATAGATCCTTTGAAAAATCATATGCCCCCATTAAGAATGTGACATCTTTACTCAACTTTGTTGGTGATGGGTATAATGGATTTCTAGGATACACACACGGTCTTGACGTGGATGGGCAAGTCTTGCGATTAGAGATGGGTCCACTTGAGAAAGAGAACACATATTTGAAACATGCCATGAACCAATGTTTGAAGAAGTTAGAAAGAAAAAAAGAAACCACTTTGTAGCTATAAAAAGAAAAATAAGCAATAGCGTGAATAATTAACCCATCATATCATCTAAATAAATGGAAAATACTAGGAAGTTTAAATCAATAGCCAGTAAAATTAACTCAATTAACATTAACATAATGTTGATATTTTGCATTTGCAGCTGCAAAAAGAACTAGTACACTTATGCATACAACATTGGATCTTCAAAAAAGAGAGAAGTAGTTCAAGATATTACTCAACTAAAGGTAAGAAGTGGCATATTATGAAATACACAGAACAATCAATTGAGAAACAAGTAGATGTACATAGCGGTACATTAGCACAACCAAAAGAACTCCAAGGATAGCAAGCATATTTTGTGTTGTATTTTGTGTTGATTGGTTAGCCCCACTTCTGATCCATAATCCCACCTCATCTCCAACTTATGACATTGCTCTCGGACTTGGGCAATCATCTTTGACACTCCCCCTGGCATGGGTTGCATGAGTTTTGGAGCTCCCAGCCTCCATTCATTGTTGTCATATACAATAGACTTATTGTTATACATGTCTAAATAGAGTTTTCTCATACATTGGAGCTTGTACATGCTTCCCAAGATGTCTATATGCATAAGTATTGATGTCAGATACTTGGGGGATGATATGCCATTGATGTGAGATGCTATTAGAATGATTTGAGCACACATTTGGCTCAGGTTTCTCAAATATTTCCTTGCTATATTAACAGGGCTGAATGTCATTTAACTGGGAAATGCTTATGCCTATTGCTCATTGATGCTACTAGGGTTACCTATTGAATGTATTAGCGCTTTGGTTGTTCTCTATGCTTATGGACGTGCTTATGACATGCTCTTAAGCTAAGATTGGAGCTTGAATGCTTTTACATTGGTAGGCATTCTTGTCTTTGGATACTATAGTAAAAGCTTTGCAAACTACTTGGGTTTGATGCTTCTGGATGTATGCTCTATGGATCTTGGATTTCCAGATGTCATTCACATGATGATTTGAGCTTTGCTTGCTCATTTTGACATTTGACTTTTGTTCCAGTGGGATGTTGAGATACGTAGGGTGATATTTCACAAGGAGCCTCCCATTACTGTATAGCCAGCTAGAAAGCCTGTAGCAACAGTGGCTAATGCTCCACCAATGGCCCAAGTTCTTGATGCTCCATAGGATGTACATGCCCCACAACCTATTTTGAGGTGGTCTACTAGAGATAGACAATAGCCTGGAGCATTTTGTGCCATCTATGGATTATGTTATGGTGGCAGATATTGGTGAGCCTCTTACCTATGATAAGGCCATGTGCAAAGGTGATAGTCACTCTTGGGAGAGGGCCATGTAGTCAAAGTATGACTCACTATAGAAACATCATACATGGGATTTGGTTGCCTAGTGAAAAGCCTGCTTTGCCATGTAAGTGGGTGTACAAGTTGGAAAGTACCCTTGGATGCCCCAAGCTGGCATACAAGGCCAGATTGGTTGCTAAGGGTTTCAAGCAGGAGCATGGTGTGGACTTTGATGAAGTCTTTTCACCTGTTGTGAAGATGACTACCCTATGCTTAGTATTGGCTTTGGTTGCTTAGCTTGACTTGGATCTTTTATAAGATGGATGTCATGACAGATTTTCTTCATGGGGACTTGCATGATCAGATCTACATGGAGTAGCAACCTAAGGGCTTTGCAGAACCTGGCAAGGAACACTTAGTGTGTAGATTGAGAAAGAGCATTTATGGCCTTAAGCAGGCACCTAGGGGATGGTACCACAAGTTTTATGCTTTTATGCATTCACAAGGATATTCCCATAGTGATATGGATCTATGGTGGGTTGCAACTTCTTGTTCCTAAAATGACTATAGATTACTAAGGGAAAATTTCCTTAAAAAGTGTTGGCCCATGGAGGTTTTATGGATATGCATCCACATTGAGATTCTTGAGAGAGAAAATTAGAAGCTATCCAAGGCATGGAATCTTACAAAGGAAGGAGATTATTGTCTCATAAGTGATCATGCAAACCAGTACATTAGGACTTGTAGCAAGCTTTCTAATTTGAGTTCCACATGGCACAATCATGATTTTGAGTGGCAAGTGTTGCATTAATGAGTCCATGTGATGACATCAAGAATAGCATATTTACTATTGTCTCTCCTTCCCCCCCCCCCCCTCCAAGAAGCTACTTATTTAAGAATCCCACCCTCCTTATTTGGCATTCCAATAGATGAGAAGGAGATAGAATGAGATGATAGGGTGGATAAGAATCTTTAATACCTTTAGTTTAAGATAAAGAGGCTAGTTAGCCAAACATCAACTTTTAATGCTTTTGGAGCTATAGTAAATGAGAAGTGTTAAACTAGATTGTATCAAATACAAAATATATACAATAATGATGGGTGCAAAGCCCATATTCTATTCAAAACCCTGGACATGGCCTAAAGGCTATTACATCACCACAAGTTGGTGGTCTTTTTGGTTTTCTTTCCAAAACATGACTTAGTCTCACGATTCAGGATATTGAAGGGTGGGATTGTACTACTAGGTACAAAAAAACATAAAGTACAGGCTATTGGAAGTAGAGTCATATGCCTCCATTCATATCCTCATTTATTGTATCTAGAATCTTCACCACTTCAATCTTGTTTGGACTCACGATCTCCTTTGTTCCTCCTTGTTGAGGATTAAAACCACTTCAATTTCCATTATCTCATGATGTTCTGCCTCTTCTTACAAAAATTAACACAATAAAGCTCATTCATTTTGTTAATTTTCCTCATTCACACAAGATTTAGGAAGCTGCTATAGCTAAATCTAGCGATTGGTCATTGATATAGTCTTTCTTTGCTAGCTTGAGATTGCAAATGTGGAGAGAGCTTAGGATGGTATGTTTGGGACCGCTGTCAAATAGGGTAGACTTGCTCAGTATTGAAGAGGAACATAAAATTGGTCTTCAAACACAGTGGTTTCAGCTTGTGCTTGGAGCAAGGAGTGCAAGGAGTCAAGCTTTGTCACAAAATTGAGGATTTGAGCTTCTCTAGTGACTTTCATGCGTGATGAAATTGTCAAACATCCAACAATGGTTGGATTCATGGCAAAAACAACTTGGTTTTGGAATGCTCAAGAAGAGGTTTTGGTCAATGTACTCAATGAATGCAAGCACAAGGGTTTCTTAAGCTCAAGGTCTACTTGTTGGATTAAGTAGGGGGCTTGCTAGCTTAGGGCCAACTTATTAGATTAAGCAAGTGGCTTACTAAACTCAAGGAGTACTTGTGGTTGGAAGTAAAGCCCTTGCTTCTCTTCTTGATAGTAATAGATAAGCGACAGAGACTTCAAATCTTGGTTGTTTTAGCTTGAAAGAGATGCTTTGAAGTTCCATAAATCAATCGCTTTGAAAACTAATGTGTTTTACTATAATCGACTCCATGAAAGGTAGGTTGCAAGGTGAACATGTCAAATTTGTGTGAGGAAGAAATGAGTTGTTTTTTCTCTAATTAGTTAGACTTTTAAGCCAAACTCTTTATACTAAGGTTTAAACCCTTACTTAATCTCCTTGCTTCATAAAGCCCATTCACACTAGTAGTTTTTTAGAAGGTTATTTGGGAAAAACTAGTTCAAGTGTATTATATTCTCATTGTAGCAAAGGGAACTAGTTATATTGAAGACACAAACATTTGTTCGTATGCTTTTTTTTTTAAATGGCTATTTAACACTAGTCTTGGAGAGTAGAAAATCCACTTTTGGTGCAAATTGGATCCTCTACCATATCTCATGAATGAGAAAGATTAATTAAAAAATATTTTTAGAGAAATATGATCAACACAAGATAGTACTTGAAAAAAAAGAAAGGGTTAAAACAAGCTACATAATGTATATTTCTATATCCACCTTTGACACAACTTTCAATAGTAGAAAATAAAAAATGTTAAGTGCTTCTAATCAAAACCATCTCAAAAAACTTTTAATCACGATAAAACTTTCATTAAAAACACTTTAGTATGTATAGCATGCATTTCCATTAACAGAATTGCAATTAGATAAAAAACTGTCAACTTTTTAAGAGCTCCAAATAGCATTGTTGAGTGTTATTTTGACCAATTTTCATAAACTTTTGAACATCCAATTTTTATAGAAAATAAACCTCCATTTGGAACTTATTCCAAACCTTTTTTCTACTATCTTACAATATTGTTAAATTCCCATTTGATTTTGGTATCATTTGCATATGTTATTTTAAACATAGTGAAATAGGACACGAGCCACTAAAGCAGCTTGCAACCACTTTTGTAGCAAATTACAAGACCAATGTTAATGCTTAGAAAATAGGTGAAAAAATATGGAAAAAAAAGTGTAAAATTTTCACATGCCATTGGGAGTGTTGGAACAACAAATGTGCATGAGTCTAGGTTGATTTGATGTCTTGGTTTATCCATTTTTTGTATTTGCACACAATAAGGCAGTTGAATTGCAAGTACTTGTGATCTCCTTTGGACTTGCAATTTTTGTCTTTGTAGGACACTTAGATTGTAGCCAATAGTCAATTGTGGTCTCTTTTGGATTTGCAACTTTTGGTCTTTTAATAGGACTCAGATTGCAATCAGTTGTGGTCTCTTTTGAACTTGCAATTGAGCATATCTCAGTACTTTGATACAAAAAACATATGTAGTCATTATGGCCTTCTCATCTACTTATGAAGATGCATTATTCAACATTGAAAAGCTGGATTTCATCCATTTTTCTAGCTGGAAAGAGCAAATATAATGTATCAGTTCAAAGGAAGTAGGTAAAGCCAATCAGACGCAATGATATCAAGCTTGAAGGCATTGATATATATGGATGGAAAGAAATGGATGAGTTGCAATGTGGCACTATCATATTGATACTCTCAACATTATTTTCATGTAAAAGACATGGCAAGGGGTGCATACAGGCTTTGGCAAAAGCTATGCAATTTATATGAAAAGGAGAGTGTTGTTTTATAGGTCTATTGGTTAGAAAAACTCATTAATCTCCGCATGGAGAAAGGGACTTTTATGTTCAATCATGTCAATGAGTTTAAACATAATAGATCACTTATCATTATTAAAATAAAGGCTATATTCGTGTTGGTCATCTTGCCTAAGAGTTGGAATACTTTCAAGACAATCATTAGCAATTCAACACCTGCAAGTGGTCCTAGGAGTATTAATATTGAGAGTAGTTTTCTCACTCAAGAGGTGAATAGAAATAACAATGCATATCCAAAGAATTCTAGTTCACCCCCAACTATGAGAGAAATGTCAAATGCTAGGGGGAATTGTCACGATAAAGGCAAGTCAAGGAGTAAGTCTCATAGCAAGAAGGATGTGGAATGTTTCTTTTGTAATAAAACCATAAAGAAATTTTGAAACTTAGCCAAGAGGATATCCCCAAGCTAAATGAGTAAAACACTAAAATGGTCAAGGTTCCTTATGCACTTATGGTTAGTAGCTTGATGTAGGCCATGGTTGCTACACGTCAAGACAATTCTTATGTAGTGGAAGTGATTGGTAGGCATATAGCACACCCTAGTAAGAAGCATTGGGATGTAGTAAAGAGGATCATCTGATACTTCAATGTCATGAGAGTTATGTACATATGCTTTGAAAGGAAGGATGTATCTATTCTTAGATATGTAGACGTTGATTTTGTTGGAAGTGTGGACTCTTGGAGGTATACTATAGGTTTTGTTGAAATTCACTTGGCAAGGAACCTTGCCTTTCATGCAAACATGAAGCATATTGAGCTAAAGTATCACTTTATCAAGCATGTGCTTAAGGACAAGTGTATTGAGCTTGTTAAGGTCTATATGGATGATAATCCTATAGACCTTCTCATGAAGAATTTACATTTTTATTGAGTGCTTTGTGCACTACATGTTGATAGTTAGTAGATAGGATCTTCCCTTTCATCTTATACTCCAATAAAAACATATTGGCCTTTAAGTTAAAGATAGTTGGAGTAAAGGCCAATAGCTAATAGCTAGGCAAGCCCTTATATAAGTACACATTGAATAGTCATGTAAAAGTGAAGATAATAAAGAATAAGGGTATCAGTTTACTAAACTTTGGTGTACTTTTTTCTTTCTACCCTCTTACACTCCATAGCTTCTACCTCACATCTGACCATTACTACCCTCCTCTCAATGTGTGTTCTAGTAGTGGGTGGAGTGCCCTTCCTTCATGTAGGATGGTTTGCCTTCGTATTGTTTGGGTACAATTTGAAGATAATTCATAAGTGCCCCAATGATGCAAGGGCACCTCATTTTGCAACTAGAATGTGATCTCTTTGTGCTATTTGGGTGGGAGTGTTTGTTTAGTGTATGTGCTTGGATAGTAAAAAATGGCTGGTTTGTTCTGCACAACATCTCCTCACCCTATTGGGAGCAAATGTGTTTGTTATTTGTATTGCCAAATATCATGAGGAGTATCCCTTCTTTGTGAAGGATAGCCTCCCTTCACACTATTTGGGAACAATTTGAAGACCATTCAGGAGTATGCCCCAATAACTCGAGGGGAACTTATTTTTTAGAAGTGGAATGTGGTCCCTTCATGTTGTTCAAGTTGTGGTGTTTGTACACTATATATGTTAAAATTGCATGAGGGGGGATGGTTTGTCCAACACAATAACATCCCCTTGCACTATTCAGATAAATGTTTTTTATTACATGTGTGCCTCCAATAACACGAGGAGTACCCTTGCTTTGTGTATGATTCTCTCCCTTTGCAATATTAGACATAATTTGATGATTGTGTGTTGTATAGGATGCCCTCCCTTTGCACTATTGGACATAATTTGATGACATTTTTTTGTGTAGGATGCCCTCCCTTTGCACTATTGGACATAATTTGATGACCATTTAGGAGTACCTCAACAATGCAAGGGGGCCTTATTTTGTGGAAGAGATAGATCCATGAGAAGAGAACAGGAGGAAACACAATTAGAAATTCAGATAATACAAAGAGAGTATACAAAAACTACAACAAGATCAGGAAAGACATCAGCTTGTCCAACGCCCATCAACTTCCTAAGGAAGGAAAAACACTCCATTGAGAGACTTTTCATGAGCAAATTTGTAGGATTTTGGTCAATTGAGATCTTGACAAGATCAATGGACTTGTCCTCAATGACCTCTCTAATGAAGTGGTATCACACCTTAATGTGTTTTATCTTTGCATGGAAGACCTTGGCTAACTGGATAGCACTCATAGAATTTGAATGCAATGTAGGGACCATATCAATAATAGCAAGGTTTGCTAGATAGCCTAACCAGACAGCCTCCTTGCAAGCCTTAGTGGTTGCAACATACTTGGCCTCGATAGAGAGAGCCATGCATTTCTACACCTTGGAAACCCCATGACTCTTGTATCCTGGCCACCATAATGTATGCACATAACTGATGTGCCCTTTAGGTACCTCATGATACCCTTGATGGCAATTTGTAGCCATGTAGCTTGTCACAACTCCCCCTACAAATGCGATGCCAGGATGAGTGGCTATCACAGCATACATCAAACTACCCACAATGAATGCATAAGGGATCTTGACCATCTCAACCTTGTGCTCATTAGATTGCGGACAATCGATGTGACTAACCTTCACATGAGAAGGGAAAGGACAACCAATAGGCTTCACATCTTGCGTATGAAACTGCTCAAGGACCTTCTTGGATGTACTCCTTCTGCAAAAAGGAAAGGAGTCCCTTAGAGGAGCGATTAGGTGTAATGCGCATCCAAAGAATATGTGAGGCATGTCTCATGTCCTTCATCTCAAAGCTCTTCTTGATCTGACCTTTCAAGACATCCAGTTCATCATGATCACTCTAAGCAATCATTAATGAGGAAACCTTGTTTGGTGGCTAGAATGTGGTCCCTTTGCACTATTTAGATGCCGATGATGGTATACTATGTGTGCCTAAACAATGTAGAGGGGGGGCTACTTTTTTGCACAATGGCATCCCCTTGTGCTATTGGGGTAAATGTGTTTTATCACATATATGCTCAAATAGCTCGAGTTGTCTAATTCTTGCATATTAGGACTATTTAAGCACAATCTGAAGACCATTCAAGAGTACCCCAACAATGCAAGGGGACTTGGTTTTGCAAATTAGAACATGATTCCTCCATACTGTTTGGATGGAGGCACTTGTATTTTATGTGTATTTCCTAATGAGCAATGCTAATAAACATCTCCTCTAATGCAATATTAGAAATTTGCACATGGGTGCACTAACACACAAATAAGATTTTAGTTTTTTCATTGGGAAAGTTATTTTTGTAAAAGTAATAACATCATACTAAAAGGTTATATTGCAGTTCTTATGTTATTTTAGCTTGTAATGATACACAATTTTATTTCTAAATAAGTTTTGATGTTGTTTAATCAACAACTAGCTAGATCAACAATGCATCTCCTTCCGTATAAGGTCTTCTTTTTCTTATTTCCATGTTTGAAGTTTCTAGTTTCCACACCCTTAAATATTATCGATGCAAATTTCAAACAAGAAACATGGACCACTTTTCATCTATTGTGATCCACATCACACATTTTCCATCAAACATCTCATGGTGAGTTACCTAGAGCACAAGATAGAATATGTAACATCTAAAGTGATATTCATTGTCTATTTTAGTGGATCATTAACATGATGCCTACAAATCATCCATAAGAAGCATATTTAGTTGAATAACCTATAAGGTGACCTAAAGTTTTGATTGTGCGTAAGTCAGACATCATTGCACGTGGTAGATGTAAGAAAAATGATACCATGTCCTTCAATAACTCAAATCACAAAGGTAGATTGCAACATTAGAAAGAACATCCTTGAAACTTTGGATGAACTCAGCATGTCAACTATCTAAACATTGTACATGTACATGTTAAATGTTTATTAGGTATCTATCATGCATTAGTATTCACATATTAGGCAACTTATAAACCACCACTAGAATGGTGTTTCCTAGGTAGCTATCAATCAAACATGTAGTTAGTAGGTATTATTATTCACCAATATTAAATTCCCATTTTAATATAAATACTAGAACTTAGTAATAGAAGTATTATTGCTAGGTTCCACTATTCACTTATAAAGCCTATTATTACTAAATACTATTATTCACTTTTTTAGAATTTTATTCTCATTTAGTAGAAAACTATTAAATTGTCATTTTAAATGTGTAATAGTCACCTATAAATTAGGCCTTAGACAAAAATATGGTTGCTATTAAATATTCAATAAATATAAGTGAAATTTATATTAGAATATTATTTATTAGTTTTTTATTTACAAGTTAATAAGCAACTATTATCAAACTATTAGGAGGATGTGCCTACGAGTCATTGCTTGATAGATTCTACTGCTATTAATAAGAGCAACAAGTAGTTAAGTATGATACAGGTAGCTACTAGATACAATTCTATCAAGCAGCTACCAATAGATGTTAGAAGAATGTAGCCATGGCCAATTAATTGGTAGTTGTTTGCTAGAAGTTTATCAACTAAGGTCACTTATTGGTGTCTACTAACTAGCTTTTAGTCAAAATAGCTACCCATACCATATCATCTAACAAAACAGTGCCTATTGGACCTCTATTCTATACTAATAGAATTAATTGACTCTTTCATTGTTCTACATTCTCCACTATTGAGTACTTAATGTCTATCTATTAGTAGCAATAAATGCATGCATGAGAGAGTTGTCAAGTACTATTAGATGTCCATAAGATAAATATTTGGTACTAGTTGGCTAGGTCTCACATAGGCTATCGAGTAACTTTCAATTTCATATGCATATTTGTTATACATTTAGTGGATCTCATAGGCTATCAAGTAACTTTCAATTTCATATGCATATTTGTTCTAGTTGATGAGATCCTTTCCATCAATCCTATTTCAATGTATATCTTTTATGAGGGGTGTGAGTTGCACATAGAATTATCACTAGCTACTTTCCCTCATTAAATAGGTAGCTTCTTGATTGTTCCACAAAATATGGAGTTTCCATTCTATCCATGGAAAATTCCTATCAATGCATAATAGTCTAAAGAGATTGAGGCTTCACATCCTTATCAAGATGGACATTTTGAAGATTGGCTCAACCCCAACTATGTAACCTTTCAAACTTTGGAGCATGTCATTAGCATTTTCTTTGAGAGGTTTTTGAATATTTGAATATCATTCTCGTGCCTTGGAGTTATGTCTTTCAAAGTTTCAATGAATGGATGGAGGTTTAGACTATGGAAGATCTCTGTCACTTAACACAACCATTCCATTTGTCTGCTAATCAAAATACAACATAAGCTCTATGCAAATTTGTTATTTTCTTTCCGTCAATCATTTCTTAAATTTTAATCAACATTTGAACTCTTTAGTTTGTTGAATTTTAGATAATCCTCTTAGCTACATAACACTTTGATTTGTAGCAGTTTTTAAATAATGTGTGTACATCTCTCTTGACATGCATTTTGGACTCAACTAAATCCTAAGCTACCAAACTAATGAATCTACATGTCAAGTATTTGATTTCAACTAAAACCTTAAAGACAATACACACTAAAGCCAATGTCAACTTTTTGTTATGCATATGTTCTCTCCATATA
Organism: Lygodium microphyllum; assembly: GCF_053477565.2. Classification (NCBI taxonomy): domain Eukaryota; kingdom Viridiplantae; phylum Streptophyta; class Polypodiopsida; order Schizaeales; family Lygodiaceae; genus Lygodium; species Lygodium microphyllum. Next base: position 119,025,944 of record NC_141158.1, read on the forward strand.
ATCAAAAGAAGCGCCAACTTACAATTCATGGGACATGATCCCCATGCCTAATGACACCTCTACAAATCAATGCCACTTTTTCCATAGTATGAGGAAAATAAGCACCAATTGATAGTTACCCCCAAGCTTGATCAAGTATTTGTATATACAATAGTCATATTAGCATGATGAGAAGGCATGCAAATACAAAAAGCTGTTATGGTGTCATCTAGAGCACTTGTTCATGCCACCTATCCAATGAGAAATAGAAGTTAAACATTCTTCTGCATATTTGTCCTCTTTTAACTTACAGACCTCACATTCATCTTAGCTTTTATAGTGATTTGGTCCAAGTTTCTTGAAAATATTCCTAGAAATAAGAAGATACAATAATGTCTTCATAGAATCTATGAAGATAAGAAACACAACCAACACACACATGATTTATAGCAATTATGCATGCTAGCATTACAAATCCAAGTTCTTAAGAACCACATTGGCTTATTCATTAGCTCGACCATTATATCATAGCCATGCCAAAGGGAGAACCTGACAAAAATATTCTCACATGAAGGAAATATCTTTGGCAACACTTTCAAATCAATTCATATTGAAATTCCCTAAAGCAACACAACCATCCAAGCCCCAAAGTATCCAAAAATAATAGGATAACGTGTACCTCCCAATGCACTTGGCCAAGCTACCATGTAAGACTTCAAGCTTTTCTTTCTTCTTCAATTTTATTAAAAAGGGAGTAATAATAACCACGACTATCAATGGAGTGAAAACAAACAAGGCCACATGAAATTTTCTCCAACATAGCTCATGGAGAGCCAACAATTGAGAATTTTCTACTAAACAATGATATTGCTTATTACATGTGGGACCTATCCGAAACTCTCTTCTACCGATGCCCCCCCTGTGTTTTTTTTAAAACGAGCATGAGAGCCTTCTTCTGTTCTCCACCCAACCACGTCTAGTAAGTTGCTGGTTAGAACCCCCCCAGATCGTGGCTCTCTTGCCAGTCGTCCCCTTCAGGTGAGTTATACTATTTTTAAAACTCACTCACTTCCTAGACTTCCCTTGACCCCATTCGAGTGCCCAAGGCCCCCAAACAGTCATCTCTCGCACTTGTTCCCCAATTAGTTACACTATGAATGTAACAATAAATGTAACATTTCCTTCCCCTTAAGAATCGGTTTCATCCTCGAAATGGATATTTGGAAGGTCCAACTGTAAATTGGGAAACCTTTTCCCTAAGGTACTTACTCGCTCCCATGTTGAACTTCCTTCTGAACAATCTTTCCATTTCACCATATATTCTTAATAAATAGTATTCCTCGTTCGTCTGTTATGAACACTTAAAATCATTTCTGGTTCATGTGGAATAGATTGGTTACCTATTAGCTCCTCAATGTTATCATTTAAGGTTAGATTATCCATATCACCTAGCTTCTTTCTTAACTTACTTACATGAAAAAATGGATGTGTTTCACTACCAGCAGGTAGTTGGAGCTTGTAAGCCTGTTTCCCCACCCTCTTAAGTATTGTGAAAGGACCACAATACCTGGGTGAAAGCTTTGGACATTGTCCCATTTTCATGGTTTTAGTTTGTTGAGACACCTTAAGATAGACCAATTCCCCTTCTTCAAAGGAGATGTCTCTTCGGTGAGGATCTGCATAAGCTCTAGCTCGGTCTTGAGCTTTCTTAATATTTTCTTGAGCAAATTTTAACATACTATTCATATCCTTCAAAAAAACATTTGCTACCTAAACCTTTTCCTTGTGTAGTCCTACTACATGAGGAGCTCTGGGCTGAAACCCACACATTAGCATAAATGGCTATATCCAGTGGAAGAGTGCTTGGCACTATTATATGCAAACTTCGCTATCGATAAATACTCTTCCCAATTAGTTTGCCTTTTACTTACATATGCTCTCAACATATCTTCAAGGATTTGGTTAACCCTTTTTGTTTGCCCATCTATTTGTGGATGCTCCGCCGTGCTCATGCTAAGTTTAGAGGCCATACAATCGGTATATGTTCTCTACGAACACTCAAGCCAATTCTGGTGTTTTAACATCAGTTGAAGTCGGAATAAACCTAGCCATTTTGGTTAACCTATCCACAATCACCACACAAAGTCGTGTCCCCCTCTGTGTTCTGGGTAACAAGACAATAAAGTCCATGGAGATACTCTCCCATTTTCCTGAAGGAATCTCTAATGGGTGGAGAAGTCCTCCCATTTTCAATCTTTCAACTTTATTAACCTGGCATTTACTACATTTGATCACATAGTCAAGGACGTCCTTATTCATTCCAGGCCAATAGAATTGCCTTTTAATAAGACTATAAGTCTTATTACTCCTGGATGACCCGCACTAGGGGTATCATGACACTCAAAGAGTATCTGGCGCCTTATTTCTTCATCTTTCGGACACATACCCTACCCTTGTAGAGTAAATAACCATTATCAATGGTAAAATTCTTCAACTTGCATCCCATTTGAGCAACCCTTGATGCTCCATTTCCTTGTTGAACATCCTCAGATGTTCCTTCCTCAATGGAGGCCCTTCCATTTGGATCCCCATTTTCTATTGCTTCCCATATGTTGGAATATGTCGGATCATCCTGGCATTTCCCTTTTAAGGATTCAAGAAAATCGGAAGTGAACTGAGTAAAACTCAATTCATTTATGATGGGCATTCTGTTGAGTGCATCAGCCACTATATTGTACTTTCCTTTTCTATATCTTATCTCATAGTCGCGAACTCTTGGAGGAGTTCATCCCATCTGGCTTTACGCCCTTGTAGATCCGGTTGGACATTAAGCCACTTAATGCTTTCATGATCCAACAAGATCAAAAGTTTGGCACCATACAAATAGTGCCTCCATTTCTTCATTGCATGTACTATTGCATACAGCTCCCTCTCATAAACAAAATAATTCCATTTTGCAGGGTCTAATTTTTTGCTTTCAAAAGCAACTGGTTGACCTTCTTGTAATAAGACCGTGCCTACTGCCCTATCATTGGCATCAGCTTCAACCACAAATGGTTTATTGGGATCCACAATTAATAGTACTGGAGTTGTAGCAATGGCTACCTTAAGTTTTTGAAAACTTTCATTTTGGTCTATTCCCCAATTAAAGCTCTTTTCTTTCCCTTTAAGTTGGTCCATCATTGGAACAGCTATTTTGGCATAATCTCGAATGAATCTACGATAAAAACTAGATAAACCTAGGAAGATCTGCAGCTCTTCCAGGTTCCTTGGAGATGGCCATTCAATAATTGCCCTTACTTTTTCTGGATCCATCTTGATTCCCTCTTTCGAGATAATATGCCCCAAATATTTGACCTCATGTGCAAAAAATTCACATTTAGTTTTCTTCGCATAAAGGGAATGGATTTTTAACAGTTGGAATATTAATCGTAAGTGTTCCAAATGTTCTTCTCTTGATTTACTGAAGATCTAGATATCATCCAAGAAGACTACTACAAAACGTCCTAGATAGGGCCGTAACACACTATTCATCAACTTCATAAAAGTAGATGGTGCATTAGTGAGGCCAAAAGGCATCACTAAGAAATCATAATGCCCATATCTAGTACGAAATGCCGTCTTAGGAACATCCTGGGCCTTAATTCTTACTTGGTGATAGTCTGATCTTAAATCAATCTTTGTGAAGAATTTTTCCCCTTATAATTGATCAAAAAGATCTTCCATTCTGGGCATAGAAAATTTATTCTTCACCGTTATTTTATTAAGTGCTCTATATCAACACAAAGTCGCATAGAACCATCTTTTTTCTTTACCAATAAAATTGGCGAAGCCCAAGGTGAATTGTTGGGTTGTATAAACCCTTTATCAAGATAATCCTTAATTTTTCTTTTGACTTCTTGGTGCTGTGTTTCACTTAGCTTATAAGGTGGTTTAGAAATAGGTGTATATCCCTATCTATGTCAATTGGGTGATTTACATCACCCCTATCTTGTGGATGGCCACTTGGTAAATCAGAAGGAAACACATCTTTAAATTCATCTAACAAACCACTTAATTCATTATTTACATTCAACTCAAAAACATAAGAAAATTATTGCTTTATATTACAAAAAGTAAAAGTGTTCTATTGTACAGGAAGGGACCATAACATATATACCTCAAAGGCTTCCTTCTTTATCAGCTTCTGAACTTCAAGGGAACACATCAAAGGGTTATCAGATACTTCATGTTCACCTTGAATCACAAAAGTGTTACCATCCCTTTCAAATTCTAGTGTATTATGATGATAACTACGCTTTAAGGATGGTTCCAATCCCCATAGCCACTCCCTCCCTAAAGCAATATCGGCTCTTTCCATATTCATAATTTGGAAATCAAGCTTATCTTTATATCCTTGGATCTCAATTTCCAAATTGGATACCATTGTATCCCATATTTTATTATCCTGACCTTGCATCATACGAACAACATATTGATGCCCACTCTTTTGTTGGGGAAGTTTCAATTTTTTTACAAGTGCATAATTTATGAAGTTGTGGGTGGCAAAGTCATCAATCATGACTCTAACCCTCTTTCCAGCTATCAATCCATGCACTCTAACTAAATCATGTGGCCCGAAAGTAGGCTGCCACATAGAAGTTGACATACAACATCTGTGTTGTACATCCTTGTGCAAGACCTCTAAAGATTTATACTTTTCATGCCCCTTTAATTCCAGGGTCTGCACTACATGGATTTGTTTCTCTTTTCCCTTGCCTTTGTCCTTATCCTTTCCTTTATCTTCCCCCTTTTTCCTTTGAGGGAAATTCCAAGCAACATGGTTAGGAGATAGACAGTTGAAACACAGCCTTTCTTTTTTGGCCTTATCAAAGTCATCTTGACTTAATTTTGGCCTTATATATTGTTTCTTTTCAAAGGGTTGTTTCTTACCGTTAAGGAATGGAATTTTCCTTTTAGATTTGCCTATAAATTTTGAGGCCTCAAATTCCTTAGTCTTGGGCTCCATATCAGTGAGACTAGTGAGTGCACCTGGATACATATTATCTTCATTAATTAATGCAAATTTTGATGCCAGGAGGCATATTACATGGTGGATTCCGTGAGGTTTTACGGTGGATTCCGTAAACTTTTATTACCGGGACTCATACACAAAGTGGATTCTTTGTGCGAGAAGTCGATGGGGACGCCTATCCTTTTCGGGCGTTTTGTTAATTTAGTGTGTACATGGGTGATTCCATAGCAGGTGATTCCGCAAAATACATATTAAATTAATAAATGTTTATGAGTTTAGAGTGCGCACTCGTGATAAATTAAGGTTAGGATTGATTTCTAACCAATTGATTTATTTATGTAGTTGAAGACTGCTAGGTATTCACTTTTATCAGTTTAATTGTATTATTTTACTAACGATTGTAAATGCTTCAGTTGATGTGTAGAGATAGCAGCAGTAGCGGTGGAAGGCATTGGAGGATAGCGTGTATTCCAATTATCGTCAATATTTTGATGGGCGCATACCTTAAACATGGCGCCTATATTTTGTCGCGCCTATTTATCAAGGCGTTGGATATTTATTTATTATTTTTGTATGCGCATGGACGCACGATTTAGATATTTGTATTTGGACATTGTATTGGGTATGCCTGACTTCTTGGGCGCCCGCCCATTAGCTTTATTTCTATTTGGCACAAAAGCAAACTCAAAGGCCAAAAGCGTGCTATTTTGTAATTTGGGCTATTATTTGAGCTTGAAGATAATTAATACATAAATACATGCTTTGTGGAGCACTCACACAAGGCATGGGGGAGATTGCACCCAATTTGTCTCTTGTTCATGTCGTGCAAGTCTTCTACATTGATTTGTGTGCAAAAAGTAGAGTTCTTTTGTTCTTGGGGACCTTTTGACGCTCACTACGCGCGCTTATGGCATCCGATCTGTGCACCAGTGGTATGAGAGTGAAGCTGAGATCGAGAGCTTCCAATCGCTACCCATCTTGCGCGAAGGCGGAGCTCCTGGAACGATCGAGCTCTATGGAACAATCGATACGGATGGATTCCTGGAGGTCAAGAACCTCTATCTGCAGCCTCTGATCGTGAAGGACTGGCCTGAGGAGGCGGAGGACCACTTCTACATCTCCTTCTTCAAGACTTTTTTTTTTCACAATCACAGTAAGCTTCTTCCATATCTAAAAGTTCTTAAGCTTTAAAATAAAGCTTAGTAAGCTTTATAAAAAGCTTTAAGAAAGCTTCAATTTCGAAAATTCAATGATTGTGGCAGCGACATCTCAGCGTCAAAATCGGCGCAAAAAACGGCCCTCCCCCAAAAATTCATCGACAGCTTCAGTCCTTTAGAGCCTAAATAACTTAAGCTTTAAACAAGCTTAATCACTCAAGTTCTACAAGTCTTCTTACTCTGCAAGTCCTGCAAGTTCCCAGAAGTCAAGACAGACTAACTTCAACAACTCCCATAAAGACTGTTCCTGTGCAGAAGCACAGAATTACAAAATTGCTCCTTGGAAGACTCTGTTCACACACACAGACTTGCTGAACCAGTTTCAGCAAACGCAGAAGGTCATACACCATTTCTACGAAGACAACAAATTCTATAATCGCAAAAGATAAAGACCATAAAAGCCAAACAACATTTATAAGCCTTGTATACCCGACTTTGAGCTACATTCATCCCGCTAATCAGATTTTGAGAGAGTGAGGTCTTTTGGATTTTTACAGGATGACGGAACAAAATATGGACGATTTAATGGCTGAAGGCGACCTTCCTGAACCTACGATGGAACAAAAATTGGATTTGATTATGATGCAGCTTGATGAAGAACGAAGAGCCGACAAGCTTTGCAAGTTCAATGGGCCAATTTGCAACAATCTACCACCAACAAAGATGGACCGCAACCCGAAGATCTTATCCGACGTACCATTGATGCGACGCTCGAAGCTCAATCCATCCGCAAAGAAACAAAGATAAGTAAAAGAAATTTCAAATTTCGTACTTTCAATGGATCTCGAGATGGAAAGACTGTACTTGCATTTATCAGTCAGTTTGATGATTACTTTCATGAAGAGACATATGCTGAGAAAGACAAAATTAAATGTGTCACTAATCATTTAGTTGATCAAGCATCTCTTTGGTGAACTGTGGTTCGTAAGAGCATAGATTGTCCCACTACCTGCGAGAGTTTCAAAAAGAAGTTTTTGCAGAATTTCCTTCCTCCTTAATTCCATGAAAAAGCCATAAAGCAATGGGATCTTCTATAGCAAAGAGATCGTGAGCCTATTTCCTAATACACTGAACGTTTTTGGAATGCCCTACTACAACTCCGAATGCTAGAAGACGTACCTGAAGCGACTCACAAACGCAAGTTTATGTCTGGCCTACTTGGACATTACTATGCTGAAGTCAATATGTTCAAACCAACAACCCTTGAAGATGTAATTTCTTTGGCTCATGACACTGAAGACAAGATTCGAGGAAGAGACAAGTGTCCACAACAATTTCAAGCAAATTGTAACTATGGTTCCAAGCAATTCAATTCAAATTTTAGAAGATTCAATCAAAGTCATTTTCTTCCATCTTCCTTCTGTAAGTCTTGGACAAAACCACCTGCTTTGCCGTCAAATACCAATCAAAACCCTAAGCCATCCTCACAGCCAAATCCTAATATTTCTAGACTTCCTGCCATTACCAACAATGTATCTAAAGCCAAACCTATAGTTTGTTACAAATGCCATCAACCTGGACATCTAGCAGCCAATTGCCAATTGAAGAAGCTACCTGTCCATATAAATTATCTTGGAGCAATGGAAGATGAAGAACGTGAGGAAATGCGTGATTTTATGGAAGATGATGACGACATTGCTACTCCTTCGGATACTTTGCCAGCACACATGACTTTATTTCTGCAAAGCTAGTGAAAGAATTGAAATTACAAACTGTTTCTACACATTATCGTATTAAAGCAGCATTCCTAGGCACAAGCTATAATGGAACACAAGAGGTGCATGATTTAGAAATTAAAATTTGTGAATATACTGAACAAAGAAATTTTCTAGTTGTACCTTTGCAGTCTAGTGACATTATCCTAGGTATGCCTTGGCGTCATCAGTATAATCCTAACATAGATTATTCCATGCATTCAATTAAAATTCATTCTCAAGGAAAACAAATTACATTGAATGATATGCACGCCTCTAATAATTTTCCACTGCTTACTCATACTCAAGCTAAATGTGCATTACGTAAAAGTAGCAAATCTTATCTAATTTGGGTGAATGAACTTCAAGCTAAAGAAAAACATATGCATCCTAAGCATACACAATTTCTTGCTCAATTTAAAGATTGTTTTGCTTATGATCTACCACTTGGACTACCACCTTCACGTCCTGAAGATCACAAAATAGATTTAATTCCTGGTACACAACCACCATGTAAAGTACCATATAGGCATAACCAAATTGAACAGAAAGAAATTCAAAATCAAGTAGAGGAATTGTTAAACAGAGGATTAATTAGACCTAGTAGTTCTCCATTTAACGCACCTATTTTATTAGTAAAGAATAATAATAATACTTATCGCATGTGCATTGATTATCATGCCCTAAATAAAATTACTATTAAGAATAGATATCCAATTCCTAGGATAGATGATCTTATGGATAAACTACAAGATTATGCCATATTCAGTAAGATAGATCTTAAATCTGGTTATCATCAAGTGAGATTAGATAAATCTGTTATATTCAAAACTGCATTTAGAACACAATTTGGACATTATGAATTTCTAGTGATACCTTTTGGATTAACTAATGCACCTGCTATATTTAGTCGAATGATGAATCGCATATTTCTGAAATATCAGCATTGTGTTATAGTATTCTTTGATGATATATTGGTATTCAGTAAAAATGAGAATGAGCATTATGAACATCTGTCTTTAGTTTTCAAGTTGTTGAAAGATAATCAATTGTATGCTAATCCAGAAAAGAGTGAATTCTTTCAAACAGAAATAGAATATCTAGGTCATATTGTTTCATCAGAATGTATTAAAGTTTACCCTAAAAGATAGAAGCAATATTGAATTGGCCCATACCCAAAAATGTGTATGAGTTACGCTCTTTTCTAGGTCTTGCTAGTTTTTACAGGAAGTTTGTGCGAAATTTTTCATTACTTGCCTTACCTTTGACTAAACTTTTAAAGAAAGGTATTGTTTATAACTGGACTGATAATCAACAAAAATCTTTTGATTTATTGAAACATGCATTAACCCATGCTCCTGTATTACAACTACCTGATTTCAATAGACCATTCTTTTTAGTAATTACTGATGCTAATGGATCTGGAATAGGAGCTGTACTTATGCAAGATAATCATCCCATAGCCTATTCTAGTTGTAAACTGAAACCATCCGAACTTAAATATTCTACATATAATAAAGAATTGCTAGCTGTAGTACAAGCCTTACGTCAATGGAAACATTACTTAATGGGTTCTGAGTTTATGATTAAAACTGACCAACAAAGTATTAGACATCTCCTTAGTCAACCCCAAATATCTGACCGACATATCAAATGGGCGGCTTTCATTTAAAGTTTTCATCCTCTTATACAATATCAACCAGGAAAAGAGAATATTGTAGCCGACGCTTTAAGTAGAAGACCGACCATTCATAATATCTCTGTGATATCATTTGATTCTCTTATCCCTATGAAAGATACTTATCAACAGGACATTATTTTTCAAACTGATTGAAATAAATTAGTTGTAAATAATTGGATTCTTATTGATTCACTGTCTTACAATAATGGATTCATATTTTATGAAAAGAGATTATGTGTTACAGTTCCATTTAGATCTTTTGTATTGAATGAGATTCATTGTTCTCCATATCAAGGTCATAGAGGTATTATATCTACTTTGCGTACATTGACTAAAGATTTTTATTGGCCACATATGGACACTAATGTATCTAACTTTGTTTCTGAATGTTTAATTTGTCAAAGAGTTAAGAGACATCATGGTAAACAGTATGGTTTACTTATGCCTTTATCTATTCCATCACGACCATGGGAACAAATTTCTATGGATTTTATTACTGGTTTACCTAACACTAAAGCTAATCATGATATGATTTGGACTATTGTAGACAGGTTTAGCAAACAATCATATTTCATTCCATGCAAGAAAACTTTAACAGCATCTCAAGCAGCTCAATTGTTTTTTAAAACTATTTTCACTAATCATGGTTTACCAAAAGTTATTATTTCTGATCGTGATTCTAGATTCTGTAATAATTTTTGGATTACTTTGTTTGCTAGCTTAGGAACAAAGATTGATTTTTCATCTGCATTTCATCCTGAAACAAATGGTCAAACAGAAGCTACTAACAGTACTATTTTAGATCTTTTACGTGCTTACACTATCTCTAAACCACATACATGGGATGCACATCTACATTTACTTCAGTTTGCATATAACAATACTCCACACACAGCTACAAAGAAAGCACCATTTGAAGTTATTTATGGTTATAGATTGTCTACACGTGTTACATCTTTATCAAATAAGATTCAAAGTGCTGATGATATTGCTAACATGCACGCTACTATTTTTGATAAAGTTAAAGATATGATTGCCAAAGCCCAGCAATCATATACAAAGCAAGCAAATAAGAAAAGACATGCCATGAATTTTAAGTTGATAATTATGTTTGGTTACGAATAGAGAAACGTAGATTACAAAGTGTAGATAAACATCCAGTTGTGAAATTAGCACCTAGATTCTATGGACCATTCAAGATCATACACAAAGTCAATGACAATGCATTTAAATTAGAAATACCACAGCATTGAAAAATTTATAGCACCTTTCACATTAGTTTATTACGACCCTTTAGAGGCTAATTACCTGTAAACCCTGTCTATGAAAACCCACCTTTGTTAAATGAAGAGACTGAAATCCTTGAGCCTGAAGCTATTCTAGATACTAACTTTATAACCACTAGAACTGGCCGTAGATATTCTAGATACTTGGTCGACTTAAATGATTTCCCTACTCTGTTAACTCCACATTGAGCTAATAGCAATTGAGGACAATTGCTATCCCACCCCGGGGTATGATGCCAGGAGGCATATTACACGGTGGATTCTGTAAACTTTTATTACCGGGGCTCATACACAAAGTGGATTCTTTGTGCAAGAAGTCGATGGGGACGTCTATCCTTTTCGGGCGTTTTGTTAATTTAGTGTGTACATGGGTGATTCCATAGTAGGTGATTCCGCAAAATACATATTAAATTAATAAACGTTTATGAGTTTAGAGTGCGCACTCGTGATAAATTAAGGTTAAGATTGATTTCTAAACAATTGATTTATTTATGTAGTTGAAGACTGCTAGGTATTCACTTTTGTCGGTTTAATTATATTATTTTACTAACGATTGTGAATGCTTCAGTTGATGTGTAGAGATAGCAGCAGTGGCGGTGGAAAGCATTGGAGGATAGCGTGTATTCCAATTATCGGCAATATTTTGATGGGCGCATACCTTAGGCATAGCGCCTATATTTTGCCGCGCCTATTTATCAAGGCGTTGGATATTTATTTATTATTTTTGTATGCGCATGAGAGCACGATTTAGATATTTGTATTTGGACATTGTATTGGGTATGTCTGACTTCTTGGGCGCCCGCCCATTAGCTTTATTTCTATTTGGCACAAAAGCAAACTCAAAAGCCAAAAGCGTGCTATTTTGTAATTTTGGCTATTATTTGAGCTTGAAGATGATTAATACATAAATACATGCTTTGTGGAGCACTCACACAAGGCATGGGAGGAGATTGCACCCAATTTGTCTCTTGTTCATGTCGTGCAAGTCTTCTACATTGATTTGTGTGCAAAAAGTAGAGTTCTTTTGTTCTTGGAAACCTTTTGACGCTCACTATGCGCGCTTACGGCATCCGATCTATACACCAGATTTAATTGCCTCTTCAAGCATCTTAGGTGAACTCCTTTTCACTTCCTTTTTACAAGTCTTATCTAGTCCCCTTATGAATCCTCTTGTCTTTTGAAATTCATCTATTTCTTCCAATTTGAGGATTATCTCACGATACTCCTCGAGATATGTCAGCAAATGTCTTCCCTTTTGTATGAAAAAATCCCAATCTGCCCAATTTCTTTCCATTTTATTTTCAGAAATGAATTCTTTCAGAAAGACTGATTCAAATTGAGCCCAAGTTTCAAGTATTTTATTTGCCTCCTTTAAAGTTCTCCACCATTTATATGCCTTTGGCCCCAAGGTTAAACTAGCCTCTAGCACCTGAAGATGTTGGTGAAGTATTCTTTAATTTGTGCAAATCTTCCCATTTTTGGAGGAAATTAAAGATAGTGTCTTTATTTCTGTCTTTTTCCTCCCCATGAAACTGAGGGGGTTTCGTATCTTTTAACATTGGGTTATCCCTCAGCTTTTGGTGGGGCTCCCTAGGGGAGAGCATAGTCACATTAAGATCTTTCGATGAAGATGGAATATATGAGGTCTGTACCTTACCTTTATCTCTTTCTAGTAATAAGGCTAATTGGGATTTTATTTCGGTGAGTGCTTGAGTTTGCAACTCCATTTGAACCCCATGTGCTTGCACACGAGCAATTAGATCATCAAATTGTTCTCGTGTAGCGAAAAATTCTTCCCATTGTTCTTGTATTTCCATTTCATGGGGATCCATCATAGGGTAGTCCTCGGAACTAGAGCCTTCGATTACCCCCTCTCTCTCTTTCCCCTCCATCTATACATTGGAATTGGAAAGCAAATATAAGAAATTTGCGTACAAAGATGAGGTACTTCCCTGATTACAGTGATAGGGCAAATGTCGACGGCCTTTACAGCTTAGTGATAGAAAAAACGTGAGGAACAGTGCGACTTTCCTCCAATATGTGCAGGTCGCGTAGCCATAAAACCTGTCGGCATGGGCACTGGGTAAGGGTGTGATTAAACACCACAACCAGGTTGCGTGGAAACAGGGTCGTGGCCAAAGTTATAGTTAACATGGCCCGTAATGACACAGGACGTGGCCAAATCGACTAGAAACGAGACATATTCGTTTCGACGAGACTTGATCATTTCAGCGAAAAACGACCCGGCTTGCAAACGACGACACATCAATGGCTCGATTAGCGTGATCCAAATGCAATCGCTAACACGGCATGATCAAAATCGCTCTGATACCATTATTATATGTGGGACCTATCCAGAACTCTCTTCTGTCGATGCCCCCCTGTGTTTTTTTTTAAACGAGCACGAGAGCCTTCTTCCGTTCTCCACCCAACCACGTCTAGTAAGTTACTCGCTAGAACCCCCCCAAGTCGTGACTCTCTTGCCAGCCGTCCCCTTAGGGTCAGTTATACTTATTTTAAAACTCACTCACTTCCTAGACTCCCCTTGACTCCGTTCAGGTGCCCAAGGCCCCCGTACAGTCATCTCTCACACTTGTTCCCCAATTAGTTACACCATAAATGTAACAATAAATGTAATGTTGCTTGATATGTAAATTATTCAAAGAGTTTGTCCCTTAATATGATACACTCAAATACGGATTCGATCATAAAGGTTCTCTAGAAAATTTACAAGGTCTCACATATGGGAAGATGCCTCAAGAAAAGCTATCGGATAGATATGTTGAATGGATCAATGCACGTTTAAGAGTTTTTTTATCAATTTGCCACACACACACACACACACAGCCTTGCTCATTTTGCTCTATACACAAAAATCTCTAAGGCACTAGTGTATATTTGAGTCCTACACAATCAAGATAATTCCTTGAAGCATCCTTTAACTCTCTCTAGAGTAGCTGATCTTACAATGACTTTACAAGTAGGACAAGCTCATCATAAGGAGGAGACTTACACTAATGTTCTTGAAAGCCTTGACCCTATTCATAAAAGCCTTACATTTTGCAGGTCAAAGCCTTTTGATGTTATGAATTCTCTCCCAAAGGGTGTTCCTACATTAAATGGTGGCTACTATGGCTTAAAGGAGACATAACCCATGGAATGATACTAAGAGACAAATACAGTTGTTCCTCTTTGAGCACATGCATACCATCTTCTTTGAAGCCTTTTTTTTTCCAAAGGAGACACAAATACATCAATCATTGCTTGCTTGAACTCCTCCGAAGTGCCAAATTTTTGCCCAATCTTGTGCATGTAATGCCACCAAGTATGGGCGTAACCTTCAAGATGAATGGCTACAAAATAAATCTTGGCTTCTTCACTTCTAGGATAAAGAGTGAAGTACGACTCAAGCTTATTGATCCACTCCTCCCATTCCGAAGGTGAAGTATTATCTCCTTTGAAATTAGTGATATTGATCTTTTCCTTGCAAGGAAAACCACTAAAGAAGGTAAGGTTAACATTGTCAATAAAGTAAGCATACAGAAGTTCTTAAGCATTGTCCATGTTCCAACACAAGAATCTCTACACATTTATGATAGTATACACGAGTAACCTTGGAAACATCTATGATAGTATCCACAAGTAACCTTGGAAACATCTCACATTACGGGATGAGACAGCCTATACACAAGAATCTCTGCACATCTATGATAGTATACACGAGTAACCTTGGAAACATCTCACATTATGGGAAGAGACAGCCTATATAGATCCTTGAAGTCTCCCGACATCACCTTGCACAAGCCACTCACATATGTGTCTGTGTTGGTGCACACGTACATGCAGGAGGCCATATTGGCCATACCACCACCCTATAGATTAAAACACTTGTTTTTGATTCATCTTCAATCAAACCTTGGGGAAGACCACATGTGTTGACTCTTGTCCACACCACCTTCACTGAACCCTCTGAGAAGCAAAGGCACAGATGTTGATGACAAAGAATATGGTTCTTGATTGATTTTACGCCTATAAATATGTGATGCTCACGTTGTTTGATAGATCTTTCGAAGAACTCTTTGTCCCTACAGACATAAGCAAAGCCATCGAGACATTTAACATGCGTGACTATAAGCCTCTGAGAGTCCCAGGCTGACGAGTGTCCACCATAAACAACTAGAGAAATCAATTCAATTCAAAAGTTGTTCAGGCCTTTTGCCACCACTCCTCAATCACCCAAAACTCCAAATGAAATAACAAAAAACTGCAAAGGAAACCATGATTTGGAAATCTCATACTTTACAGTGGATTTGTACATCATGCCATCATAACCATTTCAACCCTTTAGAATCTGACTCAACAAATCATCTAAACGTTGCCGTTTGTTGGGGTTTGGCATGTCAGATTTTTCACTCGAGGAATTTGAGAATGGTCTTGATGCTGCAAAAGGAGGCTGTAATGATGCTGCTGCTGGCACTACATTCCTTGACAAGTTATCCTTCCACTGATCAGAATAATCCACGCCAGGGCTTGGCCTTGATGGCAGGTGTGCACTGTTCAGAGAAGCCTTGTTGGTCGAAGTACTAAGATCTGTTACCGATGTGCCAAATTTCCCTAGCAGCACATCCTTCCAGAGATCAGAGGGGTTTCCCAGAGCAGCTTTTGGCCTTGACATCAACTGTACAGTGTTCAAAGGAGGCTCGTGAGCAGTCTTGTCATCTTTTGTTGTTGATCTGTCAGAATCCTCCGACATGGCATCCTTGAAGAGATCAGAAACGTTCTTTGATACAAAATTATGTCTCACCATGAACTGTACAGCATTCAAAGAAGCCTCACTTGCTCCAAGTTTGGGATCCAGGGTTTTAGGCATATCAGTTGAGAATCCATTTGTCCTAGGGTTGTCTGGACTAACAAATGTCATGACATCTTTATTTTTGGTTTGTGAATCCCATGCCCTGGACAACCCAGGGGACCCTGGGCAAAAGGGATATCCAACTAGCGGCATGCTATTTTCTCCAGGTTTCGCCCTCTCCAACCATGGCATCATATTGTCCCGCATGGTACTTGTGCTTTTGTGTACAGATGCATCAGAAAGAGATCCAAGCCTTTGGTATCCAGTCAGTCTGTCATCCTCTTTACTTACCCATGGGGTTGAGACGTGCAGCAGCTTATCTTTGTTGAATAAATGCCCTGAGCTGTCTACCGGCCTAGCATGCATAAAGGAATCTTTGCCTGTGGAAGGCTCACAGCTGAATGAGGAGCCTGTTCTTGTTGTCACTATTGTGCTATCAGATGCCAAATACACTTCATCTATGTTTGAAACTGGTATTCCCCTGGAAGATTCTTGGACTCTACCAGTATTATAGAACTGGGAATTCATGTCACTCAAAGTGCCTTGTGAATTGACTGAAGGCATAAGTTTCTGTGACTCTTGATATCCCATGGACATTGTTGGACTTTTGCCAACTGAAGAAACCTTTCTTGCGGGCCCCCCCTCTTCATGATCCCCCTCTTCTTGTTCAACTTTTTTAAGCAACTCTTGCCTCTTTTCCTCACTTATGGGCTGCCACATCAATATCATATTTAGTCTGGAAACATACAATCGAGCAAAGTATTAAGAGCTTCAGGGGAAAACAATTTACCTCATGTGAAAAACGACAGGAGTCTGCATCCAAGCAGTATCCTCTTGTATGGAAGAATTTGCAAGGAAATAGACTGAGATCGTGAGAGAATGGGCAATCGTCTCCTTTAAGACAGCACCGACTAATGAAGTACTTGCATTTCTGAATCACAATTAAAAGCAAAGTCAACAGCTCACATTATTTTCAAAAAGTATAAAGATTGATGTATGAAATAAGAATAGTAATTACCTCACTCTTTGTTTTTGGAACAACATCATGGGAAAATAAGCAATCTTTGCCCTGTCAAAAAGGAGGAATCAGAAAGGCACAGTACAAAAACATAGAAAGTTAGCTAAAGGTTAACCAAAAACAAATGAATACTTTTCAAAGCTCACAATCAAACTTTCAATCCTCCAAGAAACTCTTCAATAAGAAACTCAAGAGTATTTACGATACCTTTGTGCATCTTCCCTTCATATAAAACTCGCAATGCTTAATCACTTTTTTAATTTCCTTTGGAAGCTGGAATCTAAGTTTTCTAGTGCCACTTGCCAGCTCCTTCAAAATTTTCTTCCTATGTTTTGCCCTCTACAATCACACCATCAGTCAAAGGTCAAGATCTGATAGAAAACTTGGAAGGATGCCTAAGAGTACATTCACATTCACCCTGACGGTATATAAGCATAATCAAATATCAAAGACGAATCACTACTTACTCAACATGTGGCTCACCTGTTTTTTCTTCTTCCTTGCAGCTGTCAATATGCGCTTAGGTTTTGCAACTGCCTGCAGTTCCATCCACCAAAATAGTGTAAGGCAAAAATCACAAATCAAATGTCATTCCTGAAGCACACATTTTAACACACACGTAGATATATGGCCGTGTCTCATTCTCACATTAGCTATACTTAAAAAAATGTGCCGGCATGTCACTGTATGCAGGTCAATAGGCAGACCTTCGGTGAGACACACCATCCAAGTACACCACACCTAGAGATACATGCTAGTGACACATGCACCTGCTCTCTGCGAACTAGGTTTCTATCCAGATCTGAGTAAGAGGTCCCTGCCAGACTACTATTCACCTGTGTGGACTGTTCCTATTCAAAGCAGCCTGTTCATGACCTCAATAGACTGATTTTGGTCTCTTTCTTGCTTTCCTACACCGGTTCCCTGTCACGAGGACGTGAAAATTTGATGCTTTGCTTATGTTTAATTGACATTTGATTAAAAGATTAATCAAATGTGCAATTAAAAGATGCACATGTGAGGTGCAAGCTACTTTTTTTTACAGTTGAAGGCCCAAGGACCCTGTGAAAAAGATGGGTGTCAAAGGCAAAAGTTGTAACAAGTTACACTTGTTAGATTCTAGGTGAATTTTGGTGTCAATTTGCCCCTAGGACCATTAATTGGCCATTAAGTGTCAGTGGTGACACTAGGGACTAGGCATTAATTAATGGATTAATGCTTGTCCAAGGGTTAATTAATGCATGGGACCACTTTGGGTTGCAAATGGCCTAGCCAATTAATTTTTGGATGGGCAAGGTCAATTTTCTCGGCATGGATTAAGGGCTGAATTAATTTTCAGAATTAATTAATTATGAAAATTAATTAAATGGCTGGAAATTGCTGAAAATGGATTAAGAAAGCTGCCACTTGGCAAAAATTTCCCATGCAAGTGGGGGAAAGGTTAAACAGGGCTGAAGGGAGAGGGAAATCTCGTTTCTTCACTTTGGAGCTGTTGGAAAGAGGTGTTGGACTGTTGCTGCCAGCTTTTGAGGCCAATTCCCAACCATTGGAGACCATTTTGGTGATGGAGATTGCATATTCTTGACCTTGGGAAGCTGACAATTGCTGCTGATGCACTTTCTCCTGAACATCACAGTCTCTAATGCTCCTATTGTTATTGGTGCATCCGGTTGGGGCTGGTACAGCAAGGCAGCAGCTAATTTTGATCAGTTCTTCGAGAAAAATCTCAAAATTCTCTCTCTCTAGAGCATTCTCTCATCTCCTTCAGCCTATGCTCAGCCATTCTCAGCAATTCTCAACCATTCGGAGGAGATCTCAGCCATTTTTGGTAGGCTGATCTGTAATTTCTGCAGTAAGCCCTAATTCACAGCAGAAATTAGGGTTTAGCACCACCTTGGGATCCGTGACAGAGATTGAAGGCTCAAGGGACTGAAATCAGCAGCTGATAATTGAAGATTATCAAGGGATTTCAGGAGCCAACCCATCCCAAATTGATTTGGGGCAACATTTGGCCAGCCAAGGGTCAAATTGGAGAAGAAGTCCTGGGTGAATCAAGGGGCAAATGACCCAAAAGGCTTGCTGGTTATTTATGACAGCAAGAGCAATTGGTTAGCAGGAGGAGATTGAAGAATCTCAAGTTGTACTCATTCCAATTGAATGAAAGCTAAAAAATTACCGCAAGGAGCGCCAATTTTGGGGCCAACAGGGTGTCTACTATCCAAGAATGTTATGGTAAAGTGTGTATTTCATTTTATGTGCATTTATTTATTGTTGTAATTAACTCTTAAATCAGGTTATCACCACCCATTCCAAGAAGGAAGGCTGGTTTCAAGGTTCCATTGCCGGGATACATCAAATCTCTTGATTTAGTGGGCCTGAGGCACCTGATTGCAAGCCAAAGCTTTGTGCTAGTGTTGATCTTTGTGCTCAGCTGAGAAATTACAGCAAGATGTTCATACAGTGGGATGCAATCAAGCAGTAATGATGCCTCTCATGATGCACATTCTCATGGAAATGAAGGAAATGCAATGCCTTATCTTGGACAAGGCTCTCATGATGGACAACAAGCTGAAAATGTTGCTGTTGGGCAAGATGCAGGGCCTTCAAGCCATCATGAGATAGATGACCAGCAAAGTGAAGAGGAATTTGATGACCAGTTCAAGAATCGGATGAGAACAGCAGCAAATCTCTTTGCTAAATTGGCAAAGGATCCTCAGTTTACTCGATTTTTGAATGCTCGGAAGAAGGACACCAAGGGCAAGAAGAAGAAAACTTCTACACCTTCGGGATAGCAAGGTGCACCAAAGGTAGTGCCAAATCCTTCACTTGAAGCTCCTAAAGAGACCAATGAAGCTAAATAGTTGGTACCTATGAAGCAAGGAATGCAAATGCAAGGCGATTATGGAAGTGCCAATCCAATGGATTTTGGACAGTCGGGCATGCATGCTATGATGGAGCAGCAAGGATACTTTCATGGTAGTACGATTTTTCATGCAATGGTTGGCCAAGGGCTGCACACGGGAATGCATGGCACAAATCCCTATGGTATGCAACAGCAAATGCATGGTGTGCAAAGCCGATTGTTTTCAGGTATGGCTGGAAATGTGCAAAACCCTATGTATGGTAGCATTGGCTTGATGCCTAGGGCACAAAGTGGAATGTTTGGCAATGCATCTGCACCCCTGAATGCTTATGGGACTCAAGGAATGACTGTTGGTCATCCAAATGCTTCATTTGGGCTTGGTCATGATGTATATATAACAAATGCACCCTTTTTGCAGCAGCCAGCGTATGACAACTTGACTCCCAAAGGGAAAGCAAAAGACTATGATGAGGGTGGAAAAGCAATGAAGTTTGAGTCCTTCAGTGGTGCACAAGATAGGCTGAAAGCTTTGACCTTCATTCAGCAGTTTGATGCAGCCTATTCAGGGGAAAACTTCACCGAATCCTCTAAGATTCGAAAGGCAGCCACTTTCTTGAAGGGGATGCATTGTAGTGGTGGTGCACGCTCTTGATGCAAGGTAGAGCACCGTCAACATGGGTACAATTCAAGCAAATGTTTGCATCAAATTGGTTGACTACTACCTTTGAGGTGGACATCATGACAGCTTGGAACAAGCTTGATGCAAGAATTTAGAGCAATACAATAAGAAGTTTTGGAATGCATTGCTGCCCGACACTTCTTATCGTGCCGTACCCCTTCATGAGCAAGTGGAGAAGTATGTATGTGGTTTGCCTAAAGGAATCAGGGATTTTTGCATTAAATCCACTCTTTCAAGCATGTCTCAGCTTATAGAAACTGCTACTACAGCTAATACATTGCTGTGTGAAAAGGATGCCGGCTTTCAAGACTATGATGAGTCAAATGTCAAGGAAAAGAAGGCTGAGAAAAATGGCAGATCTGAAAATCAAGCTGAAAAGAGGCAAAAACAGCAGCAAAGACCTTCGAAAAGTGTGGCACAACGTAGGGAATTGTGGGCTGCTAATAAATGTTACATATGTGAACAAGAGGGACACATTGCTAGGAACTGTCCTAAATCAACAACAAGCTGATAACAATGATAGCACATGAGAGAATCAGTGATATATGGAATATCACACTGGGTTGCATGTGATGAAAGATCGGACATCCATTGTATGTTAGCAAGTGAAGCATGGTAGGCAAAAGATGCCGCAGTTTATTACAACTTATGTAAGGATAAAGTATGCGTTTCAAAGAACTTAAGGAACGTAAAAGGGAGCAGCTTATCACCATGGATGTGTTTTGTATTTTCCAAAGGGTGATTATATATTGCTGCATTTTGAAAAGGCAAGGCTAACAAGGTGAAAGGGCAAAAGGGAATGTATCCGAAGTTCAGAATGAGGGACTATGGACCTTTCTAGGTGTTAGAGAGGATCAGCGATGTGGCCTCCAGGAATGGACTGCTCTCATGTATAGTGGATCTCCGATGTCTTCAATATGCATCCAAGTACCTGTGCTGACGGTATGTCTGCCATGAGGTCACTATTCAGTGTACTAGTCACTGTGGTATGTATGCAGATGGGTATGGTCTTCACTGCAGCTCTGAAACTATACATTTGCATCAAGTTATGATCATGAGAGACTGATTACCGAGTGCTGGTTTTCAGTGTATGATCATTAGTTTTAGTGGTATTCAGCTGGTTCTATGGACAGCAGCATGTGTACTGAATGCCATTGACAATTCAGCCATGGTTTCGCCTCAATTTATGCTTTATTATGGTTGTGTAGTCAGCACTGTTGAGAAACAAGAGTTTGGGAAGCATCCGATAAGTTTCTAGCAACTGTTCTGATTTATTATTGAGCTTTATGCTATGTTTATGCTGGCTGGAAATTTTCAGCAAATGGTGGGCATATGAGATAGTTAGCCTGCAATGGCCAATGTTGTATTGACTATGATTCCTTGTGGAAATTCCAGTGCAGTATTGTTTACTTTGACACATTACAGTGCAATCGAGGACGATTGCAAGGATTTCAAGGGGATGGTCTGTCACGAGGACGTGAAAATTTGATACTTTGCTTATGTTTAATTGACATTTGATTAAAGGATTAATCAAATGTGCAATTAAAAGATGCACATGTGAGGTGCAAGCTACTTTTTTTACAGTTGAAGGCCCAAGGACCCTGTGAAAAAGATAGGTATCAAAGGCAAAAGTTGTAACAAGTTACACTTGTTAGATTCTAGGTGAATTTTAGTGTCAGTTTGCCCCTAGGACCATTAATTGGCCATTAAATGTCAGTGGTGACACTAGGGACTTGTAAAGTGTGTATTTCATTTTATGTGCATTTATTTATTGCTGTAATTAACTCTTAAATCAGGTTATCACCACCCATTCCAAGAAGGACGGCTAGTTTCATTCCCTGCCTACTGAACATCTAAGCAGCTATCTCCACGAAGGTGACAACAGAAACTGACATGGCCCAAAGAAGATAAGGAAATACCATTGCTCATCATGACAAATATGCAGACATCATAGCAAAAACAGTCCATGAAGCATTTCAAGAGACTTCAACAGCTTGGAGATCCCACTAACAATCTGTTTCTTATTAAAAGGGTGTCAAAGAAAGCTGGCGAAATGCCTTGGTCAAAAGTTACACTTTATTTTGGAAGGCACTAGGGTGTATATTTTGCAAAAGTGACTTTCATCAGATGCTAAGTTTGAAAAAATCCTTTTTGGTGAAAGCACAAGGCTTTTGAATTTTGTGCTGCCCATCTTCCACAAAGAGGTATCAATAGGATCATGTTTCTACCTTATCAACTGAATTTTATAGATGGAGGATCAAGCAAAAGTGCTAATACCACTAGAAGTGCCCCATAGGACATGGTATTATGGGATTTGTTAAGTCCACCACAAAATTACAAGGAAATTGAAATTAAGAAATGATTTCATCCATAAAGAAACATCTTAAGTTCAAAACACAAGTACAAAGAAATGATTACATCCATAGACATACATGAAAACTTGAGATCTAGCATGTGAAGATGAACTACAAATCCCCCTCCCCCAAATCACCAAATAACTACTCTAGAGAAGAAAATGTAAATCTACTCAACTCGATGTCCCTAAGGGCTTAGACCTTAAGAGTGAAAAAAGTATGAATATGCAACATCCTCCAAATGATACGTGTGTTTTTTCTATTGAGTTCACACCCATGAGTGAAATGCCATTGTTGTCATGTAAGGGATTTTCTACGCATGGGTATTACAATATGACATGATTGAAGACCCTAAACCCAACTGGAAGTCCTCAATCAAATCAAGGTAGTTGTTGCCTACTTAGCCAGCTGTCGGCAAATCTGCTCTTGCAGCTGCCAAAACTCCAGCAATTCCACCCCATTGCTGTTGTTGCTACCCTACTATGGAAGCTGCCACACCTATTGTTGGACTACAACCTGCTCCCTAGAGAGGACTGCCACATGTGAGAGCTGTTAGCCAAGTACATCTCATAGGGTGTGAAAGTCTATCTGTGTGCATTTCAGAATTTATGCCAGAGCATTTTATGTTGGCCGACTCGTTAATATTATTGGGATGCTTCTGGGATATTTGTCCCTGATCATAGGCAGTTTCCCTCCTCCAAAGTCATTGACTTATCTACACACCCTACAACACGACTATTTCCAACTAGAGAGAGGGAGACTTGGGTACACTGCCGGCAACTTGCTACCTATGCCATTGTACTATTCTCAAGCCTTGATATATGGATTCCATTTCCCGAGTCTATTTTCTTTAAGTTATTGTGTTTTGCTTTTCTGTTCTTTCTATTCATTGCAGTCTATATTGGCAATGTATCTTTGCTTCCGTTGCTTCACATTTCTCTGACAAGAGCCAAGTACGTTTCATCTCTTGCAAGCTAGATGACCTGCTGGACAGCCACTTCACTCCCTAACAAGCTACATTTTGATCAGCTATAGCTCCAGGTTTCTGCATTGTCAAACCAGCTGCCATCTTCATCGCTATCACGAGGGCATGTATTTTTAGTGCTTAGCTTTGCATCATTAAGTTATGTGCATGTCAAGCGCACATGTGAAGTGCAAGTCAACTAAGTCACGATGGCGGTCTAACTACCTCAAGTGAGCAATGAGTGACATTGCCAAAAGTTGTATTAAGTTATGTTGGACATGTACTTGTAGGTGCCTTGTATCAATTTGGGTCTAGGCCTTTAATTGGGCCATTAAAATGTCCAATGGTAACATTGGGGACTAGGCATTAATTAATTAATTAATGCTACTCCTAGGCCAATTGATGTTTGGAACGATCAAATGTTCCATGGGAGTTAGCACATCAAATGTGAATGGGCACCGCCCAATTCTTGGGCAAGGACAAAGGAATAACAATTGATTTTCAAAAACTAAATAAATTAATTAATGCCAAAATTTCCATTTAGAGGGTTTCCAAGTGCAAAGAGGCTGAACATGAAGATAAGATATACATAAACCAAAGATCTTTCTTCCATCTAGAAGTTGGTCATGAGAGACAGACCCAAACTTACCCCTACAAGGCTCAAAGAGGGGGCTGTTGGGCCTGGCTGAGGCTGATTCCAACCATTCTATGCATTATGCAAGCTGAGAGAGGAGACTGTGCTGTCCAAGCAGGTATCTGAAGGTTTTGGCTGTTTTCAGCCAATCAAGAAGGCTTCTATAGTAGACAACAGCTCCAATAGGGAGGGGAGCAACTAGCAATTCCATTTAGGGTTAGGTAAACAGCCATTTCAGTCCTCTAGGCTGCTGG
This sequence comes from Lygodium microphyllum, assembly GCF_053477565.2. Taxonomy (NCBI): domain Eukaryota; kingdom Viridiplantae; phylum Streptophyta; class Polypodiopsida; order Schizaeales; family Lygodiaceae; genus Lygodium; species Lygodium microphyllum. The sequence continues at coordinate 119,050,433 of NC_141158.1, forward strand.
GCAACAGCATTTAATACTGTTTCACAATAAAAGCAGAATCTGGTTTAAGCACCTTCCCATGATAGAAATAAAAATTCTCTCTCCTTGGCTTCCTCTCTCATCTCTAGACATTTCCTCAAAGTTCACTGCGTGTACTTCAACCTTTGGCAATACAAATTGCAGAAATACAGCAAATGTGAAGATATGCTAGGATTTGCACTGAGTAAACACAGCTTACAACCAAGACTCAAACACAAAGACTTAGATAAAGACAAGCAAAACTCAAATGCAAAATGCAAAAAACAAACATAGAGAGAAGAAACTCTAAAGTGAATGAATGCTGTAAATGAATGTAAGAGTGTACAGAATGCCCAACGGCAGAGCAATGTAGTGTCAATGAGTGATCTACACCAAAGTTGGATCCCAAATACAATAACCACCAGTTGGAGATGAGAAAGTGTGGAGGCAGAGAATTGTCAAGCGACAACAAGAGAGGTGTTTGCTGATGTAGATTGCTTGTTGGACAACAAAAACACAAGTACTGCAACAATCGCCCAATGGGAGTGCTGGCAGCAACTTGTCACTTGACACCAAATGCTGAAAATGCACCAAGCGCTATGATGACACAATAGATGGAAACCAAACAAACAGCAGGCGATCGTTGAAAACAGGCCACCTAGAGCTGGATAGTGATGGGCTGCGATCAGTGATGAGTGGACAGCAAATCGTAGGTGGCTGATGGCTGAAATCTGCATAGTAGAGTGAGAAACCTGCACAAAAGGATGAGGCTGCAGCCCATCTATTTATAGATATTGAAGGGTGGCCCAAAAAATTAAGGTTTTGCGGGACCACTGAAACTCTCTCGAATCATGCACCAAATTTGTGTTTTTCATTAATTAAGCATGTTTTGGGGTTGTTTAAAAATGCTAATCAACTATAAAGCATGTTTTAGCTCAACAACAAGGGGTGCCAATTGTTCAGACCAGTTGGGTGTTGGCTATCCAATCATAAGTAGTAAAGTGTGCATTTTCAGATTTGTATATTCATTGATCGCTGTAATTTGTGATAAATCACGTTATTCACCACCCTTGCCAAGAAGGAAGGCTAGCTTGATGGTTCCATTGCCAAGATACAACTCCCTTGAGTAGATGGGCCTATGGCACTTGTGAATGAGCCAATGAAATTGCACTTGGCTGAAATTGCGACCAATTGAGTGCAGAACAACAAGTATGTCATCATATATAGTGATTTCAGTTTTTGTCATGTGTTGATGCCACATAATCTAAAAGTACACAAAGCAATAGGGAGAATGCAATGCCTAATCTTAGAAGAGGCACACAACATGGACAGTAAGGAGGGAATGTGGTTTAAATGAAGAAGCGGATCCTTCAAGGCCACAAATTGCTGATGACCAACAAGGAGAGAAAGATAATGATGACTAGATTAAGGCTCCGTTGAGGACAGCTATGGATAACTTTGCCCAATTGGCTAAGGATCCTCAATTCACATAACCCTTGAACCCCTTGAAGGAGGACAACAAGGGCAAGAAGAAAATGTCATCCTCCAAGCTTCCAGACAACAAGAAGCTCCCAAATAAGAGCCACCACAACCTCAAGTTGCAACAAATGTTAGTAATGACCAAAAGAAAATTATATGAGCGGCGCCGTGTCTGATCAATACAATATTGTTTCACTAACTAAAGCACAAACTTTTGTTGTGACACAAAAATACTATTCCCAAATTGAACGGCCTTCCTTCCCAAGAAATAGGACAACTGACTAAGGTCAATCATCTCGAGTAGAACAAAGCTGGGTGTCATGAGCACATGTATTTTTGAAATCTCACTTAACATGTGGATTAATTTTTAATCACATGGTTAAGTAAACGTTGCACACGCGAGGTGTAATTGGGGTTAGAGTAAACTTACAAGCCCGAGACTCCAGGAAATCACGAGATGTCAAAGGCAAAAGTTGCTATAAATTATGCCGGACAAGTACTTGGTGGTATCCGGTGCCAGTTGTTGGCCTAGGTCATCAATTTGGCCATTAGTGTTAGTCGGTGATACTAGAGAAGTGGCGTTTAATGGTACATAACACCAATCTAATGGTCGAAGATGACGCAAAGCGCTCGGGAATGGAAGTTGCCTAGCCAATTTAATTATTGGCCAATCAAATTATATTTCAAGACACCGAAATAATTATTAGATTAATTTTCTATATTTTAAGGCTGAAAATTAATATTTAATTATAAAAAATGCTAGAAAAACCATTTGGAAAGGTTGCCACTTGTGAAAAATGCCCATGCAAGACTGAAAAACGTCTTTAGAGGCTGGAGAGAGACATTTCTATAAATTCAGCCTGCAAGAGAGAGGGAGAGAGACTACTTGTCACGAGGACATGAAAATTTGATGCTTTGCTTATGTTTAATTGACATTTGATTAAAGGATTAATCAAATGTGCAATCAAAAGATGCACATGTGTTGCACATGTGAGGTGCAAGCTACTTTTTTACAGTTGAAGGCCCAAGGACCTTGTGAAAAATATGGGTGTCAGAGGCAAAAGTTGTAACAAGTTACAATTGTTAAATTCTAGGTGAATTTTAGTGCCAGTTTGTCCCTAAGACCATTAATTGGCCATTAAGTGTCAATGGTGACACTAGGGACTAGGCATTAATTAATGGATCAATGCTTGTCCAAGGGTCAATTAATGCATGGGACCACTTTGGGTTGCAAATGTCCTAGCCAATTAATTTTTGGATGGGCAAGGTCAATTTTCTCGGCATGGATTAAGGGCTGAATTAATTTTCAGAATTAATTATTTTCTGAAAAGTAATTAAATGGCTGAAAATTGCTGAAAATGGATTAAGAAAGCTGCCACTTGGCAAAACTTTCCCATGCAAGTGGGGGAAAGGCAAAATAGGCCTGAAGGGAGAGGGAAATCTCGTTTTTTCATTTTGGAGCTGTTGGAAAGAGGTATTGGACTGTTGCTGCCAGCTTTTGGGGCCATTTCCCAGCCATTAAAGACCATTTTGATGATGGAGATTGCATATTCTTGACCTTAGGAAGCTGGCAATTGCTGCTGATGCACTTTCTCCTGAAGATCACAGTCTCTAATGCTCCTATTATTGTTGGTGCATCCATTTGGGGCTGGTACAGCAGGGCAGCAGCTGATTTTGATCAGTTCTTCGCGACAAATCTAAGAATTTTCTCTCTCTACAACATTCTCTCATCTCCTTCAACCTATGCTCAACCATTCCTAGCAATTCTTAGCCATTCGGAGGAGATCTCAGCCATTTTTGGTAGGCTAATCTGTAATTTCTGCAGTAAACTTAATAGCCACCTTGGGATCAGTGCCAGAAATTAAAGGCTCAAGGAATTGACATCAGCGCTGATAATTAAAGATTATCAAGAGATTTCAGGAGCCAGCCCATCCTGAATTGATTTGGGGCAACATTTGGCCAACCAAGGGTCAAATTGAAGAAGAAGTCCTGGGTGAATCAAGGGGCAAATGACCCAAAAGGCTTGCTGGTCATTTATGACAACAAGAGCAATTGGTTAGCAAGAGGAGATTAAAGAATCTCCAGTTGTACTCCTTCCAATTGAATGAAGCTAAAGAAATACCGCAAGGGGCACCAGTTTTGAGGCCAACAGGGAGTCTACTGTCCAAGAATGTTATGGTAAAGTGTGTATTTCATTTTACGTGCATTTATTTATTGCTGTAATTAACTCTTAAATCAGGTTATCACCACCCATTCCAAGAAGGAAGGCTTGTTTCACTGCTGGTCTGATTTGCAGCCATTGGAGGCCCTTCTGAGGCAGCCAGGGGCAAAAGAAGACCAATCAACAGTAGGAGACAGCATCTTGAGGCTGTTGAGGCAAGGCAGCAGCAGTAAATGACTGATTTTCTTCAGTTCTTTGCATCTACATGCTGTTGTGGCAGGGCAGCAGCTGCACTTGACTGATTTTCAGTCATTCTTCGTGACAAAACTCTGAATTTTCTCTCTCTACAGCTTTCCCTCTCATCTCCCAGCCATTTCACAGCCTTGCTCCGAAGATCTCAGCATTTGGACCCTTGGAGGCTGAGAAGGTGCAAATTTCTATGCTATAAACCCTAATTTACAGCAGAAATTAGGGTTTAGCAGCACCTTGAAAAATGTGCCAAAATTTGGAAGCTCCAAGACTTGGATTCAACAAGGTTAAATGTGAATTTCAGCTAAATTCACGTGGAGGACTAGCCAACCACTGAATTTGGGGCATTTCCATCGTCTATGAAGTGGGTGAAGGCCAATTGAGTGCCCGAATCAGGGGGGCAAAATAGATTGAAAACTTGTTGGTCACTTTGGACAGCAAGGGGAGTTGAACTACCGAAAGGAATTGGGAGAATCCCACTATAAGTTAACTTTTCCTTCAATAAAGCTAAAGAAATACCAAAGGGGGGCCAATTTTGGGGCCAATCGGGTGTGCATTGTCCAAGATCAATAGGTAAATTTGTATTTTCAGATTTGCATTTATTGTTTGCTGCTGTAATTAAGTTGTAATGAAGGATTCACCACCCTATCCGAGGAGGAAGGCTGGTTTCATAGTTCCATTGCCGGGATACCACTTAATCCCTTGATTTGGTGGACCCGAGGTGCCTGATTGCAAGCCAAAGCTATGTCAGTGCTGATTTTTACTCTCAGCTGAGAAATTACAGGAATATATCTTCATGCAATGAGATGGACTCAAATAGTGATGATGCCTCTCAATAGGAACGTTCACATGGAAATGAAGGAAATGCAATGTCTGACCTTGGACAAGGCTCAGACCATGGACAACAAGCTGAAAATGTTGCTTTTAGGAAAGATGCACAGCCTTCAGGGCATAAGGAGGCTGATGACCAACAAAGTTAAAGGAAAAGCTGACTTTAGATCCTGTGCTTGTGTTGCCCGATCTAAGGAAGTCATTCATAGTTCAATGTGATACATATGGTAACAGCATTGGGGCTGTTCTTATACAGGACGGCTAAGTTGTGGCTTATGAGAGCCGAATTCTCCACGGTGCAAAAAAGAATTTGCATGTCTATGAGAAAGAGCTCTTGGCTGTATTTCATGCACTATCTACGTGGAAACTTAATTTGTTGGGGGCTAATTTTACAATGCAAGCAGACCATCAAACTTTGAGATACTTTCTGACGCAGACAAAGTTGTCAGAGAAGCATATGAGATGGGCATATTTTCTCTCTATGTTTCATTTTCAAATTGTACATATTGATGGTAAAAAGAATGTTGTCGCTAATGCACTATCACGTAAGCCACAAATTTCAGCTGTCAGCATGGTTTATCACACTGAGTTGGATGCCATGAAAGAGCAATATGTTGCTGATTCGAACTTTGCTAATGTTTATGATCAGCTTTACAATGGCCAAAGGCATGAACACTTTGTGCTAAGAGATGGATTTCTGATGTGCATGGACGACTATGTGTCACAAAGCAGTTAAGGCCTAGAGTTATCACTGAAAGTCATGTTCCTCCGTATACAGGACACAGAAGTATTGATGCCACAATCAAGGCAGTGGAGCATTTCTTTTATTGGCCAGCTTTGAGGCATGATGTAGAAGAGTTTGTTAAGACATGTATCGTATGCCAGAAGGTAAAGCACGATAGACAAAAGTTGTTGGGTTTATTGCAGCCCTTGCCTATTCCAGATCGGCCTTGGTAGAGCATTGCAATGGACTTTATTTTTTAGCTCCCTAAGACACCTACAGGGAATGATGGGATATCGACTATCATTTGCAAGTTTAGCAAACAAGCCCATTTCATTCCGGTGAGGAAGAAAACAAAGGCTGATCATATGGCACGATTGTTTTGCAGCACATCTTTAAATATCATAGTATTCCAGAGTCGATCATTAGTGATGGAGATCCCCATATGACCATTTTATTTTGGAAGGGCTTGTTTGAGAATATGGATACCACGCTGAAATTCTCATCATTCTTCCATCCGCAGACAGATGGTCTCTCTGAGGAAGCAAATTCCACAGAGTTAGTTCTTTCAAGGTGCTATGTTTCAAACCACAAGACACAGTGGGAGTAGTATTTGCCTTTGGTTGAGTTTGCTTACAACAACACAGTGTATAGTTCTACGGGCAAAGCTCCATTTGAGGTGGTTGAGGGTGGCAAGAAGGTACCACCTATTCTGCAAACTAAGGATAAGATCTTTGAGGTTGATCGTTATGTGGGAAACTTGGATATAGCCTATGCAAAGATAAAATATGCACTTTAGAGATCGCAGGAAAAGCAAAAGAGGGTAGTTGATCGACATAGACGTGCTTTGCAGTTTGAAGAGGGTGATTATGTATTGTTGCGTTTTGAAAAGGCAAGGCTGAAAAAAAATTAAACGAAGAGAAAGATTGTACCAGTTGAGTATGAGATACTATGGGCCCTTCCAGGTGTTGTAGAAGATTAACGATGTGGCATATCGACTGAAATTACCTCCACATTGGCGGATACACGATGCCTTTCATGTCAATCTATTGAGGCCTTTTCATAGTGATGTGTCAGAGGATATGTCTGCTGAAATTCAGCTTGAGATTGAGGAGCTAGATGAGATTTTGCTACCTGAGCAAATTTTGGCACATAAGAAAAGAAAAGTCAAATGTAAAGTTTCCAGGAGATACTTGGTGAAATTTCATAATTATTTACCAATGGATGCCAAATGGATGGAAGAGGATGACTTGGCAAACCATCCTCGGTTGTTGTAGCTTTACCCAGATGCCTTCCAGTTAGAGCCGACTTTAGTTCTGGGAACTTCTGGCTCTGTCAAATTCGGCAAAGCAAGGGTCTGGAGTATTGCCTGATGCTCAAGGGGGAGGTGGCACTTCCCCTCCTCCAATTAAGGACAGCTCTCGTATGTAGTGGATCTCCGATGTATTCAACGTGCATCCAAGGTATTCCGCTGACAATATATTTGCCATGAGATCACTACTTAGTGCACTAGTCACTGTGAGATGTAGGCAGATGAGTATGAATTTCACCCGGGCATTGAATCTATACTTTTGCATCAGCTTATGAACAATTTAGTATGAACTTTGCCTCAATTTTGAGACAAAAATTATGATCAGTTTTAGCTCAGTTTTTGATCAACTGGAGAACCGTTTATGATTACTTTTTGGATCAGTTGTACATCAGTTTTTGCATAATTGCTGGTCAATTTTTGCAATGAGTTTGTGATCAGTTTGGGGTCACATTTCCAACAATTTGTGATCAATTCTCATATCAGCAACAAGTGATCAGTTTATGATCAAATTATGCTCAGTTTTCAATGGTTTACATCTAGTTCCATGGACAACACCATATGTTAAGATGCCATTGATGTTTTAGCCATGGTTTATGCTATGGTTTGGTTTTGCCAGATGAGTTGAGCTCATGAGAAATAGACATGTCATATGATAATCTGGCAATGTTTTTGAGATTCTTTATGAGTCTTATATTATGTTATGTTGGCTGGTAAATTTTAGCATATGTTGGGCATATGAAATGGTTGAACAGCACTGCGCAATGTTATGTTGACTATGATGCCCTATGGAAATTCCAATGTAATACTTTGCTTTTGATGCATTTGGCAGTGCAATCGAGGACAATTGCAAGGATTTCAAGGGGGAAGGTTGTCATAAGGACATATATTTTTGAAACCTCACTTAACATGTGGATTAATTTTTAATCACATGATTAAGTAAATGATACACATGTGAGGTGCAACTAGAGTTGAAGAAAATTTACGAGCCCAGGATCCGAAGATATCACGGGATGTCAAAGGCAAAAGTTGCTATAAGTTATGCCGCACAGGTACTTGGTGGTATCTGGTGCCAGTTGTTGGCCTAGGTCATCCATTTGGCTATTAGCGTCAGTTGGTAACACTAGAGAAGTGGTGTTTAGTGATACCTAACACCAATCTGATGGTCAAAGATGGCGCAAAGACACTCGGGAATGAAAGTTGCCTAGCCAATTTAATTATTGGCCATTCATATTATATTTCAAGGCATTGAAATAATTATTAGACTAATTTTTAATATTTTAAGGCTGAAAATTAATATTTAATTATGAAAAATGTTGGAAAAACCATTTGGAAAGGCTGCCACTTGTGAAGAATGCCCATGCAAGACTAACAAACGTCTTTAGAGGCTGGAGAGAGGCATTTCTATAAATTCAGCCTGCAAAAGAGAGGGAGAGAGGCTGAGGGTCTGATTTGCAGCCATTGGAGGATCTTCTGAGACAATTAGGGGCAAAAGAAAACCAATCAACAGAAGGAGACAGCATCTACACGCTGTTGAGGTAGGGCAACAACAGTAAATGACTGGTTTTTTTCAATTCTTTGCATCTACATCCTGTTGTGGCAAGGTAGCAACTGCACTTGACTGATTTTCAGTCATTATTCGCGACAAAACTCTGAATTTTCTCTCTCTACAGCTTTCCCTCGCATTTTCCCAGCCATTTCACCTTACTCCGAATATCTCAGCATTTGGACCCTTGGAGGTTGAGAAGTTGCAACTTTCTCTTTTGTAAACCCTAATTTACAATAGAAATTAGGGTTTAGCAATAGCCTTGGGAAGCGTGCCAAAAATTGAAAGCCCCAAGACTTGGATTCAACAAGGCCGAAGGTGAATTTCACCTAAATTCACGTGGACTAGCCAGCCATTGAATTTGGGGCATTTCCATCGTCTATGAAGTAGGTGAAGGCCAATTGAGTGCTCGAATCAAGGGGCAAAATAGATTGACGACTTGCTCGTCACTTTGGACAGCAAGGGGAGTTGAAATACCGAAAGGGATTGGGAAAACCCCATTGTAAATCAACTTTTTCTTCAATAAAGATAAAGAAATACCGAAAGGGGCACCAATTTTGGGCAAATCGGGTGTGTATTGTCCAAGATCAATAGGTAAATTTATATTTTCAGATTTGCATTTATTGTTTGCTGCTGTAATTAAGTTGTAATCAGGGATTTACTACCCGATCCAAGGAGGAAGGCTAGTTTCATTGGGCCTTAGTATCTACAATGACAATAGAATTTGAGCCTGTGATAAGTAAATCATGTACGTACAAGAGAATCTAATTAACCCCCTCTAAAGTGGTTGACAAATAAGTTCACACCATAAGAGGTAAAATGAAATCCATGAGTCCTAAGGAACTCGTCATCTTATGGAACCAAGAACGCAATCAAAGCTCACAAGCTCCTTTTTTATAGCCTCTCACTATTGGAGATGCTATAGAGCCTCCTACCAACTCTCCGGCTTAAAATACGCTATATAATCTACTATAAAGATAATAGACACTTATGAAACACTAGGAGCAAGCCAAGCAGATCTTCTAGTGCCCTCCAGAGTTGAATCCGATGGAAGGATTCTCAAATTCCGCATGGTATGCCGATACCAGCAAGATAACAGGTCTCACAGAGAGCCTAGGTACTAAAGACTCTACATGTGGGTCAGGAGAGGATAGCAAACTTGGCTCAGACAGCACTATTTCTGATGTGAGAGGGATCGACTCAAAGACCGGCAATGTGCTATGTACAATATATCTCTCATCAACAACGACCTCTCTCCGAACAATCACTTTGTTTTTTCAAGGATCGAACAAAATAGGCTTTCGCATCAAAAGAGTAGCCTACAAAAATCAAGAGATCAGCTCGGGAAGTGAGCTTTTCTATTTTAACATCAAGCAGATGCATGTACACGCAACACCCGAAGACTTTAAAATGGCAAATAGCAAATGGAGTGCCAAAAAATGCCTCAAAGGGAACCACCATAGTTGAGCATTAGTTAAGGATGCACACCAAAGTGGTAACAACATCAACCCGAAGGCGCTTAAGAAGTTCTATGAATAGCATAGAGTGCCATGTTCATCACACTCCAATTCCTATGCTCTATGACTCCATTCTAAGAGGGGAAGCTAGTAGAGATGAGCTGACGTGAGATGCCGTACTCCTATAGAAACTTGGTGAACTCATGGGAGATAAAAACACCACCAAAATCACTCCTCATGCATCCTACTCAACAACTAGTCTAATTATATACAAGCAACAAGCATGAAGAGAAATGGGTGACTGCATCAAATTTATGCTTTGGAAAATATACCCACAAATATCTAGAAAAATCATTCACTATCAAAAAAAAGTATAGCGAAGCTTCGAAAATTTTAGAATCTTTCCTTTCTGCCCATCACTACAAGGTAGCTCTAATATCAATTGTAAGGCATTAGGTTCTCATAGCACAACTCAAGAAAGACAAGATAACCCAAAAGGTGAATGAGATCCGCAATTCCTATATTACAATGATGATAGGATATCTACAAGATATAGGCTGCCAATAGTGTATCTGCATAGCTGGTCCAACCCACTATACCATCCAACACAATCTCAAATCAACATCCATAGAGCACATCCCTACCCAATCCAAGACAATCCCTCAACCAATCACAATCAACCTTTGCTTGGTGTCACATACCCACAAACACTCCTGCTTGTGCTGCCCGACCAGTTGCTCGTGCTCCCAATGTCTAGCACTTGCAATCATGTTGTAGACTCATTGGACATGATCTCAATAAATCCAAGTCTCAATCATTGCTGAAGACCAAGGCACACTACCCATGATTTTCACAATCCATGTCGATGATCACAACGCTGATCACAATCCACAATTACCCCATTGATGACAACTCAGCCTCGTAATTTTTAAACTGCCCGACACTTTATAAGTGTCGCAACATCTAAAACCGCAAATGTTTTGCACGTTTTCTTGTTTTAATGTTGCCACTCATCAAGAGCAATTGAAATGCCATCATTGCATACACAATCTGCTGCCCAGCTGCCTGCAAACCTGCATAGCTCCTATCACCTGCAAATTTGCCTTCACGCAATGAAGTGTAGACCTGACCCCAACCAATCCGCCATGCATGCTCAACCAGCCATGTCATCAGGTGCACTAAAAATTAGCACTGCATCTACTCTTGGGTGATGATAATCATAGCACTGCACCCCTAAAACCTGATGTTGCTACTCTCAACACAAAGTAGGATATTCTATGTCAAAAGTCGAAGAATGATTCATCAGCTAACCATGGCCAATGTTATCCACAAGATGCTCCAATCCCAATCATGTGCAAGGTACATTTGCTGCAGGCTTCCATCCAAGATCCAGCTCAGTCTATTGATGGCTCTCATGTAGGCCTCAACAAGCATCCACGTCTCTACCGATACTGTAACACTAATAGTCTAATGTAACAGCCACCTTCGCATTGCTGATGCATCAATAGCCATGCTATCAAATCAGCTTCTACACTCCTGCCCATCACCTTAGACTTTGGCTGCCACACACTGTCTGGATTAACCCAGACCACCCCATTGAGCCCTAGCACAGCTGTTTTAGGCTTCAGGACTTGTAGACACAACATTCCTTTTTTGAAGCTTGCTGTTTGCTCCTTGTGCTGTAACAAACCTGCAGCTCAACGTGTTTACAATTGGCATGCTGCTTGCTTGGCTTTGATATTTCCAGACCTGATTTACAGGATGCCATTTTGTTTTGGCTAAGTGGCAAGTGGCACATACAATACTTATTTTTAATCATCTCGCTGGAAAGTCCCTTGAAATCCATCCAGTTAAAGATGAACAAACACAAACTTTTCTGATGCAATACCTCAATGGTCGAAACTTGACCATCACCAGCATCTGTTGTCCATGAAGCCCCTTCAACGGCCACTGGCAGGTTATTTTCTCCTTGCTGTCCAAACAGATAAGTTATGACCAGTAAACGTTAGATGTTGATGACTATCACAAACACATTCTTAGAATCACATCCCAGTCTACCCAAACAAAAACATAATTTCCACTATTGTACAATAATAGAGATTGCAATAATATTTATAGGGCTTTCTGTTTACAGCAAACAGATAAAAACACAGTGCATGGAGGGTACCTCTGATGCCAAGCCTTTAACATTCACAATCCCTTTAATAGCTGCTACCTTATTTGATACTTTGCCAGTTTTCGGGTCCTTTATATCAACATGCTCCACATTTGAATGTGCAGCCATACTCTTCACTTCATTCTGTATATTTAAGTGGCCTCCACCCTTCTTAGAAACATCTGCAGCACAACTACTGCCTCCGTTGGGCAGCCCAAATATTTGACCAGCTTCACCATTAATACTAAACATATACACCTGTCCTCCAACTTGGGAAGGAGTACTTTGAGTTACTTGAGATACTTGCTGTCTGCACTCATCCAACAACAATGTTTCCTGCACAGTAGACTTGTCATTATCATTTGAATCTGAAACATCATTAGCTGTCCACTCTTCAGACAGCTCTCCATCCTCAAGGTCTTCTTCCTGCTTATGGTTCCCATGGCTCGTAGTAGGACCTTCTGCATCCTTAAATTTGCTGCCATGTTGACCTCCCCCACTTGCAATATTGCCTTCTCTTTGCTCTGGCTCACAATGTCCATCACCTGCTGATAATGGCTGTTCGTTGCTGTTAGCCATAGTACATGTATTGTGACGAGGGACTGTGACAGATGCTGCATTTTCCCTGCATATGGGATGTGCATCAGTCAACTTTGTAGCAGTTGTGTCAAAAGCAGCAGGCCGCTCTAACGGTACACAGTGAGTAGAGTCATCAGGCTGGCTGCTCATGGAAAGGCACGGTTGGGACATCACCAAGTTTGCATGAGGACACTCTGATGCAGTTTCCATAGGATGCTCGCTCCCTCGGTGAAAACCAGGTGAGGTAGAGGTTTTAGGAGGGACTCCTGATGCACCAATCACATCCGGTGTCAATAATGCATCCACGGAGGCCTGATTTTCACATAACAAGTGTGCTTGGGGCTCTGAGATAGGGGAGCATCGCTGAATGGATGGTTCGGTAGGGCATGGACTCGGTGTAGGTGAAGGCATCATGGACCGGATTTCATTCTGACAAGAGGAATTTTCAGGTGAGAGACTGGTCACAAAGTTACTACCTGTACGACAATGCATATTTGATGAAGACAATACAGATGCACCATCAGTATCTGCAAGGTGAGAAGAAGGATGCACTTCAGATGAGGACAAGCTTCCAGCATTCAATTTGGCACTTCCATCACGTACCAGTGGAGTGGCGAAGACCGGCAACACAGACAGGGAGGCGACCCTGTGTGGAAAGCGACCCTGGATGGCACGATCGGAGCTCAAGAAAGTTATGGGAGGAGGCGGCGGCCATGGAGGTTGGACCTCGCCCCATTCAGTGAGGTGCTCTAGCAGGAAGTCTGCGAAGCTCAAGACGCTGTCCCGCAGGTGGTGCAGGGGTTTGAAAGGGACCAAGCCGGGGGGAGCGATGGATGCTGCGGTGTTGCCCCCACTCGAAGAGCAGGATGGTAAACTGTCTTCCATGCTGTGATGATGTTGAACCAACTGTGTTCCTGTATGGCCTCGACAGCAACAACACCATGAGGAGACTTCATCAACGGAATAGATAAAGCATTAGTCACTGCAGCATGATCTCTCTCTCTCTCTCCCTCGTCGCATAGAGAAACAAAAAGTATATCATTTCTAGTAGCAACCCAAATTCTACAAATAATCTAAATACATCCCAAATTCTTCTAGATTCATCATTGTGATTACCCTTATCACCTAATAGGGCCTATTTCCACATGACCACATCGTGTAGGCTCACTAACTTTGTGACCTTAATAATATGGAGGGACCTAGGGGGATCTCACTTATTTTGGGACTCCATAATGCATGCTATAAGTTTTTATTTTCTCTTTGACAAAATTGTTAGATCAAAGGCAGATCTCTAAACTCACAAATGTAATGCTTAGCCCCAGACATTCCTCCGTATTTGAAGCCCCTTCTTGAAAATTAAGTAAGAGAGTTCATGCTCTTTGCTTGGGGTATTTTCGGACTTAAGAGGTACAATTTTGGGAGGACAAAGGTTAGGATTTTGGAGAGTTAGGGTTTTGGCCCAAGGGGCTTAAGGTTCTTGTAGGGAGAAGATAGGTTTTTTGGAGTAGTGAAGGATTATGATTTTTCAAGTTTAGGCTTAGAACAACATTACATGAGCAATTATTCTGAGCATCCTTATTTGCTAGCATTGCTGTCAATGCTCAAAGTTGAAACAGTCAAATGATTTTGCATGATCCACGCTTATTCCTTCAATAATTGGAATAATTAGCTATTTTATATCTTTTTTAGACCATGAAAATGGTCAATAGTATTTTTGTGAGCATTCGAATTTGCAGGATGATCAAGAGCTACAATTACTAGTGGGCCAAATATAGAAGTTTAGACCAAATTTAGATCAATTAAAAATTTTAAGAACAAACTCCAACTAATCCTATTATAGTCTTTATCTAGATCCATTCTTTCAAGCAAAAAATCCCTCCTTCATCAACAACCACATCGATACCCATAAACTATATTGTATCATTTGAAATCTAACTACTATGTAGTATAACTTGTATTGCTTTGATAAGTCAATTGAGGATAAACTTAATACACAAAGCTATCATCTTGACCATTACCTTATGAGAAGCATTCAACACGGTGAGAGGCCGCCACTAGTTTATCTTTAGCCTATTATGGCTTTTAGAGATGAGCTCCATCACCCCTTAAATTAGGAAGGTGGGCATCACACTACCATTTCTAGTTTACTTTAGTAGAGATGAGATATCTTGTCCATAACACTCCCTAAACTTGGATTAGAATTCAAGGGGGATGCCATCAAAACATGGGTCCTTTCCCTCTTCATTCTTCTAAGCACAAATTGAACCTCCTCTAGGCTAACCAACCTTTCCAATAGAAGAGCCATGTCACTCTCAATTTTTGGGCAAGCTTGCTCAAGAAATAGAGAGCCCTTGGATTGTGATTATTAGAATGTTGATATTCAACACATGTAATAGATAGTAGATGGCTATGAAAATATTTAATAATAGCTTCATCGTGGAATCATATCTTACTACTATATTATTTTAGCTATAGGTTCGAAAAGCCCCGAACCTTCAGAGGGCTTCCCGAACCTACCTCCTTTTCCAAATCTCCTTTCTTTAATCAAAACCCCTTCCCCTCCTCTCTTTCTCAGGTGTAATATCTCATTTTCTCTTCCCCTTCCCTTTTTTTATTAAAGCCTCCCCTCTTCACCTCCCTTTTTTAAATTAAAACCCCCTTCCCTTTTTAATTAAATTCATCCCCCTTTCCCCCCTCTCTCTCATGTGTAGGGCCTAGGTTCTCTCTCTCTCTCTCTCTCTCTCTCTCTCTCTCTCTCTCTCTCTCTCTCTCTTTTAATTAAATCAAACTTCTTTTTAAATCAAAAGTTTCTCTCTCACACACACACATTTAGATTAAACTTTTTAATTTAAACTTTTTAATTTAAAATTTTAAAAGTTTTTTTAATTTAAAAATTTTCGAACGTAGTTTTTCACACACTTTGAGAAGGAGATAGAATAAAAGAGAGAGAGAGAGAGAGAGAGAGAGAGAAGAAGAAGAAGAAGAAGAAGGATAAAAAGAAGAAGACGGAGAGAGAAGGGGGAGAAAGAGGAAAGAGAATAGTCTTTTTTTAATTAAACATTTTTCTTCTCCCCCTCCCCCCTCTCTCATGCGTAGGGCCTAGGTTCTCTCTCTCTCTCTCTCTCTCTCTCTCTCTCTCTCTCTCTCTGATTAAACTTTTTAATGTAAACTTTTTGTTTAATTAAAATAAGGAGAGAGAGAGAGAGAGAGAGAGAGAGAGAGAAATACAAAGAGCAAAAAAGAAAGAAGAGGAGAGGGAGGGAGAGAGAGAGAGGGGAAATAAAGAGAAAGACAATTATAGAGAGAGAAAATATAAAATTTAAGAGAGAGAGAGAGAAGAAAAGAAAAAAGAAAAAGAGAGGAGAGAGGGGGAGAGACACATAGAAGAAAATGAGAGAGAGAAAATAAGAAGATAAAGAATTTGAACATAGTGAGAGAATTATAGAGAGATGAAAGATAAAATTTAAAAGAAAGAGAGAAAATATGAAATTTAAGAGAGAGAGAGAGAGAGAGGAAAAGAAAAAGAAAAAGAGAGGAGAGAGGGGGGAGAGAGACAGAGAGAGAAAATAATAAGAAGAAGAGAAAGAATTATAGAGAAATGAAAGATAAAATTTAAAAGAAAGAGAAAATAAAAAGAAAAATAAAAAAAAGAAACTTTCTTTTTAATTAAAATAAGGAGAGAGAGAGAGAGAGAGAGAGAGAGAGAGAGAAATATACAAAGAGCAAAGAAGAAAGAAGAAGACAGGGAGGGAACAGAGAGAAAGATAATTATAGAGAGAGAAAATATAAAATTTAAGAGAGAGAGAGGGGGAAACAAAAAAGGAAAAATAGGAGAGAGGGGAGACAGACACAGAGAAAAGAAAATGAGAGAGAAAATAATAATAAGAAGAGAGAATATTTGAATACAGAGAGAATTATAGAGAGAGAATAGATAAAATTTAAAAGAAAAAGAAAAAAATTAAAGAGAAGAAAAAAAAGAAAAAAATGAGAGAGAAGGAAAGGAGAGGAGAGGGGGGAGAGAGAGAGAGAGAGAGAATAATAATAATAATAATAAGAGAGGAAAAGAGGAAGAGAGATGGGGAAAAAGAAAAAAGAGAAAAGTCTTTTTAAAATTTAAATATTATTTGAGAGAGAGGAAGGGAGAGAGAAGGAGAGAGGGGGAGAAGAGAGAGAGAGAATATAAAATTTAAAAGAGAGAAGGAGAGAAAAAAAAATATAAAATTTAAAAGAGAGAGAGGGAGAGAAGAAAAAAATAAAAATTAGGAGAAAGGGGAGAAGAAGAAAAGGGGATTGAGAGAGAGAGAGAGAGAGAAGAGAAGAGAGAGAATATAAACTTAAAGAGAGAATTATATATAAGGAAAAGATAAAATTTACATACTTTAAGAGAGATTGAGGGAGGGAAATAAAGTGAAAGAAGAAGAACAAAAGAGAGAGAACATGTAGAGAGAATTATAGAGAGAGAAAATATAAAATTTAAAAAGAGAGAGAATAAAAAATAGAGGAGACAGAGAGAAGGAAAAGAGAGGAGAGAGACAAAGAGCGAGAGAGAGAGAAGAAAAGTGCAAAGAGAAGAAAAGGGGAGAGAGAGAGAGAGAGAGAGAGAGAGAGAAGAAATTTTTTAAAAAGAGAATGAAGAGAGAGAGAGAAGAAGGAAAAAAAAGGAAAAAAGAGGAGAGGGAGAGAGAAGGAAAAGAGAGGAGAGAGGGGGAGAATAAAAGGGAGAGAGAGAGAGAGAGAAGAAAAGCGGGGAGAGAAAAAAAGGAGAGAGAGAGAGAACCAAGAGAGGAAAAAAAAAACTAAAATAGAAGGCAAAGAAAGAGAGATAGAAAATTAGACATAGGGAATTTTGGGGGAGGGGAGAGAAAGAGAGAGGAAAAAGAGGAGAGAGAAAGATGAGAAATGGATTGTTGAGCGAGCTACTTCGCTTGCCGCTTCGAGGCAGCGAAGCAGCCTAGCGTTCTATGCGCATGAAACGCGCGCAGAACGCTAGTATTATAGTATGCTCAATAACAATCAAGGCCTCTCTATGTTACTTAGCCTTCATAAAACTCAAAAAATTTTGTTACGGCCTTCAAACTTTATATCAAACTTAGCTCTTAGTTGAATCCTAACACCTAAAACTTGATCATCCTTCCAAAGCTTTGAGGTGACCTTCGATGTCCTACAACATACAAAGTAGAATGCCATCACCAAGAGAGAATAAGAGAATCAAGAATCTTGCTTTGACATGCTAAAAGTAAGTTGTATTGCCTTATCCCTAAAAGAAGGCTTATAACACCCATAGTTCTTCACAAAAAATGGTTACATCATCAATGCACATTTTCCACTTATTTAAAGAATATTTAGCATTGAAAATCGTATAACTCCATGTTTTCTTTACAATAACACCAAACTCATGATGCACAACAAGGTAGGAGGTGTTCATCTTAAAGGGGGGGATGCCTTGCAATGATTCTCCTCACACAGTAGATCCTAAGAGTAATCGTGATCAAAAAGTAATCTAAGCATGTAGATAAATCCACTATTGTTAATCCTTATATCGATAGTGATGGCACCATGATATTATCCACCTTTTACTTCTTCACGTCTTGAAGCACCCTCTTTCTTGTAGCATGTCCTTATTTGTGGTCTCCTCTTGTCTTCGTCACATTAAATAGGCTCAATAGGGCTACCCTTGGGCTAGGTATACTAAGATATATAAAAGCCTCAACCCCATCATCTATCATCACCATTAGCTTTAATGTTGGTATGACTACCTTTTGTTGGACATTTTATAAGCTATTATTGTTGTTAGCAATACTCTTGCATATACATAGACATGCATAAAGGACTCGATTTCACAATCCTTTGAAGTGTCATAGGACAAGACAAAGAGTTAATTATGCATAGAGGTAGCACACTAGTTGTCATTTGCAGTTGTGCTGAGGGTGAGATTCAAACCGAGCACCATGAATTACTCTCGAATTACTTGAGTCGTGGTGAATAGTGATATTGGCAAAGAATAAGTACAAAATAAGGATAAAAGCACATACCATTTATTGAAAGGTAGAGAGAGAGAGAGTGTGTGTGTGTGTGTGTGTGAGAGAGAGAGAGAGACATTGTATATGGGAACTCTAGCAATCATAATGTGTAACCAGCCTTCCCTTATTCAATAGTCACTGAAAGAATAAAGAATAAAGTAGTGAGGAGAGAACGAGTAAATGACCTCCTACTTAAAGGTGAATGTGCCTTTAGTGAGGAGAGAATAAGTAAATGACAAAGTGGAAATGTAGATAAAGTACAATAGGATGAGAAATAGACGTCATCTTATCCTACACCCATCATCTTCCTAAGAAAGTCAAAACGTTCTGTTGAGAAACTTTTTGTGAGTAGATCTACAAGATTCTTGTCAGTCAAAATCTTAACAAGCTCAATAAACTTGTCCTCTACCACCTCCCTACGAAGTGACAGCGCACCTCAATGTGCTTTGTCTTCACATGGAAGATTAATTCTTGGCCAATTGAATAACACTCGTAGAATTCAAATGCAATGCACCAAGATATGGATTACCTACCCGTAGGGCCTCCTTGCAAGCCTCAAAAGCTACAACATACTCTGCCTCAGTAGTAGATAAGGCCATGCATTTTTGCACCCTAGATATCCATGAAATACCACCTCTAGCAAAAGCGAAGACATATCTTGAGGTGGACTTCCTACTATCTACATGTCCTACATAGTCAGAGTCTATGTAACCCACAATTGTAGTATCATGACCACCATAACAAATGCTCATATTTGCAGTGTCTTTTAGGGACCTCATGATACCTTCATGGCATCTCAATACCATTGGGCAAGTATAACCATATAGTGTGCCACAATTCCCACTACAAATGCTGTGTCTAGACGAGTGGCTATCATCACATACATCAAACTATCTACAGTAGATGCATAAAGGATCTTGGCTTTCCACTCATCAAACTGCAGGCAATCGGCCTAGGTAACCTTCACATGAGGAGGTAGAGGATAACCAATAGGCTTAACATCTTGCATATGGAAGTACTCAAGGACCTTCTATATGTAGTCCTTCTATGACGACAAGTAAAGGAGCCCCTTAGAGCAATCGTGCATAATGCACATGCTAAGAATATGTGAGGCATGTCCCATGTTCTTCATTTCAAAGCTCTTGTTGAGCTGACCTTTCAAGGCATCCTGCTCATCATGAGCTTTCCTAGCAATCAACATATCATCCACATAAAGTACCAAGATAATAAGGATGCAATCACAAGCCTTCTTCGCGTAGAGATATGGATCCACATCACTACGTGTATATCCATATGAATGCATGAAAGCATCAAACTTGTGGTACCATTCTCTAGGTGCTTGCTTAAGGCCATGAAGGCTCTTTCTTAACTTGCACACTAGGTGTTTCCTATCTTTTTTCTCAAAGCCCTTAAGCTACTATATATAAATCTCATCATGAAGGTCCCCATATAAGAAAGTCATCTTTACATCCATCTAATAAAGGTCCAGATCTAACTATGCAACCAAAGCTAGTACTAAGCATAGGGTAGTTATCTTGACCACGAGAGAAAAGACCTCATCAAAGTCAACACCATGCTCCTACTTAAAACCATATGCAACCAATATGGCCTTATATGCTAGCTTGGGGTGTCCAGGGATACTCTTCAACTTATACACCCACTTGCATGGCAAAGCATTCTTTCCACTAGGCAAGGAAACTAAATCTCATGTATGATTTTTCTACAATGAATCATACTCTAACTGCATGGCTCTCTCTTAAGAGTGAGTATTGCCTCTGTGCATGGCCTCATCATAGATAAGATGCAAAATAGGCTATATGTCTTATACATCCTATCCAACATTGTGATCATGGACCACCAGAACATTAGCTGCATGCTGTCTAGCTGCCTGTATGGTAACAAGAGGCTCCTTTTGAAATATCACTTTGCATACCACAACTACTTGCTCATGATGCTTATGTATCTTCTCCTCGTGGAAAACAATATCATCGCTGCGGATGACCTTCCTAGCTTGCAGATCCCATAGGCAATAGCCCATCTCACCTACATCCCTATAACCAAAAAAGATGCATTTCATTGATTCAGGATTCAACTTATTGCATTTGTCCTTGGAAACATAGCAAAAAGCCTCACATCCAAAAACATGCAAATGAAAATATGATGGAGATTTTCTAGACCATACCTCCTATGCAACCTGACAACCAATAGCAGTGCATCAGAATCTATTTATCAAGTGTATGATAGTAGTAATTGCCTCATATGGTAAGCTTGCCTGGTTAAGCATACTATGGACTCTCTCTTGAATCATCCTATTCATGTACTCTGCAGCACCATTCTAGGGTCGGGTGTAAGGGGCAGTCAATTGACGCTTAATACCCTAAGACATATTCACACCCATTATCTAACCCAAGGTGATGATGCCATAAAGATAGATGTGGATGTTAGTCACAACCAAACCATGGTCAATAGATCTAGATATAAGCAAGGGATAGAGGTTGCCAACCTTGGCACGTCAAGGAAAGAAAAGATTTCCAAGGGTAATCTTCCATACGAAATCACCAAAATATGCATGATACTCTACATCATCCAACTGTCTAGTAGAGAGTAAGCTTTTGGTCAAATCTGAAACATGGCGTACATCATGCAAAACAAAAGTGTTGCTTGAAGCTAACATCACCAATGCTAATAATATCCAATGCCAAGTCATTCCCTAGTCTCATAGAACATATCATGTTGCTATAGGAATGGAACCAATCCTTATGTGGGATTATATGAAAAAGTCCCCCAGATCAAGCAGCCAACACTGAGAAAAAGTGGATGAGGGAACTGACTAGCATCAAGGGAAGAAGTTGCTAAGATATAATCATCATCAAACTCATGCTCCAAGGCATTTATCTCCTCAATTTTCATGCTAGACTTACTACGAACAATGCTACTATCATTAGACTTATCTAATTGAAAGGTAGAACCCAAGTGGAAGCACGCAAAACGAAAGCAAGAGCTGTGACAAATGGAGCAAGAGAGAAAGAAAGAGAGACATCATATGTGGGAACTCCAACATTCACAATGTGTGACCGATCCTATTGCTTGATGGAGTGATGGCTCCATGCCTAGTAATAAGTGCTTTGTTGTAAATGGAGGGAAGAGGCAATTGTATGTCTATGAGGGTGGTATTGATAGAGACATGGTTGCCAACCTCACAGAGCTCATTTTGATCATCAAGAGGGAATGCCATTTAAGGTCAGGGACATGGTATAGTTAGAGGTGGAGATGATTAACAATGTAGAGTGGAAATGTTGACCTGGACGTGCATTGAGGTGGAAGGAAAGGAAAATTGCAAGGACAAGCTAATTCATAACTAGCATTCAGTAAATGGGTACAATAGACTCGAGCAAGGTGAGAGCTTTGACTCCAAATACAATCTTGAATGTGGCAAGGCTGGTTGTGGCATCCTAAGACATTCAACAAGCTTAGAGAGTTGTAATATAACAACCCAATCATTCTAATGTGTACAACTATTTTGTTGAGGATATTGCAATTAGTTTTGTTAGAGTTCTCAGAGTCCATTGGCTTGTGGGGACTATGGGAAAGACTTCTTATGAATAGTTTCAAAAATGTATTGTCATATGCTAGATTACTCTATTGGGGGAATGATCGCCCTGATCACTCACTAGTTTGAATGGGCAATCTTGCTTGACCAAATATAGGAGCATGATTGTTGAGATGAAAAACAAAGTCTTCACCTAATAAAGAGTGCCGAAAATTCTGGATGATAGGTGACTCCAATACACTCTTATTCTTTCATGGAGTAATTTTGCTTTGGATTTTAAACTTGTTGACTCATGTTAGAATATTTGGAGGATTCAATCCCATCTACATGAGCACACCTAAATAATAAAATCAAATGCATCAACAAAGACATGAAATTCCTTATTCAAATTGGGTGGGATGAGCACAAGGGCTTCTGGTGGAGTAGTGGAGAGTATATTTCATTGCATGGGCTACTTGGTTCAAAGTAAATGCGACATGTGTTAAGAATTAAAGGTGCCCAACATGCCATTAGATCAGACTTACCCTAGGAAGCAAGTGTCAACACATGGGGGAATAGGGCAAGCACCTTGTAGGAGAGTGGCCACTTTTCTTGGATCCACTACAATACCATCTTTAGAATGTTTTCCTAAAAGTAGCATACCACATTTTTACTTAAAAAATGCCTTTGAGCTAATTGTGACTTAGTTGAGCTTCTTGACACTTTGGATGAGCAAAGAGTGAGGTGTTCTAGGTGGTATGCAATATTCAAAAGTGAGGTGGGAATCACATATCTCTTGCATATTCTATTGAAAGAGAAAGATGGTGCATTCTCAAGATTGTATCACATGATAGTGTAGACAAGCACACCTAACGTGGTGATGAAGGCCAACTTGACTTGACCCTTTAAAGCCATTTGGGCCTAGTTATAACCACTAAATCTATCAAGGAGGGAATACATGTCTTGGCTTACAACCTCATTTAGGTGTCATCAAGGTAAGGCAAAGGAAAGCTCCCAAGCCTATTGGCATAACACGACAATCTATTTTCATAGACATGTTGTAAACCTTGACCTCCAAAATTTGAATTATGCCTAAGCACCTCACTTTAGTATGATTTGCAAGCCTGATTCGAAACTTTGATACCTCAACTATTCAAAGTCGAAACTGCTCTATACAAGCCTGAGTAATCGAACGAACTTGTGCTCCTCCATCAATATATGCCTCTCCTATGTTCTGATTCTTATAGCAAGCATCAATAATAGGGCAAATATATGGTAACTCCTCTACACTCAAGACTCTCACTATTCTTCTCTTTCTTTCCTTGGACTTCGGATTCACTAATTTTTTCCACAATCCTCTCATCCTAGGGCACAATTCCATGAACTAAGCAAAGGATATACTAGCCTTCTTTCCCATCATATCTCTTTGTTAACCCCAAGTCGGCCCCAAGCCGAAAAGAAGGAAAGACAAATGAAAAAGCAGAAAGAAGATGGAAAAGGAGCAAGGACACGCTGGCAGACTCCAAAGCTAAGCCACGGCCAAAAGCGTAGTTTTAAATAAAAGGCGCCTCAAAAACTCCAAGAAACTTTTGTAAAAGAGCACCAGGCTCCCTCCTGTGCCACTTATAAAAGAATAGCCGAATATAGGCCTAGGGCACAAAGCAAAAAGAGGGAATTAGAAAAAGGGACCTTGCCACAATGGCCGGTCATGTAAAAAAGGATGGGTGCCCATGGGGTTTTAGGGTTTGTATATATAAAGTTCAAAAAGTGAATGGAAGCTCATTCTTTGGTGTGTGCCCAACAAGAGCTCTTCTCTTCTCCTCTTCTTCTCCTCTCCTTGCTTGTTTGTGTGCCCTTGTGAGAGTGAGGGAGGGAGTGAGAGGGACTGAGGGATCAAGGGCATCTTCTCTTCCCTTTCCTTCTTTTGCGCGCACGGCTATGGAGGTTGGAGCTTGGAGAAGGAGGAGGCTTGAGCATGCTTGAGCTAGCATCTAGGATCGTGGAGCTACCGGAGTGTGGAAGGGAGGAGGCAACTCATATCGGCATCAAGGTAAGCTCACTACACTCTTAGGATCGAGGGCGCGTCGGCTATGTGAGAGGTAGCCATTAGAGCTCGCTTGGAACGCTTGAAACAATAAGCGGTCCGTGGGTCTTGGCAGTTGAGCGAAAGCTCCCACATTTTGGTTCCATTGCCGGGACCACGGATTCAAGCTTGAGCACTTGCGCGCCCCATATCAAGCATCGAAGTAAGGGATTCTCCCCCCAAAACGGAGCTTGAGGTAGGTAGGAAGGTTGGGTGTTTTGATCTTTGAAACAAGTAAGTATTTTGGGTGGGTTAGTTTGTTTGATGATTGAAAAATAGGGAGAAATCATATCAGTTTGTTGCTTTTGATTCTCGTTGCATTTAGTGTAGGATATCATTAGGAAATCGAACTGGGAAAGGGTAGGGTTTATTGTTGCAAACAAGGCAAAACAAGGCATAAAACATGCAAAAAATGGCAAAAAGATAGCTTGGGATGCTCAATGTCGGCAACTGAATGATTGAGAGTGTCAAAGCCCTACCCGAGAAGGGGTTTAAGGGTCAGGAGGCCAAGGGAGAGCTCACTTGCAACCATTGCAGTGAGAGAGAGAGAGAGTGAGTGAGTGAGTGAGAGAGAGCCCCCGCGAAGATTCGATTCGATCGCGCCATCGGAGAGCCCACCGCTCACCCCAGGTATGCCAATCACTTCCCTTGGTGCTTTAGCCAGGATCTGGAAGTTTATACAGGGAATGATTGCCTGATTAGGGAGATTTGATCGAAATCGTCATTGCGTGGCATTCGTCGCGCCTCGTTCGGCCCGCCTGAACGGCCCTTGTGAGGTCGAGTCTCAAACTGGGCCCTCGGACCCGCTCATTCGGACCTCAACCCAAAAACCCTACTCGTCTCTCGAACTCGGCCCGTTCGAATTACTCGACTCGGCCCGTCCAAATTACTCGACTCGATCCATCCGAATCACTCGACTCGGCCCCTCCGACCAAACTAACACTTGGTCGGCCTAGGACACGGTACCTGGCCCTCGGCCCAACACTTGGCTTGGCCGTCTGAGTTACTCCACTCGGCCCTTGACCTACAAAAAAACCTTTTGCACTTGGACGGCCCATCTGAGTCACCCACTCGGCCCCTGCAACTCGAACCAGTTGGGCCGAGTGAGTGCCCCAATTCAGTCTTAGAGTTTTGACCTGACCCAACTGGAGCCTAGTGATGCAACTTGTCGTAAGCCTTCCTGATGCTTGAAGCTTGATTCTGGCGCACCGAGTAGACAAAATCGTTAGACATGGCCACTTAACAGCTCGAGTGGGGTGTTGTGATACCTAAAAACCCAGAGACCTAGAGGTAACCCGCCGAGCCGTAAAACCCTGATTAATCCCACAAGAAACGAGAAGGCAACGTAGCGCCCAAGGGTGCATGAGGCGCTTAGGGGCTGGTTGTTGCACTCACCTTGAATTTCCATACTTGAAGGGCACTTGAGAAAAACTGAAAGCCTGATTGAACACGTGCACCAGAAAGAACACTCGCACGGAGTGGAGATAACTTGAGAGCTGCATTTAATGAGCCAAGGAACTCACTCAGATAAGCCACTCAAGGAACCCACAAATAGGAGAAAACCCACGGACGGAGACAAACCATCAACACACAGAGTGGGACCAAGCAAGCGGCGCAAGCGAAGGAGATTTGACAAACCCACTCAATTCGATTGATAGCTTGGCTAAGCGCGAGAACTCAGCCACGGTGGAGGAAAGAGCGGACCTTAGGGCTAATGAGGAACTCGACTTGGGTGTCTTCCCAGAGGCTATTCAGCAACTAGTCAGTAGCTACGATGCGCACGCCCGATATGAGCATCGTGGCCAAACAATAGATGCAATCATCGTAGACTTAGAAGAAGAGAGGAAGCTAGCCCATGAGGCATTGTAAGGCATAGCCGCGTACAATAGAGACCAGCAGGTCAGGAGCCAAAGGCAAAGCATGGAATTGCGTGAGGTACAATGAGTGTTGAACTTAGCCAGCCAAAACCGAACGGATCATGAGAGAGCCCTAGAAGGAGACTTAACGCTGAGCGAACGTCTTATGAAGCGCTTGTTAGACAACGCCGCAGTAGAGCAAAGTGCTGCAGTGTTAGCAACCTCACTGCTTGCAAGGTTAGGAGCAATCCGAGGCTCTAAGAGCCAGTCTAAAATCCTAATAGTCGCAAAGCAACTCGACAAGTACCAACCCCATGATGACCCATACAGCTTTGTAGAGCAGTTCGAGTAAGTCTGCAAAGCCAACGGCCTCAGCGACCTGACTCAGCGTTCTCAAGCGTTCGGACTTTGCTTAGGGGACAAGGGCAGGACCTGGTATACAAGTTTAGATGCTGTTGAGCGGGCAAACTTCAATAGCCTCAAGGATCTCTTCATTAAGAGATTTGCCGAGCCTGGATACTTCGATGATCTACTGGTGCAATTGATGAATGTCAAGCAGAAAGAGAAGGAGGACATTCGTGATTACGTAACCCACATATGGAGTCGCTTCAAGAGGATCCCTATAGGCAAACGACCAACTGAAAGAGTAGTTTTGACTGTGTTCATCAGCGGAATTCGAAATGAGGAACTGAATAAGGCTTTGGCAGCCAACTTGAGCCTACAACAAGACGCGCTAGCTAGGATTTTTAAGGAAGCTATTAGAGTTGATGACCAACTAAAAGAGAGGAGTTCCAGGAACTCCAGCTCAGAAGAAACCAGCTCGCAAGGTTTGGAAAGAGCACCAACCTTTCGTGAGCGACCCACACCATCATCCCAAGATAAGGGGAAGGCCACTGAGACGAGCCACGACCTGGCTGATGTCAAGATGGAGATAGTCAAGCTGCAAGATGTGTGGAGACGGCCAACGCAGCCACACATCCAATGTGTGTACTATGGCGGAAATCATTTGCCAACCGAGTGTCAAGACCCTCGGTCGAGACCCTACGCTAACTGCGGCAGGTTCGGTCACGACGCTATGCACTACAGATTGCCCAGGAGACTTCCATACTCCCAACCATATGGCCAGCCTTACCTAGCCAACAAACCGCAACCACTTTCCGGAAGGGGAGCCCCATTGGCCCTTCATGTGCCTAACGACCTAAAGCCGGCTGTCCCCATGATGGACATAAACCCCACAGGTATACCGAGGTCGCTCGGTCCCTATGTGACCCAACCACCGAGTGACGCTCCGATCCACTATGTGGAAGAGCCAAATGAGGAAGAGACTTATTTATACCCTTATGTCTCTCACGACGAAGAGGGTAACACCTCCTCATGGACTATCGACCAGTACCAGTGATGGCGTTAGGAAGGGGACAAGGTAGAGGCCTAGGGGGGCAGATGCAGGGTCCAATCATTTGTTGGACCTGTGGACACTCAGGCCATGTCTCATCGCGTTGCCTAGAAAGGGAGTAGCAGAACAGAGACAAGGATGACCTAAGGTGCGTAGAGTGTGGAATCACCCACCTCTTCGTCGATTGCCCAAAGTGAAAACCGTCTACAAATCCAACCGAAGTGCCATCTGTCCCATTGGGGCTATTCGGCATTGAGAACCTTGATGGGGAGGCCACGCCCATCTCGTTGTGGGTCATGGCCCATGCTTAGACAAAGTAGGCTGGCATATCTCTACGAGGGCCTAATAACCTCGATGCAGCCTCGACGAGAAAGAAGAGCCGCAAGCGAAGGAAGAGGAGGCCAGAGGCTAAAATCGCACTGAAGGTCGAGGATGCAGAGACGGAAACTTCCGCCCCCAAAACGGCCAAAAAGGAGAGTGCCAAGGTAGGGGAGTACCCGCGTCTGAAGAGCCAACTCGAGGCCATAGAGAAAGTGAGTGACTGGGTAAAAGATGCACAAGCACATTTGAGAGTCGCTGAGCCCATCCTAGAGGATGGGAGCGAGGATCTCATTAGCATGACCACGGCAGACTTACCCCCTCAACCAAAACTAGGAAGGGCAATTGCACCCCAAACAGCACCCCTGAGGGAAAGCCTTGATGTTGAAGGGCCACAAATTAGTCACGGTCATTGGCTAGGGCAGTTTGGCACAGGAGAAGGACGAGCAACCGACGGACTCCTCACCACATTAGTGACCACCCCAGTGACGTTAAGCCTAGGAGACCTGCTTAAGCAACACCCCACCCTATGGCGAAACCTGAAGCAGTGGATTGAGGAGTCACGGGAGTAGGCGTCAGATCTGCAGGATGCAGAAACACAAATAGCGAGTCTAACGCTACACTCTATGCCAAATCCTTGCACATTAACGCTTTCTGGGAAGGCACCGAGATGCATGTAGTATTACCAGTCCTATCCTTAGGAGACACAACAAGGAAGGGAATCATAGACACAGGAGCTGGGGTTAGTGTGTTGAGCCATGCGGTACTGCAAACTTGGGGAAACCCACCTGTTGAGACCGCTCGATTTAACATCACACTAGCAAACGACATGAGGGTAAGGCCATTCGGGGTACTTAAAAACTGGCCAGTAAAAATCGCAGGTGTCCCGACTTTATAGTCATGAAGGGGGTGGACTATGATGTTCTGTTAGGCCAGCCCTGGATGCGCAATGCCAGAGTTATTGAAGATTGGGGTAGAGGCTTGATCTTCTTAGGCAACAGGTTGGAACCTGTGAGGGTGGAGATGGATACTTGGAAAACCTTACCAGTTAACTTGGATGCCATCTCCTTGATACTCTAGGGCGACTGTTAGGTCAAGAAGTCTTATGGGCCCTTGACTAAGTATATTCCATGTCCAGAAGACAAGCGGGATTGGATGCATGTCCTTGCTACAGTTGACTTGTCGTTCTCGGACAAAGAAGCGCACGAGCAAGCCATCACGATGATGGGCGCGACCGACGGCACGCCCACTATACCAGTGTGCATGATGGAAGGAACCCATCTTGGGAGACCTAAGCCCGTCACCCTTTAAGTGCTAGGCAACAAGAAAGAACTCCAAGAGGCCCTGGAATACTTAATAGACAAGCTGGCTAACAACTCAGCAGAAAATCTCACCCCTCTCCAGAACCTCTTAGGTGAATTTGAGTGGCAATGGACCAGAGTGCATGACTTGAACCTTAGGTACAACTCGGCCTTGGTCCCGGAGCAGCAACAAGAGAAGTACCAAGCCCTACATGACGTTGAACCGGTTAGTGTAGAGGACTCTGACGACGAGTATAAAGACTGCCAACCCTTCGAGGATGAGAGTGGGGGGGAGGTGGATTCGATAGAGTACGACACAGAGGGACATGTAATAGAACAAATACGGGTAGATTCCAAGCCGCAAAAAAGAAGTGCCTACCAAACAAAGCGAGGGTTCATGCAAGTGAATTGTGATCGTGCCTGGTTAGAACACATAGCAGCCATAGACCTTGAGCAAGCAGGCCTAGCTCAACCAGGGATGACACAAGTGCTTAGAGCAGAATCACCATCTGAACTGCGACCATCTGGGGAGACCCCCTCCTCTAGCAAGGATGGCAAGTTTGACTCTGAGTCAGAAGTGAGCTCGGATAGCGACCCAGAGATACCTAGGCCGCCCAAGACCCGACGCACTGCCGGGGACTTACCTGTCCATCTGAGGCGCAAACGATTGAAGCAAGAAAAGGCAAAACAACCTAGGGACACCCGAAGAGATGAGCAACGAAAACCACGGGACCTTCCGAAACGATTTACGAAATTCAAGAAAGGTGATAGGGTAGTGATCTTGATGGGTGCCAAACGGCATGGACAAACGAGCGAACCAATCGAGGGACCAGCCAGAGTCAAAGAGGTGAACTTAGCTCGGGAAGGGGAGACACCTTGACCAGTCTTCATTGCCGATTACTTGGCCGAGGATGAGGAGGCGAGTTTGGTCTCCCTCTTGAGAGAGTATGTGGACGTGTTCACATGGACCCTAGAAGAGCTTAAAGGGGTAGATCCGAGTGTGGTGACTCATAACATACCCATGACACCAGATGCAGCACTAGTAAAGCAGTGACCGTACCCATTGAATCCTAAGCACACTCACGCTGCCAAGGAAGAAATTGATAAGCTGATGAAAGCAGGATTCATTTACGAAATTGAGCACACGGACTGGGTATCACCCACAGTCATTGTGATTAAGAAAAATGGAAAAATTAGAGTGTGGGTCAATTATAAAAAGGTGAATGCTGCTACTAAGAGGGATAACTATCCATTACCATACAGCGAGCACATGCTTGAAAGAGTGGCAGGCAAAGAGGCCTACAATTTCCTAGACGGCTTCTCAGGATACAACCAGGTGCAAGTGCATCCTGCTGAAAGGCATAAGACTGCCTTCGCCACCGAGTGGGGCGTCTTTGCATACATAGTCATGCCCTTCGGGTTGACCAATGCCCCTGCCACCTTCCAACGTCTCATGTGCACCATATTTAAAGATATGCTTTGCAAGGAGTTAGAAGTCTCTGTCAACGATCTTCGCATTCACTCGAACTAGATGGAACACTTGAACAAACTCCAAGCAGTCTTTGATCAGTGTCGCCTATATCGTCTCTTCCTAAAACCCTTGAAATGCCAGTTTGGGTGAAACATGGATGCATCCTCGGCCATGTGGTGTCAAAGAACGGCATTGCCACTGACTTCTCGAAGGTCAAGGCTATTGTCGACCTTTCACCACCAACCAACCACAAAGGAATTCAATGCTTCTTAGGCCATACGGGATACTATCGATGGTTTGTGTTGAATTATGCATTGATAGTAAGACCTTTGTACAAACTGTTGATTGTCTTCGAATGGACTGAAGCTTGCCAACGCGCATATGAAGAGCTGAAGAAGGCTCTAACCACATCACCAATTCTACGAGCCCCGAACTGGACCATAATCTTCCACGTGCATATCGATGCTTCTAAAATCGCGGTGGGGGCAGTGTTGTGCCAACCTGGTAAGCACAACCTAGACTATCCAATAAGCTTTGCAAGCCGACAACTGACAGAGACAGAAATGAATTACTCAATGATCGAAAGAGAGGGCTTAGCCATGGTGTTTGCTGTGAAGAAGTTGTGGCATTATCTATTGGCTACACCCTTTACCTTCTTCGTAGACCACTAAGCCTTGCTATACCTAGTGAACAAACCTTACGCTACGGGACACATCGCTCAATGGCTCCTTCTGCTCTTGGAGTTTGACTTCTTGGTGGTTGTACGGAAAGGGAAACAACACTACATGGCTGATCATATGTCACGCATCCCCACAGGGGAACCCACTGGAGAAGGCATCATGGATGAATTGCCAGATGCCCACCTCTTTAACCTCTCCAACGGGAGGGATTTATTCAAAGCCGATTTAACACCGTATTGGGCAGATGACATAGTCCAACTGCTGGAGCACGGACTACCGGAACGACGAATGGAAAAGGCACGATTAAGGCAACTTATTCTCAAAATCCAACCCTACCAGTTGATAGCAGGCTAGCCGTATCGCTTAGGGCAAGATGGATTGATGCGCAGATGCGTGTGTGAGCATGAGATGCACGACGTGCTCTCAGAGGCACACAGTGGGATTATGAGAGGGCACTTTTACGGAGACACAACAGCCCGCAAGGTGTTGCAATCTTAACTATGGTGGTTGACACTGTTCCATGATGCCGCACGATTTGTTGAGCATTGTGACGAATGTCAGCGGACAAAGGTCCCGATTCGCAAGGATCAGATGGAGTTGACCCCAGTTATTGCATGGCAACCCTTCGAAAAATGGGGAATCAACTTTATAGGTCCCATCAGCCTTGTTGCACAGTATTCTCAAGCCAAATGCATCATTGTGGCCACAGACTACCTAACAAAGTGGGCAAAAGCGAGAGCGACCCGAAAGAACGATGCTCGAACGACTACTAAGTTCTTATGGGAGCAGGTGATCTCATGATTTGGATGCCCCATCGAACTAGTCAGTGACCAGGGGACACACTTCATTAATGAAGTGATAACTCATCTCCTGTCCACCTTCCTGATTATCCATTGAAAATCCTCCCCATACTATCCTTAAGCAAACGGACACAGGGAATCACAAATAAGATTCTTGTCAACGTCCTAACCAAGGTAGTCTCGGCCTCACGCAGTGACTGGGATAACAAGCTAATGGCGGCCTTGTGGGCTTACTACACAGCTTACAAAACAGCCGTCGGACAGACCCCCTTTATGCTCACCTATGGAACTGAAGCAATTCTCCCCGTAGAATTCTTCGTGCCTAGCCTACGAATTGCGCTTTAGGAGCGATGGGAAGGAAAGGAAGCATGGACATAACGACTAGTAGAACTCGAACGCCTCTCAGAGACCCGCCTCCTAGCCACTCACGCACTCATATGTGAGAAGGCACGATGCAAGATCTGGTTTGACAAACATGTCAAGCAATGCGACTTTGAACAAGGCGACCTAGTGCTCCTATACTCAGTCAAGGGGCACAAGCAAAAAATGAAGTTTCGAGGTCTTGGACCTTTCAGGATCCATGTAATTAGTCGAACAGGCAACGTCGAGCTCGAAACCCTAGCCGGCGACGGAATTGGCTTCTTCAATGACAGCCATGTCAAGAAATACTATCCCCCCGTGCATCCTTTGCATGAACCACCAATGTTGGAACCACTAGTCAACGTCTGTGTAGCCGCCATCACCGAAATCGACAATGCGGAGAAGGAGGTCGTGGAACCTGCATACCTGCACATCATGGTCACTACCAAGCGGACATGCATCCTCAATGCCTTAACTGATGAGGGAGCGGACTTCAATGTCCTAACTCACGATCATTGGACCCAAATTGGCAAACCACCACTACAACCCACTAACGCCAGGTTGAACCCATATGGGGACCGCTCTTATGCACTCGTTGGCAAGTGCAGGGCCGTCGTTTCTATCAAGACCGAAACTGTACCAATGATCTTCTACGTGCTGCCAAAGCACCAAGGGTGCAGACACAGAGATGTTGCTAGGGTGAACCTTCAACAAGCAAACTCGTTGCCACATCGATTATGAGTCGCAACGCATTCACCTCACCATAGGCAGCATCCGCACTGATGCACCTTTCAATAAGGGTGGCGCAATGGAACAATCCACACGACCACCGGTAAAACTATTAGCATCCGAATCTAAGGAGAAGGGTAGTGCCCAGCCGCCCCCCACCACTACTCATGGTGACAAAAGTTAAGGCTCAACAGTATAGTTTCCAATGGAGGCCTAAACAACCACAACCGCCGCCTAGGAGTCACCACGCACGACCGCATAAGACTCATGGCGCTAAAACTAGGACACCAAGGCACAGTTATAGAAATCAGGGCATGATTCGATGCAGGTGGGTCCCCAAAGCTCTCCTGCTCGTGCAAGGCTACTATGAGGGAAACACCTGGTTGTATATCCCTAAAACCCACCTGGCCAAGACCGCCATTCGTATGCTACCCCCGAGCTTGATCACCCTCGACCCCATCAAACCTCAACACAACGAGCCGCAATGCTCCCCAAGACCACGTCTAGCAAGCCCATCTACACATATGCCCGAGAGACTCGAACAAGCCTACCGGGCCAAACGACGGACACCATTGCATAACCCATCACGCACTAGAGCCCATCCGATGACAATGATCCACGCTGAAGACAGCAATCCATCCGAAGTAGCTACCGCTCCACCAGCCCTAAGCCAGGATGCCCAATCGCAACCTCTGGCACACCCGCAACCACAACTATCTGCTGTCAAAGGCTCTTGGGCCATCAAACCCCAACCACCGGCAGGTCTTAAGCCCTCCTACGAGTGAAAGTCATTTTTGACACTAGCCTCAAATCTAGCTGTAGATATAGGGGATGACGTGGTTGATTGCATTAGACGGCTCGATGCCACCTTCAGAGACTTGGCTCTAAGCTATGACCACTTGGACTTAGGCTTGTTGCCCGAACATTTCACAATCGAAATTCACACGATGCCTTGTTCTTGGGAGACGTTTGAACTTGCCTTTGCAAAGGCAGCAAACTCTGCGGCTGTATTACTCGACAATGAGGTCTCCAAAGAGCAAGCACTCAAACAACATCTCATAACATCATACAATCAGAGAACCACTTCTACCATCACCGACCAAGAAATCGCATAATTATCCCAACTTGCTGGGACAGATTCCCCATTTTTATGACATTGGTACACTCTTAGGTTGCAATGGGAAGTAGAGGGCTGCCGAGTTATGACCAACACGAAGCAACGTCGTGCAATCAAAACAGCGGAGTATGACCCCACTTATATCGCGCCAACCTCGTACAGACAGTTGACCACTCTTCACAATCGCCCCTTGGAGGACCACATCAAGGGACATCCTTACCTCGATCGCCTACTGACTGAGGAGGAGCTACACATTGCTAGCCGCAATGCCTCCGACGATTTCCTAACAGATGTTCTCACTTACATAACGCACGTGAGCACTCACCTGGTTGATCTCGATCGCACAGCTCAGTTAGAGTACAACTCCGACTTTTACACTTGGTTCCTACACTGATGACTCCTAAGACCCATTCCAAAGTCCTCCACCCCCACACCTTCAATCCTAGTAAGGATTCTTCTCAAGTTGGGAGGGAAAAGGGAGTAAGGTGCATCAAGAGATCAATTAAAATCAGAATCAAGAGATCAATTAAAATTCGCGGAAGTCAAGTAAAACGCTAAGCACGTAGGCAACAAGCAAAGTAGAAAAAATGACAAGAGAACTTTAATATAAAAGGCAAAAAGTTAAAGCTGAAAAGGGGGGCTTCACGTTGGATAGGATTTTAAAGCTTCCATTCAATAAACACATAAATCTTTCCTTTTCAGTCTAGAATATTTTTCTATTGTCAATTTGGAAGAACTAATGGAAACTGGGGTTCATGAGACGAATGAAAAATGTCGCAACAAGACCGTGCCCACCGGCTTCCATTCACGGAAGAGGAGAGAGCGCAGTACAACATCACCCTGGAGATCGGCACCTACAACCAACTAAAATTCCAAACTATTCACAACATAGAAGGATTGGTGGCCAAGGAAGAGGCGGCCAGGAGAGTTGTTGAAAACTGCAACTTCACCAGGTACCTGGAAAGATTCGCACAAGAACCCGACCACACAAGGTGCGTGGAATTTCTTAGGTCTTATGACCTCGACAACGAATGCAGCACTGTCACAATGGGAAGGGGACAAAATGCCAAGCAAGTATTGGTTCGCTTAACCCCCGCCTTGGTGGAAAAGGCACTGGGACTAGAACCCAAAATAGAAAAGAAGCATAAGAGAGATGTGTACGCCATGCTGGGGATGAGAAAGGATGACATGTGGACAAACGATGGCATCAACATTCAAGATATCCCTGATGCAGAAACCAAATTGCGGGCAAAAATAGTACATGTGCAGAATGTGGCGGCTCATACCCTGCATGAAGTCGATTGGAACGGCTATGTGCGTAAAAATATCGACCAGGCAGCTAAGGCGCTGGCTTTAGGAAGCATGCCCGCAGGAGGAGAGTCTCTGGTATCTAAGGCCACAGAAAGAAAAAAGCCTCGTCCAAGGCCTCGTTCATCGCCTATGGAAGTATCTTAATGAGAAGGGCCTAGATCTAGCGTGCAAGCACCAGAAGTCGCGCCGCCTGCAGTCCCGGAAGGCAAAGGCAAAGCACCCCTCCATCCTATCCCCACCCTCATGGCACCCTCCACTGAACCCGTTATGTTCACCCCTAGCATCCCCACCAACATGGAGGTTTCAAACTTTGTGGCCTGGATGCAATACTTCATCTGTAAAGAAATGGCCCAAGCGAAGAGCACAGAAACCACAGCCACGGGGCAGAAAAGGCCAACCGCGGATGCAGAATCGAGGCAGGACCAGAAGCACCCTTGTGTGGAGGCCTCAACCACCCCCACCCATGCAACCATGATGCCACCAGCTAGTTACGATGAATATGTCACTGAGCTACTCTCCCAATTGGAGAGGGCGAAGGAGGAAAAGAGAATGGCGGTGGTTGAGTTAGTGGTAGAGAAAGAGCCAGTGGCCGCCTTCCAACAGGAGAAAACCTGCATCATAGCCATGCAACAACGCCAAATACTTGACCTCAAGCAAGAATTGAAAGCAAAAGAAGACATGGAAGAAAGCTACAAACAACAACTTGAGGACGAGAATCAAGAACTTGTGCAGATGCAGCGAGAATACAAGCTCCTCCTGATGCAACATAGGGACCTGGAGGCGAAAACTAGCAATATTGAGGAGATGATGGAGGAACTAAATGCCAAAGAAGAGGAGAGAAGACAAGAGAAGGAGCAACAACGAAAAGAGATCGAGTCCTTGACTGATCAACTACACCTCAGAAGGAAAGAGCATGAGAGTATGAGCAAAGAACTCAGAGCACAGGAGCAGAAGCTCGTAACCCTAGCACAAAAGCAGGGGGAGAGCATGGAAGGAATGAACAGAAGGGCCGAGGAATGGGCCAAGCAAAACAAGAAATGGATGAAAGCACTGGCGCGACACCTCGCTTTGGTGGAAAAAGAAAAAATCTTGGCAAAAAGCAAAGCGGACGCCACCCCGATAGCCTTCACTGCCCAACAACAAGCCTTTCTCAACACATTACTGGACACAACGTGGCCGGAGGGAAAGGAGTCGTTGGAGGTGGTGCAGAAGAAACTGAGCA
The DNA here is from genome assembly GCF_053477565.2 of Lygodium microphyllum. NCBI lineage: Eukaryota > Viridiplantae > Streptophyta > Polypodiopsida > Schizaeales > Lygodiaceae > Lygodium > Lygodium microphyllum. The sequence goes on from NC_141158.1 coordinate 119,087,107, forward strand.
TCGCACGTAGAGCCCTACATGCGGGGCTACAGATGCCACCCCAACCTACGGAGGTTAGGTTGGGCTTAGAAGAATAACGAAAGTACCTGCTATTGGCCGGCCTAACCCCCCAAGAGGCGGATACACTCAGCTTTGAGGAAGAGCGCAGCTAGACGACTGGTAGGGGGAGGGCACTGACATTGAATTTGTCATAAGAAGAACCATCGAAGAAATAATCCCACAAACCCCCTCGTCGCACGATCAGGAACAGCAACAACTCGACCCGCCCCCGGATAGACAAACCACACCCAAGAAGTGACATAGAAAATTACTGGAAGAAACCAGAAGGCAGTTGCCAGCCAAACCAGTCATGCGGCCATCCATCTCCCTCCCACCATGCCCCAATGACCTCCCAACGCAATTCCACGTGGAGCTGGTAATTTGGGAACATCAAGAAAACAAAAAGGACCCTTTTACTTTTAGTTTCCTCATGCCTAACAGCTTGAGAAGGGTCATGCCAATTAAGGTAATGGAGGAGGTGATCGTGGCTGGTAGCTAGCTGGGCCAAAAATGGCTAGAAGACAGGGCAAAGACCCCCACTCTGTGGGGCATGGAGGAAGCAGAGTTTTGGCAAGACAAGGTGTTCAAGGTACAACACACTGTAAGGGGCTACAACTGCCAACCTCTCTGGAGAAGGCGAGTATGCGATATTAACATGCTCGCCTGGATGGCGTTTTGCAACACCCTACCCTACGAGAGGAACCCCACATTCATGGCATATCCTCATAGGGTAGGCGTGGATTTTATTGCCGCCCTCCATGGGAGGCATGATTTTCCCATTATCTACAACTTCAATGCCACCTCCTTCGAGCATGCCCTCCTTTTTTATTTAGGAAGCCTAAGTGACTCCATGACACGTTTTCTCGTAGACTTCTCCTCCTATCCAGATCCTGCCTTTATAACTACATGTAATTACCTTAGGCTTCTTAAGCTATTACTCAAGCAAGATCCGACATCACAATAGAGTGGCTTGCCCCCCCTCTTTTTTGACCCCAATGCTATTGATAGCTGCGCTATGGCATGCCTAATGATGAGAGCTAGCCTACTTCCCTCCTTTTGCCTAGCTCTCCTAGAAGACATGAACGATAGCCAGTTTACTAGGTGCAACCACCCCTTCCTTTCTACCACCTCTCTCCACGTCTGCATGAACCTCAAAGCGTACATGCAAAGCTGCCAATTTTTGAGCAAATCCATCCGACCCCCTTCTCCACCTCCATCAGACAAGGAAGATTAGGTACGGGCCATCATTCTCCTAGTAGTGCCAAAAAAAAACTCTCCCTACACATGGAATACTTGTGCATCCCTAGGCATGGAATAAGCCAAACAACTCACTTCCATCAGACAAGGAAGATTAGGTACGGGCCGTCATTCTCCTAGTAGTGCAAAAAAAAAAAAAAACAAAAAAAAATTCTCCCTACACATGGAATACCTGTGTATCCCTATGCATGGAATAAGCCAAACAACTCACTTCCACAACCACTAAGCACCACATAAAGCACAATCACCATACCTAGGGGTCCTCAAGTTAGGCGTGCCCGGTGGCTTCGGTCGGTCGGCTCCGCTCCTAACCCCCTAGCCCTTTTTTGCCCCCCACTGCACGCTTAGGGCCCAACAAGGGCAGGACATACCTAGGGAGGCCACTCGCCTATGGTTAGACCTGTCACCCTGAGCCACTTGCACTGCACACTAAGATAAACATCCCCTCCTTATGGGGCGCACCACCCCCTGTTCTTCCAAGCACCACCACCACGCCCGCCCACCAACTTCGGAGGCCCCCGTCAACATCCCTTACTTCTCCACCCAACCTTCCTCCCACGCTTCCATGAGCACCCGAGTCTACATGCTACCCTGCCCCCACATCACTGCTCCGCCGACTGCCTCTTCAACCACCAACAGTCAACAAGAGTGCCATGGGACTGGCACCCATCTCGGAGGGGGGTAATGTTAACCCCAAGTTGGCCCCAAGCCGAAAAGAAGGAAAGACAAATGAAAAAGCATAAAGAAGATGGAAAAGGAGCAAGGACACGCTGGCAGACTCCAAAGCTAAGCCACGGCCAAAAGCATAGTTTTAAATAAAAGGCGCCTCAAAAACTCCAATAAACTTTTGTAAAAGAGCACCAAGCTCCCTCTTGTGCCACCTATAAAAGAATAGCCGAATATAGGCCTCAGGCACAAAGCAAAAAGAGGGAATTAGAAAAAGGGACCTTGCCACAATGGCCGGTCATGTAAAAAAGGATGGGTGCCCATGGGGTTTTAGGGTTTGTATATATAAAGTTCAAAAAGTGAATGGAAGCTCATTCTTTGGTGTGTGCCCAACAAGAGCTCTTCTCTTCTCCTCTTATTCTCCTCTCCTTGCTTGTTGTGTGTGTCCTTGTGAGAGTGAGGGAGGGAGTGAGAGGGAGTGAGTGAGGGATCAAGGGCATCTTCTCTTCTCTTCTCTTTCATTTCCTTCTTTTGCGCGCATGGCAATGGAGGTTGGAGCTTGGAGAAGGAGGAGGCTTGAGCATGCTTGAGCTAGCATCTAGGATCATGGAGCTACCAGAGTGTGGAAGGGAGGAGGCAACTCATATCGGCATCAAGGTAAGCTCACTACACTCTTAGGATCGAGGGCGCGTCAGCTATGTGAGAGGTAGCCCTTAGAGCTCGCTTGGAACGCTTGAAACAATAAGTGGTCCGTGGGTCTTGGCGGTTGAGCGAAAGCTCCCACACTCTTTTTAGGTCATAATCACTTTCTCCTTCCCCCAATAGAATATTAGAAGCATGATAATGTTTCCTAGACGCTCTCGATTTATTTTCTTATTTCTTCTCTCTCTTCTCTCCTTTCTTTATCTTTCGTCCTCTTTCCTCACCGGCCTTACTAGTCTTAAGTTCATCTCTCTCTATATCTCTCTTCCTTTTTATTGTGGCCATTACATCAACTGTCTTATTTGCCTCACTCTGTTTTTCCAGAAGAATACAATTAATGGCACTTTTCCCTTTCTTTTCTTTCGTTGGCCTTGATGCTTGGGATGTCAAATGGTCCTTTATTTCTATCCCAAAATCATTTTGAGGTAGACGATACATATCCCCTCTTGCTCTAGGTGGATAAGGACAAATTGTACTTATATGACCTATCTCTCCACAAGAAAAACAAGTCACCATTGGTCTTTGAAAATATATTCTTCCATTTCCTCCTCTTCCACCTCTTAACTTTTCCTGGTTGGTTTGTCCTACAGGTTCCTCACTTCCTCTTCCCCAAGATCTTCCTCTCAATGCTCCCAATCTCATGTTTTGCATTTGCCCAGACAATTGGTCCTCGATCTCTAAAATGGTCCTCGATCTCTAACACTAATTGAGTATTCTTTCTCACTAACATTTGAAAAGTTTGTCCATCCCCTTACTAGTTTTGGTCTTTGTTTTCGATGTTTGGTACTCTCAGTGGTTCTCTCTTTTGTATTTTCTTAAAAATTCTCTCCTTTTATATGGTGATTATTATAGTTTCCTCAAAGGTGCTTGGCTCCTTTATTTCTAATTTTGTTCTCACCTCTCCCTACAAATTTTCTACAAAATGTTTTATTTTGAACATTTCAGGTGCTCTCTCTCTTGGGCCTAATGATGCGTGTCAACAGTCCTCCCAAAGTCAGGTGTATTCTAGGGCGAACAATTTTATGCTCTGATCTTCTTTTTTCTGACATATTTCTATTTTTCACCAAAGGTCCTAGGAAGTTTTGGTTTCTTTAAATCAATCAAAAAATGCATGTTTGGTTGTTTCATATTTTGTAGGAACAAGAGGGTTTCACAATCTAAGACTTTTTTCATAATCCTCAAAACAATTTCTACCTTCATCCAACAACTAAATTTTTAAAACTTGAAGTTTCATGGTCAAGCTAATAATTTGCTGGAGTATACATCCAAGCTCAAGCTTTTCGAGGAATCGTTGAGGATCCTCTCCTTTTGTATTGTGTAATTCCAGAAAAGAACTAGCCATTGAAATACGGTCTCAAGCAAAACAATTCACAAATTACAAACAAAGTTATTTTTAGCACTCCTCAGCAAGGGCACCAAAAAAGATGTTTTTTCGACCAGTGATCAGAAACAAACATCTTATAAAACCCGAAAAAAAATGACAAGAAGTGCCAATTATGGAATTGACTTTGTCTAAGTACAATACACAAATGAATTTTTGGTTCATTACAACCAGAACACAACCAACACACTGGCACAATTGAACAACTATGCCTCTTGTAGTCCCAATGACATCGAAAACACGCACCAAGAAAAGCATCTAAAACCTTGAACAAGGTTTAAAATATGAACTTGAAAGAACAATTGCTTATAAGCTTCGTACCTCATAGTGGATGTGACTAAACACTGAACCCTCAGCATCCAATTTGTAGAAATTTTGACACACTAAATCTTGCCAACTGATAAGTGACCCTCCTCTCTTCTCTCTTAAGAAGCAAGAAAGAAACTCAAGAGAAGGGCCCTTTGTCTCTAAATTACCCTCTTCTTATAGGTTTTCTCACAAGTTCCCAAGCTTTTTAGCTTTTCTAGTGTTAAAGCTTTCCGAAGGCTTTCAAAACTTTCAAAGGCCTTTCTTGCTTTTTTAAACACTAATCGATGCTTTTCCAAAAAGCATTGAGTCGCCTTTGTTGTATCTTAGTGCGATTGTTGTCCCAGATGACTCGCTTGTTGCTACCTCTCTATGTTTTTGATCCTCTTCCCTATTTATTTCTCATGCTTCTTAATTTGCCAACAATGGTAGCAATGTATCTTCAAAACCTAGGTACCTTACAAGCATCAACAGGTGATCCTCCCTCTCTCTCACACACACAACTTGAGCCTTCTCTCATTGTTCCTCATGGATTAATCATTCTTATGCAATTGTGCCTATCTCTTTGATCTTTTGACTTTTACCTACGGCTCTATCTATGTCGAAAATAGAAGATGAGTGGCTATCATGGCATACATCAAACAACCCACTGCGGATGCATAAGGAATATTGGCCATCTCGACCTTCAGCTTATCAAACTACGGACAATTAGCTTGAGTAACCTTCACATGAGAAGGTAAAGGACAGCCAATAGGCTTAACAACTTATAGACGAAACTACTCAAGGACCTTCTGAATGTACTCCTTCTGTGACAAGTAAAGAAGCCCCTTAGAGTGATCATGTGTAATGCACATCCCAATAATATGTGAGGCCTATCCCATATCCTTAATCTCAAAGCTCTTCTTGAGTTGACCTTTCAAGGTATCCACCTCATCATGAGTGCTCCTAAGAATCAGCATATCATTCACATAGAGTACTAAAATCATAAGGCTACCATCACGAGCCTTCTTCATGTATAAACACAGATTCATATCACTACGGGAATATCCCTATAAATGCATAAAAGTATCCAGCTCGTGGTACCATTCCCTAGGTGCCTGCTTAAGACCATAAAGACTCTTTCTCAAATTGCATACTAGGTGGTCCCTGCCAGGTTTTGCAAAGCCCTTAGGCTACTCCATGTAAAACTCATCAAGCAAGTCCCCATGAAGAAAAGTCGACTTGACATCCATCTAAAAAAAGATCCAAGTCAAGCTGAGCAACCAAAGCCGATACCAAGCGTAGGGTAGTTATATTCACAACAAGAGAAAAAACTTCATCAAAGTCCACACCATGCTCCTGCTTGAGACCCTTAGCAACCAATTTGGCATTATATGCTAGCTTGGGGTGTCCATGGATACTTTTCAACTTGTACATCCACTTGCATGGCAAAGCACACTTTCCACTAGGCAAAGGATCCAAATCATGTATATGATTTTTCTATAGTGAGTCATACTCTGACTATATGGCTCTCTCCCAAGAGTGACTATCACCTTTGCACACGGCCTCATCATAAGTAAGAGGCTCACCAACATCTGTCACCCTAACATAATCCATAGAGGATGCAAAATATCAATCTATCATCTATCTCTAGTGGACCACCTCAAAACAGGATTGGGGCATGTACGTCCTGTGGAGCACATTAGGGACCTTCAAAAATATCATCGTGTGTACACTCCTAATGCTTATGCATCACCCCTATATACCTTAATGACATGCTTAGGCTGCTTATGCATTTTCTCCTTGTGGAAAATAACATCATAGCTACGGATTACCTTCCAAGCATGTGGATCCCATAGGTGATAGCTCATCTCACCTACATCTCTGTAATCAATAAAAATGCATTTCTTAGACTTAGGATCCAACTTAGTACACTTGTCCTTGGGAACATGGCAGAAAGCCTCACAATGAAAGACACACAAATGAGCATATAAGGGAGGTTTGCCAGACCATACCTCCTCTACAACTAGAGTCAAGAGCAATACATAAGAAGGATTGATTAAGCGTGTACAATAGTAGTAATTGCCTCAGTCCAAAAATGCTATTGTAATACTGATTGGCTAAGCATACTATGAACTTGCTCCTAAAAATTGTCATATTCATGTGCTCAACCATACCATTCTGGGGTGGGATGTGCAGGGCGACGCTTAATACCCCTCTCGTCACGAAACTACTCAATGACTTTAGAGACATACTCACCCCCATTATCTAGCCTTGGGCATTTCAACCTATACCCATATTGATTCTCAACCAAAGGAAGCTAAGACTTCTGATTTTTGCTTAATGGAGTGTGCCCAGACCCTATGTGTATAGTTATCAATGAAGGTAACAAAATACTTTGCACCACCTAACAACTTGCAAGGCATAGAACCACATACATCTGAACGAACAAGAGCCAAAGGCTCACCCACGTGTATCATACCAAACTTTTTATGCATATTATATATTTGTCTGCCATATAAACAATGATTACAAAACTCAAAATACTCATAGTCAACGAGGGCAAAAGATACTACAAATGGGTAAGCATTTTCATTCCTTTCAAGGACATGTGTCCAATGTGCCAATACCAAAGAGATACATGTGAAACTACATCCACTACCAAAACATAGTCAACTGACCTAGATATAAGCAAGGGAGAATATGGCACTTAGCACCACGTGCAATGATAAGATTCCCACGGGTAATCTTCCTTGAGGAATCATCAGAGGGGACAACATAGCCTACATCATCCAAAGTGCCATTAGAGAGATAAGGCTTTTCATGAGAGCTAGTACATGGCATACATCATGAAGAGTGAATTTGCAACATGAATCGAACTACAGCTAGACATCACCAATAACAACTATCTCTAATGCTATGCCATTATCCAAACGGATAGATTGAGTCAAACTGTGATAGGAATGGAACCACTATCTATGAGCGGTCACATGAAAGGAAGCCCCTAAATCGATCATGCAACATTGAGTATATCCTAATAGAGCATTAGTTAACTATGAAGTATCAAGAGAAGAAGTTGCAAGTATAAAATCATTATCAAAATCAGTTTGCACGACATTAGTCTCTTCAATCTTAACACTAGACTTGATAGGGACAATGTTACCATCTTTATTTTTGTCTTGTGTTTTACCCTGCCCATATTTTGAGCTATATTACAACAAATTGTCACAAACTGTGAGCAATGGTTGATCTTGGGAGATTCAAATGATGCCTAGAATTAGAAGACCAATGCCGACAAGGAAGTGTCCACAAGGTTGTGCCAAGTGCCAAGAGCAATGCTAGGAGCTGAAGATGATGTGGAATGAAGCAACTTTGATAAAAAAAAATGGGGTAGCCCAATCATCACAAACTACGCCTACTATCTTGGGCTCAATGCTAGTTGGAGTTGAGGTCAATAGGGCTTAACAAGACTCTGGAGGAGCTCAATGAAGCTCCAAAACATGACAAGCTAATGGGAAGTAAGTAGGCAACAATATACACCACGTCAGGCTAAGCCATGGTTGCCATGAAAACTATGAATTGATGGTATTCTCTACAAGTTGTCAAGTCAGACTCAAGCTCTCAAGGAAGATGGCTGTGATACCAGTCGAAGGGAGTGAGCCATGAAGTGGAAGCACGAGTGAAATCAAGAGCTATGGTGAGAGAGAGAGAGAGAGAGAGAGAGAGAGAGAGAGAGAGAGAGAGAGAGAGAGAGAGAGAGAGAGAGAGAGAGAGAGAGAGAGAGAGAGAGAGAGAGAGAGAGAGAGAGAAGATGTGAGAACTCCAATGGTCACAGTGTGTGACTGTCCTTCTCTTTATTCAAATGTCACTAAAAGAGTAAAGAATGAAGTGACAGTGATGGGCACCCACCACTTGTAGTGGTGCGAGTAACTAATACATAGTGCAAATACTATCAGCATAACTGATACATAAGTGGCTAGACACATGCACCTTTACCCCCCAATAGGTCTGTCAAATATAAGAGTATTTGAATGGGGAGCTCCTAAAAAACCTATGGAGATACATCAATCATCACCTCCAATGGAATTTTGGTCATATAGGCATCCATCCGATGTCAAACTTTAACTTGGGCCTACCAATACATACATTGCTTTTCTTTTTTTACTAGATGGGTGACCTTGATATTAGACTAGTGGTCACATTCATAGTGAGATCCTCAAATTCTTCAATCTAGACCATATAAAGAGAGGGCATATGAGCATTACCCTTATTTATCTTCTTCTTTTCGCATTGGGTGTCTTCACTGGTTGCTTTAGAACAATCTAGCTATCAATGGGCCTCCTCCATGCAAAGATTACATGTCGGGTTATTCACCCACGTGATCATTCATGTGGCACCATGACCTCGAGGCCAATACTCGTAAAAATTTGTGGGTGCAATTAGACCAAAGCTTTGCCATGGCAATGAAAGGGATTGTTAAATTTGACCATTGTAATGACAAATATTTATGTTGTGAGTAGGTGTTGCATATCTCCCACCAATGTTGATTAGACCATAGCATCTAGGGTTAAATGACTAGGATCATTTCATTTTCTACACAAAAGACTTGTTTGTGGCTTACGAGTGGCTTCTCCTCTTGCTATTGCCTTTTTGCTTGGCTTTGAGAAGTTTATGAAATCTCTCCTCAATCTAACTCAGATCAGACTATCGCATTGTTGTAGAGGCTGAAACTCTCCAAGGAGGGACTTGTTCTAATAGCTTGATCAATGACATTATCCAATGTAGTTTTGTATAATCCATAATGGCCAATGTGAGCTCATTGTTGATATCCTCTTGAGGGCACAATTTGGGGTATCAACTTTTTCTTGTAGAAATGGCATATGAATACATTTTCTAATGCAACATAGGTCAAAAACCTATTGATGGGATATTCAATTAGGCAAGCACAATTTGGGGTATCAACTTTTTCTTGTAGAAATGGCATATGAATACATTTTCTAATGCAACATAGGTCAAAAACCTATTGATGGGATATTCAATTAGGCAAGCAACTGCTTTATCACTAATTTGGGATTCAAACACTACTTCCTTCCAAGCTTCATCCACCATGCATAGGTAATCTAGTACATAAATCTTCTCAAATTGCAACATATGGGAACCCAAGTCATATCTTTGCCATGAATTAAATTGACTAAGACTGCCACCATAATCATAAAAATAAACTCCAGGGAAAGAGTTAGTTGCAACAATATCAAGGCCTATTATTGGGGACAAAGATGGGCACAACAAAGGGATCGGTGCTTTGGGCTAAGGGAAGTATCATCGCCCTCTTGTGTGAATAGGATGTGGGGTGCCAATGCTAGAGTGGCCTTTGATGATGGGATGGTCGTGTAAGCATCCCCTTGGGACTAAGTATACACATACTTTTACTAGTGGAGATTTATACATTATGGTCATCAATTGTATTTGGTTAAGCCTCAACAAGATTACTGGTCAAGCTCCATGGGGGGGCCATGGGGTAGCACCATGCCCAAATATCCAATTAGCAACATGAGGCCCACACAAAGTGAAGAGTTATAAGCATTTAGTATTTTCAAATGAACAAAAAGATGAGTGCATATATGAACATAGCAATAGAAAGTAGCCATGATAATGAACATAGATAGGTTGAGACTTATTAGTAACACCATAAAGGCCCAACTCAAGACCAACATTCTACACTAAGCATAAATCAAGGGGTTGCATGATATTCTTACTCTAAGCCATGGTTGACCCCTCTAACGTTACATAAATAAAGGGGGAACATAATAATGTACTAATACAAAGAGTAAGTTATGCAAAGAAGGGGTTGTTGGGCATTTTATAGCCTTCACCAAGATCATCTACCAATTAGTAGAGTCGCATGTATTGTGCATTGATGTCCCTTTAGCATTTTCCTATAGTGCCATAACTCCACACCATGCTCTTGGTCTTTATAGTCTACTTTGGTGAGTCACCCTATAGCTAACAATTCTACTTTGTAATCCATTTTTCTTTATTTTTCTATGATACTAAGATAATGATAGATGTGTGTAGAACATTAAAGTTTTGTATTATTTATTTATTTAGTTAATTAATAACTAACAATTATCACAAACACACAATGTTGAAATTGAGTTCTTCAATAAATCATTTTTTAAATTTAGTAATTATGCACACATATTTAGTATACAAAGGTTATTCTTTGAACTAATTTAACTTAGTTTCAACTACCCTTCTAGGTTATTTGGACATCTAATAACATTACTAAGTAAACTATGTTGAGCATGCATTATCTAGCCATGGAAGATTGCACATAAATTAAAAATGTTTACTAGTATTCTTAGAAACCCTATTATCTATCAAATATGTGTTTTTACAACAAGTCATATCTCTCAAACTAGCCCATGTTGGGTACGTGTGATATATTGTAGCCACATCTCTTTAGGATATTCATAAAATTTCTAGCCTTTTCTAATCTTACCTCATCTTCGCAACATTGATAAAGTATTTCACAAAAATTTGTGCTTGTTGGATTTATTATTCCTAAGTTAATTTCCTATCATGTGTTTATAAAATTGGAATAATACCCTTTTGATCTCATTTATTCCTCAACAATGCTCATTATCGCAATTGTAACCAAAGGTAGGCTTCTCGCCCCAAGGTAATGTTTCAATAATTAATTATGGGTGATTAATTTCTTATTTTTATTTTGGAGGTTTTACTCATTTGTCTCTTCAAATGGAAACCGTGATTGTTGCATCTTTTCCCCAAGTGTGACTTACTAAGGTAATTTGTGTTTACCAATTTGTATGAAGCATCACTTGAGCACTTGTAGGAAGCACTTACTCATCTTTGTTTTATTGGGAAGTTTGCCGTCAAGCAATTTGACACAAATATTTAGCATAAAAATTTAATTTGTAGTTACTATCACTATCCTACTTGTCAATTCATTATTGATTATGCTATAATGTTATGGAACAATAACATTCTAGTTGTTTAGTGCTAATGATCAAAGATTTATGTTTATTTGTTATTTCCTAAGTACTTTCCTACATAGTGTCTGATCTAGAATCATGCTCATGGATGCCACTGATAGCTTAGTTGTAAGTACTTGAACCTTGGATACATTTATTCTAGTTTTGGTACACATGTTTAATAGGGCCAAATGTGAGGGGTTTTTGAGCAACGAGACTAATCAGACTATCATGCTAGTTTCTAAAAGAAAATACCCCATCCTTCCAAGTAGCCCCACCATACCATTATGATCTACCACTAAGATCTATGGCTTCATTATTGAGCATAAGCTAAGTCATTCAAAAAATACATATAGGCACATAGCTACAAGGCAAGAGGGGGTTACACTAAGTTAGATCATATAATTACACTCTAAGCTATTAGAGGAATGTACATGTGAGAGGAGGATTCATTATAATTTTGTATATTTTTGCAAAGCCTTTGAGATTGTACCATGAGCCATGCTTATGAGGAGGTTGCAAGACATTTGAGAGCCAAAATACCTAAAGCAGGGTAGATGCATTGTATGAATCAATCACAAGTAAAGTGTGTGCACAAAGAGGGCTATTGGAGAGACTAACCCGCACCATTTTGAGTGAAACAAAGTGCACATTTTCACCCACAGTTTTTGATATAGTAGGGGATACATGCTTTGTATGAATTATTGATAGATAGTGTAAATCAAGAGGACTATTAGATAGACTGACTAGGACCATTTGGATGAAGCAAGAGTGCCCACTGTCACCCACTTTGTTTGGTCTCATCGATGAGATTTTAGACTACATAAATAAATTGAAAGACCTTGGCGTGAGCCTAATTGGCATCTCAGTGTCCATGTTGTTGTATACAAATGAATTCATGCTTATCTCAACCCCCCCCCCCCCCCCCCCCCCCCCAAAGAGTCTACATTAGCATTTGGATGGCCCATAAACCTTTTGCATAGATAAAGACCTCCAACAAACCTTGAGAAGACCAACTAATAGTTCTTAACACCACATAGACTTGGATAATTAGAGCAAAGCATCAAATCAATTTTGACAAAGATCTCATTGAAATTGTTAGGAAGTGATATTGCAAGGTTCACAATTCTCCATGTGGGAGGCTCAAAGGTATTGCTAGCACAATGTTTTGTAGCACTAGGTGCACTTGAGGGACAATGCACATGTGTACAACATCAGAAACCATGCACCAACTATAGCTTTTTAATACATTGATCACATCAACACTTCTTTATGGAGCAAAGATTTGGGCACCTAACCTTTATCACATGAGGAGAGAAAGGATCAAATTGATTGGAGAGATATTTCAATGGTGAATGGCAACCTGTAGAGTGACCACTAGCTATGATGATAGCATGTATTGTTTGGACTAAGCCATTGGTGCCCATGAGATAGCACACATCATTTGGAGCAAGTTATTAGTACCCTATGAGATTTTGATGATAGATAGCAACCCATGGAGAGACCTCTAGTTGTACACTATAAGATTATTATAGCAAAGAAATGTGGGCCTATCCTTTATCACAAGGGGAGAGAGCCACTTACAAGACCTCTATAAGATTGGAGAAGTATTTTTATGTTGGATGGAAGCCCATGGAGAGACCGCTTAGTTATAATGATAGCACATGTCATTCATAATAAGCCTTAAGTACCTCATGAGATTATTATAGGTGCCACCTATGGTTAGAAATAACATCTTCTGAAAATGACATTCATGCAAAGATTATGAGAGCTCCAGTATAAATACCCCCTCTTGGCACCTACATTCTATAGGTAGTTAGCAATGAAGCAAGATACCCAGTGTTGGTATGTCTAGATGTGCAATTCAGCATGGAATGAGGATAGATGCACATCCACCATTTGACTATAGTCTCACTTCCCTCGAGGACTCAAGATGGACATTATGAGATTAGATTTTGGGAGGGTGTGGGTGAGCCCTAGGCAATAACTAGCTACAATGACGGCACAATGTTAAAGACATTTGCATGTTTCTCAACATGGATCTAGGTTGGAAAAGGGTTTGCCATGAATTGTACATATCACACTAGAAGTGGAGAAAATAAGGGTAAGTGTGAGCTTTGCATGTGCATATGGTGGAATGAAAAAAGTGAAAATGCCCAATGGAAGATGCAACACAACAATGCTACTTAAGGGTGCATCCTTCGTGTGTGCAAATAATAGTTGCTAAAGATACTACAAATGATAGGGTATTCATCCTCAGTGTTTGAAGGTTCAAGGAAGAGGAAAGCTTTCCTTTCCAAGAAAAGATCCCTATAGGGAGAAAGAACCTAGCTCTACAATGATATACCACCCACCAAATTAACGATTTGAAATGTATCTTACAAATTCTCCAAGCTAGGAAGCAGGGTATGTGAACAATGTACAAAGACAATAAAGTTGTTATCCCAAAGAGGCACACCCAATGATGGTGAAAGGCCTATGAGACCTTCCTAGGGACAGTAAGAGCATGGGCTTGGAATGGAGCACTATGAATGGACACAATGCTCTTTGAGGAGACATGGATGGAGAGAGATGATACTCGACATAAAGAAATACCACTACAAGAGTAGCAATGCATGATATATATTACACTTGACACAAATAAATTCAACTACTAGGGGTGGTGGATTAAAAATGCTAGTTAATTCATTGGCTCTAACCATATACACTAGGAGGGATGATAGGATTTGGAGGAGCTAGCATACTACATAGAGAGGAGCTAGTAAGTGTAGTCTAATTGGCCAAGCTAGATGGGTCTAAAACCAAATAGGGAGATTGAAAGTCATCTACCTAACAACATGCTACTTTGCACCAACCAACTATTTGGACCTTTATATCCCTATGGAGGACCTTGTAATACAACTAGTTGCATTCCTATCAACATCTTCAATCATCATTTTCCACACATTAGAGCAGGTAGCAGATCACCAAGTGGCACCATCTCACATAATGTTTAATATGGCAATGCTTGTTATAAAGATAACAACAGTACTAGGAAATAAATGAACATGCCCTTAAATATAGGAGCAAGAGTTGTATCAATTATGATTAGGACAAGATAGTAAGAAATTGTGGATCCTCTTATTGAATCCCCACTTGCAAAAACCATTTACATCCACAAAGACTTGGCCTACCTATAAATTGTGCCTCTACTATTCTTTTATGCAATTGTCCCTCCCTAGTCCCCTTGAGCCATACCCATAGTACTCATTCTTCTTCACAATACATATAGTATGAGGCTATTGCAATAATTGTTCATATAACACATTGTAACTCCTATAAGATTTTTGGAGAAAAAAAGTAAGCACACAAGACGAAAGCATATAAACCTACAAGACACAAGCATATAAGTGACAATTGCACTTTTTTTTCTGGGGGGAGGGAAGGAGGAGGGGCGTGGTTCACTCATAAATATGTAATTCTATACAGGGGTTCAATAGAAGGGATATTTTTAATCCCTTTTTAGACCTTTCTATACATATAGAAGGGGTATCATTAAACATATTCATGTCATTCCTTCAACATTTAGCTATCCTAGCCTAAGAAAAATTGGTAGACCTCTGTTTCACAACTCATTATGATGAATATAATCCTTCTAGCACCACTGTAGTTGAATGATCATCATCATTATCTCTCTATATACAGTTGTATCGAGTGTAAACTTCCACTATATCCAAGATCATGTGTCATGCCACTTGATCCCATCATAGCAACTATTTTTTGGACTGTATTAATGCATCATACACCTCCACAATATATGTTTCCCACAAAGTAGAGCTCATTAAGATATGTCCTTGCATTGACAAACCTTTTGTGAGCTCCTATAAGGAAATATATGAGTCTAAGTCAAATAATATATTGTAAGTTCTATAGATGTATGCATAGATTGATGTCTTGTATTTGGTAGGACCCCCTAACTTGACTCTAAATATTAAGAGTTTTATGATCTCCATAGGTTGATTGGAGTAGTTGCAATAATGTGATAATTTGTTGTAAATATCTAGCCTTCCCTAGTCCTATAGATTGCACTTCATTATATATTACATTGCCCATATCCTATGAGGTCCTTTGCATGCCCACATCTGCTTTCGGGAAGCTACTCTATATTTGAAAAATGAACTTTTGTTCTTCAAAGTTATATAGGCCTTGGATCATGGCACACTTGCCAGCACACTTGCCATGTATGATTGGAGTGAGGTTTGGCAATCGTCTCCTTTGTATAGATAGTACATAATCTAGATGTTAAAGCTTCTAATCTACGACCATAGAATCGATATCATTGTTGGTAAGCATATACTGTCATGAGGGTTGAGGTGGACTATCACGTAGAATAACAAAATCACATAAAATTAACTTTTCACTATCACACACGGAAATTCTTTCCATTTGTCTCTCTCCTTTTATCGTATACTTTTTATCATGTCACTTTATGGTGCGCAAATTGGTTGTTGGATGTGTGCGTAGCGAGCGCCGGAAGGTCCCCAAGAACAAAATAACTCTACTAAAGCTCATAAAAAAAGAAGAAAGATTTGCACGACATGAAGAAAAGAGACAAATTGGGTACAATCTCCCCCCATGCCTTGTGTGAGCGCTTCACAAGGCATGTATTTATAAATTTATTCATCTCAAAGCTAAAAAATAGGCCAATTTACAATTAGCATGTTATTAGCTTCTGTGTTTGATTTTGTCCAAATAAAGAATAAAGCAATTGGACAGCCCAAAAGCCGGGATGTACCCAAATACAATGTCTAATAATGAAATATTTAAATGGAGCGCCTATGCGCATACAAAATAATAAATGCCTATCAAGTACTTTAATAAATAAATGAGCCTAAATAAATATCAGCGTCACGCCTTTAATGATAAAGCATGCACCCATCAAAAATGATAATTTCTTCTAGATAATCTAAATACACGCTATCGCCTAGTGCTTCCCAATGCCACCGCTCCCTACTCTACACATCAACTAAAGCATTCACAATTGTTAGAAAGTAATAAAATTAAACCGACAGAAGTGAATACCTAACAGTCTTTAGCTACAAAATAAATAAATATGTTGGAACTCTATCCTAACCTTAAATTAATATGAGTGCACTCTAAACTCATAAACATCCATTAATTTAAATATATATTTTGCGAAATCACACGCTATGGAATCACCTACATGCACATTAAATTAACATGACGCCCGAAAAGGACAGGCATCCCTGTCAACTTCTCACACAAGAAATCCACCTTGTGTACGAGCCACAACAAATAAATATAGTTTTACAGAATCCACTGCAAAACCTCACGAAATCCACCATGGAATAAAAACCTAACGGAATCCACCATGGAATATGTCTCCTGGCATCATACCCTTGGGGTGGAATAGCAATTGTTCTCAATTGCTCTTAGCTCAATGTGGAGCGAGCAATGAGGGGTAAGCACTAAGCTCGCAGGCATGCATCCATTGGGCCTCTTCAACCGAATGATTTTTAAACTTAACCAAATATCTAGAGTATTTATGTCCAGTTCTACACTACAAAGATTTAAGCCTATAGCAACGGTGGGTAACGACGCATGTAGCGGCGTCGCAAATGCGACGCAAATAGCGATGCCCCACAGGGAAAAAAAACAGGCCGAAACCGAGCGCAGGTTTATTTCGCATTTTTTCATCTATTGTTTTGAGAGTGAGAGCGAGAGAGAGAGAGAGCGACCGTCGTGAGAGAGGGAGAGGAAGAAGGCTTGCCACCGCCGCCGCCGTCGTTCGCGAAAGAGATGAGGAGCCTTCATCGCGAAGAGAAGCCGCCAAACCCTCGCCATATCTCATCGGTGAGTCTATCCTCTCCTTCTTTTGCTTGTTTAGGGTTTAATTCTCTTTCTCTTTTGCTTGTTTAGGAGAGAAAATGAGAGAGAAAGAGAAAGAGAAAGAGAAAGAGAGGGAGAGGGAGGGGGAGGAAATGAGAGAGGGAGAGAAAGAAAAAGAGAGGGAGAGGGAGAGGGAGAGGGAGAGGGAGGGAGAGTGCATTCTCTCTCTCCCTCTCCCTTTTGCTTTTATAATTTGTGTATATATATTGAGAGAGGGAGAGGAAATGAGAGAGAAAAAGGGGAGAGGGAGAGGGAGAGGGAGGGGGAGGGAGGGAGAGGGAGGAAATGGAAGAGGTTGTGGGCAAAACTCTCTATTCACTTTTTTGAAGTGTTCAAATTAACATAGCATGCATGCATAGATCATTCTTGTGTGTGCAAACTTGAGAGCTCTCTTCTCTCTCCTTGTATCCTATCTTCTTATGCTTCACATTGAGGGCGAGGGTGAGGGTGAGGGTGAGGGTGAGGGTGAGGGTGAGGGTGAGGGAGAGTGAGAGTGAGAGAGGAATTAAGTGAGGAACTAGAAGAGTGAAGCTTCTCTCCTATCTTGCATTCTTATCTTCTTCCCCTTCTTCTTCTACAATTTGGAGGGTGAGAGGTGGAGTTGAGATGAGGTTGGGATATCTCTCTTCCTTTTCTATGCTTTCTCTCTTTGTTGGAGTACTTGAGGAATGGATGGATTGCAAAATAGAGTGGCGTAACCAATTGAGGGAGCCATGCTTGGATTGTGAGGCTGAATTGATTTGAGATGATGATTTGATTGGTTGAGTATATTAGAGTAGATAGAAATCAACAATGCAATTTTTATAAAAAAACTCTCTAATCATTTGTAGTAGAGATTCGAATTGCATTGATTGATGATTGCTATGGAGGATTAGTTATGTCCAACGTTTATCAATTGCATTAGGAAAGAAATTAGTTATGTCTACTATTATGTTTAATGATTGCTACGGAGGATTAGTTATGTCTAATGTTTATCAATTGTATTAGGAAAGAAATTAGTGATTTTTTTTTTCTTACGACATGAAATTAGTTCTCTAGATAAAACACCCTATGGGTTGCATTAAAATTGAACTCACAATGTAACTCATCTAAATGCAACTCATTGGAGAGTGTTAAGAGCATTTAAATGGAAGGACCTCTTGAGTGAAAGCTAGCAGGAAGAGAGGGAGATATTTTCCAAATGAAACATTTAAGAAAGAAAATGAAATGAGAGAGGGAGAGGAAGAGAGAAAACGAAATGAGAGAGGGAGAGGAGAGAGAAAAAATGAGAGAGAGAGGAGAGAGAAAAGGAAATGAGAGAGGGCACTAAGGCTCAATACATAACCTAGAAGCATATAAATACCACTGACAACACTATGACAGATGTAAGTACTAGATCCAAGACAAAACATTAAACCATCCTACGATAGGGGTACTACATCCAATGAGTATCAAGAGAGCATGTACATGTCACAATTAGTCCTATTGTCTCACTATCTAAGAAATGGCTCATGTATCATCCAATTATAAGAGGCATGAAGTGTCTTAAATTAATGCTTGATGTGAGAAGTGACAGTCAAACTCAATGAGACTAAGCTTCAATCTCAATCCAAGTGCATTCTAGAAGCATGGCCAAGTATATGGCATCAACCATAGACATCAGTGTAGCATGCAAAGTAATCAATAAGCATCAACAAGCAATAAGCATGAAGTTTCTCTAACAAAATAGCATTCAACCCTACTTATTACAGAAGTGAAAACCTCTATAAAATTGAGTAAATGAGTGCTCAAATTAGTCCAATAGCATGCCAAGACATTGACATAGCATCCCAAGTGATCTCACATCAAATAGACATCTCGAGAAGCATAAGTGACCTCCAATAAACAATGAGTGAAGGGTTTTTTCAAATTTTATTACAAGTCATTAAATTGTTTGTTGTAACGTAGACAAGATGGAAAACGAAGAAGGTCCTACTGTTCAAGATCGCGAGGTGTATCTTAATCAGCATGTTCCATGTCCTTGCTCTCAATGCAAGTTGGCAATTAGACGAAAATACCGATTGTCTATAGAATACGTACGACGATTTGGCAAGTTTCAATCTGAGATCATTGATCAAGCGATTGTGGATTTTCAGCAAACGGTAATTTGAAGTTAATATCAATCATGCATTGTACTCGCAAGCTAATTGAATACCATATACAATAAGATTGAATCATGCTGGCAAATTTTCTATCCAGGAGGTGATGTCTCGTCCCAAGGGGGAGTGTACCCTTTGCGACCAATTAGAAGAGTACGTGGACATGCGATGGATGGAGTGCAGGAGCCAATCCACCACTCGCAAGGCCAATCTATACCGTCAATGCCAAAGGAGACATGCAACCTTCCAGACCTACCTACAATCTTGGAGCCTGAGATGGAGGCAATGATCGATGCATTAATTCCCATGGATGTCGAGATTTCTGATCCGCTTAGAGAGGAAGCATCCATACCATTATATCATGGGTGCCGAGTATCTCGGCTGAAGACACTGCTTGCACTCTTAAGTGTGCAAGCAAAATACGGGTGGAGCGATACGAGTGTGAGCGAGTTGTTCAGATACCTTGTACATACGCTTCATTGATTTTTTTTTTTGGCACTATTATTACAAACATTTGTGCTTTTTCAAGGTGTTTTATGATTTTTTTTAGGTTATTGAAATATCATATATTACCACCTGCAAATACCATGCCTGAGTCTCGTGATGATGCACGACATGTTTTACGGAAGCTTGGCATGGACTACAATAACATCCATGCATGTATCAACGATTGCTGTTTGTTTCGAGAAGAATACGAGACTAAGGAGACATGTCCAAAGTGTGGTACTCAAGGTATCGACAGGACTTGCAAGGGCAAACCATCCCTCAAAAAGTTCTCAGACACTTTTCGCTTATCCCCCACATAAACCACATGTTTCGTACGTCCGGCATGGCGAGCTTGACAACGTGGCATGCGCAGAATAGGTCCACGGATGGAGTTCAACGAATATCAGCGGATTCGTGCGCATGGAGCCACATTGACTTTACCTTCCCAGGCTTTGCCCGAGAGCTAAGGAATCTTCGGCTCGGTCTTGCAATGGATGGCGTGAACCCATTCGGTCTGCGCTCAACTTCTTACAGTGTGTGGCCTATAGTCCTTGTCAACTACAATATCCCTCCATGGCTTTCTACGAAGAAAGGACATCTCATCCTTAGCTTGCTCGTCCCAGGCCGCTACAAAGTAAAAAATATGGATGTGTATCTTCGTCCATTAGTCGATGAGCTTAAGATTTTGTGGGAGGAGAGGGTCACTGTGCAAGATATGAGCAGGCGCGATGGTCGGCGGTCAACCAATATTCGAGCCATTCTCATGTGGACGATGCATGACTTTCCAGGATTGGGAGAGTGCTCAGGTGAGGAGACCTCCATTCTCGCGCTGGTAATATCTATATTTTATCTCGTTCAATAAAGTATTCACTAGGTCATGGTGTTGGAACAGGTCTTATTACCTCAGTTTATCATGTATGTCCATTGTGCGGGCCACAGTTAGACTCCCGAAGGTCACGAACCATGAAGAAGATGGTATATCAAGGACACGCTGCTTTCTTGCCGAAGGATCATGAACCCAGCGAAGGTTTCCTTGGACGACCTCCAACACGTATGAATGCCGCAAGCTGATACGAGCTGAAAATGGTCCACGCGGAATCACATCCAAATGGAATGCGGCTGGTTCTCAGTTTTCTACGAGTTGCCAATATTGGACCCACTTACAGGTCAACCACTTGTTGGATCCCATGCATATTTTCATGAATGTGGGCAGCTTATTATGGGACCACATCATAGAAAAGAGAGACACTATAGGGGCATGAATGGATTTGAAGGAGGTAGGTAAGATGGAGGTGCTTTGGCCGCAGTCGAGTGCTGATGGTTGCGTGCAGCTTCCTCGCGCTCCTTGGGTTTTGTCCACTAAAGAAGAGCACATTGTGAAGCAAGTAATCAAGTCTATCCACACTCCGACGGGTATGATGCGTTCTCTCAGGCCCACATTTTCTAAAGACAACCAATTATCAGGGCTAAAATCCTATGACTGGCATAAGATATGTCAGGTTTATACTACAAATGGATTGTAATTAGCATAGGCATTTTGCTATTTGGAATGTAGCCATTATTCATAATGCTTTCTCATTTGTGGCAATTTGTACTACTGATCGCGATCGCAGGATGCCTTACTCCAGAAATACGCAGGGCCATTTACAAGTTGTCGACTTTGGTGCAATGGATCTCAGAAAAGGAGATTAAGACATCCTCTATTGAGTCCACGAGGCGGGGAGCAGTGGAGACAGTGTGTCTCTTTGAGAAATACCTACCCCCACTAGTATGCTCACGATACAAATCCACCTTCTTGTGTATCTTGTGGATGAAGTGGAGATTGCTGGACCTATCCATACGCGATGGATGTTCTTCTTGGAGCACTTCATGAAAACCCTGAAAGGCTTTGTGCAACAACGAGCTCAGCCAGAAGGTAGCATGGTCGAAGGTTGGTTGGTGTCTGAGGTGCTAGTGCATATTTCACAATGGCTATCAACGGTGGAACCAAACAATGAAATGCTATGGTCGCTGAAGGACGATGATAGACTGACTGGAGATGTGATGGTTGAAAATGGGGTAGAAAAAAGAATGGATGCCTCAATGGAAAAGAATGTGAATCGCTTTTGTATGTTGCACCATGCCTCTATGGAGACATGGCTCGCCAAGTACCAGATCGCTAGGCAAGATCGAGAGGAAGCACGAGCTGAATTCCGACATAGTATGCGTCATCGACCTATTCGATATCTCGAAGGCATAGAGGAGATACCACGGTTTATGTCAACGCAATGATTGCATGGAGCTTTGACCGCAGCGTCTCGCGAAGGGACAGAGGTCTCAATGGAGAAGTGGGAATTCTCGAGGGGATGTAGTCCAAAGGTGATGAGGGGTTTAGAATCTGTTGTATCTAAATTTTATATGCAACATCTAATTTGAGTGTTTCAATGTACGGTATAAAATATATAGTGCAGCGTGGTCGTGCGGACGGCATTTTCGCGTAGAGTGTATTGACAAAATGCACTCCACAATGGACTGTGGTATCATGGCAAGGTTCGAGCAAGAGAGCCGGCGACAAGCAACGAATCCAAACACAGTTGTGGATGAGATGGAGTATTTTGGAAACTTGCAAAGTATTATTACGGTGGATTACCGTAGCTTCTCCATGATACTATTCGATGTGCAGTGGTTCAAAGTAGTACTTGGAGGAGCTGGAGCAACAGTTCGACGACGTCCATCTGGATTTCTCGAAATAGATTCCGAAAAAAAAGGATGGATTTGAGCGACACCTTTGTGTTGCCGGCCCATTGTGAACAGGTGCATGGACTCATTTGCTTGCTATATTACGACATGGTTTATGTCACAATGGTTTGAACTCTCTTATCCGTATTTGTGAACATGTAATCTTCTATCCAAACCCTCGACAACCTCGATGGTGGTATGTTATACCTTCAACTCCCTGAAGTGCGAGAGTATATGATCAAAGCGATGTTCAGAGCATAGATGAAGATAATATACAAATAGAGGGGTCAATATTGCAAGGGATTGAGGCCGCGTCGAAAGCTTGGAGCCAGCATCGGCTAACAGTGATGGAAATACATGAGTCCAAGAATTCTTTGAGAACGAGACGAACTCATTCTTTTGTGGTGACATGTCTATCGACCTTCCAGTGTATGCGGAGTTGTGTCAGGAGATTAACATGGGACCATAGGATGATTCATACTTGGAGCATCCACTTACTCAATTCGTTGACCAATCGCTTATAAGGGTACATAAGATATGCATTTTAAGTGAGTTTTTTTTAAGTGATTTATATTACTGTGCTTTGTATAATTTAAATTAATTATTCTAACATCATTTTTTGTCTGCGCACGTGACATTTTCAGGATGAGTCGAGGGATGAGTGATGAGGAGTTACAGGACATCTTCGCACGCATGTCTCCAGACCAAATCGCCAGATTCAGAGAGATGGTAGACCAGGAGCTGTCTCCGTCTTCGTCAGGGCGCTCTGCTAGATCTGCTTCAGCGTGATCGAATGCTTCGGCTTCGAGCAGATGATCTCGACGTTTACGACTTGGGCCAGAGGGAGGGAGTACATCGGGATCAGGGGGATGCTGCAGAGATACAGAGGCAGTGAGCACGCGGTCAACACGGGATACAGGTGCGACTTCTCGCCCTCGTGGCTCAGGTGGATGCTGTGGAGACACGGATGCGGTGTCTCCATCTCGTCATTTAGTTGGAGCTGCATCACCTCCAGGATTTGTCACACCTGTGGGGACGTCTACTCCAGTTACTCCGGCTTTTGCACAGCCGTCAGTAGGTGGCACCCCTGTGGATGCCACTCCGAGAGATATTACCCCCGTCGATACACCGGATGCACAGGGGTCTCCTGGATATGCCCAGGAGCGTGAATATAGATGGGAGAGGACCCATCTTAGGCAGACTCCTAGGGGTTATGGATATCTAGTCGATAGTAGGTCAAGAGCCATCATCATGAATGATGAGGGGAGAAAGGTGATGGCTCGCATGAGAGAGTTGTGCCAACAAGTTTTTCGGCACAACATCTTGGATCATTGGAAGAATATACCAGAGGGGAGCAAGGACTACATAGTAGCATCCTTGCACGAGGAGTTTCTGGTGCCAGCCGCAGTAGATAGATTCTCTACAGGCTGGATGATGGATTGCATGTGTATATACATGTCACATAGACGATTCGACGCACGCAAGGCAATCAAGAGTGGGGTTGCAAAGCCCTAGTGGTTAGATGCAGACGACTGGCGCCGACTGAGGGAGGAGGCTACAGATTCTCCAGGACGTTGGAGTCAGCAGCACAAGACGGCGAGGGCACGACTCGAGGCCGAAGTGGTCCATCATCTTGGGAGTGGCAACCACAGGACATATTTAGAGGACTTTGTAAGTTTTTCTTTTGTTTTGCTTTTTTTTTTTTTTGAAATATTATTTGTACTAAAAATCATGTTTCTAACAGTTAGCATTTTGTTTTCTTTGCAGCACTTCGTTACAAATCGCGATCCGACTGGCTTTGAGACTCAATATGCAGAGAGGCACGGTCTTAGGGCATTGATTGACTCATTGTATAGACGCGGCGGCCTTGTAAGTCACTCATATTTCTTGTCCGTAGTTACCATGAGATATTTGAATGCATTATTGTATGGTGGACTGATGTGTTGTTTCTTTTTCTGCAGAGCCCGTTCGATGATCCTTTGCGGCGGGACGAGCTTTCGGGGGATGAGGATGCGTAGCTCGCCCTTGGATCCCTGGAGCTCACACACCTTTATTTTTGAGTCACCTGATCTATGTAGACATTTTCTATGTATTAGTGATATCCTGTCATGATTGTACCAATCGCTTTTTATGTGATCATGTTTTTATTTCATGTATCAGTTTTATGATTTCAATATACTTTTTTTTTTTTGCAAGCGCATTGTACACAGTAGTGCAGAAACTATTTTGTATGGCTCTCATAAAGCACACAGTGCTATATGTGGCAGGGCAGCTTGCTGCCCTGCCACAAAATGTTTTTTTTCATGTTACCATCGCTATTAGCGTCGCAAATTTTACTGCTCGCGTCGCTATTGGCGTCATTATGCATGTCGCAAACCGTCGCTATTAGCGTCGGTATTGGCGTCGCTATCAACGACACCAATACCGATTGTTCTATGGTGTCGCCAATAGCGACAACTTTTGCGACGACGGGGACAAATTTTATTGTTTGCATTTTTGTCGCTTTAAACGTCGGTATAAGGCCTATATCTTGTAGTGCTAGTAGTCATAAAGTCAGTATCTAAAATAGTTTCAGGTTTAAGGATTTCAGTTTCTTCTTTAAAAAAATGAGGGTTTTCATAGACAGGGTGGACATATAATTGGTCTTTAAAAGATCGTAACAAACTGATATGAAAAGTATTGTGAATTTTTCAGTGTTGGGGTAGTTCTAATTTAAATGCATTGTCATTGATTTTGTGAATGATTTTGAAAGGTCCATAAAATCTAGTGGCTAACTTAACAACAGGGTGTTTCTCAACACTTTGCAATCTTCTCTTTTCAATGCGTAACCAAACATAATCATCAACTTTGAAATTCATGGCTTTTCTTTTCTTATTAGCTTGTTTAGTGTATGATTGTTGGGCTTTCGTAATCATATCTTTGACTTCGGTAAAAATAGTAGCACACGTATTGGCAATATCATCAGCAGCTTTAACTTTGTTCGACAATGATGTAACAGGTGTAGGCAATCTATGTCCATAAATGATTTCAAAAGGTGCTTTATGTGTAGTTGTATGTGGTGTATTATTGTAAGCAAATCAAAGTAGATACAAATGTGTATCCCATGTTTGTGGTTTTAAAATTGTGTATGCATGCAAAAGATCTAAAATTGTACTGTTAGTAGCTTTTGTTTGCCCATTAGTTTCAGGATGAAATGCAGATAAGAAATCAATCTTAGTACCTAAATTAGCAAACAAAATAGTCCAAAAATTATTACAGAATCTAGAATCACGATAAGAAATAACAACTTTTGGCAAACCATGGTCAATGAAAATGGTCTTAAAAAACCATTGTGCAGTGGAAGGAAATATGCTTGTTTGCTAAATCGATCTACAATAGTCAAAATCATATCATGATTAGCTTGGGTGTTAGGCAAACCAGTTATAGAATCCATTGAAATATGTTCCCATTGTCATTCAAGAATTGGTAAAGGCATTAATAAACCATATTGCTTACTATGGTGTCGCTTGACTCGTTGACAAATTAAACATTCAAAAACAAAGTTAGAAACATTAGATTCCATTTGTGGCCAATAAAAATCTTCAACCAATGTTCTTATAGTAGAAGTAGTACCAAAAGAAAATGTAAGAATACCTAGGTAAGGGCTTACCACGCAATTATGTAGGCATAAAATATACTTAAAAATGTATATCTAAATCATTTTCTCAACCAATTTATGTAGAATGTTTAAAATATCAATTGTCACATTTAATGTAACTAATTTATCTAATGGTAATTTATGAGTATATTTTTAAATATATATAAGTACTAAATGTGGTGCTAAAACAAAATCTAATTACATGTCAAGAATAATAGGACTTTAATATAAATATATGAATCTATTATTCTATTAAAGATTTAACAAAAACTAGTAAATTTTAGACAATTACAAAAAAAAGAATATAGATTCTCAAACTTAGTATAATATTAGGACTTATAATAGGTAGGCATAAGGTATCAACAATTATATATATATATATATATATATATAATATACCAAGTTTTAGAATAAAATTTCATTTAATTGATTAACTAAGATCTCAATGTAAATAAAGACATGCTAGTGTAGAATACTAAACAAAAGTTGCATAAAATTCAAAAGCGTAACCTGGATTTGTTAGAGGATTCATTGTTCGTCCTCTAGTCATGTGTGAGTAAGACCACCACGAATTTGCTTTGTTTATTGATCTTGCTTCATTTGCGGGAACGGTAATTGATGTCGGTCTTATTTCAACGAATACTTCTTCCGTGTAGACTGTGTATGACAATTTGCTTGTTGAAAATTGTCTCTGTCAGGGTGCAGGTACGAATTGGGGCTTGTTGGAGTTGCAAAACCGGTTAGGGGTTGGTTCTGTGTGAACTTTCACTATGCAAGAGATTTAAGAGTAAAATCCGTAAGCTTTATTCTAAGCTTAAAACCTTAAGCTTAAGCTTTTTAAAAAAAAGCTTAATCAAATCATCTAATCAACATGCAGGAGAGCGGTATGTTGATGCCAGATTCGATGGCAGCTAGTACGTCTTGCCGCCGCCGCTGACGATTGAAATTGAGAGGTTAAGCTTTTTCGATAAAGCTTATGAATCTTTATAATCTCCAATTGACCAATCTTTATTCTCTGGTAACTCTAAGAAAAAACTTGTTGATAAAGGAGCTTGGAAAGTGATCATCCGTCGCCAGAGAGTGGTCCTTCACGATCTGACAGCATAGTAGGGGGTTCTTCATCACCATGAGCACGCTAGTATTGATGGTTTATCACGAGATTGCTTATAGAGCTCGTTCATTCCAGGAGCTTCAGCTTCGCGTGAGATGGTAAGTGATTGGTAGCCCTTGATCTCAATTTCGCTATGATACCATTGGAGCGCAAATCGAATGCTAGATGCATGCGTAGCGAGCGTCGGAAGGTCCCCAAGAACAAAAGAACTCTAGTAAAGTTCGTAAAACAAGAATAAAGATTTGCACGATATGAAGAAAAGAGACAAATTGGGTACAATCTCCCCCCATGCCTTGTGTGGGTGCTTCACAAGGCATATATTTATAAATTTATTCATCTCAAAGCTCAAAAATAGCCCAATTTACAATTAGCATGCTATTAGCATTTGTGTTTGCTTTTGTCCAAATAAAGCGATTGGTAGTCCAAACGTTGGCCTGTGCCCAAATATAATGTCCAATAATGAAATATTTAAATCGAGCGTCTATGCGCATACAAAATAATAAATGTCTGTCAAGCACTTTAATAAATAAATGTACCTAAATAAATATTAGCACCATGCCTTTAATGATAAGGTGTGTGTCCATAAAAAATGATAATTTCTTCTAGATAATCTGAATACATGCTATCGCCAGTGCTTCCCAACACCACTGTTGCCTGCTCTACATATCAACTGAAGCATTCACAATTGTTAGAAAATAATAAAATTAAACCGACAGAAGTGAATACTTAGCAGTCTTCAGTTATAAAATAAATAAATAGGTTGAAATGCTATCCTAACCTTAATTTAATACGAGTGCATTCTAAACTCATAAACGTCCATTAATTTAAATATGTATTTTGCAAAATCACCCACTGTGGAATCACCCATGTGCACAGTAAATTAACATGACGACCGAAAAGGTCAGGCGTCCCCATCAACTACTCGTACAAGGAATCCACCTTGTGTACAAGCCCCGGCAAATAAATATAGTTTTACAGAATCCAGTGCAAAACCTCGCAGAATCCACCATGGAATAAAAACCTCACAAAATCCACTATGGAATATGCCTCCTCGCATCACTTTATGTAGTTACAAATGGTTGAAGCTAAGGAATGCATCATGCCGAGTTCTTATTATTGACTTGGTAGAGATTCATATTGGATTCTCATATTGACTCCAATAAGAAGTGGAAGTCTAAAACTTCAAAGTGTGAACCTTAAGTAAAAATCTACTTTTATGAAAAAAATCATGAAAGTCGATTTGAATAGTGAGCTAGGTGCTCCACACCTACATTCTTCCGACACTTCGCACCAATGTTCTAATAGGGAAAGTCCGTGAACCATGATAGTGACCACAACTACGTCAAGGATATGAAGTAAGTAAATATCACTTAGAAGTAGACTTAATATTTCATAATTTCCTAGAGGCCAAGTCCAACCAAGTCATCTCCACCTCTAAGGTGGCCATCTTTATTTATATGGACACCCTGTGCAAGAGGGTGGCCTACTACATCCTTGATCTTATCACCACCTTCAACATCCTCGGTCCCATCCTCTTTAAGGACTATGACTACCCCCTCCAACGTCTCACCCCCTCTACACCCCACTCATGCCCCCATATTCCTTGTTAAAGTACATTTACTACTACATTGGTATGTTTGTCATAAGCGTCAACCACTCCCCCTTGAATGTATAATAACTCTCTCTCTCTCTTTCTCTCTCTCTCTCTCTCTCTCTCTCTCTCTCTCTCTCTCTCTCTCTCTCTCTCTCTCTCTCTCTCTCTCTCTCTCTCTCTCTCTCTCTCTCTCTCTCTCTCTCTCTCTCTCTCTCTCTCTCATCATGGGTGGTCGTAGATACATGGGCAAGGTGGGGGTTGCCAAGCTTTGCGAGGGAGCTCCCCACACTTTGTAAGGGGGCTTCCATGTATGCCACTTGGTGACCCCCATAAACATTTCGTTAATAGGTATAGTAGGTAGATAGTGCACACACACACACACACACACACACACACACACATGTTAATATGTATATAAATACATTAATAACGTTATGAATATACTTTAATAGTATGTTAAGAGGAGGTATGCGAGTCCACTATCTCAAGAGTGGGGGTCTAAGGGTCAAGGTGGGCACATGGTGGGAATTCGCCGTGGTGGGGCAGAGGGGCTCTATGTGTACCACATGGCCCCCTGCAAAAGCTTTTGTTAAGAGGCATAGTAGATGTATTATAAAAACTTCTCAACTATGTTAGTGGAGTGCCCTTTCTCCTATGTTGTTTTAGGCCTTGCTAGTTATGTTGCCACATCACCCAAACATCCTTCTCACATTAGCATGTTTATAATTTAGTAGGCATGCACTACCTCTATACGTGGCTTTGTCACTCATGAACCAAGGAACGAAAAAACACATCATTGCCTTACTCGAGTGATATAGTCACTTATATATGTGAACTAGAAGCCAAATCTTGGTGTCAAGTTAACATGAAGATGTGATAA
Organism: Lygodium microphyllum; assembly: GCF_053477565.2. Taxonomy (NCBI): domain Eukaryota; kingdom Viridiplantae; phylum Streptophyta; class Polypodiopsida; order Schizaeales; family Lygodiaceae; genus Lygodium; species Lygodium microphyllum. The sequence goes on from NC_141158.1 coordinate 119,116,864, forward strand.
TTGACATGGCTCCAATCTATAAGACATATCACATGACACATAATTTGCAAAATTATCATAAGTCTAGAAACTTGAGTGTTGTATTCTATGAGCCAATTCTTTTGCAACTTGATTGACATACATGAGGGACTGCCATTACTAGCAGTATGTTTGGCTATATGTATCTTGATGCACTGAGTGGACCCCCACAGTGAGACATGAGATTAGAGAGAGAAAACCATGACCCAATGAGAGAAAATTAGTGATTGGAAGTCTCCAATTGTGAAATACCATGTTAGAGTGAAGTCCATTGAGTTCACAAAATGTCCCCTTTAGTTGAGGGGATACTAGGGTATTTGAATAGGGTCTAATAACAATGTAATGTAGCATTTTTATGCATAGCCTTTACACACTAAACCCAGAAGGTGGACATTTAGTATTGTGCACATCTCTGACTATTCATCTTTGTATTATCGAGCCTCACTTAAGGAGATTGAATCCTCCCACCTAGCATGAAAGTGTATGGTCATGTCCCCTTAGCATGATGGTGAGTTCTCATGCATGAGCCTTGGCCTCATCAATTGAGTTGATGCATGTTTTGTCATCTTCTTGATTTCATCCCATGGATCACTATACCATGAACTATATTTCAATATAAGATATGGCTATGGTTACCTTGGCTATTTCCTTTATTATGGCTACAATTTCTTGGGGGAAGGGCAAGAAATGAGATTTTTGAGCAAGCTTGCTCAAAAATCTCTCTTCCACTTATTCCACCCTTAGTTGTACCCACACACACTCTCTCTTTGTCTACACCTATATACAATTCTCTTTGTTGTGCAAACAAATTCTCTCCTCTCTCTCTCTCTCTCTCTCTCTCTCTCTCTCTCTCTCTCTCTCTCTCTCTCTCTCTCTCTCTCTCTCTCTCTCTCTCTCTCTCTCTCTCTCTCTCTCTCTCTCTCTCTCAAACAATTCCTTTTGGTTCTCATTTTGTCCATCTCTCATGCACATAGCTCTATGTGTGTAACACACACACAAAAACAAACAACTCGACCTCATACACAGCTTTATCAATACCAAATCTCTTAATGGTTGTATTTATATGAGATGGATAGTTCTTTGAGACTACAAGTGGCCAAGAAAGCACATGACATCAAGAAAGAAGTGTGTTTACATATTCCCATTGTTTTATCACCATCTTGCACTACTATGATTGATCTCACAACAATCGACATGTGTCCTACTGACATTGTTATTGAAAGGGAAGTGGAACCCAGGAGAAATAAGCTTGGCGGTGAGAGCTATGGCGGATGGAGAGGAAGAGCCAAGAGAGAGAGAGACTCAAAAGTGGGAACTCCAACAACCACAATGTGTGGCTGGGCCTTCCTTTATTCAAACTGTCACTAAAATAATAAAGAATAAGTGACTGTGACGGGCGCCCGCAACCTGCAGTGTGCAGTGGCGGGTACTGTTAGTTTAATAATACACGGGTGGCTAGGCAGAGGCGCCTTTACCCCCAACAACCTCCCACTTAAAGGCGAATCTGCCACAGTGAGAGAGAAAAAAGAAAAGACAATACAACATGTACACATGTACAACATGATGAGGAAAAAGACGTCGTCTCATCCAATGCCCATCAATCTCCTGAGGAAGGTGAAGCGCTCAGTAATGAGGCTCTTCATGAGCAAGTCTGCAGGATTTTGCTTAGTCGAAATCTTGACAATGTCAATAAACCTGTCCTCAACAACCTCGCGAATGAAGTGATACCTCACCTCAATATGTTTCGTCTTCACATGGAAGACCAGATTCTTGGCCAACTGAATGGCACTCATAGAATCCGAATGCAGTGTAGGCATAGCATCTATCATACCAAGGTCTACAATCAAACGGCCTAACCAGATAGCCTCCTTGCAAGCCTCTGTGGCTGCAATATACTCGACCTCTGTACTAGAAAGGGCCGTACACTTCTGCGCCCTAGAAATTAAAGAGATATCCCCTCTAGCATAAATAAACACATAGCGAGAAGTGGACTTCCTACTATCTACATGTCTTGCATAATCAGAGTTAGTGTACCCCACGACTCCTGTATCCTGGATGCCATAACAAAGATACATATCTGTTGTGCCCTTCAGGTACCTCATGATGCCCTTTACGGCATCCCAATGTTTCTTGCCAGGTGTAGCCATATAACGTGCTACAACCCTAATTGCAAAAGCAATATCTAGACGTGTGGCTATCATGGCATACATAAGACCGCCCACGGCTGATGCATAAGGAATCTTGGCCATTTCAGCCCTCTGTTCATCTGTCTATGGACAATCGGCGTGTGAAACCTTCACATGAGAAGGTAATGGACAGTCAATAGGCTTAACATCCTGCATGCGGAAGCGTTCAAGGACTTTATGAATGTACTCCCTCTGTGACAGATAGAGTAGTCCTTGAGATCGATCACGCGTAATGCACATACCAAGTATATAAGAGGCATGTCCTAGATCTTTCATCTCAAAGCTCTTCTTAAGCTTACCCTTAAGAGCATCTAGCCCCTCATGAGTTGTCCCTACTAAAAGCATGTCATCCACATAGAGTACCAAAATCAATAAAGAACCGTCACGGGCTTTCTTCGTGTACAAGCATGGATCTATAGCACTGCGGCTGTAGCCCTGTGATTGCATGAATGTATCAAACTTATGGTGCCATTCCCTAGGTGCCTGCTTCAAGCCATAGAGACTCTTCTTTAGTTTGCACACTAGGTGTTCCCTGCTAGGTTCTGCAAAGTCCTTAGGTTGCTCCATGTAAATCTCATCATGCAAGTCCCCATGTAGAAAAGTTGTCTTGACATCCATCTGGTACAAGTCTAGGTCAAGCTATGCAACCAAGGCCAAGACTAAGCGTAGGGTGGTCATCTTGACCACAGGAGAAAAGACCTCATCAAAGTCAATACCATGCGCATGCTTAAAACCCTTAGTAACCAATCGAGCCTTGTATGCCGGCTTGGGGTGTCCAAGGGTACTTTTCAGCTTGTACACCCACTTGCATGGCGAAGCCTTCTTACCCTGAGGCAAGGAAACCAAATCCCAAGTTTGATTCTTATGCAATGAGTCAAGCTCAGATTGCATAAAGAGTGACAATCACCACTGCGCATAGCCTCATTATAAGTGAGAGGCTCTCCTGCATCTGTAACCAATACATAATCCATAGAGGGCGCAAAACGGTCAGGAGGTCGTCTATTTCTAGTAGAATGCCTCAACCCAGGCTCTGCTGCCTGACCGACATCCTGTCTAACATCAGCATGTCTAGCATATGGGCCATGAGCATCAAATAATACTGCGCGTTGTCTAGCTAGCCATGGAGCAGGCTGAACGAGAGCAGGCGGCTCCTCCTGAAAGATAACTCTGCGTATCTCAACCGTTTTGTCAAGCTGCAAATGCATTTTGTCCTCATGAAATATGACATCATGACTGCGAATGACTTTCCGCGAATGCGGATCTCATAAACGGTAACCCATCTCTCCTGCATCTCCATAGCCAATGAAAATGCATTTAACACTTTTAGGATCCAGCTTATTGCCTTTATCCTTGGGTACATGGTAGAATGCCTCACATCCAAAGACACGCAAATGATGATAAGAGGAGAGCTTTCCTCCCCATACCTCCTCTACAACTTGAAAGTCAATGCCACTGCTAGGCGACCTATTAATGAGATGCACTGTAGTAGTAACTACCTCTGCCCAAAAGTGCTGCGGTAAGCCAGCCTGGCTAAGCATGCTATGGACCCTTTCCTGAATGGTCCTATTCATGTGTTTAGCCATACCATTCTGGGGAGGGGTATAAGGGGCGGTCAAGTGATGCTTAATACCTCGCTCATCACAAAACTGCTCAAAAGCACACGTGATACATACTTACCCCCATTATTTGACCTTAGGAATTTGAGCCTTTTCCCAGACTGGTTCTCTGCCAATGCAAGCCAATGCTGAAATGTGTCTAAGACATCGGATTTTCTCTTTATGGGATAAGCCCAAACCTTACGTGAGTAATCATCTATGAAAGTAACAAAGTACTTTGTCCCACCAAGTGACTGGCAGGGCATGGACCCACATACATTTGAGTGCACAAGAGCCAAGGGCTCACCCATGCATTTCTTACTAGACTTTTTATGTGTGTTTCTAGTCTGCCTGCCATACAAACAATGATCACAAGAATCAAAATGCAAAGAGTCAAAAGGCAGAAGATACTGCAAAACACATTGCATTTTCATTCCTTTAAGAGACATATGCCTCGAACGAGCATGCCAAAGGGATACATGGGGAATAGAACCCACATACAAAACATGATCCAATGTAGCTCCTAATACAAGTAAGGGATAGAGGCTGCTAGACTTGGCACCTCTTGCAAGTACAAGCCTGCCATGAGTAATCTTCTATGCAAAGTCTCCAAAAGACACAAAATACCCTGCATCATCAGGTTTTCCAACTGACATAAGGCTGCGAGTCAATGCAGGTATATATCATACATCATGCAAAACAAAAGAGCTGCCAGAAGGAAATAGCAGCCTAACATCTCCAATGCCCACAATGTCAAGAGACCTTTCATCACCAAGATGCACAGGACCAGACATGGTACGATATGTATGAGACCAATATGTACAGGGTGTCACATGAAAGGACGCAACTGAATCCAAGAGCTAGCACTCCGCATACATAGAATGTATCTTAGAAGTCTGTAAGGCATCGCATGAAGAAGCTGCAAGTATGTAATCTTCATCTGAATCAGTGGCCTGCATCACATTAACCTCTTCTATCTTCACAGTGGACTTTGCAGGTACAATACTGCGCTCATAAGACTTTTCCTACACTTTTTCTTTTCCATTTTCCTTGCGCTTATCATCGTGCATTTTATAGCACTGCGGCCTAATATGTCTTGCTTTCCCACAATAATGACACGTAAGATTAGACTTCTATCCATCGGACTTACTGCAACCACATGACTTGGACCTAGACCTCTAAGAGTCCTCGCCCTTATGATCATTATCATGCTTGCCATTTTTGCCACCTCTAACAGTCAATGAATGTGAAGAGCGGGAAGTATCATTGTTTCTCCTATTGATTTCCTCAGTCAATAAAGCACTCTCAACATCTTTGATTTTCAACCCATAAAGCTCATTCGTGCATATGGCAGTACAGAATACATCCCGTGATTCAGGCAAGGTGCCAAGCATAAACAACAGGTGTAAGTTGTCTTTGAACTCAATACCCTGTGACAACAGACTCTTCATGATAGCATGAAACTGACTGAAATGAGATGAAAGGGAGGTCCCCTCCTTCATGCGAAGGTCCATTAATTGCTTCAGCCAATACATCTGGGATGCAGGACTCTACTACGTATAAAGCTCCTGAATCTTCTCCCATAAATCCCATGCACTCTGATTCTCATCTTCAACAACATTATGATGGACCTCTTCTGAGAGTGACCAAATAATGGTAGACTTACATAGCTCATCAACTTCCATCTAGACATCATCATCCATATTCTCAAGTTTGACACCCTTGAAATGCAAGGGTTTAATCTGCAACTTCTGTACCAAAACCTCCCATATTTGGGACTTCCAATATCCATAGTTGGTACTATCCAACTTGGCAATGTTAAAGAGAGCTGTATCTTTCAAATGACTAGCCATACTTTCCCAAATCAAAGCAAAAAAGTAAAATTGCATGTTGCTGTAATTAGCACAAAATGCACTAAAACCACTGCTAAAACTGGCTGAAAGGGTGGATTTCATCAAGAGAAGCACTTGTCAACTAAATATAACCAAGATAACATCAAACAGTAAGCATTACCCTCATAGAAGGGATCAAAATCTGCAGATTTCAGCTTGCTGTAATAAATGGCAGCAATATGTAAAACTATCCCAAAATGAAGCAATCATGGATACATATGTCACTGCAACTGCCAGGTAGCAAGGTACATCCAACAGTGAGTGTCACGGGGCAAGAAGATACCAAGAACTGTCAAACCAATAACCTGTCAGGCAAGAGACATCTCATAGGTCTAGAAGTTATGCATGCAATGGGTCTCGAGGTAAGAGAAGAGACCAAGCACAAGCACAATTGATAGAGTAAGAAGCTCAATGCATAAGCATCCAAGATGCATACAAAAATGGCAAACCTGTGACAGAGATAGGTGCCTACCCCAATAGGTGTATCAAATCAGCCCACTACAGACTAACTGCAGACATAAAGCTCTCAAGAGAGCAAATGCATGTAACTGTCCCACAAGCTCAAGCTCAAGTGTAAGTAAGATTTTGTGTACATCCGAATATACCAAGAGGCTCCCACTGGAAGTAAAGTCAGATGCAAATAGAGCAAGCAACGCTCTAATACATCAAGTACATAGCATCAGACATGCCAAATCCTAGTAGGGTACATCCGGAGCATAAATCCCAAGCTATTTGAGACTCGTAAAGCATAAGACTCACAACATTCAAAGAGCATGTAATTGACAACCAAATGTAATGCCCAGTAGGTCCAAAATGCTCAAATACATCTGAAGATGAAGCTCCAAAAAGAGGCCTAAATGTCAAGCAGTGACAATAGGCATAGACCAGTCCAAAGCATGCCAAATGAAGCCAAATGCCAGTGAAGAACGACCAAGTCGGAGCTTAATCCAAGCTCAAAAGCATTCCGGAACCAAGAAGAAGCATTTGACAACCTCTAAATACATTGGTATGATCATTCAAACGTCCAGGAAGCACCTTGTATCCATGAACCAATGCATACACCACGTAAATGAGCTTCAGCCCACTGTATTACAGCAAGCAATTTACTATTATATGAAGCTCAAACAGTGCTCAAATCTGCTCCAAATCAATCCCAAAGCATAGACATAGCATCTCATAACATTCGGACATCACCGGGCATCAATAGGCATCAAACAGGCAATGCCAAGAAGCATTAAACAGTAAATGTCAAGTGCTGCCCTATTTTGACAGTCCTGGGACTGTGTATACAGCAAAGGGCTAAAGGGGGAAGCACTCAAATCGATCATTGGGACTCAAGCACCAATGTCGAGGAGTCAAGAAATGCTCAAGAAGGTTGCCAAGAGTACCGGGAAACCGAGAAGGAGCAAGGAAATGCCAAGAAGCAGATCAGCCCATCCCCCTAAAAATGCGTCGAAAATTACGCTGGCTATTCCTAGGGGCTAGGGGATTCTACAATAGCCCTCGAGGGCACTTGAGAAGGTCAAGGGGGCTCCAATGCAGCCCGGGAAGAAGCCGATGAAGGTCCGGAAGCTCGGAGAGGAGGTGGGAGATTAAAACGTACCTGCAAATGAAGGTGCCATGGCTGCCATTGAAGCTCGGGTTGAAGCTCTTCAAATCCGGACTGAAGAGAATGTCGGGCGACCTCCAATGCCTTTGCTTTAATACCAGTTGAAAGGGAAGTGGAACCCAGGAGGAAGAAGCTTGGCGGTGAGAGCTATGGCGGATGGAGAGCAAGAGCCAAGAGAGAGAGAGAGAGAGAGAGAGAGAGAGAGAGAGAGAGAGAGAGAGAGAGAGAGAGAGAGAGAGAGAGAGAGAGAGAGAGAGAGAGAGAGAGAGAGAGAGAGAGAGAGAGAGAGAGAGAGAGAGACTCAAAAGTGGGAACTCCAACAACCACAATGTGTGGCCGGGCCTCCCTTTATTCAAACTGCCACTAAAAGAATAATGAATAAGTGACTGTGATGAGCGCCCGCCACCTGCAGTGTGCAGTGGCGGGTACTGTCAGTGTAGTAATACACGGGCGGCTAGGCGTAGGCACCTTTTACCCCAACAGTTATTAGTTATGATTGGTTGAAAAGGCTTGAAAAGTTTTCTAGTGACCTTGAGCACATGTAAATGGAGTTTACACACAGAATGGACAACAAGTCACTCTCAATGGCATTGAGAATAACCAAGCAATGTTGATTAGCCTCAAGAAGCTCAAGAGGGAGATAAATGCTATATCTTATATATTCACACTTTTCTTTTCAAAATAGATGAAATCGAACTCTCTCTTCTTCAAAAGAGATGGATTCTTGTTATGAAAACTATTGAAAGAATACGAGGTCACGTTTTAGCCGCCTATTTCCTTACCTCCAAAGAAAGAAGCAGATCATCCTATTGACTTGTAAACCTATCAATAAATTTCCTTATACATTATTCAAGTATGAGAGGGAAGAAGTGGATAAATAAGCAAAAGAGTTGCTATAAATGGGTTTTATACAGTGAAGTTAATCTCCTATTTCTTCTCCCGTGATACTAACGTGAAGAAGAAGGAGGGGTGTTTTTTGTATATGCATTGATTATAGAGACTAAACAAAAGCATAAGCAAAGAGTAGGTATCCTACTTTGTGCATCGATGACCTCTTACATAAATCAAAGAATGCTAAAGTCTTCACAAAGATTCACTTAAGGTTGGGGTATATCAAATATGAATGAAGGAAGGGGATGAATGCAAAACAACATTCACGACTAAAAGAGGTCTTTATCAACACTTCTTCTTTATGCCTTTTGGGCTCTCTAATGCACTGGCTACATTCTAAGCATCGATGAATAAGATATTGCAACTATTCTTATTTAAAATACTCCTTGTTTTCTTTAATGATATACTTGTATATAGAAATAAAAAAACATACAATTCACAACATATAAGAGAATTCAAAAACACATTGAGCAAGCATAGATTCTTTGCAAAAGAGAGTAAGTGTACTCTTATGGGCAATCAAATAGAATACTTGGGACACATAGTTGGAGAAAAAGGGATCACGGTGAATCCAAAGAATGTCCAAAGTGTTAGTGGCCTACTTCTACTAACTATACCTCATTGAGAGGTTTCTTTGGTATCTCTTCACCTTATAGATGCTTCATTAAGAATTATGGTCATGTAGCTACTTCTCTTATTAATTAATTAAAGCGTAAACCCTTCTTTTGGGATGCTACAACTACAAAGAGTTTCAATGAACCGAAATCACTTCTTATTTCGACACCTATTTTGGTATGCCCTAGTTTTTCTAATGAAGGTTTACATGTATACATGCTAGTGGATGTGGCATCAGGGATGCTTTATACACTAAGATTGTGGGGTGATTGCCTATGAGAGTAGAAAGCTCAATGATAAAGAGAGATAACTTTGTATATGTAAGTAAGAAATCCTATTTTCCTTCATGATATCAAGAAATGGCACCATTATCTCTATGGCTGTCACTTTAAGGTCAAAAGCTAACATAGAGTATTGAAGTATATCTTTTCACAACCCAACTTCTCTTCCCAAGTAAAGATAATGGTTGGCCATTCCCCAAAGTTATGGTATTGAGATATTGTACATGGCTAGAAAATATATTATAGTGGACTAATGCACTTGCTACGATGTGGACATGCTCAATATCTATTATATACTGTCCATAAGGATTGGATTCAAGACATTCAAAGGGAGCAAACATATAATCATGTTGCCACAATGATGCACAAATTATACAAAGATGATGGGGAAGAGTTTCCAAACTTCAAGTGGCATAATGAACTTCTATGGTTTAAAGGTAGAGTCTATTGGTATCTCAAACCACTTTCAAGTAAATAATTCTTTAAGAAAAGTATTATTTTCATTTGGCAACTCATCTTGGACTATTACAGACCTTTGACAATATTCATAAGATCTCTTATTGTAAAGGGCTTTGGAAGGATGTAAAAGATTACGTCTCTCAAAATTTACCTTGGTTTACTATAGCCCTTACCCATTCCTCATGGTAAGTGGATTGATATTACTATGTATTTCATAACAAGGCTTTCTACCACCCAGCATGGATGGAACAATATATTTATTGTGATTGATGTATTGACCAAATTGTGCCACCTTAATCTAAATAAATGTTCAATTTTTAGTCAAACATGCAGTGGATCAATTCATGGAAGGAGATTTTGAGCTTCATGGGATATCTAATGAAGATCCATAGAGATACTATGTTCATGAGTACTTTTTGGAAGAGTTTGATTATTTCCATAGGCACTACTTTGACTCCAAGTACCGCTTGTCATCCTTAAAAAGATGGACAAACCAAAAGGGTTAATAAGTGTTTGGAGGTGTATTTGAGGTACTTTTACCATGACACACGAGCCTCTTGGGATCAATGGCATATTGCTAAGTTTTTCTACAAGAACACTCATCACGTGAGTATTGGCATGTCTCCATTTCAAGCTCTTTATTGTTATAAGATTCAAGTACCCTTAGTCTTCTTCCATGATGATGTAGATCTTGAAGCTAAAGAAAAGTAGAGAGATAGAAGCATTGCTTATAGATTTTATGGCCCTTATCAAATCATTAGGAGAGTTACAACTCAATTTGCCATTTTCCATATGTATACATGATGTATTCCATGCCTCTCAACTGAAGAAGTATGTGGGTCTTGAAATCCAAGTTATTGAAGAGCTACCTCCTATTGATGAGGATAGACTAATTATATATGACCTTGAGAGAATCATTGGCAAGAGAGATTATGTTTTATGGAACGACACCTTGCTTGAGTACCTCATCAAATGGCATGACCTATCTATGGAAGAGTCAAGGTGGCGATCGCTTCATACCTTGAAAAATTTTCATGGCTTATGTACAAAGGCACTTGAGTTTTCAACACAAGGCAACTTGTTGTATTAAATTTATATAGAAAATTAAAGTACCTCAACTCCATTAAAATTTTGATTTTATGTGATAGATGGATGCCTATGGATGTCTATTGCATAATTACATCTTTAGTTGTACAAGTTGGAGTTGTCCACCAACACTTATGGGCATTTTATTAAGATAGTAATATTCTTTACTATGCAAATTTTGGATTTCGATTTATGTTTATTTCATCAAAAGACTTCTTCACTCTTCTATGGAGGATGATTCTCAATCAAGGCCCCACAGGACAAGGGTTTCCTTCAACATGAGCTCCCATTGTACATTATACTTCTTCATTTTAGTTTGAAGGACAAAACTATCTTAGGTTGGGATGGTTTATAATGTAGCAAATTAGGCCTAGCCTTCATACTAAGCCTAGGAGACTAGGGTTTATAATAAAAGGTGGACATTTAGGATTGTGTACATCTTTGGCTGTTCATCTTTGTATTACTCTCCATTTGAGGAGCTTGGATCCTTCCACCTAGCATGATGGCAAGTTCTTATGCATGAGCCTTAGCATCATTAAGTGCCTTGATCTATGTGTTGTCATCAACATTAGGAAGGGAAATCAATTATATTATGCATATGTGGCTTTTAGAATCGTAAGGGAATAAGGGTTTAAGTCCCATTTTTCAATTAGATTATATGTGTTTTTTAAAAGGCTTGCAATTGTCTCACATCACAAGGCTCATTTTGTGACAAGGGAACTCATTCAACAAATTTCTAGCATCATTTCTGAATTGCAATGAGATAAAATCAAATTCACTAGTAGAGACAGACCTAGTGCACATGCTCAAAATCTCAAACCTACAAGTTTTGCCTCTACGGTAAAGATCCACCTACACACTCTTGGCCATTTAACTATTGGTCCCTTTACCTTGGGTCGATACTTGCAAGTTCCACTTGTAGCTGTGTAGAGTGAATTACGCCTATCCACGTGAAGGTAAAGAATGATTGCATTGACTTGTGCATGTCACAGGCTTATTTTGCCAAGAGAAGGACACATTTTTTTTCCCATATTATTGGTGCATTATTAAAAAAAAAAAACCTTTGCCAAAAGAGTATGCTCCAATCATCGTGAAAAGGAGGTGTAGTGATACAAGAATTCTTAAAACACCTTCAAAATTCTAATGAAAATTTGCTTAATGTTTCGAACGGTGCAAATTTTTTTGGTGATGCAAATGACAAGTACGCAAAATTTGATTCAAAAATTAATCTCTTCAAAAATTGGAGTTAAAGGTTTGTATACCAGAAAAATGTTTGTTAAAAAAAGAAAAGAAAAGTGAAAGACCGACACCAAAACTCCCAAGCCGAAGCCCAAGTCGTGTTTCTTTTGAAACGGTGACAAGACAGAGTCATGGGCGTGGCAGATCAGACGAAGGAAAGCGAGAACAGTGTGTTGGAGCTTCTTCCTCCCAGCGACCGGCCGCTCCTTCTTCCGCTTACGGCCGATCTCCTGCCTGACGAGAAGGTCGTGAAGGAGATTGAAGAGAAGGAGAGGCATGCTCGTGAAGGAGAAGAGCGGGAACGCAAGAGTCGTGAGCTTAGGGCGAGCCTTCATCCTCTGCAGGTTCTTCTGCTATTTGACGTGGTGTGTGTGTGTGTGTCGTTGACACAGGAGAGAGAGAGAGAGAGAATCGATCTCGTGGAAAATTGGTTAGCATGTGAGGAAGAAGAAACAACACCGTCCTTTAATTGATTGGGCTAGTTTTGCAGGTTATATGATCCACGCCCCACGAATTTCTCACGTTAGCTTTGTTCTTCTTCTTTTCCTTATTTTGGTCATTGTGCTTTTCTCTGTTCATTTCCTGAGTTGTTGAGATCCAAACGTTGTGAAGGTCTATTGACTAGTGGCTGCTGCAAATGAGGGCGGAGGCCGTTGATCAAGCGAAACATAGTCTTGGTTTTTGTTGTGGCAAAGGGAGGTTAATAAGAAGTTGTGTTGGAAGCGACAAAAGACCACTAAATTGCCTTTTGTTGCACCTCTCCCACTTAAAGCACATGCTTTTGTGTACAGAAAGGATAAAAGCTTGAAGAACAAACATGCAACTAAGAATAGCTTATTGAGTGTCGACTTGCCGATGCTAGGGGGATGCTAATTGTAATGTATCACTTGGATTGTTGCATAGTGGATAGTTGCATAGTGGATACAATATAAATATGTGAGTATGTGTGCGCACGTATATCTTTGCATGCACTTTTTCTCTTTTTAAGTTTGATCATGAATGAGCTCAAACCCAAGAGACTTGGGTAAAGCAAAGATACAACTACTTTGGTCATGGGAAAGAGAAGGGACGAGGTTAGTGCCCATCTTCAACCCTCATTTTAATCTCAAACTATTTCATGTAGCTAGGGTAGAAATAACGTTCTCACCAATTATATTACCACAATCAATTGCATTTTATGTTGTCGATGAGCACAATTATATTAATGTACTCTTAAGCAACCTATACGCCTAGGTAAAAATAGGCCAATGAAGGCATACTAAAGAGAACACTCAAACTCCCAAATCAAACTGCAATAAAGCATTTACACTTTCTTCATCTCTTCAACGATTATGCTCAAGCTTGCTTTCCACTGTGTAGAAAATATACATATCCTTGTGCATTGTACCTCCTCTATCCCTTGAAGTTATAAACGTGGCATTGTTCTAAAAACATGATTATACTCAAGTAGCCCTTTCATACTTTAGTTTCTCTTTCTCTTTTTTCTTGTGAAGACTACAAGTCCAATTTACCATCTTTTTTAGCCTTGGCTTAGTGTTAAATTAGATATTAAACTAGAATCCCCAGGTTTCTCCTTTCTCTCTCCCCCCCCCCCTCCTCCCCCACCCAAAAAAAAAAAGAAAAAAGGTTTATTCCCTCTACAACTAGACCTATGCGCTTGGCCTAGTACTATAGCTGATATAGACTAGAATCCTTTGTCCCCCTTGTTGAGTTAAACACACTTTATAATTGATTAGCATATTTAATCAGCCCTAAACCATTCGAGAGAGTTTCAATGGCTCCCCAAAACCCTAATTTTTTGGGGCATCCTTCAACATCTATCAAGACAGGTTGCCCATCATTTAGCCTTATCTGTTTTGTGTAGGTTCTCACTCCTCTACTATGTAACATCGTCTATGCAGTGGGTGAAGGCCAATTGAGTGCCCGAATCGAGGGGTAAAATAGATTGAAGACTTGCTAGTCACTTTGGACAGCAAGGGGAGTTGAAATACCAAAAGGGATTGGGAGAATCCTATTATAAGTCAACTTTTTCTTCAATATTTACATTTATTTTTTGTTGCTGTAATTAAGTTGTAATCAGGGATTTACTACCCTATCTGAATAGGAAGGTTGGTTTCATGGTTTCATTGTCGGGGTGCCACTCAATCCCTTGATTTGGTGGGCCCGAGGCGCCTGATTGCAAGACAAAGCTTTGTGCTAGTGTTGATTTTTATTCTCAGTTGAGAAATTATAGCAGTATGTCTTCATATAGTGAGATGGACTCAAGCAGTGATGATGCCTCTTAGTATGAACGTTCATATGGGAATGAAGAAAATGCAATGCCTGACCTTGGACAAGGCTCAGACCATGGACAAAAAGCTGAAAATGTTGCTGTTGGGCAAGATGCACGGCCTTTAGGGCATAAGGAGGTTGATGACCAGCAAAGTGAAGAGGAATTTGATGACCAGCTCAGGAATCGGATGAGGACAGTAGCAAATCTCTTTGTTGAATTGGCAAAGGATTCTCGATTTACCCGATTTTTGAATGTTTCAAAGAAGGACAACAAAAATAAGAAGAAGAAGATGCCCTCTGCACCTTCGGGACAGCAAGATGCACTGAAGAGAATGCCAAACCTTTCATTTGAAGCTCCCAAAGATGCTAATGAAGTAAAACAGTTGGTACCTACGGGGCAAGAAATGCAAATGCAAGGCCATTATGAAAGTGCCAATCCAATGGATCTTGGACAGCTAGGCGTGCATGCTATGATGGGGCAGCTAGGATATTTTGGTGGAAGTACGATTTTTCATGCTATGGTTGGACAAGGACTGCATATGGGAATGTATGGCACAAATCCCTATGGTATGCAACAACCAATGCATGGAGTGCAAGGCCCAATGGCTGTAAATATGCAAAACCCTATGTATGCCAGCATTGGCTTGATGCCTGGGGCACAAAGTAGCTTGTTTGGTACTGCATCTGCATCCCCAAATGCTTATGGGGCTCAAGGAATAAATGCTTGTCATGCAAATGCTTTATTTCACATTGGTTTTGATGTGAAGCCAGCAAATGCACCCTTTTTCCAACAGCCAGTATATGACAACTTGACACCCAAAGGGGTAGCAAAAGACTATGATGAGGGTGGAAAAGGAGTAAAGTTTGAGTCCTTCAACGGTGTACAAGATAAGTTGAAAGCTTTGACTTTCATTCAACAATTTGATGCAGCCTATTCAAGGGGGAACTTCACGGAGTTCTCAAAGATTCGAAAGGCAACCACTTTCTTGAAAGGGAATGCATTACAGTGGTGGTCCACTCTTTTGATGCAAGGTAGAGCACCGTCAACATGGGCACAATTCAAGTAAATGTTTGTATCGAATTGGTTGACAAGTACCTTTTGCGGTGGACATCATGACAGCTTGGAATAAGATGGATGCTAAGGAATGTAAGAATTTGGAGCAATATAATAAGAAGTTTTGGGATGCATTGCTGCCCATTACTTCTTATCGCCCCGTATCCCTTCATGAGCAAGTGGAAAAATATGTTTGTGGGTTGCCTATAAGAATCAAGGATTGTTGTATTAAATCCACCGTGTCTAGCATGTCTTAACTTATAGAGGCTGCTGCTATAGCTAATACTTTGCTGCGTGGGAAGGATTCGGGCTTCCTAGAGAGTGGGGAGAAGCCGAATAAAAAGTTGTTTTAAGGCTAAGAAAAGGGGCAGATCTGAATATCAGCCTGAAAAGAAGCCAAAACAACAAAGAAAGGGCTCGAAAACATTGGCACAATGTAGGGAATTGATGACTGTAAGATCTATGCCATGTTCTTCTAGCCTTTCAGGCGGTAGCTGTCCTGGAAGTAGCCCACCTGATAAGCCACCCTACAGAGTCAGTGCAGCCCAACAGGAGGAGATTATGAATCAGGTAAATGGTCTGTTAGAAAAAGGGTTGATTCAGCTCAGCTCATCTCCTTTTTGCTCTCTAGTGCTTTTGGTGCAGAAAAAGGATGGTTCATGGTGTATGTGCATTGATTATCGTGCTTTGAAGAAGATCATAATAAAGAATCACTTTCTGATTCCTCGGATCGATGATTTTATGGATAGATTGCAAGGGGCATCCATATTTAGCCGTATAGATTTGAAAAGTGGGTATCATCATATACGCATTAGACCAGAAGATGCGTGTAAGACAGCTTTTAGGACATCTTTTGGAGTACATGAGTTTCTTGTGATGCCTTTTGGACTTACAAATGCTTCTCCCACGCTTAATCGGATGATGGATTGTATCTTCAGCC